>NW_027328740.1:963376-1609462 GCF_048564905.1 Vicugna pacos
AATTCTGGCTTCTATATTCTCTATTATATATTCTATATTTTGTGTTCTTCATTCTATATTCCACATTCTATATTCTGAATTCCGTATACTATATTCTATATTCTGTGTTTTACATTCTATATTCTTAATTCTATATTCAGTATTCTGTATTCTATAATCTAAATTCTGTGTTCTGAATTCCATGTTCTAAATTTTGGTTTCTGTATTCTGTTTTCCATATTCTATATTTTGTGTTCTACATTCTATATTCTAAATTCTATATTCAGTATTTTGTATTATATATTTAAATTCTGTGTTCTGCACACCATTACTAAATTCTAGGTTCTATATTCTCTTTTATATATTCAATATTTTGTGTTCTTAATTCTATATTCTACATTCTATATTCTGCATTCATTTTCCATATTCTATGTTCTGTTTTCTATATTCTGTATTCTAATTCCTATATTCAGTATTCTGTATTCTATATTCTAAATTCTATGTTCTGCATTCCATGATCTAAATACTGGCTTCTATATTCTCTTTTATATATTCTTTATTTTTTGTTGTTCTTTCTATATTCCACATTCTATATTCTGCATACGGTATTCTATATTGAATATTCTGTGTTTTACGTTCTATATTCGAAATTCTATATTCAGTATTCTGTATTCTATAACCTAAACTCTGTATTCTTCATTCCATGTTCTAAATTCTGGGTTCTATATTCTCTAATCTATTTATATTGTGTGTTTTTCTTTCTATATTCTACACAGTATAGTCTGCATTCCGTATTCTATATTCTATATTATGTGTTCTTCATTCTATATTCTAAATTCTATATTCTCTATTCTGTATTCTATATTCTAAATTCTGTGTTCTGCATTCCATGATCTAAATTCTGGGTTCTATATTCTCTTTCTATATTCTATATTCTGTTTTCTTCATTCTATTTTCCACATTCTATATTCTGCATTCCGTATACTATATTCTATATTCTGTGTTTTACATTCTATTTTCGAAATTCTATATTCAGTATTCTGTATTCTATAATCTAAACTATGTGTTCTGCATTCCATGTTCTAAATTCTGGGTTCTATATTCTCTATTCTATATTCTATATTTTGTGTTCTACATTCTATATTCTAAATTCTATATTCAGTATTCTGTATTCTATATTCTAAATTCTATTTTCTGCATTCCATGCTCTTAATTCTGGGTTCTATATTCTCTATTCTCTATTCTATATTCTGTGTTACAGATTCTATATTCTAAATTCTATATTCAGTATTCTGTATTCTATATTCTAAATTCTGTGTTCTGCATTGCATGTTCTATATTCTATATTTAGTATCCTGTATTCTATATTCTATATTCTGTGTTCTAAATTCTATATTCAGAATTCTGTATTCTATTTTCTATATTCTGTGTTCAGCGTTCCATGTTCTAAATTCTGTGTTCTATATCCTCTATTCTATATTCGATATTGTGTGTTCTTCATTCTATACTCTACATACAATATTTTGCATTCCGTATTCTATATTCTAAATTCTGAGTTCTAAGTTCTAAATTCTAAATTCTATATTCAGTATTCTATAGTCTATATAATAAATTCTGTGTTCTGCATTCTATATTCTAAATTCTATATTCAGTATTCTGCATTCTACTTTCCAGATTCAGTGTTCTGAATTTCATTTTCTAAATTCTGGATTCTATATTCTATATTCTGTGTTCTACATTCTATATTCTAAATTCTATATTCAGTATTATGTATTCTATTGTCTAAATTCTGTTTTCTGCATTCAATATTCTAAATTCTATATTCATTATTACCTATTCTATATTCTAAATTCTGTGTTCTGCATTCCATATTCTAAATTCTGAATTCTATATTCTCTATTCTATATTCAATATTCTGTGTTCTACATTCGAAATTCTAAATTCTATATTCAGTATTCTGTATTCTATATTCTAAATTCTCTGTTCTGCTTTCCATGTTCTAAATTCTGGGTTCTATATTCTCTATTCTATATTCTATATTTTGTGTTCTTCATTCAATATTCCACATTCTATATTCTGCATTCCATATACTATATTCTATATTCTGTGTTTTACATTCTATATTCTAAATTCTATATTAAGTATTGTGTATTCTATAATCTCAATTCTGTGTTCTGCATTCCATGTTCTAAATTCTGAGTTCTATATTCTCTACTCTATTCTATATTTTGTGTTTTTCATTCTATATTCTACATACTATATTCTGCCTTCGGTATTCTATATTCCATACTATGTGCTCTACATTCTTTATTCTAATTCTATATTCAGTATTCAATATTCTATATTCTAAATTCTGTGTTCTGAATTATATGTTCTAAATTCAATATTCAGGATTCTGTATTCTATATTCTTAATTCTGTGTTATGCATTCCATGTTCTAAATTCTGAATTCTATATCCTCTATGCTATATTCTATATTCTGTGTTCTACATTCTATATTCTAAATTCTGTGTTCTGCATTCTATCTTCTAAATTCTATATTCATTATTCTGTGTTCTATATTCTAAATTCTGTGTTCTGCATTCCATATTCTAAATTCTGGGTTCTGTATTCTGTTTTCCATAGTCTATATTCTGTGTTCTACATTCTATATTCTGTATTCTATATTCTGCATCCCGAATTCTACATTGTATATTCTGTGTTCTACATTCTATATGCTAAATTCTATATTTAGTATTCATATTCTATTTTCTAAATTCTGTGTTCTGCATTCCATGTGCTAAATTCTGTATTCTATAATCTGTATTCTATGTTCTGTGTTCTACATTCTATATTCTAAATTCTATATTCAGTATTCTGTATTGTAAGTTGTAAATTCTGTGTTCTGCATTACATGTTCTACATTCTGTGTTCTACATTGTCTATTGTATATTCTATATAATGTGTTCTTCATTCTATACTCTACATACTATATTTTGCATTCCGTAGTCTATATTATATATTCTTTGTTCTAAATTTTTATTCTAAATTCTATATTCAGTATTTTATATTCTATATACTAAATTCGGTGTTCTGCATTCCATGTTCTATATTCTATATTCAGTATTCTGTATTCTATATTCTAAATTCTGTGTTCTGCATTATATGTTCTAAATTCTATATTCAGTATTCTGTATTCTATAGTCTATATTTTGTGTTCTGCATTCCATGTTATAAATTCTGGGTTCTGTATTCTGTTTTCCATATTCTATACTCTGTGTTCTACATTCTATATTCTGCATTCCGAATTCTATATTTTATATTCTGTGTTTTACATTCTATATTCGAAATTCTATATTCAGTATTCTGTATTATATGGTCTAAATTCTGTGTTCTGCTTTCTATGTTCTAAATTCTATATTCATTTTTCTGTGTTCTATATTCAAAAATCTGTGTTCTGAATTCCATGTTCAAAATTCTGGATTCTGTATTCTGTTTTCCATATTCTATATTCTGTGTTCTACATTCTATATTCTGTATTCTATATTCTGCTTCCCGTATACTATATTCTATATGCTGTGTCCTATATTCTATATACTAAATTCTATTTTCAGTATTCTGTATTCTATTTTCTAAATTCTGTGTTCTACATTCCATGTTCTAAATTGTGGATTCTATATTCTCTATTATATATTCTGTGTTCTACATTCTATTTTCTAAATTCTATATTCAGTATTCTGTATTCTATAGTCTAAATTCTGTGTTCTGCATTACAAGTTCTAAATTCGGGGTTTTGTATTCTGTTTTCCATATTTTATATTCTGTGTTTTACATTCTATATACTGTATTCTGTATTCTGCATTCCGTATTCTATATTTTATATTCTGTGTTCTTCATTATATATTATAAATTCTATATTCACTATTCCGTATTCTATATTCTAAATTCTGTGTTCGGCATTCCATTACTAAATTCTAAGTTCTATATTCTCTATTTTATATTCTTTATAATGTTTTCTGCATTCTATATTCTGCATTCATTTTCTATGTTCTATGTCCTGTGTTCTATATTCTGTATTCTAAATTCTATATTCAGTATTCTGTATTCTATAGTCTGAATTCTCTGTTCTACGTTCTATCTTCAAAATTCTAAATTCAGTATTCTGTATTCTATATTCTATATTCTGTGTCCTGCATTCCAAATTCTAAATTCTGGCTTCTATATTCTCTATTATATATTCTATATTTTGGGTTCTTCATTCTATATACCACATTCAATATTCTGAATTCCGTATACTATATTCTATGTTCTGTGTTTTACATTCTTTATTCTAAATTCTATATTCAGTATTCTGTATTCTATAATCTAAATTCTGTGTTCTGCATTCCATGTTCTAAATTTTGGGTTCTGTATTCTGTTTTCCATATTCTATATTTTGTGTTCTACATTCTATATTCTAAATTCTATATTCAGTATTTTGTATTATATATTTAAATTCTGTGTTCTGCACACCATTACTAAATTCTAGGTTCTATATTCTCTTTTATATATTCAATATTTTGTGTTCTTAATTCTATATTCTACATTCTATATTCTGCATTCATTTTCCATATTCTATGTTCTGTTTTCTATATTCTGTATTCTAATTCCTATATTCAGTATTCTGTATTCCATATTGTGAATTCGGTGTTCTACATTCTATATTCAAAATTCAAAATTCAGTATTCTGTATTCTATATTCTAAATTCTATGTTCTGCATTCCATGATCTAAATACTGGCTTCTATATTCTCTTTTATATATTCTATATTTTGTGTTGTTCTTTCTATATTCCACATTCTATATTCTGCATACGGTATTCTATATTGAATATTCTGTGTTTTACGTTCTGTATTCTAAATTCTATATTCAGTATTCTGTATTCTATAGTCTGAATTCTCTGTTCTACGTTCTATATTCAAAATTCTAAATTCAGTATTCTGTATTCTATATTCTAAATTCTGTGTCCTGCATTCCAAATTCTAAATTCTGGCTTCTATATTCTCTATTATATATTCTATATTTTGGGTTCTTCATTCTATATACCACATTCAATATTCTGAATTCCGTATACTATATTCTATGTTCTGTGTTTTACATTCTATATTCTAAATTCTATATTCAGTATTCTGTATTCTATAATCTAAATTCTGTGTTCTGCATTCCATGTTCTAAATTTTGGGTTCTGTATTCTGTTTTCCATATTCTATATTGTGTGTTCTACATTCTATATTCTAAATTCTATATTCAGTATTTTGTATTATATATTTAAATTCTGTGTTCTGCACACCATTACTAAATTCTAGGTTCTATATTCTCTTTTATATATTCAATATTTTGTGTTCTTAATTCTATATTCTACATTCTATATTCTGCATTCATTTTCCATATTCTATGTTCTGTTTTCGATATTCTGTATTCTAATTCCTATATTCAGTATTCTGTATTCCATATTCTGAATTCGGTGTTCTACATTCTATATTCAAAATTCTAAATTCAGTATTCTGTATTCTATATTCTAAATTCTATGTTCTGCATTCCATGATCTAAATACTGGCTTCTATATTCTCTTTTATATCTTCTATATTTTGTGTTGTTCTTTCTATATTCCACATTCTATATTCTGCATACGGTATTCTATATTGAATATTCTGTGTTTTACGTTCTATATTCGAAATTCTATATTCAGCATTCTGTATTCTATAACCTAAACTCTGTATTCTTCATTCCATGTTCTAAATTCTGGGTTCTATATTCTCTTATCTATTTATATTGTGTGTTTTTCTTTCTATATTCTACATAGTATAGTCTGCATTCCGTATTCTATATTCTATATTATGTGTTCTTCATTCTATATTCTAAATTCTATATTCTCTATTCTGTATTCTATATTCTAAATTCTGTGTTCTGCATTCCATGATCTAAATTCTGGGTTCTATATTCTCTTTCTATATTCTATATTCTGTTTTCTTCATTCTATTTTCCACATTCTATATTCTGCATTCCGTATACTATATTCTATATTCTGTGTTTTACATTATATTTTCGAAATTCTATTCAGTATTCTGTATTCTATAATCTAAACTATGTGTTCTGCATTCCATGTTCTAAATTCTGGGTTCTATATTCTCTATTGTATATTCTATATTTTGTGTTCTACATTCTATATTCTAAATTCTATATTCAGTATTCTGTATTCTATATTCTAAATTCTATTTTCTGCATTCCATGCTCTTAATTCTGGGTTCTATATTCTCTATTCTCTATTCTATATTCTGTGTTACAGATTCTATATTCTAAATTCTATATTCAGTATTCTGTATTCTATATTCTAAATTCTGTGTTCTGCATTGCATGTTCTATATTCTATATATAGTATCCTGTATTCTATATTCTATATTCTGTGTTCTAAATTCTATATTCTAAATTCTATATTCAGAATTCTGTATTCTATTTTCTATATTCTGTGTTCAGCGTTCCATGTTCTAAATTCTGTGTTCTATATCCTCTATTCTATATTCGATATTGTGTGTTCTTCATTCTATACTCTACATACAATATTTTGCATTCCGTATTCTATATTCTAAATTCTGAGTTCTAAGTTCTAAATTCTAAATTCTATATTCAGTATTCTATAGTCTATATAATAAATTCTGTGTTCTGCATTGTATGTTCTAAATTCTATATTCATTATTCTGTGTTCTATATTCTAAATTCTGTGTTCTGCATTCCATATTCTAAATTCTGGGTTCTGTATTCTGTTTTCCATAGTCTATATTCTGTGTTCTACATTCTATATTCTGTATTCTATATTCTGCATTCTGAATTCTACATTGTATATTCTATGTTCTACATTCTATATGCTAAATTTTATATTCAGTATTCATATACTATTTTCTAAATTCTGTGCTCTGCATTCCATGTGCTTAATTCTGTATTCTATAATCTGTATTCTATGTTCTGTGTTCTACATTCTATATTCTAAATTCTATATTCAGTATTCTGTATTGTAAGTTCTAAATTCTGTGTTCTGCATTACATGTTCTACATTCTGGGTTGTACCTTGTCTATTGTATATTCTATATAATGTGTTCTTCATTCTATACTCTACCTACTATATTTTGCATTCCGTAGTCTATATTATATATTCTTTGTTCTAAATTTTTAATTCTAAATTCTATATTCAGTATACTATATTCTATATACTAAATTCGGTGTTCTGCATTCCATGTTCTATATTCTATATTCAGTATTCTGTATTCTATATTCTAAATTCTGTGTTCTGCATTATATGTTCTAAATTCTATATTCAGTATTCTGTATTCTATAGTCTAAATTCTGTGTTCTGCATTACAATTTCTAAATTCGGGGTGTTGTATTCTGTTTTCCATATTCTATATTCTGTGTTCTATATTCTATATACTGTATTCTGTATTCTGCATTCCGTATTCTATATTGTATATTCTGTGTTCTTCATTATATATTCTAAATTCTATATTCACTATTCCGTATTCTATATTCTAAATTCTGTGTTCGGCATTCCATTACTAAATTCTAAGTTCTATATTCTCTATTTTATATTCTTTATATGGTGTTCTGCATTCTATATTCTGCATTCATTTTCTTTGTTCTATGTTCTGTGTTCTATATTCTGTATTCTAAATTCTATATTCAGTAGTCGGTATTCTATAGTCTGAATTCTCTGTTCTACGTTCTATATTCAAAATTCTAAATTCAGTATTCTGTATTCTATATTCTAAATTCTCTGTCCTGCATTCCATATTCTAAATTCTGGCTTCTATATTCTCTATTATATATTCTATATTTTGTGTTCTTCATTCTATATTCCACATTCTATATTCTGAATTCCGTATACTATATTCTATATTCTGTGTTTTACATTCTATATTCTTAATTCTATATTCAGTATTCTGTATTCTATAATCTAAATTCTGTGTTCTGAATTCCATGTTCTAAATTTTGGTTTCTGTATTCTGTTTTCCATATTCTATATTTTGTGTTCTACATTCTATATTCTAAATTCTATATTCAGTATTTTGTATTATATATTTAAATTCTGTGTTCTGCACACCATTACTAAATTCTAGGTTCTATATTCTCTTTTATATATTCAATATTTTGTGTTCTTAATTCTATATTCTACATTCTATATTCTGCATTCATTTTCCATATTCTATGTTCTGTATTCTATATTCTGTATTCTAATTCCTATATTCAGTATTCTGTATTCTATATTCTGAATTCGGTGTTCTACATTCTATATTCAAAATTCTAAATTCAGTATTCTGTATTCTATATTCTAAATTCTATGTTCTGCATTCCATGATCTAAATACTGGCTTCTATATTCTCTTTTATATATTCTATATTTTGTGTTGTTCTTTCTATATTCCACATTCTATATTCTGCATACGGTATTCTATATTGAATATTCTGTGTTTTACGTTCTATATTCGAAATTCTATATTCAGTATTCTGTATTCTATAACCTAAACTCTGTATTCTTCATTCCATGTTCTAAATTCTGGGTTCTATATTCTCTAATCTATTTATATTGTGTGTTTTTCTTTCTATATTCTACACACTATAGTCTGCATTCCGTATTCTATATTCTATATTATGTGTTCTTCATTCTATATTCTAAATTCTATATTCTCTATTCTGTATTCTATATTCTAAATTCTGTGTTCTGCATTCCATGATCTAAATTCTGGGTTCTATATTCTCTTTCTATATTCTATATTCTGTTTTCTTCATTCTATTTTCCACATTCTATATTCTGCATTCCGTATACTATATTCTATATTCTGTGTTTTACATTTTATTTTCGAAATTCTATATTCAGTATTCTGTATTCTATAATCTAAACTATGTGTTCTGCATTCCATGTTCTAAATTCTGGGTTCTATATTCTCTATTCTATATTCTATATTTTGTGTTCTACATTCTATATTCTAAATTCTATATCCAGTATTCTGTATTCTATATTCTAAATTCTGTGTTCAGCATTCCATGTTCTATATTCTATTTTCAGTGTTTTATATTCTATATTCTAAATTATGTGTTCTGCATTCTATGTTCTAAATTCTATATTCACTATTCTGAATTATATATTCTAAATTCTGTGTTTGCATTCAATGTTCTAAATTCTGGATTCTATACTTTGTATTCTATATTCTATAATCTGTGTTCTTCATTCAATATTCTAAATTCTGTATTCATTATTCTGTATTCTATTGTCAAAATTCTGAGTTCTGCATTCTATGTTCTAAATTCTATATTCATTATTCTGTGTTCTATATTCTAAATTCTGTGTTCTGAATTCCATGTTCAAAATTCTGGGTTCTGTATTCTGTTTTCCATATTCTATATTCTGTGTTCTCCATTCTATATTCTGTAATCTATATTCTGCTTTCCTTATTCTATATTCTATATTCTGTGTCCTACGTTCTATATTCTGAATTCTATTTTTATTATTCTGTATTCTATTTTCAAAATTCTGTGTTCTACATTCCATGTTCTAAATTCTGGGTTCTATATTCTCTATTCAAAATACTGTGTTCTACATTCTATTTTCTAAATTCTATGTTCAGTATTTTTTATTCTATATTCTAAGTTCTATGTTCTGCATTTCATGTTCTAATTTCTATATTCAGTATTCTGCTTTCTGTATTCTAAATTCTGTGTTCTGCATCATATGTTCTAAATTCTGTATTCAGTATTATGTATTCTGTATTCTAAATTCTGTGTTCTGCATTCCATTTCTAAATTCTGGCTTCTATATTCTCTTTTATATAGTCTATATTTTGTGTTGTTCTTTCTATATTCCATATTCTATATCCTGTATACTGTATTCTATATTGAATATTCTGTGTTTTACATTCTATATTCGAAATTCTATATTCAGTATTCTGTATTCTATAACCTAAACTCTGTATTCTTCATTCCATGTTCTAAATTCTGGGTTCTATATTCTCTAATCTATTCTATATTGTGTGTTTTTCATTCTATATTCTACATAGTATAGTCTGCATTCCGTATTCTATATTCTATATTATGTGTTCTTCATTCTATATTCTAAATTCTATATTCTCTATTCTGTATTCTATATTCTAAATTCTGTGTTCTGCATTCCATGATCTAAATTCTGGGTTCTATATTCTCTTTCTATATTCTATATTCTGTTTTCTTCATTCTATTTTCCACATTCTATATTCTGCATTCCGTATGCTATATTCTATATTCTGTGTTTTACATTTTATTTTCGAAATTCTATATTCAGTATTCTGTATTCTATAATCTAAACTATGTGTTCTGCATTCAATGTTCTAAATTCTGGGTTCTATATTCTCTATTCTATATTCTATATTTTGTGTTCTACATTCTATATTCTAAATTCTATATTCAGTATTCTGTATTCTATATTCTAAATTCTATTTTCTGCATTTCATGCTCTTAATTCTGGGTTCTATATTCTCTATTCTATATTCTGTGTTACAGATTCTATATTCTAAATTCTATATTCAGTATTCTGTATTCTATATTCTAAATTCTGTGTTCTGAATTGCATGTTCTATATTCTATATATAGTATCCTGTATTCTATATTCTATATTTTGTGTTCTACATTCTATATTTTAAATTCTGTATTCAGAATTCTGTTTTCTATTTTCTATATTCTGTGTTCAGCGTTCCATGTTCTAAATTCTGTGTTCTATATCCTCTATTCTATATTCGATATTGTGTGTTCTTCATTCTATAGTCTACATACAATATTTTGCTTTCAGTATTCTATATTCTAAATTCTGAGTTCTAAGTTCTAAATTCTAAATTCTATATTCAGTATTCTATAGTCTATATAGTAAATTCTGTGTTCTGCATTCTATATTCTAAATTCTATATTCAGTAATCTGTATTCTATAATCTAAATTCTGTGTTCTTCATTCCATGTTCTAAATTTTGGGTTCTGTATTCTGTTTTCCATATTCTATATTTTGTGTTCTACATTCTATATTCTAAATTCTATATTCAGTATTTTGTATTATATATTTAAATTCTGTGTTCTGCACACCATTACTAAATTCTAGGTTCTATATTCTCTTTTATATATTCAATATTTTGTGTTCTTAATTCTATATTCTACATTCTATATTCTGCATTCATTTTCCATATTCTATGTTCTGTTTTCTATATTCTGTATTCTAATTCCTATATTCAGTATTCTGTATTCCATATTCTGAATTCGGTGTTCTACATTCTATATTCAAAATTCTAAATTCAGTATTCTGTATTCTATATTCTAAATTCTATGTTCTGCATTCCATGATCTAAATACTGGCTTCTATATTCTCTTTTATATCTTCTATATTTTGTGTTGTTCTTTCTATATTCCACATTCTATATTCTGCATACGGTATTCTATATTGAATATTCTGTGTTTTACGTTCTATATTCGAAATTCTATATTCAGTATTCTGTATTCTATAACCTAAACTCTGTATTCTTCATTCCATGTTCTAAATTCTGGGTTCTATATTCTCTTATCTATTTATATTGTGTGTTTTTCTTTCTATATTCTACATAGTATAGTCTGCATTCCGTATTCTATATTCTATATTATGTGTTCTTCATTCTATATTCTAAATTCTATATTCTCTATTCTGTATTCTATATTCTAAATTCTGTGTTCTGCATTCCATGATCTAAATTCTGGGTTCTATATTCTCTTTCTATATTCTATATTCTGTTTTCTTCATTCTATTTTCCACATTCTATATTCTGCATTCCGTATACTATATTCTATATTCTGTGTTTTACATTTTATTTTCGAAATTCTATATTCAGTATTCTGTATTCTATAATCTAAACTATGTGTTCTGCATTCCATGTTCTAAATTCTGGGTTCTATATTCTCTATTCTATATTTTGTGTTCTACATTCTATATTCTAAATTCTATATTCAGTATTCTGTATTCTATATTCTAAATTCTATTTTCTGCATTCCATGCTCTTAATTCTGGGTTCTCTATTCTCTATTCTCTATTCTATATTCTGTGTTACAGATTCTATATTCTAAATTCTATATTCAGTATTCTGTATTCTATATTCTAAATTCTGTGTTCTGCATTGCATGTTCTATATTCTATATATAGTATCCTGTATTCTATATTCTATATTTTGTGTTCTACATTCTATATTTTAAATTCTATATTCAGAATTCTGTTTTCTATTTTCTATATTCTGTGTTCAGCGTTCCATGTTCTAAATTCTGTGTTCTATATCCTCTATTCTATATTCGATATTGTGTGTTCTTCATTCTATAGTCTACATTCAATATTTTGCTTTCCGTATTCTATATTCTAAATTCTGAGTTCTAAGTTCTAAATTCTAAATTCTATATTCAGTATTCTATAGTCTATATAATAAATTCTGTGTTCTGCATTCTATATTCTAAATTCTATATTCAGTATTCTGCATTCTACTTTCCAGATTCAGTGTTCTGAATTTCATTTTCTAAATTCTGGATTCTATATTCTATATTCTGTGTTCTACATTCTATATTCTAAATTCTATATTCAGTATTATGTATTCTATTGTCTAAATTCTGTTTTCTGCATTCAATATTCTAAATTCTATATTCATTATTACCTATTCTATATTCTAAATTCTGTGTTCTGCATTCCATATACTAAATTCTGAATTCTATATTCTCTATTCTATATTCAATATTCTGTGTTCTACATTCGAAATTCTAAATTCTATATTCAGTATTCTGTATTCTATATTCTAAATTCTCTGTTCTGCTTTCCATGTTCTAAATTCTGGGTTCTATATTGTCTGTTCTATATTCTATATTGTGAGTTCTTCATTCTATACTCTACATACTATATTTTGCATGCCGTTGTCTATATTCAAAATTCTGAGTTCTAAATTCTTAATTCTAAATTCTGTATTCAGTAATCCATATTCTATATGCTAAATTCTGTGTTCTGCTTTCTATGTTCTAAATTCTATATTCAGTATACTGTATTCTATTTTCTAAATTCAGTGTTCTGCATATCATGTTCTAAATTCTGGATTCTATATTCTCTATTCTGTGTTCTACATTCTATGTTCTAAATTCTATATCCAGTATTCTGTATTCTATATTCTAAATTCTGTGTTCAGCATTCCATGTTCTATATTCTATTTTCAGTGTTTTATATTCTATATTCTAAATTATGTGTTCTGCATTCTATGTTCTAAATTCTATATTCACTATTCTGTATTATATATTCTAAATTCTGTGTTTGCATTCAATGTTCTAAATTCTGGATTCTATACTTTGTATTCTATATTCTATAATCTGTGTTCTTCATTCAATATTCTAAATTCTGTATTCATTATTCTGTATTCTATTGTCAAAATTCTGAGTTCTGCATTCTATGTTCTAAATTCTATATTCATTATTCTGTGTTCTATATTCTAAATTCTGTGTTCTGAATTCCATGTTCAAAATTCTGGGTTCTGTATTCTGTTTTCCATATTCTATATTCTGTGTTCTCCATTCTATATTCTGTAATCTATATTCTGCTTTCCTTATTCTATATTGTATATTCTGTGTCCTACGTTCTATATTCTGAATTCTATTTTTATTATTCTGTATTCTATTTTCAAAATTCTGTGTTCTACATTACATGTTCTAAATTCTGGGTTCTATATTCTCTATTCTAAATACTGTGTTCTACATTCTATTTTCTAAATTCTATGTTCAGTATATTTTATTCTATATTCTAAGTTCTATGTTCTGCATTTCATGTTCTAATTTCTATATTCAGTATTCTGCTTTCTGTATTCTAAATTCTGTGTTCTGCATCATATGTTCTAAATTCTGTATTCAGTATTATGTATTCTGTATTCTAAATTCTGTGTTCTGCATTCCATTTCTAAATTCTGGCTTCTATATTCTCTTTTATATAATCTATATTTTGTGTTGTTCTTTCTATATTCTACATTCTATATTCTGCATACTGTATTCTATATTGAATATTCTGTGTTTTACATTCAATATTCGAAATTCTATATTCAGTATTCTGTATTCTATAACCTAAACTCTGTATTCTTCATTCCATGTTCTAAATTCTGGGTTCCATATTCTCTAATCTATTCTATATTGTGTGATTTTCATTCTATATTCTACATAGTATAGTCTGCATTCCGTATTCTATATTCTATATTATGTGTTCTTCATTCTATATTCTAAATTCTATATTCTCTATTCTGTATTCTATATTCTAAATTCTGTGTTCTGCATTCCATGATCTAAATTCTGGGTTCTATATTCTCTTTCTATATTCTATATTCTGTTTTCTTCATTCTATTTTCCACATTCTATATTCTGCATTCCGTATACTATATTCTATATTCTGTGTTTTACATTTTATTTTCGAAATTCTATATTCAGTATTCTGTATTCTATAATCTAAACTATGTGTTCTGCATTCAATGTTCTAAATTCTGGGTTCTATATTCTCTATTCTATATTCTATATTTTGTGTTCTACATTCTATATTCTAAATTCTATATTCAGTATTCTGTATTCTATATTCTAAATTCTATTTTCTGCATTCCATGCTCTTAATTCTGGGTTCTATATTCTCTATTCTATATTCTGTGTTACAGATTCTATATTCTAAATTCTATATTCAGTATTCTGTATTCTATATTCTAAATTCTGTGTTCTGCATTGCATGTTCTATATTCTATATTTAGTATCCTGTATTCTATATTCTATATTCTGTGTTCTAAATTCTATATTCTAAATTCTATATTCAGAATTCTGTATTCTATTTTCTATATTCTGTGTTCAGCGTTCCATGTTCTAAATTCTGTGTTCTATATCCTCTATTCTATATTCGATATTGTGTGTTCTTCATTCTATACTCTACATACAATATTTTGCATTCCGTATTCTATATTCTAAATTCTGAGTTCTAAGTTCTAAATTTTAAATTCTATATTCAGTATTCTATAGTCTATATAATAAATTCTGTGTTCTGCATTCTATATTCTAAGTTCTATATTCAGTATTCTGCATTCTACTTTCCAGATTCAGTGTTCTGAATTTCATTTTCTAAATTCTGGATTCTATATTCTATATTCTGTGTACTACATTCTATATTCTAAATTCTATATTCAGTATTACCTATTCTATATTCTAAATTCTGTGTTATGCATTCCATGTTCTATATTCTGAATTCTATATACTCTATGCTATATTCTATATTCTGTGTTCTACATTCTATATTCTAAATTCTGGTTCTGCATTTTATGTTCTAAATTCTATATTCATTATTCTGTGTTCTATATTCTAAATTCTGTGTTCTGCATTCCATATTCTAAATTCTGGGTTCTGTATTCTGTTTTCCATAGTCTATATTCTGTGTTCTACATTCTATATTCTGTATTCTATATTCTGCATTCCGAATTCTACATTGTATATTCTATGTTCTACATTCTATATGCTAAATTCTATATTCAGTATTCATATACTATTTTCTAAATTCTGTGCTCTGCATTCCATGTGCTTAATTCTGTATTCTATAATCTATATTCTATGTTCTGTGTTCTTCATTCTATATTCTAAATTCTATATTCAGTATTCTGTATTGTAAGTTCTAAATTCTGTGTTCTGCATTACATGTTCTACATTCTGGGTTGTACCTTGTCTATTGTATATTCTATATAATGTGTTCTTCATTCTATACTCTACATACTATATTTTGCATTCCGTAGTCTATATTATATATTCTTTGTTCTAAATTTTTAATTCTAAATTCTATATTCAGTATTCTATATTCTATATACTAAATTCGGTGTTCTGCATTCCATGTTCTATATTCTATATTCAGTATTCTGTATTCTATATTCTAAATTCTGTGTTCTGCATTATATGTTCTAAATTCTATATTCAGTATTCTGTATTCTATAGTCTAAATTCTGTGTTCTGCATTACAATTTCTAAATTCGGGGTTTTGTATTCTGTTTTCCATATTCTATATTCTGTGTTCTATATTCTATATACTGTATTCTGTATTCTGCATTCCGTATTCTATATTGTATATTCTGTGTTCTTCATTATATATTCTAAATTCTATATCCACTATTCCGTATTCTATATTCTAAATTCTGTGTTCGGCATTCCATTACTAAATTCTAAGTTCTATATTCTCTATTTTATATTCTTTATATGGTGTTCTGCATTCTATATTCTGCATTCATTTTCTTTGTTCTATGTTCTGTGTTCTATATTCTGTATTCTAATTTCTATATTCAGTAGTCGGTATTCTATAGTCTGAATTCTCTGTTCTACGTTCTATATTCAAAATTCTAAATTCATTATTCTGTATTCTATATTCTAAATTCTCTGTTCTGCTTTCCATGTTCTAAATCCTGGGTTCTATATTCTCTATTATATATTCTATATTTTGTGTTCTTCATTCTATATTCCACATTCTATATTCTGAATTCCGTATACTATATTCTATATTCTGTGTTTTACATTCTATATTCTTAATTCTATATTCAGTATTCTGTATTCTATAATCTAAATTCTGTGTTCTGAATTCCATGTTCTAAATTTTGGTTTCTGTATTCAGTTTTCCATATTCTATATTTTGTGTTCTACATTCTATATTCTAAATTCTATATTCAGTATTCTGTATTCTATAATTTAAATTCTGTGTTCTGAATTCCATGTTCTAAACTTTGGGTTCTGTATTCTGTTTTCCATGTTCTATATTCTGTGTTCTACATTCTGTATACTGTATTCTATATTCTTCATTCCGTATTCAATATTCTATATTTTTTGTCCTTCATTATATATTCTAAATTCTATATTCAGTATTCCGTATTCTATATTTTAAATTCTCTGTTCGTCATTCCATTACTAAATTCTAAGTTCTATATTCTCTTTTTTATAATCTTAATTTTTTGTTCTTCATTCTATATTCTACATTCTATATTCTTCATTCTATATTCTGCATTCCGTATAGTAGATTCTATATTCTGTGTTTTACATTCTATATTCGAAATTCTATATTCAGTATTCTGTATTCTATAATCTAAATTCTGTGTTCTGCATTCCATGTTCTAAATTCTGGGTTCTATATTCCCTTTCTATATTCTATATTCTGTGTTCTGCATTCCATGATCTAAATACAATATTCAGTATTCTGTACTCTATATACTATATTCTGTGTTTTACATTGTATATTCCAAATCCGATATTCAGTATTCTGTATTCTATTTTCTAAATTCTGTGTTCTACATTCCATGTTCTAAATCCGGTATTCAATATCCTCTATTTTATATTCTATATTGTGTGTACTTCATTCTATACTCTACATGCTATATATTACATTCCTTATTGTATAGTCTAAATTTTGAGTTCTAAATTCTAAATTCTAAATTCTATATTCAGAATTATGTTTTCTATATTCTAAATTCTGTGTCCTGCATTCGAAATTCTAAATTCTATATTCAGTATTCTGTATTCTATATTCTAAATTCTCTGTTCTGCTTTCCATGTTCTAAATTCTGGGTTCTATATTGTCTGTTCTATATTCTATATTGTGAGTTCTTCATTCTATACTCTACATACTATATTTTGCATGCCGTTGTCTATATTCAAAATTCTGAGTTCTAAATTCTTAATTCTAAATTCTGTATTCAGTAATCCATATTCTATATGCTAAATTCTGTGTTCTGCTTTCTATGTTCTAAATTCTATATTCAGTATACTGTATTCTATTTTCTAAATTCAGTGTTCTGCATATCATGTTCTAAATTCTGGATTCTATATTCTCTATTCTGTGTTCTACATTCTATGTTCTAAATTCTATATCCAGTATTCTGTATTCTATATTCTAAATTCTGTGTTCAGCATTCCATGTTCTATATTCTATTTTCAGTGTTTTATATTCTATATTCTAAATTATGTGTTCTGCATTCTATGTTCTAAATTCTATATTCACTATTCTGTATTATATATTCTAAATTCTGTGTTTGCATTCAATGTTCTAAATTCTGGATTCTATACTTTGTATTCTATATTCTATAATCTGTGTTCTTCATTCAATATTCTAAATTCTGTATTCATTATTCTGTATTCTATTGTCAAAATTCTGAGTTCTGCATTCTATGTTCTAAATTCTATATTCATTATTCTGTGTTCTATATTCTAAATTCTGTGTTCTGAATTCCATGTTCAAAATTCTGGGTTCTGTATTCTGTTTTCCATATTCTATATTCTGTGTTCTCCATTCTATATTCTGTAATCTATATTCTGCTTTCCTTATTCTATATTGTATATTCTGTGTCCTACGTTCTATATTCTGAATTCTATTTTTATTATTCTGTATTCTATTTTCAAAATTCTGTGTTCTACATTACATGTTCTAAATTCTGGGTTCTATATTCTCTATTCTAAATACTGTGTTCTACATTCTATTTTCTAAATTCTATGTTCAGTATATTTTATTCTATATTCTAAGTTCTATGTTCTGCATTTCATGTTCTAATTTCTATATTCAGTATTCTGCTTTCTGTATTCTAAATTCTGTGTTCTGCATCATATGTTCTAAATTCTGTATTCAGTATTATGTATTCTGTATTCTAAATTCTGTGTTCTGCATTCCATTTCTAAATTCTGGCTTCTATATTCTCTTTTATATAATCTATATTTTGTGTTGTTCTTTCTATATTCTACATTCTATATTCTGCATACTGTATTCTATATTGAATATTCTGTGTTTTACATTCAATATTCGAAATTCTATATTCAGTATTCTGTATTCTATAACCTAAACTCTGTATTCTTCATTCCATGTTCTAAATTCTGGGTTCCATATTCTCTAATCTATTCTATATTGTGTGATTTTCATTCTATATTCTACATAGTATAGTCTGCATTCCGTATTCTATATTCTATATTATGTGTTCTTCATTCTATATTCTAAATTCTATATTCTCTATTCTGTATTCTATATTCTAAATTCTGTGTTCTGCATTCCATGATCTAAATTCTGGGTTCTATATTCTCTTTCTATATTCTATATTCTGTTTTCTTCATTCTATTTTCCACATTCTATATTCTGCATTCCGTATACTATATTCTATATTCTGTGTTTTACATTTTATTTTCGAAATTCTATATTCAGTATTCTGTATTCTATAATCTAAACTATGTGTTCTGCATTCAATGTTCTAAATTCTGGGTTCTATATTCTCTATTCTATATTCTATATTTTGTGTTCTACATTCTATATTCTAAATTCTATATTCAGTATTCTGTATTCTATATTCTAAATTCTATTTTCTGCATTCCATGCTCTTAATTCTGGGTTCTATATTCTCTATTCTATATTCTGTGTTACAGATTCTATATTCTAAATTCTATATTCAGTATTCTGTATTCTATATTCTAAATTCTGTGTTCTGCATTGCATGTTCTATATTCTATATTTAGTATCCTGTATTCTATATTCTATATTCTGTGTTCTAAATTCTATATTCTAAATTCTATATTCAGAATTCTGTATTCTATTTTCTATATTCTGTGTTCAGCGTTCCATGTTCTAAATTCTGTGTTCTATATCCTCTATTCTATATTCGATATTGTGTGTTCTTCATTCTATACTCTACATACAATATTTTGCATTCCGTATTCTATATTCTAAATTCTGAGTTCTAAGTTCTAAATTTTAAATTCTATATTCAGTATTCTATAGTCTATATAATAAATTCTGTGTTCTGCATTCTATATTCTAAGTTCTATATTCAGTATTCTGCATTCTACTTTCCAGATTCAGTGTTCTGAATTTCATTTTCTAAATTCTGGATTCTATATTCTATATTCTGTGTACTACATTCTATATTCTAAATTCTATATTCAGTATTACCTATTCTATATTCTAAATTCTGTGTTATGCATTCCATGTTCTATATTCTGAATTCTATATACTCTATGCTATATTCTATATTCTGTGTTCTACATTCTATATTCTAAATTCTGGTTCTGCATTTTATGTTCTAAATTCTATATTCATTATTCTGTGTTCTATATTCTAAATTCTGTGTTCTGCATTCCATATTCTAAATTCTGGGTTCTGTATTCTGTTTTCCATAGTCTATATTCTGTGTTCTACATTCTATATTCTGTATTCTATATTCTGCATTCCGAATTCTACATTGTATATTCTATGTTCTACATTCTATATGCTAAATTCTATATTCAGTATTCATATACTATTTTCTAAATTCTGTGCTCTGCATTCCATGTGCTTAATTCTGTATTCTATAATCTATATTCTATGTTCTGTGTTCTTCATTCTATATTCTAAATTCTATATTCAGTATTCTGTATTGTAAGTTCTAAATTCTGTGTTCTGCATTACATGTTCTACATTCTGGGTTGTACCTTGTCTATTGTATATTCTATATAATGTGTTCTTCATTCTATACTCTACATACTATATTTTGCATTCCGTAGTCTATATTATATATTCTTTGTTCTAAATTTTTAATTCTAAATTCTATATTCAGTATTCTATATTCTATATACTAAATTCGGTGTTCTGCATTCCATGTTCTATATTCTATATTCAGTATTCTGTATTCTATATTCTAAATTCTGTGTTCTGCATTATATGTTCTAAATTCTATATTCAGTATTCTGTATTCTATAGTCTAAATTCTGTGTTCTGCATTACAATTTCTAAATTCGGGGTTTTGTATTCTGTTTTCCATATTCTATATTCTGTGTTCTATATTCTATATACTGTATTCTGTATTCTGCATTCCGTATTCTATATTGTATATTCTGTGTTCTTCATTATATATTCTAAATTCTATATCCACTATTCCGTATTCTATATTCTAAATTCTGTGTTCGGCATTCCATTACTAAATTCTAAGTTCTATATTCTCTATTTTATATTCTTTATATGGTGTTCTGCATTCTATATTCTGCATTCATTTTCTTTGTTCTATGTTCTGTGTTCTATATTCTGTATTCTAATTTCTATATTCAGTAGTCGGTATTCTATAGTCTGAATTCTCTGTTCTACGTTCTATATTCAAAATTCTAAATTCATTATTCTGTATTCTATATTCTAAATTCTCTGTTCTGCTTTCCATGTTCTAAATCCTGGGTTCTATATTCTCTATTATATATTCTATATTTTGTGTTCTTCATTCTATATTCCACATTCTATATTCTGAATTCCGTATACTATATTCTATATTCTGTGTTTTACATTCTATATTCTTAATTCTATATTCAGTATTCTGTATTCTATAATCTAAATTCTGTGTTCTGAATTCCATGTTCTAAATTTTGGTTTCTGTATTCAGTTTTCCATATTCTATATTTTGTGTTCTACATTCTATATTCTAAATTCTATATTCAGTATTCTGTATTCTATAATTTAAATTCTGTGTTCTGAATTCCATGTTCTAAACTTTGGGTTCTGTATTCTGTTTTCCATGTTCTATATTCTGTGTTCTACATTCTGTATACTGTATTCTATATTCTTCATTCCGTATTCAATATTCTATATTTTTTGTCCTTCATTATATATTCTAAATTCTATATTCAGTATTCCGTATTCTATATTTTAAATTCTCTGTTCGTCATTCCATTACTAAATTCTAAGTTCTATATTCTCTTTTTTATAATCTTAATTTTTTGTTCTTCATTCTATATTCTACATTCTATATTCTTCATTCTATATTCTGCATTCCGTATAGTAGATTCTATATTCTGTGTTTTACATTCTATATTCGAAATTCTATATTCAGTATTCTGTATTCTATAATCTAAATTCTGTGTTCTGCATTCCATGTTCTAAATTCTGGGTTCTATATTCCCTTTCTATATTCTATATTCTGTGTTCTGCATTCCATGATCTAAATACAATATTCAGTATTCTGTACTCTATATACTATATTCTGTGTTTTACATTGTATATTCCAAATCCGATATTCAGTATTCTGTATTCTATTTTCTAAATTCTGTGTTCTACATTCCATGTTCTAAATCCGGTATTCAATATCCTCTATTTTATATTCTATATTGTGTGTACTTCATTCTATACTCTACATACTATATTTTACATTCCGTACTGTATAGTCTAAATTTTGAGTTCTAAATTCTAAATTCTAAATTCTATATTCAGAATTATGTTTTCTATATTCTAAATTCTGTGTTCTGCATTCCGTGTTCTATATTCTATTTTCAGTATTCTATATTCTATATTCTATATCCTGTGTTCTAAATTCTATGTTCTAAACTCTATATTCAGTATTCTGTATTCTATATTCTAAATTCTGTGTTGTGCATTCCATGTTCTAATTTCTATATTCAGTATTCTGTATTCCGTATTCTAAAATCTGTGTTCTGCATTCGATGATCTAAATTCTATATTCAGTAATCTGTATTCTATATTCTAAATTCTGTGTTTTGCATTCCATGTTATAAATTTTGGCTTCTGTATTCTGTTTTCCATATTCTATATTCTATGTTCTACATTCTATATTCTAAATTATATATACAGTGTTTTGTATTCTATATTATAAATTCTGTGTTCTGCATTCCATTCCTAAATTCTAGGTTCTATATTCTCTTTTATATATTCAATACTTTGTGTTCTTCATTCTATATTCTACATTTTATATTTTGCATTCATTCTCTATATTCTATATTCTGTATTCTAAATTCAATATTCAGTATTCTGTATTCTATAACTGAATTCTCAGTTCTACATTCTATATTCAAAATTCTAAATTCAGTATTCTGTATTCTATATTCTATATTCTGTGTTCTGCATTCCATGATCTAATTTCTGACTTCTTTTTTGTCTTTTATATATTCTATAATTTGTGTTGTTCTTACTATATTCCACATTCTGTATTCTGCATTTCGTATTCTATGTTATATATTCTGTGTTTTACATTCTATATTCGAAATTCTATATTCAGTATTCTGTATTCTATAATCTAAATTCTGTGTCCTGCATTCCATGTTCTATATTCTGGGTTCTATATTCTGTACTCTATTCTATATAGTGTGTTTTTAATTCTATATTCTACATACTATAGTCTGCATTCAGTATTCTATATTCTATATTGTGTGATCTACATTCTATATTTTAAATTCTATATTCTCTATTCTGTATTCTATATTCTAAATTTTGTGTTCTGCATTCCATGTTATAAATTCTGGTTTCTATATTCTCAATTCTATATTCTATATTCTGTGTTCTACATTATATATTCCAAATTCTGTATTTTGTATTTATATTCTATATTCAACATTCTGTGTTCTGCATTCCATGTTCTAAATTCGATAATAAGTATTCTGTATACTATATTCTAAATTCCGTGTTCTGCATTTATGTTCTAAATACTATATTCAGTGTTCTGTATTCTATTTTCTAAATACTGTGTTCTACATTCCATGTTCTAAATTCTTTATTCTATATTCTCTATTATATATTCTATATTGTGTGTTCTTCCTTCTATACTCTAAATACTATATTTTGCCTTCCATATTCTATATTCTAAATTTTGAATTCTAAATTCTATATTCTAAATTCTATATTCAGTATTCTGTTTTCTATATTCTAAATTCTGTGTTCTGCATTCCATGTTCTATATTCTATTTTCAGAATTCTATATTCTATATTCTAAATTCTGTGTTCTGCATTCTATGTTCTAAATTCTATATGCAGTATTCTCTTTTGTATATTCTAAATTCTGTGTTTGAATTCCAAGTTCAAAATTCTGGGTTCTGTATTCTGTTTTCCATATTCTATATTCTGTGTTCTACATTCTGTATTCTGTAATCTATATTCTGCTTTCCTTATTCTATATTCTATATTCTGTGTCCTACGTTGTATATTCTAAATTCTATTTTTATTATTCTGTATTCTATTTTCTAAATTCTGTGTTCTACATTCCATGTTCTAAATTCTGGGTTCTATATTCTCTATTCTATATTCTGTGTTCTACATTCTATTTTCTAAATTCTATATTCAGTATATTTTATTCTATATTCTAAGTTCTATGTTCTGCATTTCATGTTCTAAGTTCAATATTCAGTATTCTGCTTTCTGTATTCTAAATTCTGTGTTCTGCATCATATATTCTAAATTATGTATTCAGAATTATGTATTCTATATTCTAAATTCTGTGTTCTGCATTCCATTTCTAAATTCTGGGTTTTATATTCTCTTTTATATATTCTATATTTTGTGTTCTTCATTCTATATTCTACATTCTATATTCTGCATTCCGTATTCTATATTCTATATTCTGTGTTTTACATTCTATATTCTAAATTCTATATTAAGAATTGTGTATTCTATAATCCAAATACTGTGTTCTGCATTCCATGTTCTATATTCTGAGTTATATATTTTCTACTCTATTCTATATTTTGTGTTTTTCATTCTATATTCTACATATTATATTCTGCATTCCGTATTCTCTATTCCATACTATGTGCTCTACATTCTGTATTCTACTTCTATATTCAGTATTCAGTATTCTATATTCTAAATTCTGTCTTCTGAATTATATGTTCTAAATTCAATATTCAGGATTCTGTATTCTATATTCTTAATTCTGTGTTATGCAATCCATGTTCTATATTCTGAATTCTATATACTCTATGCTATATTCTATATTCTGTGTTCTACATTCTATATTCTAAATTCTGTGTTCTGCATTCCATTTCTAAATTCTGGCTTCTATATTCTCTTTTATATATTCTATATTTTGTGTTGTTCTTTCTATATTCCACATTCTATATTCTGCATACTGTATTCTATATTGAATATTCTGTGTTTTACGTTCTATATTCGAAATTCTATATTCAGTATTCTGTATTCTATAACCTAAACTCTGTATTCTTCATTCCATGTTCTAAATTCTGGGTTCTATATTCTCTAATCTATTCTATATTGTGTGTTTTTCATTCTATATTCTACATATTATAGTCTGCATTCCGTATTCTATATTCTATATTATGTGTTCTTCATTCTATATTCTAAATTCTATATTCTCTATTCTGTATTCTATATTCTAAATTCTGTGTTCTGCATTCCATGATCTAAATTCTGGGTTCTATATTCTCTTTCTATATTCTATATTCTGTTTTCTTCATTCTATTTTCCACATTCTATATTCTGCATTCCGTATACTATATTCTATATTCTGTGTTTTACATTTTATTTTCGAAATTCTATATTCAGTATTCTGAATTCTATAATCTAAACTATGTGTTCTGCATTCCATGTTCTAAATTCTGGGTTCTATATTCTCTATTCTATATTATATATTTTGTTCTACATTCTATATTCTAAATTCTATATTCAGTATTCTGTATTCTATATTCTAAATTCTATTTTCTGCATTCCATGCTCTTAATTCTGGGTTCTATATTCTCTATTCTCTATTCTATATTCTGTGTTACAGATTCTATATCCTAATTCTATATTCAGTATTCTGTATTCTATATTCTAAATTCTGTGTTCTGCATTGCATGTTCTATATTCTATATTTAGTATCCTGTATTCTATATTCTGTGTTCTACATTCTATATTCTAAATTCTATATTCAGAATTCTGTATTCTATTTTCTATATTCTGTGTTCAGCGTTCCATGTTCTAAATTCTGTGTTCTATATCCTCTATTCTATATTCGATATTGTGTGTTCTTCATTCTATACTCTACATACAATATATTGCATTCCGTATTCTATATTCTAAATTCTGAGTTCTAAGTTCTAAATTCTAAATTCTATATTCAGTATTCTATAGTCTATATAATAAATTCTGTGTTCTGCATTCCATGTGCTAAATTCTGTATTCTATAATCTGTATTCTATGTTCTGTGTTCTACATTCTATATTCTAAATTCTAGATTCAGTATTCTGTATTGTAAGTTCTAAATTCTGTGTTCTGCATTACATGTTCTAAATTCTGGGTTCTACATTGTCTATTGTATATTCTATATAATGTGTTCTTCATTCTATACTCTACATACTATATTTTGCATTCCGTAGTCTATATTATATATTCTTTGTTCTAAATTTTTAATTCTAAATTCTATATTCAGTATTCTATATTCTATATACTAAATTCGGTGTTCTGCATTCCATGTTCTATATTCTATATTCAGTATTCTGTATTCTATATTCTAAATTCTGTGGTCTGCATTATATGTTCTAAATTCTATATTCAGTATTCTGTATTCTATAGTCTAAATTCTGTGTTCTGCATTACAAGTTCTAAATTCGGGATTTTGTATTCTGTTTTCCATATTCTATATTCTGTGTTCTACATTCTATATACTGTATTCTGTATTCTGCATTCCGTATTCTATATTGTATATTCTGTGTTCTTCATTATATATTCTAAATTCTATATTCACTATTCCGTATTCTATATTCTAAATTCTGTGTTCGGCATTCCATTACTAAACTCTAAGTTCTATATTCTCTATTTTATATTCTTTATATTGTGTTCTGCATTCTATATTCTGCATTCATTTTCTATGTTCTATGTCCTGTGTTCTATATTCTGTATTCTAAATTCTATATTCAGTATTCTGTATTCTATAGTCTGAATTCTCTGTTCTACGTTCTATATTCAACATTCTAAATTCAGTATTCTGTATTCTATATTCTTAATTCTGTGTCCTGCATTCCAAATTCTAAATTCTGGCTTCTATATTTTCTATTATATATTCTAAATTTTGGGTTCTTCATTCTATATACCACATTCTCTATTCTGAATTCCGTATAATATATTCTATATTCTGTGTTTTACATTCTATATTCTAAATTCTATATTCAGTATTCTGTATTCTATAATCTAAATTCTGTGTTCTGCATTCCATGTTCTAAATTTTGGGTTCTGTATTCTGTTTTCCATATTCTATATTTTGTGTTCTACATTCTATATTCTAAATTCTATATTCAGTATTTTGTATTATATATTTAAATTCTGTGTTCTGCACTCCATTACTAAATTCTAGATTCTATATTCTCTTTATATATTCAATATTTTTTGTTCTTAATTCTATATTCTACATTCTATATTCTGCATTCATTTTCCATATTCTATGTTCTGTTTCCTATATTCTGTATTCTAATTGCTATATTCAGTATTCTGTATTCTATATTCTGAATTCGGTGTTCTACATTCTATATTCAAAATTCTAAATTCAGTATTCTGTATTCTATATTCTAAATTCTATGTTCTGCATTCCATGATCTAAATACTGGCTTCTATATTCTCTTTTATATATTCTATATTTTGTGTTGTTCTTTCTATATTCCACATTCTATATTTTGCATACGGTATTCTATATTGAATATTCTGTGTTTTACATTCTATATTCGAAATTCTATATTCAGTATTCTGTATTCTATAACCTTAACTCTGTATTCTTCATTCCATGTTCTAAATTCTGGGTTCTATATTCTCTAATCTATTCTATATTGTGTGTTTTTCATTCTATATTCTACATAGTATAGTCTGCATTCCATATTCTATATTCTATATTATGTGTTCTTCATTCTATATTCTAAATTTTATATTCTCTATTCTGTATTCTATATTCTAAATTCTGTGTTCTGCATTCCATGATCTAAATTCTGGGTTCTATATTCTCTTTCTATATTCTATATTCTGTTTTCTTCATTCTATTTTCCACATTCTATATTCTGCATTCCGTATACTATATTCTATATTCTGTGTTTTACATTTTATTTTTGAAATTCTATATTCAGTATTCTGTATTCTATAATCTAAACTATGTGTTCTGCATTCCATGTTCTAAATTCTGGGTTCTATATTCTCTATTCTATATTCTATATTTTGTGTTCTACATTCTATATTCTAAATTCTATATTCAGTATTCTGTATTCTATATTCTAAATTCTATTTTCTGCATTCCATGCTCTTAATTCTGGGTTCTATATTCTCTATTCTCTATTCTATATTCTGTGCTACAGATTCTATATTCTAAATTCTATATTCAGTATTCTGTATTCTATATTCTAAATTCTGTGTTCTGCATTGCATGTCCTATATTCTATATTTAGTATCCTGTATTTTATATTCTGTGTTCTATATTCTATATTCAGAATTCTGTATTCTATTTTCTATATTCTGTGTTCAGCCTTCCATGTTCTAAATTCTGTGTTCTATATCCTCTATTCTATATTCGATATTGTGTGTTCTTCATTCTATACTCTACATACAGTATTTTGCATTCCGTATTCTATATTCTAAATTCTGAGTTCTAAGTTCTAAATTCTCAATTCTATATTCAGTATTCTATAGTCTATATAATAAATTCTGTGTTCTGCATTCTATATTCTAAATTCTATATTCAGTATTCTGCATTCTACTTTCCAGTTTCAGTGTTCTGAATTTCATTTTCTAAATTCTGGATTCTATATTCTATATTCTATGTTCTAAATTCTATATTCTAAATTCTATATTCAGTATTACCTATTCTATATTCTAAATTCTGTGTTATGCATTCCATGTTCTATATTCTGAATTCTATATACTCTATGCTATATTCTATATTCTGTGTTCTACATTCTATATTCTAAATTCTGTGTTCTGCATTGTATGTTCTAAATTCTATATTCATTATTCTGTGTTCTATATTCTAAATTCTGTGTTCTGCATTCCATATTCTAAATTCTGGGTTCTGTATTCTGTTTTCCATAGTCTATATTCTGTGTTCTACATTCTATATTCTGTATTCTATATTCTGCATTCCGAATTCTACATTGTATATTCTATGTTCTACATTCTATATGCTAAATTTTATATTCAGTATTCATATACTATTTTCTAAATTCTGTGCTCTGCATTCCATGTTCTTAATTCTGTATTCTATAATCTGTATTCTATGTTCTGTGTTCTACATTCTATATTCTAAATTCTATATTCAGTATTCTGTATTGTAAGTTCTAAATTCTGTGTTCTGCATTACATGTTCTACATTCTGGGTTGTACCTTGTCTATTGTATATTCTATATAATGTGTTCTTCATTCTATACTCTACATACTATATTTTGCATTCCGTAGTCTATATTATATATTCTTTGTTCTAAATTTTTAATTCTAAATTCTATATTCAGTATTCTATATTCTATATACTAAATTCGGTGTTCTGCATTCCATGTTCTATATTCTATATTCAGTATTCTGTATTCTATATTCTAAATTCTGTGTTCTGCATTATATGTTCTAAATTCTATATTCAGTATTCTGTATTCTATAGTCTAAATTCTGTGTTCTGCATTACAAGTTCTAAATTCGGGGTTTTGTATTCTGTTTTCCATATTCTATATTCTGTGTTCTATATTCTATATACTGTATTCTGTATTCTGCATTCCATATTCTATATTGTATATTCTGTGTTCTTCATTATATATTCTAAATTCTATATTCACTATTCCGTATTCTATATTCTAAATTCTGTGTTCGGCATTCCATTACTAAATTCTAAGTTCTATATTCTCTATTTTATATTCTTTATATGGTGTTCTGCATTCTATATTCTGCATTCATTTTCTTTGTTCTATGTTCTGTGTTCTATATTCTGTATTCTAAATTCTATATTCAGTAGTCGGTATTCTATAGTCTGAATTCTCTGTTCTACGTTCTATATTCAAAATTCTAAATTCAGTATTCTGTATTCTATATTCTAAATTCTCTGTCCTGCATTCCATATTCTAAATTCTGGCTTCTATATTCTCTATTATATATTCTATATTTTGTGTTCTTCATTCTATATTCCACATTCTATATTCTGAATTCCGTATACTATATTCTATATTCTGTGTTTTACATTCTATATTCTTAATTCTATATTCAGTATTCTGTATTCTATAATCTAAATTCTGTGTTCTGAATTCCATGTTCTAAATTTTGGTTTCTGTATTCTGTTTTCCATATTCTATATTTTGTGTTCTACATTCTATATTCTAAATTCTATATTCAGTATTTTGTATTATATATTTAAATTCTGTGTTCTGCACACCATTACTAAATTCTAGGTTCTATATTCTCTTTTATATATTCAATATTTTGTGTTCTTAATTCTATATTCTACATTCTATATTCTGCATTCATTTTCCATATTCTATTTTCTGTTTTCTATATTCTGTATTCTAATTCCTATATTCAGTATTCTGTATTCTATATTCTGAATTCGGTGTTCTACATTCTATATTCAAAATTCTAAATTCAGTATTCTGTATTCTATATTCTAAATTCTATGTTCTGCATTCCATGATCTAAATACTGGCTTCTATATTCTCTTTTATATATTCTATATTTTGTGTTGTTCTTTCTATATTCCACATTCTATATTCTGCATACGGTATTCTATGTTGAATATTCTGTGTTTTACGTTCTATATTCGAAATTCTATATTCAGTATTCTGTATTCTATAACCTAAACTCTGTATTCTTCATTCCATGTTCTAAATTCTGGGTTCTATATTCTCTAATCTATTTATATTGTGTGTTTTTCTTTCTATATTCTACACACTATAGTCTGCATTCCGTATTCTATATTCTATATTATGTGTTCTTCATTCTATATTCTAAATTCTATATTCTCTATTCTGTATTCTATATTCTAAATTCTGTGTTCTGCATTCCATGATCTAAATTCTGGGTTCTATATTCTCTTTCTATATTCTATATTCTGTTTTCTTCATTCTATTTTCCACATTCTATATTCTGCATTCCGTATACTATATTCTATATTCTGTGTTTTACATTTTATTTTCGAAATTCTATATTCAGTATTCTGTATTCTATACTCTAAACTATGTGTTCTGCATTCCATGTTCTAAATTCTGGGTTCTATATTCTCTATTCTATATTCTATATTTTGTGTTCTACATTCTATATTCTAAATTCTATATTCAGTATTCTGTATTCTATATTCTAAATTCTATTTTCTGCATTCCATGCTCTTAATTCTGGGTTCTATATTCTCTATTCTATATTCTATATTCTGTGTTACAGATTCTATATTCTAAATTCTATATTCAGTATTCTGTATTCTATATTCTAAATTCTGTGTTCTGCATTGCATGTTCTATATTCTATATTTAGTATCCTGTATTCTATATTCTATATTCTGTGTTCTAAATTCTATATTCAGAATTCTGTATTCTATTTTCTATATTCTGTGTTCAGCGTTCCATGTTCTAAATTATGTGTTCTATATCCTCTATTCTATATTCGATATTGTGTGTTCTTCATTCTATACTCTACATACAATATTTTGCATTCCGTATTCTATATTCTAAATTCTGAGTTCTAAGGTCTAAATTCTAAATTCTATATTCAGTATTCTATAGTCTATATAATAAATTCTGTGTTCTGCATTCTATATTCTAAATTCTATATTCAGTATTCTGCATTCTACTTTCCAGATTCAGTGTTCTGAATTTCATTTTCTGAATTCTGGATTCTATATTCTATATTCTGTGTTCTACATTCTATATTCTAAATTCTATATTCAGTATTACCTATTCTATATTCTAAATTCTGTGTTATGCATTCCATGTTCTATATTCTGAATTCTATATACTCTATGCTATATTCTATATTCTGTGTTCTACATTCTATATTCTAAATTCTGTGTTCTGCATTGTATGTTCTAAATTCTATATTCATTATTCTGTGTTCTATATTCTAAATTCTGTGTTCTGCATTCCATATTCTAAATTCTGGGTTCTGTATTCTGTTTTCCATAGTCTATATTCTGTGTTCTACATTCTATATTCTGTATTCTATATTCTGCATTCCGAATTCTACATTGTATATTCTATGTTCTACATTCTATATGCTAAATTCTATATTCAGTATTCATATACTATTTTCTAAATTCTGTGCTCTGCATTCCATGTGCTTAATTCTGTATTCTATAATCTGTATTCTATGTTCTGTGTTCTACATTCTATATTCTAAATTCTATATTCAGTATTCTGTATTGTAAGTTCTAAATTCTGTGTTCTGCATTACATGTTCTACATTCTGGGTTGTACCTTGTCTATTGTATATTCTATATAATGTGTTCTTCATTCTATACTCTACATACTATATTTTGCATTCCGTAGTCTATATTATATATTCTTTGTTCTAAATTTTTAATTCTAAATTCTATATTCAGTATTCTATATTCTATATACTAAATTCGGTGTTCTGCATTCCATGTTCTATATTCTATATTCAGTATTCTGTATTCTATATTCTAAATTCTGTGTTCTGCATTATATGTTCTAAATTCTATATTCAGTATTCTGTATTCTATAGTCTTAATTCTGTGTTCTGCATTACAATTTCTAAATTCGGGGTTTTGTATTCTGTTTTCCATATTCTATATTCTGTGTTCTATATTCTATATACTGTATTCTGTATTCTGCATTCCGTATTCTATATTGTATATTCTGTGTTCTTCATTATATATTCTAAATTCTATATTCACTATTCCGTATTCTATATTCTAAATTCTGTGTTCGGCATTCCATTACTAAATTCTAAGTTCTATATTCTCTATTTTATATTCTTTATATGGTGTTCTGCATTCTATATTCTGCATTCATTTTCTTTGTTCTATGTTCTGTGTTCTATATTCTGTATTCTAAATTCTATATTCAGTAGTCGGTATTCTATAGTCTGAATTCTCTGTTCTACGTTCTATATTCAAAATTCTAAATTCAGTATTCTGTATTCTATATTCTAAATTCTCTGTCCTGCATTCCATATTCTAAATTCTTTCTTCTATATTCTCTATTATATATTCTATATTTTGTGTTCTTCATTCTATATTCCACATTCTATATTCTGAATTCCGTATACTATATTCTATATTCTGTGTTTTACATTCTATATTCTTAATTCTATATTCAGTATTCTGTATTCTATAATCTAAATTCTGTGTTCTGAATTCCATGTTCTAAATTTTGGTTTCTGTATTCTGTTTTCCATATTCTATATTTTGTGTTCTACATTCTATATTCTAAATTCTATATTCAGTATTTTGTATTATATATTTAAATTCTGTGTTCTGCACACCATTACTAAATTCTAGGTTCTATATTCTCTTTTATATATTCAATATTTTGTGTTCTTAATTCTATATTCTACATTCTATATTCTGCATTCATTTTCCATATTCTATGTTCTGTTTTCTATATTCTGTATTCTAATTCCTATATTCAGTATTCTGTATTCTATATTCTGAATTCGGTGTTCTACATTCTATATTCAAAATTCTAAATTCAGTATTCTGTATTCTATATTCTAAATTCTATGTTCTGCATTCCATGATCTAAATACTGGCTTCTATATTCTCTTTTATATATTCTATATTTTGTGTTGTTCTTTCTATATTCCACATTCTATATTCTGCATACGGTATTCTATGTTGAATATTCTGTGTTTTACGTTCTATATTCGAAATTCTATATTCAGTATTCTGTATTCTATAACCTAAACTCTGTATTTTCATTCCATGTTCTAAATTCTGGGTTCTATATTCTCTAATCTATTTATATTGTGTGTTTTTCTTTCTATATTCTACACAGTATAGTCTGCATTCCGTATTCTATATTCTATATTATGTGTTCTTCATTCTATATTCTAAATTCTATATTCTCTATTCTGTATTCTATATTCTAAATTCTGTGTTCTGCATTCCATGATCTAAATTCTGGGTTCTATATTCTCTTTCTATATTCTATATTCTGTTTTCTTCATTCTATTTTCCACATTCTATATTCTGCATTCCGTATACTATATTCTATATTCTGTGTTTTACATTTTATTTTCGAAATTCTATATTCAGTATTCTGTATTCTATACTCTAAACTATGTGTTCTGCATTCCATGTTCTAAATTCTGGGTTCTATATTCTCTATTCTATATTCTATATTTTGTGTTCTACATTCTATATTCTAAATTCTATATTCAGTATTCTGTATTCTATATTCTAAATTCTATTTTCTGCATTCCATGCTCTTAATTCTGGGTTCTATATTCTCTATTCTATATTCTATATTCTGTGTTACAGATTCTATATTCTAAATTCTATATTCAGTATTCTGTATTCTATATTCTAAATTCTGTTTTCTGCATTGCATGTTCTATATTCTATATACAGTATCCTGTATTCTATATTCTATATTCTGTGTTCTACATTCTATATTTTAAATTCTATATTCAGAATTCTGTTTTCTATTTTCTATATTCTGTGTTCAGCGTTCCATGTTCTAAATTCTGTGTTCTATATCCTCTATTCTATATTCGATATTGTGTGTTCTTCATTCTATACTCTACATACAATATTTTGCATTCCGTATTCTATATTCTAAATTCTGAGTTCTAAGTTCTAAATTCTAAATTCTATATTCAGTATTCTATAGTCTATATAATAAATTCTGTGTTCTGCATTCTATATTCTAAATTCTATATTCAGTATTCTGCATTCTACTTTCCAGTTTCAGTGTTCTGAATTTCATTTTCTAAATTCTGGATTCTATATTCTATATTCTGTGTTCTACATTCTATATTCTAAATTCTATATTCAGTATTACCTATTCTATATTCTAAATTCTGTGTTATGCATTCCATGTTCTATATTCTGAATTCTATATACTCTATGCTATATTCTATATTCTGTGTTCTACATTCTATATTCTAAATTCTGTGTTCTGCATTGTATGTTCTAAATTCTATATTCATTATTCTGTGTTCTATGTTCTAAATTCTGTGTTCTGCATTCCATATTCTAAATTCTGGGTTCTGTATTCTGTTTTCCATAGTCTATATTCTGTGTTCTACATTCTATATTCTGTATTCTATATTCTGCATTCCGAATTCTACATTGTATATTCTATGTTCTACATTCTATATGCTAAATTCTATATTCAGTATTCATATAGTATTTTCCAAATTCTGTGCTCTGCATTCCATGTGCTTAATTCTGTATTCTATAATCTGTATTCTATGTTCTGTGTTCTACATTCTATATTCTAAATTCTATATTCAGTATTCTGTATTGTAAGTTCTAAATTCTGTGTTCTGCATTACATGTTCTACATTCTGGGTTGTACCTTGTCTATTGTATATTCTATATAATGTGTTCTTCATTCTATACTCTACATACTATATTTTGCATTCCGTAGTCTATATTATATATTCTTTGTTCTAAATTTTTAATTCTAAATTCTATATTCAGTATTCTATATTCTATATACTAAATTCGGTGTTCTGCATTCCATGTTCTATATTCTATATTCAGTATTCTGTATTCTATATTCTAAATTCTGTGTTCTGCATTATATGTTCTAAATTCTATATTCAGTATTCTGTATTCTATAGTCTAAATTCTGTGTTCTGCATTACAATTTCTAAATTCGGGGTTTTGTATTCTGTTTTCCATATTCTATATTCTGTGTTCTATATTCTATATACTGTATTCTGTATTCTGCATTCCGTATTCTATATTATATATTCTGTGTTCTTCATTATATATTCTAAATTCTATATTCACTATTCCGTATTCTATATTCTAAATTCTGTGTTCGGCATTCCATTACTAAATTCTAAGTTCTATATTCTCTATTTTATATTCTTTATATGGTGTTCTGCATTCTATATTCTGCATTCATTTTCTTTGTTCTATGTTCTGTGTTCTATATTCTGTATTCTAAATTCTATATTCAGTAGTCGGTATTCTATAGTCTGAATTCTCTGTTCTATGTTCTATATTCAAAATTCTAATTTCAGTATTCTGTATTCTATATTCTAAATTCTCTGTCCTGCATTCCATATTCTAAATTCTGGCTTCTATATTCTCTATTATATATTCTATATTTTGTGTTCTTCATTCTATATTCCACATTCTATATTCTGAATTCCGTATACTATATTCTATATTCTGTGTTTTACATTCTATATTCTTAATTCTATATTCAGTATTCTGTATTCTATAATCTAAATTCTGTGTTCTGAATTCCATGTTCTAAATTTTGGTTTCTGTATTCTGTTTTCCATATTCTATATTTTGTGTTCTACATTCTATATTCTAAATTTTATATTCAGTATTTTGTATTATATATTTAAATTCTGTGTTCTGCACACCATTACTAAATTCTAGGTTCTATATTCTCTTTTATATATTCAATACTTTGTGTTCTTAATTCTATATTCTACATTTTATATTCTGCATTCATTTTCCATATTCTATGTTCTGTTTTCTATATTCTGTATTCTAATTCCTATATTCAGTATTCTGTATTCTATATTCTGAATTCGGTGTTCTACATTCTATATTCAAAATTCTAAATTCAGTATTCTGTATTCTATATTCTAAATTCTATGTTCTGCATTCCATGATCTAAATACTGGCTTCTATATTCTCTTTTATATATTCTATATTTTGTGTTGTTCTTTCTATATTCCACATTCTATATTCTGCATACGGTATTCTATATTGAATATTCTGTGTTTTACGTTCTATATTCGAAATTCTATATTCAGTATTCTGTATTCTATAACCTAAACTCTGTATTCTTCATTCCATGTTCTAAATTCTGGGTTCTATATTCTCTAATCTATTTATATTGTGTGTTTTTCTTTCTATATTCTACACAGTATAGTCTGCATTCCGTATTCTATATTCTATATTATGTGTTCTTCATTCTATATTCTAAATTCTATATTCTCTATTCTGTATTCTATATTCTAAATTCTGTGTTCTGCATTCCATGATCTAAATTCTGGGTTCTATATTCTCTTTCTATATTCTATATTCTGTTTTCTTCATTCTATTTTCCACATTCTATATTCTGCATTCCGTATACTATATTCTATATTCTGTGTTTTACATTTTATTTTCGAAATTCTATATTCAGTATTCTGTATTCTATAATCTAAACTATGTGTTCTGCATTCCATGTTCTAAATTCTGGGTTCTATATTCTCTATTCTATATTCTATATTTTGTGTTCTACATTCTATATTCTAAATTCTATATTCAGTATTCTGTATTCTATATTCTAAATTCTATTTTCTGCATTCCATGCTCTTAATTCTGGGTTCTATATTCTCTATTCTCTATTCTATATTCTGTGCTACAGATTCTATATTCTAAATTCTATATTCAGTATTCTGTATTCTATATTCTAAATTCTGTGTTCTGCATTGCATGTCCTATATTCTATATTTAGTATCCTGTATTCTATATTCTGTGTTCTATATTCTATATTCAGAATTCTGTATTCTATTTTCTATATTCTGTGTTCAGCCTTCCATGTTCTAAATTCTGTGTTCTATATCCTCTATTCTATATTCGATATTGTGTGTTCTTCATTCTATACTCTACATACAGTATTTTGCATTCCGTATTCTATATTCTAAATTCTGAGTTCTAAGTTCTAAATTCTCAATTCTATATTCAGTATTCTATAGTCTATATAATAAATTCTGTGTTCTGCATTCTATATTCTAAATTCTATATTCAGTATTCTGCATTCTACTTTCCAGTTTCAGTGTTCTGAATTTCATTTTCTAAATTCTGGATTCTATATTCTATATTCTATGTTCTAAATTCTATATTCTAAATTCTATATTCAGTATTACCTATTCTATATTCTAAATTCTGTGTTATGCATTCCATGTTCTATATTCTGAATTCTATATACTCTATGCTATATTCTATATTCTGTGTTCTACATTCTATATTCTAAATTCTGTGTTCTGCATTGTATGTTCTAAATTCTATATTCATTATTCTGTGTTCTATATTCTAAATTCTGTGTTCTGCATTCCATATTCTAAATTCTGGGTTCTGTATTCTGTTTTCCATAGTCTATATTCTGTGTTCTACATTCTATATTCTGTATTCTATATTCTGCATTCCGAATTCTACATTGTATATTCTATGTTCTACATTCTATATGCTAAATTCTATATTCAGTATTCATATAGTATTTTCCAAATTCTGTGCTCTGCATTCCATGTGCTTAATTCTGTATTCTATAATCTGTATTCTATGTTCTGTGTTCTACATTCTATATTCTAAATTCTATATTCAGTATTCTGTATTGTAAGTTCTAAATTCTGTGTTCTGCATTACATGTTCTACATTCTGGGTTGTACCTTGTCTATTGTATATTCTATATAATGTGTTCTTCATTCTATACTCTACATACTATATTTTGCATTCCGTAGTCTATATTATATATTCTTTGTTCTAAATTTTTAATTCTAAATTCTATATTCAGTATTCTATATTCTATATACTAAATTCGGTGTTCTGCATTCCATGTTCTATATTCTATATTCAGTATTCTGTATTCTATATTCTAAATTCTGTGTTCTGCATTATATGTTCTAAATTCTATATTCAGTATTCTGTATTCTATAGTCTAAATTCTGTGTTCTGCATTACAATTTCTAAATTCGGGGTTTTGTATTCTGTTTTCCATATTCTATATTCTGTGTTCTATATTCTATATACTGTATTCTGTATTCTGCATTCCGTATTCTATATTGTATATTCTGTGTTCTTCATTATATATTCTAAATTCTATATTCACTATTCCGTATTCTATATTCTAAATTCTGTGTTCGGCATTCCATTACTAAATTCTAAGTTCTATATTCTCTATTTTATATTCTTTATATGGTGTTCTGCATTCTATATTCTGCATTCATTTTCTTTGTTCTATGTTCTGTGTTCTATATTCTGTATTCTAAATTCTATATTCAGTAGTCGGTATTCTATAGTCTGAATTCTCTGTTCTACGTTCTATATTCAAAATTCTAAATTCAGTATTCTGTATTCTATATTCTAAATTCTCTGTCCTGCATTCCATATTCTAAATTCTGGCTTCTATATTCTCTATTATATATTCTATATTTTGTGTTCTTCATTCTATATTCCACATTCTATATTCTGAATTCCGTATACTATATTCTATATTCTGTGTTTTACATTCTATATTCTTAATTCTATATTCAGTATTCTGTATTCTATAATCTAAATTCTGTGTTCTGAATTCCATGTTCTAAATTTTGGTTTCTGTATTCTGTTTTCCATATTCTATATTTTGTGTTCTACATTCTATATTCTAAATTCTATATTCAGTATTTTGTATTATATATTTAAATTCTGTGTTCTGCACACCATTACTAAATTCTAGGTTCTATATTCTCTTTTATATATTCAATATTTTGTGTTCTTAATTCTATATTCTACATTCTATATTCTGCATTCATTTTCCATATTCTATGTTCTGTTTTCTATATTCTGTATTCTAATTCCTATATTCAGTATTCTGTATTCTATATTCTGAATTCGGTGTTCTACATTCTATATTCAAAATTCTAAATTCAGTATTCTGTATTCTATATTCTAAATTCTATGTTCTGCATTCCATGATCTAAATACTGGCTTCTATATTCTCTTTTATATATTCTATATTTTGTGTTGTTCTTTCTATATTCCACATTCTATATTCTGCATACGGTATTCTATATTGAATATTCTGTGTTTTACGTTCTGTATTCGAAATTCTATATTCAGTATTCTGTATTCTATAACCTAAACTCTGTATTCTTCATTCCATGTTCTAAATTCTGGGTTCTATATTCTCTAATCTATTTATATTGTGTGTTTTTCTTTCTATATTCTACACAGTATAGTCTGCATTCCGTATTCTATATTCTATATTATGTGTTCTTCATTCTATATTCTAAATTCTATATTCTCTATTCTGTATTCTATATTCTAAATTCTGTGTTCTGCATTCCATGATCTAAATTCTGGGTTCTATATTCTCTTTCTATATTCTATATTCTGTTTTCTTCATTCTATTTTCCACATTCTATATTCTGCATTCCGTATACTATATTCTATATTCTGTGTTTTACATTTTATTTTCGAAATTCTATATTCAGTATTCTGTATTCTATAATCTAAACTATGTGTTCTGCATTCCATGTTCTAAATTCTGGGTTCTATATTCTCTATTCTATATTCTATATTTTGTGTTCTACATTCTATATTCTAAATTCTATATTCAGTATTCTGTATTCTATATTCTAAATTCTATTTTCTGCATTCCATGCTCTTAATTCTGGGTTCTATATTCTCTATTCTCTATTCTATATTCTGTGTTACAGATTCTATATTCTAAATTCTATATTCAGTATTCTGTATTCTATATTCTAAATTCTGTGTTCTGCATTGCATGTTCTATATTCTATATATAGTATCCTGTATTCTATATTCTATATTCTGTGTTCTACATTCTATATTTTAAATCCTATATTCAGAATTCTGTTTTCTATTTTCTATATTCTGTGTTCAGCGTTCCATGTTCTAAATTCTGTGTTCTATATCCTCTATTCTATATTCGATATTGTGTGTTCTTCATTCTATACTCTACATACAATATTTTGCATTCCGTATTCTATATTCTAAATTCTGAGTTCTAAGTTCTAAATTCTAAATTCTATATTCAGTATTCTATAGTCTATATAATAAATTCTGTGTTCTGCATTCTATATTCTAAATTCTATATTCAGTATTCTGCATTCTACTTTCCAGATTCAGTGTTCTGAATTTCATTTTCTAAATTCTGGATTCTATATTCTATATTCTGTGTTCTACATTCTATATTCTAAATTCTATATTCAGTATTACCTATTCTATATTCTAAATTCTGTGTTATGCATTCCATGTTCTATATTCTGAATTCTATATACTCTATGCTATATTCTATATTCTGTGTTCTACATTCTATATTCTAAATTCTGTGTTCTGCATTGTATGTTCTAAATTCTATATTCATTATTCTGTGTTCTATATTCTAAATTCTGTGTTCTGCATTCCATATTCTAAATTCTGGGTTCTGTATTCTGTTTTCCATAGTCTATATTCTGTGTTCTACATTCTATATTCTGTATTCTATATTCTGCATTCCGAATTCTACATTGTATATTCTATGTTCTACATTCTATATGCTAAATTCTATATTCAGTATTCATATACTATTTTCTAAATTCTGTGCTCTGCATTCCATGTGCTTAATTCTGTATTCTATAATCTGTATTCTATGTTCTGTGTTCTACATTCTATATTCTAAATTCTATATTCAGTATTCTGTATTGTAAGTTCTAAATTCTGTGTTCTGCATTACATGTTCTACATTCTGGGTTGTACCTTGTCTATTGTATATTCTATATAATGTGTTCTTCATTCTATACTCTACATACTATATTTTGCATTCCGTAGTCTATATTTTATATTCTTTGTTCTAAATTTTTAATTCTAAATTCTATATTCAGTATTCTATATTCTATATACTAAATTCGGTGTTCTGCATTCCATGTTCTATATTCTATATTCAGTATTCTGTATTCTATATTCTAAATTCTGTGTTCTGCATTATATGTTCTAAATTCTATATTCAGTATTCTGTATTCTATAGTCTAAATTCTGTGTTCTGCATTACAATTTCTAAATTCGGGGTTTTGTATTCTGTTTTCCATATTCTATATTCTGTGTTCTATATTCTATATACTGTATTCTGTATTCTGCATTCCGTATTCTATATTGTATATTCTGTGTTCTTCATTATATATTCTAAATTCTATATTCACTATTCCGTATTCTATATTCTAAATTCTGTGTTCGGCATTCCATTACTAAATTCTAAGTTCTATATTCTCTATTTTATATTCTTTATATGGTGTTCTGCATTCTATATTCTGCATTCATTTTCTTTGTTCTATGTTCTGTGTTCTATATTCTGTATTCTAAATTCTATATTCAGTAGTCGGTATTCTATAGTCTGAATTCTCTGTTCTACGTTCTATATTCAAAATTCTAAATTCAGTATTCTGTATTCTATATTCTAAATTCTCTGTCCTGCATTCCATATTCTAAATTCTGGCTTCTATATTCTCTATTATATATTCTATATTTTGTGTTCTTCATTCTATATTCCACATTCTATATTCTGAATTCCGTATACTATATTCTATATTCTGTGTTTTACATTCTATATTCTTAATTCTATATTCAGTATTCTGTATTCTATAATCTAAATTCTGTGTTCTGAATTCCATGTTCTAAATTTTGGTTTCTGTATTCTGTTTTCCATATTCTATATTTTGTGTTCTACATTCTGTATTCTAAATTCTATATTCAGTATTTTGTATTATATATTTAAATTCTGTGTTCTGCACACCATTACTAAATTCTAGGTTCTATATTCTCTTTTATATATTCAATATTTTGTGTTCTTAATTCTATATTCTACATTCTATATTCTGCATTCATTTTCCATATTCTATGTTCTGTTTTCTATATTCTGTATTCTAATTCCTATATTCAGTATTCTGTATTCTATATTCTGAATTCGGTGTTCTACATTCTATATTCAAAATTCTAAATTCAGTATTCTGTATTCTATATTCTAAATTCTATGTTCTGCATTCCATGATCTAAATACTGGCTTCTATATTCTCTTTTATATATTCTATATTTTGTGTTGTTCTTTCTATATTCCACATTCTATATTCTGCATACGGTATTCTATATTGAATATTCTGTGTTTTACGTTCTGTATTCGAAATTCTATATTCAGTATTCTGTATTCTATAACCTAAACTCTGTATTCTTCATTCCATGTTCTAAATTCTGGGTTCTATATTCTCTAATCTATTTATATTGTGTGTTTTTCTTTCTATATTCTACACAGTATAGTCTGCATTCCGTATTCTATATTCTATATTATGTGTTCTTCATTCTATATTCTAAATTCTATATTCTCTATTCTGTATTCTATATTCTAAATTCTGTGTTCTGCATTCCATGATCTAAATTCTGGGTTCTATATTCTCTTTCTATATTCTATATTCTGTTTTCTTCATTCTATTTTCCACATTCTATATTCTGCATTCCGTATACTATATTCTATATTCTGTGTTTTACATTTTATTTTCGAAATTCTATATTCAGTATTCTGTATTCTATAATCTAAACTATGTGTTCTGCATTCCATGTTCTAAATTCTGGGTTCTATATTCTCTATTCTATATTCTATATTTTGTGTTCTACATTCTATATTCTAAATTCTATATTCAGTATTCTGTATTCTATATTCTAAATTCTATTTTCTGCATTCCATGCTCTTAATTCTGGGTTCTATATTCTCTATTCTCTATTCTATATTCTGTGTTACAGATTCTATATTCTAAATTCTATATTCAGTATTCTGTATTCTATATTCTAAATTCTGTGTTCTGCATTGCATGTTCTATATTCTATATATAGTATCCTGTATTCTATATTCTATATTCTGTGTTCTACATTCTCTATTTTAAATTCTATATTCAGAATTCTGTTTTCTATTTTCTATATTCTGTGTTCAGCGTTCCATGTTCTAAATTCTGTGTTCTATATCCTCTATTCTATATACGATATTGTGTGTTCTTCATTCTATACTCTACATACAATATTTTGCATTCCGTATTCTATATTCTAAATTCTGAGTTCTAAGTTCTAAATTCTAAATTCTATATTCAGTATTCTATAGTCTATATAATAAATTCTGTGTTCTGCATTCTATATTCTAAATTCTATATTCAGTATTCTGCATTCTACTTTCCAGATTCAGTGTTCTGAATTTCATTTTCTAAATTCTGGATTCTATATTCTATATTCTGTGTTCTACATTCTATATTCTAAATCCTATATTCAGTATTACCTATTCTATATTCTAAATTCTGTGTTATGCATTCCATGTTCTATATTCTGAATTCTATATACTCTATGCTATATTCTATATTCTGTGTTCTACATTCTATATTCTAAATTCTGTGTTCTGCATTGTATGTTCTAAATTCTATATTCATTATTCTGTGTTCTATATTCTAAATTCTGTGTTCTGCATTCCATATTCTAAATTCTGGGTTCTGTATTCTGTTTTCCATAGTCTATATTCTGTGTTCTACATTCTATATTCTGTATTCTATATTCTGCATTCCGAATTCTACATTGTATATTCTATGTTCTACATTCTATATGCTAAATTCTATATTCAGTATTCATATACTATTTTCTAAATTCTGTGCTCTGCATTCCATGTGCTTAATTCTGTATTCTATAATCTGTATTCTATGTTCTGTGTTCTTCATTCTATATTCTAAATTCTATATTCAGTATTCTGTATTGTAAGTTCTAAATTCTGTGTTCTGCATTACATGTTCTACATTCTGGGTTGTACCTTGTCTATTGTATATTCTATATAATGTGTTCTTCATTCTATACTCTACATACTATATTTTGCATTCCGTAGTCTATATTATATATTCTTTGTTCTAAATTTTTAATTCTAAATTCTATATTCAGTATTCTATATTCTATATACTAAATTCGGTGTTCTGCATTCCATGTTCTATATTCTATATTCAGTATTCTGTATTCTATATTCTAAATTCTGTGTTCTGCATTATATGTTCTAAATTCTATATTCAGTATTCTGTATTCTATAGTCTAAATTCTGTGTTCTGCATTACAATTTCTAAATTCGGGGTTTTGTATTCTGTTTTCCATATTCTATATTCTGTGTTCTATATTCTATATACTGTATTCTGTATTCTGCATTCCGTATTCTATATTGTATATTCTGTGTTCTTCATTATATATTCTAAATTCTATATCCACTATTCCGTATTCTATATTCTAAATTCTGTGTTCGGCATTCCATTACTAAATTCTAAGTTCTATATTCTCTATTTTATATTCTTTATATGGTGTTCTGCATTCTATATTCTGCATTCATTTTCTTTGTTCTATGTTCTGTGTTCTATATTCTGTATTCTAATTTCTATATTCAGTAGTCGGTATTCTATAGTCTGAATTCTCTGTTCTACGTTCTATATTCAAAATTCTAAATTCATTATTCTGTATTCTATATTCTAAATTCTCTGTTCTGCTTTCCATGTTCTAAATTCTGGGTTCTATATTCTCTATTATATATTCTATATTTTGTGTTCTTCATTCTATATTCGACATTCTATATTCTGAATTCCGTATACTATATTCTATATTCTGTGTTTTACATTCTATATTCTTAATTCTATATTCAGTATTCTGTATTCTATAATCTAAATTCTGTGTTCTGCATTCCATGTTCTAAATTTTGGTTTCTGTATTCTGTTTTCCATATTCTATATTTTGTGTTCTACATTCTATATTCTAAATTCTATATTCAGTATTCTGTATTCTATAATTTAAATTCTGTGTTCTGAATTCCATGTTCTAAACTTTGGGTTCTATATTCTGTTTTCCATGTTCTATATTCTGTGTTCTACATTCTGTATACTGTATTCTATATTCTTCATTCCGTATTCAATATTCTATATTTTGTGTCCTTCATTATATATTCTAAATTCTATATTCAGTATTCCGTATTCTATATTTTAAATTCTGTGTTCGGCATTCCATTACTAAATTCTAAGTTCTATATTCTCTTTTTTATAATCTTAATTTTTTGTTCTTCATTCTATATTCTACATTCTATATTCTTCATTCTATATTCTGCATTCCGTATAGTAGATTCTATATTCTGTGTTTTACATTCTATATTCGAAATTCTATATTCAGTATTCTGTATTCTATAAACTAAATTCTGTGTTCTGCATTCCATGTTCTAAATTCTGGGTTCTATATTCCCTTTCTATATTCTATATTCTGTGTTCTACATTCTATATTCTAAATTTTATATTCAGTATTTTGTATTATATATTTAAATTCTGTGTTCTGCACACCATTACTAAATTCTAGGTTCTATATTCTCTTTTATATATTCAATACTTTGTGTTCTTAATTCTATATTCTACATTCTATATTCTGCATTCATTTTCCATATTCTATGTTCTGTTTTCTATATTCTGTATTCTAATTCCTATATTCAGTATTCTGTATTCTATATTCTGAATTCGGTGTTCTACATTCTATATTCAAAATTCTAAATTCAGTATTCTGTATTCTATATTCTAAATTCTATGTTCTGCATTCCATAATCTAAATACTGGCTTCTATATTCTCTTTTATATATTCTATATTTTGTGTTGTTCTTTCTATATTCCACATTCTATATTCTGCATACGGTATTCTATATTGAATATTCTGTGTTTTACGTTCTATATTCGAAATTCTATATTCAGTATTCTGTATTCTATAACCTAAACTCTGTATTCTTCATTCCATGTTCTAAATTCTGGGTTCTATATTCTCTAATCTATTTATATTGTGTGTTTTTCTTTCTATATTCTACACAGTATAGTCTGCATTCCGTATTCTATATTCTATATTATGTGTTCTTCATTCTATATTCTAAATTCTATATTCTCTATTCTGTATTCTATATTCTAAATTCTGTGTTCTGCATTCCATGATCTAAATTCTGGGTTCTATATTCTCTTTCTATATTCTATATTCTGTTTTCTTCATTCTATTTTCCACATTCTATATTCTGCATTCCGTATACTATATTCTATATTCTGTGTTTTACATTTTATTTTCGAAATTCTATATTCAGTATTCTGTATTCTATAATCTAAACTATGTGTTCTGCATTCCATGTTCTAAATTCTGGGTTCTATATTCTCTATTCTATATTCTATATTTTGTGTTCTACATTCTATATTCTAAATTCTATATTCAGTATTCTGTATTCTATATTCTAAATTCTATTTTCTGCATTCCATGCTCTTAATTCTGGGTTCTATATTCTCTATTCTCTATTCTATATTCTGTGTTACAGATTCTATATTCTAAATTCTATATTCAGTATTCTGTATTCTATATTCTAAATTCTGTGTTCTGCATTGCATGTTCTATATTCTATATATAGTATCCTGTATTCTATATTCTATATTCTGTGTTCTACATTCTATATTTTAAATTCTATATTCAGAATTCTGTTTTCTATTTTCTATATTCTGTGTTCAGCGTTCCATGTTCTAAATTCTGTGTTCTATATCCTCTATTCTATATACGATATTGTGTGTTCTTCATTCTATACTCTACATACAATATTTTGCATTCCGTATTCTATATTCTAAATTCTGAGTTCTAAGTTCTAAATTCTAAATTCTATATTCAGTATTCTATAGTCTATATAATAAATTCTGTGTTCTGCATTCTATATTCTAAATTCTATATTCAGTATTCTGCATTCTACTTTCCAGATTCAGTGTTCTGAATTTCATTTTCTAAATTCTGGATTCTATATTCTATATTCTGTGTTCTACATTCTATATTCTAAATCCTATATTCAGTATTACCTATTCTATATTCTAAATTCTGTGTTATGCATTCCATGTTCTATATTCTGAATTCTATATACTCTATGCTATATTCTATATTCTGTGTTCTACATTCTATATTCTAAATTCTGTGTTCTGCATTGTATGTTCTAAATTCTATATTCATTATTCTGTGTTCTATATTCTAAATTCTGTGTTCTGCATTCCATATTCTAAATTCTGGGTTCTGTATTCTGTTTTCCATAGTCTATATTCTGTGTTCTACATTCTATATTCTGTATTCTATATTCTGCATTCCGAATTCTACATTGTATATTCTATGTTCTACATTCTATATGCTAAATTCTATATTCAGTATTCATATACTATTTTCTAAATTCTGTGCTCTGCATTCCATGTGCTTAATTCTGTATTCTATAATCTGTATTCTATGTTCTGTGTTCTTCATTCTATATTCTAAATTCTATATTCAGTATTCTGTATTGTAAGTTCTAAATTCTGTGTTCTGCATTACATGTTCTACATTCTGGGTTGTACCTTGTCTATTGTATATTCTATATAATGTGTTCTTCATTCTATACTCTGCATACTATATTTTGCATTCCGTAGTCTATATTATATATTCTTTGTTCTAAATTTTTAATTCTAAATTCTATATTCAGTATTCTATATTCTATATACTAAATTCGGTGTTCTGCATTCCATGTTCTATATTCTATATTCAGTATTCTGTATTCTATATTCTAAATTCTGTGTTCTGCATTATATGTTCTAAATTCTATATTCAGTATTCTGTATTCTATAGTCTAAATTCTGTGTTCTGCATTACAATTTCTAAATTCGGGGTTTTGTATTCTGTTTTCCATATTCTATATTCTGTGTTCTATATTCTATATACTGTATTCTGTATTCTGCATTCCGTATTCTATATTGTATATTCTGTGTTCTTCATTATATATTCTAAATTCTATATCCACTATTCCGTATTCTATATTCTAAATTCTGTGTTCGGCATTCCATTACTAAATTCTAAGTTCTATATTCTCTATTTTATATTCTTTATATGGTGTTCTGCATTCTATATTCTGCATTCATTTTCTTTGTTCTATGTTCTGTGTTCTATATTCTGTATTCTAATTTCTATATTCAGTAGTCGGTATTCTATAGTCTGAATTCTCTGTTCTACGTTCTATATTCAAAATTCTAAATTCATTATTCTGTATTCTATATTCTAAATTCTCTGTTCTGCTTTCCATGTTCTAAATTCTGGGTTCTATATTCTCTATTATATATTCTATATTTTGTGTTCTTCATTCTATATTCGACATTCTATATTCTGAATTCCGTATACTATATTCTATATTCTGTGTTTTACATTCTATATTCTTAATTCTATATTCAGTATTCTGTATTCTATAATCTAAATTCTGTGTTCTGCATTCCATGTTCTAAATTTTGGTTTCTGTATTCTGTTTTCCATATTCTATATTTTGTGTTCTACATTCTATATTCTAAATTCTATATTCAGTATTCTGTATTCTATAATTTAAATTCTGTGTTCTGAATTCCATGTTCTAAACTTTGGGTTCTATATTCTGTTTTCCATGTTCTATATTCTGTGTTCTACATTCTGTATACTGTATTCTATATTCTTCATTCCGTATTCAATATTCTATATTTTGTGTCCTTCATTATATATTCTAAATTCTATATTCAGTATTCCGTATTCTATATTTTAAATTCTGTGTTCGGCATTCCATTACTAAATTCTAAGTTCTATATTCTCTTTTTTATAATCTTAATTTTTTGTTCTTCATTCTATATTCTACATTCTATATTCTTCATTCTATATTCTGCATTCCGTATAGTAGATTCTATATTCTGTGTTTTACATTCTATATTCGAAATTCTATATTCAGTATTCTGTATTCTATAAACTAAATTCTGTGTTCTGCATTCCATGTTCTAAATTCTGGGTTCTATATTCCCTTTCTATATTCTATATTCTGTGTTCTACATTCTATATTCTAAATTTTATATTCAGTATTTTGTATTATATATTTAAATTCTGTGTTCTGCACACCATTACTAAATTCTAGGTTCTATATTCTCTTTTATATATTCAATACTTTGTGTTCTTAATTCTATATTCTACATTCTATATTCTGCATTCATTTTCCATATTCTATGTTCTGTTTTCTATATTCTGTATTCTAATTCCTATATTCAGTATTCTGTATTCTATATTCTGAATTCGGTGTTCTACATTCTATATTCAAAATTCTAAATTCAGTATTCTGTATTCTATATTCTAAATTCTATGTTCTGCATTCCATGATCTAAATACTGGCTTCTATATTCTCTTTTATATATTCTATATTTTGTGTTGTTCTTTCTATATTCCACATTCTATATTCTGCATACGGTATTCTATATTGAATATTCTGTGTTTTACGTTCTATATTCGAAATTCTATATTCAGTATTCTGTATTCTATAACCTAAACTCTGTATTCTTCATTCCATGTTCTAAATTCTGGGTTCTATATTCTCTAATCTATTTATATTGTGTGTTTTTCTTTCTATATTCTACACAGTATAGTCTGCATTCCGTATTCTATATTCTATATTATGTGTTCTTCATTCTATATTCTAAATTCTATATTCTCTATTCTGTATTCTATATTCTAAATTCTGTGTTCTGCATTCCATGATCTAAATTCTGGGTTCTATATTCTCTTTCTATATTCTATATTCTGTTTTCTTCATTCTATTTTCCACATTCTATATTCTGCATTCCGTATACTATATTCTATATTCTGTGTTTTACATTTTATTTTCGAAATTCTATATTCAGTATTCTGTATTCTATAATCTAAACTATGTGTTCTGCATTCCATGTTCTAAATTCTGGGTTCTATATTCTCTATTCTATATTCTATATTTTGTGTTCTACATTCTATATTCTAAATTCTATATTCAGTATTCTGTATTCTATATTCTAAATTCTATTTTCTGCATTCCATGCTCTTAATTCTGGGTTCTATATTCTCTATTCTCTATTCTATATTCTGTGTTACAGATTCTATATTCTAAATTCTATATTCAGTATTCTGTATTCTATATTCTAAATTCTGTGTTCTGCATTGCATGTTCTATATTCTATATTTAGTATCCTGTATTCTATATTCTATATTCTGTGTTCTAAATTCTATATTCTAAATTCTATATTCAGAATTCTGTATTCTATTTTCTATATTCTGTGTTCAGCGTTCCATGTTCTAAATTCTGTGTTCTATATCCTCTATTCTATATTCGATATTGTGTGTTCTTCATTCTATAGTCTACATACAATATTTTGCATTCCGTATTCTATATTCTAAATTCTGAGTTCTAAGTTCTAAATTCTAAATTCTATATTCAGTATTCTATAGTCTATATAATAAATTCTGTGTTCTGCATTCTATATTCTAAATTCTATATTCAGTATTCTGCATTCTACTTTCCAGATTCAGTGTTCTGAATTTCATTTTCTAAATTCTGGATTCTATATTCTATATTCTGTGTTCTACATTCTATATTCTAAATCCTATATTCAGTATTACCTATTCTATATTCTAAATTCTGTGTTATGCATTCCATGTTCTATATTCTGAATTCTATATACTCTATGCTATATTCTATATTCTGTGTTCTACATTCTATATTCTAAATTCTGTGTTCTGCATTGTATGTTCTAAATTCTATATTCATTATTCTGTGTTCTATATTCTAAATTCTGTGTTCTGCATTCCATATTCTAAATTCTGGGTTCTGTATTCTGTTTTCCATAGTCTATATTCTGTGTTCTACATTCTATATTCTGTATTCTATATTCTGCATTCCGAATTCTACATTGTATATTCTATGTTCTACATTCTATATGCTAAATTCTATATTCAGTATTCATATAGTATTTTCCAAATTCTGTGCTCTGCATTCCATGTGCTTAATTCTGTATTCTATAATCTGTATTCTATGTTCTGTGTTCTACATTCTATATTCTAAATTCTATATTCAGTATTCTGTATTGTAAGTTCTAAATTCTGTGTTCTGCATTACATGTTCTACATTCTGGGTTGTACCTTGTCTATTGTATATTCTATATAATGTGTTCTTCATTCTATACTCTACATACTATATTTTGCATTCCGTAGTCTATATTATATATTCTTTGTTCTAAATTTTTAATTCTAAATTCTATATTCAGTATTCTATATTCTATATACTAAATTCGGTGTTCTGCATTCCATGTTCTATATTCTATATTCAGTATTCTGTATTCTATATTCTAAATTCTGTGTTCTGCATTATATGTTCTAAATTCTATATTCAGTATTCTGTATTCTATAGCCTAAATTCTGTGTTCTGCATTACAATTTCTAAATTCGGGGTTTTGTATTCTGTTTTCCATATTCTATATTCTGTGTTCTATATTCTATATACTGTATTCTGTATTCTGCATTCCGTATTCTATATTGTATATTCTGTGTTCTTCATTATATATTCTAAATTCTATATTCACTATTCCGTATTCTATATTCTAAATTCTGTGTTCGGCATTCCATTACTAAATTCTAAGTTCTATATTCTCTATTTTATATTCTTTATATGGTGTTCTGCATTCTATATTCTGCATTCATTTTCTTTGTTCTATGTTCTGTGTTCTATATTCTGTATTCTAAATTCTATATTCAGTAGTCGGTATTCTATAGTCTGAATTCTCTGTTCTACGTTCTATATTCAAAATTCTAAATTCAGTATTCTGTATTCTATATTCTAAATTCTCTGTCCTGCATTCCATATTCTAAATTCTGGCTTCTATATTCTCTATTATATATTCTATATTTTGTGTTCTTCATTCTATATTCCACATTCTATATTCTGAATTCCGTATACTATATTCTATATTCTGTGTTTTACATTCTATATTCTTAATTCTATATTCAGTATTCTGTATTCTATAATCTAAATTCTGTGTTCTGAATTCCATGTTCTAAATTTTGGTTTCTGTATTCTGTTTTCCATATTCTATATTTTGTGTTCTACATTCTGTATTCTAAATTCTATATTCAGTATTTTGTATTATATATTTAAATTCTGTGTTCTGCACACCATTACTAAATTCTAGGTTCTATATTCTCTTTTATATATTCAATATTTTGTGTTCTTAATTCTATATTCTACATTCTATATTCTGCATTCATTTTCCATATTCTATGTTCTGTTTTCTATATTCTGTATTCTAATTCCTATATTCAGTATTCTGTATTCTATATTCTGAATTCGGTGTTCTACATTCTATATTCAAAATTCTAAATTCAGTATTCTGTATTCTATATTCTAAATTCTATGTTCTGCATTCCATGATCTAAATACTGGCTTCTATATTCTCTTTTATATATTCTATATTTTGTGTTGTTCTTTCTATATTCCACATTCTATATTCTGCATACGGTATTCTATATTGAATATTCTGTGTTTTACGTTCTATATTCGAAATTCTATATTCAGTATTCTGTATTCTATAACCTAAACTCTGTATTCTTCATTCCATGTTCTAAATTCTGGGTTCTATATTCTCTAATCTATTTATATTGTGTGTTTTTCTTTCTATATTCTACACAGTATAGTCTGCATTCCGTATTCTATATTCTATATTATGTGTTCTTCATTCTATATTCTAAATTCTATATTCTCTATTCTGTATTCTATATTCTAAATTCTGTGTTCTGCATTCCATGATCTAAATTCTGGGTTCTATATTCTCTTTCTATATTCTATATTCTGTTTTCTTCATTCTATTTTCCACATTCTATATTCTGCATTCCGTATACTATATTCTATATTCTGTGTTTTACATTTTATTTTCGAAATTCTATATTCAGTATTCTGTATTCTATAATCTAAACTATGTGTTCTGCATTCCATGTTCTAAATTCTGGGTTCTATATTCTCTATTCTATATTCTATATTTTGTGTTCTACATTCTATATTCTAAATTCTATATTCAGTATTCTGTATTCTATATTCTAAATTCTATTTTCTGCATTCCATGCTCTTAATTCTGGGTTCTATATTCTCTATTCTCTATTCTATATTCTGTGTTACAGATTCTATATTCTAAATTCTATATTCAGTATTCTGTATTCTATATTCTAAATTCTGTGTTCTGCATTGCATGTTCTATATTCTATATATAGTATCCTGTATTCTATATTCTATATTCTGTGTTCTACATTCTATATTTTAAATTCTATATTCAGAATTCTGTTTTCTATTTTCTATATTCTGTGTTCAGCGTTCCATGTTCTAAATTCTGTGTTCTATATCCTCTATTCTATATTCGATATTGTGTGTTCTTCATTCTATACTCTACATACAATATTTTGCATTCCGTATTCTATATTCTAAATTCTGAGTTCTAAGTTCTAAATTCTAAATTCTATATTCAGTATTCTATAGTCTATATAATAAATTCTGTGTTCTGCATTCTATATTCTAAATTCTATATTCAGTATTCTGCATTCTACTTTCCAGATTCAGTGTTCTGAATTTCATTTTCTAAATTCTGGATTCTATATTCTATATTCTGTGTTCTACATTCTATATTCTAAATCCTATATTCAGTATTACCTATTCTATATTCTAAATTCTGTGTTATGCATTCCATGTTCTATATTCTGAATTCTATATATTCTATGCTATATTCTATATTCTGTGTTCTACATTCTATATTCTAAATTCTGTGTTCTGCATTGTATGTTCTAAATTCTATATTCATTATTCTGTGTTCTATATTCTAAATTCTGTGTTCTGCATTCCATATTCTAAATTCTGGGTTCTGTATTCTGTTTTCCATAGTCTATATTCTGTGTTCTACATTCTATATTCTGTATTCTATATTCTGCATTCCGAATTCTACATTGTATATTCTATGTTCTACATTCTATATGCTAAATTCTATATTCAGTATTCATATACTATTTTCTAAATTCTGTGCTCTGCATTCCATGTGCTTAATTCTGTATTCTATAATCTGTATTCTATGTTCTGTGTTCTTCATTCTATATTCTAAATTCTATATTCAGTATTCTGTATTGTAAGTTCTAAATTCTGTGTTCTGCATTACATGTTCTACATTCTGGGTTGTACCTTGTCTATTGTATATTCTATATAATGTGTTCTTCATTCTATACTCTACATACTATATTTTGCATTCCGTAGTCTATATTATATATTCTTTGTTCTAAATTTTTAATTCTAAATTCTATATTCAGTATTCTATATTCTATATACTAAATTCGGTGTTCTGCATTCCATGTTCTATATTCTATATTCAGTATTCTGTATTCTATATTCTAAATTCTGTGTTCTGCATTATATGTTCTAAATTCTATATTCAGTATTCTGTATTCTATAGTCTAAATTCTGTGTTCTGCATTACAATTTCTAAATTCGGGGTTTTGTATTCTGTTTTCCATATTCTATATTCTGTGTTCTATATTCTATATACTGTATTCTGTATTCTGCATTCCGTATTCTATATTGTATATTCTGTGTTCTTCATTATATATTCTAAATTCTATATCCACTATTCCGTATTCTATATTCTAAATTCTGTGTTCGGCATTCCATTACTAAATTCTAAGTTCTATATTCTCTATTTTATATTCTTTATATGGTGTTCTGCATTCTATATTCTGCATTCATTTTCTTTGTTCTATGTTCTGTGTTCTATATTCTGTATTCTAATTTCTATATTCAGTAGTCGGTATTCTATAGTCTGAATTCTCTGTTCTACGTTCTATATTCAAAATTCTAAATTCATTATTCTGTATTCTATATTCTAAATTCTCTGTTCTGCTTTCCATGTTCTAAATTCTGGGTTCTATATTCTCTATTATATATTCTATATTTTGTGTTCTTCATTCTATATTCGACATTCTATATTCTGAATTCCGTATACTATATTCTATATTCTGTGTTTTACATTCTATATTCTTAATTCTATATTCAGTATTCTGTATTCTATAATCTAAATTCTGTGTTCTGCATTCCATGTTCTAAATTTTGGTTTCTGTATTCTGTTTTCCATATTCTATATTTTGTGTTCTACATTCTATATTCTAAATTCTATATTCAGTATTCTGTATTCTATAATTTAAATTCTGTGTTCTGAATTCCATGTTCTAAACTTTGGGTTCTATATTCTGTTTTCCATGTTCTATATTCTGTGTTCTACATTCTGTATACTGTATTCTATATTCTTCATTCCGTATTCAATATTCTATATTTTGTGTCCTTCATTATATATTCTAAATTCTATATTCAGTATTCCGTATTCTATATTTTAAATTCTGTGTTCGGCATTCCATTACTAAATTCTAAGTTCTATATTCTCTTTTTTATAATCTTAATTTTTTGTTCTTCATTCTGTATTCTACATTCTATATTCTTCATTCTATATTCTGCATTCCGTAAAGTAGATTCTATATTCTGTGTTTTACATTCTATATTCGAAATTCTATATTCAGTATTCTGTATTCTATAAACTAAATTCTGTGTTCTGCATTCCATGGTCTAAATTCTGGGTTCTATATTCCCTTTCTATATTCTATATTCTGTGTTCTGCATTCCATGATCTAAATACTATATTCATTATTCTGTTCTCTATATACTATATTCTGTGTTTTACATTGTATATTCCAAATCCGATATTCAGTATTCTGTATTCTATTTTCTAAATTCTGTGTTCTACATTCCATGTTCTAAATCCGGTATTCAATATCCTCTATTTTATATTCTATATTGTGTGTACTTCATTCTATACTCTACATACTATATTTTACATTCCGTACTGTATAGTCTAAATTTTGAGTTCTAAATTCTAAATTCTAAATTCTATATTCAGAATTATGTTTTCTATATTCTAAATTCTGTGTTCTGCATTCCGTGTTCTATATTCTATTTTCAGTATTCTATATTCTATATCCTGTGTTCTAAGTTCTATGTTCTAAACTCTATATTCAGTATTCTGTATTCTATATTCTAAATTCTGTGTTGTGCATTCCATGTTCTAATTTCTATATTCAGTATTCTGTATTCCGTATTCTAAATTCTGTGTTCTGCATTCGATGATCTAAATTCTATATTCAGTAATCTGTATTCTGTATTCTAAATTCTGTGTTTTGCATTCCATGTTATAAATTTTGGCTTCTGTATTCTGTTTTCCATATTCTATATTCTATGTTCTACTTTCTATATTCTAAATTATATATACAGTGTTTTGTATTCTATATTATAAATTCTGTGTTCTGCATTCCATTCCTAAATTCTAGGTTCTATATTCTCTTTTATATATTCAATACTTTGTGTTCTTCATTCTATATTCTACATTTTATATTTTGCATTCATTCTCTATATTCTATATTCTGTATTCTAAATTCAATATTCAGTATTCTGTATTCTATAACTGAATTCTCAGTTCTACATTCTATATTCAAAATTCTAAATTCAGTATTCTGTATTCTATATTCTATATTCTGTGTTCTGCATTCCATGATCTAAATTCTGACTTCTTTATTGGCTTTTATATATTCTATAATTTGTGTTGTTCTTACTATATTCCACATTCTATATTCTGCATTTCGTATTCTATGTTATATATTCTGTGTTTTACATTCTATATTCGAAATTCTATATTCAGTATTCTGTATTCTATAATCTAAATTCTGTGTTCTGCATTCCATGTTCTATATTCTGGGTTCTATATTCTGTACTCTATTCTATATAGTGTGTTTTTCATTCTATATTCTACATACTATAGTCTGCATTCAGTATTCTATATTCTATATTGTGTGATCTACATTCTATATTTTAAATTCTATATTCTCTATTCTGTATTCTATATTCTAAATTTTGTGTTCTGCATTCCATGTTATAAATTCTGGTTTCTATATTCTCAATTCTATATTCTATATTCTGTGTTCTACATTATATATTCTAAATTCTGTATTTTGTATTTATATTCTATATTCAACATTCTGTGTTCTGCATTCCATGTTCTAAATTCGATATTAAGTATTCTGTATTCTATATTCTAAATTCCGTGTTCTTCATTTATGTTCTAAATACTATATTCAGTGTTCTGTATTCTATTTTCTAAATACTGTGTTCTACATTCCATGTTCTAAATTCTTTATTCTATATTCTCTATTATATATTCTATATTGTGTGTTCTTCATTCTATACTCTAAATACTATATTTTGCCTTCCATATTCTATATTCTAAATTTTGAATTCTAAATTCTATATTCTAAATTCTATATTCAGTATTCTGTTTTCTATATTCTAAATTCTGTGTTCTGCATTCCATGTTCTATATTCTATTTTCAGAATTCTATATTCTATATTCTAAATTCTGTGTTCTGCATTCTATGTTCTAAATTCTATATTCAGTATTCTGTTTTCTATATTCTAAATTCTGTGTTCTGCATTCCATGTTCTATATTCTATTTTCAGAATTCTATATTCTATATTCTAAATTCTGTGTTCTGCATTCTATGTTCTAAATTCTATATTCAGTATTCTCTTTGGTATATTCTAAATTCTGTGTTTGAATTCCAAGTTCAAAATTCTGGGTTCTGTATTCTGTTTTCCATATTCTATATTCTGTGTTCTACATTCTATATTCTGTAATATATATTCTGCTTTCCTTATTCTATATTCTATATTCTGTGTCCTACGTTCTATATTCTAAATTCTATTTTTATTATTCTGTATTCTATTTTCTAAATTCTGTGTTCTACATTCCATGTTCTAAATTCTGGGTTCTATATTCTCTATTCTATATTCTGTGTTCTACATTCTATTTTCAAAATTCTATATTCAGTATATTTTATTCTATATTCTAAGTTCTATGTTCTGCATTTCATGTTCTAAGTTCAATATTCAGTATTCTGCTTTCTGTATTCTAAATTCTGTGTTCTGCATCATATATTCTAAATTATGTATTCAGAATTATGTATTCTATATTCTAAATTCTGTGTTCTGCATTCCATTTCTAAATTCTGGGTTTTATATTCTCTTTTATATATTCTATATTTTGTGTTCTTCATTCTATATTCTACATTCTATATTCTGCATTCCGTATTCTATATTCTATATTCTGTGTTTTACATTCTATATTCTAAATTCTATATTAAGAATTGTGTATTCTATAATCTAAATACTGTGTTCTGCATTCCATGTTCTATATTCTGAGTTATATATTCTCTACTCTATTCTATATTTTGTGTTTTTCATTCTATATTCTACATATTATATTCTGCATTCCGTATTCTCTATTCCATACTATGTGCTCTACATTCTGTATTCTACTTCTATATTCAGTATTCAGTATTCTATATTCTAAATTCTGTCTTCTGAATTATATGTTCTAAATTCAATATTCAGGATTCTGTATTCTATATTCTTAATTCTGTGTTATGCAATCCATGTTCTATATTCTGAATTCTATATACTCTATGCTATATTCTATATTCTGTGTTCTACATTCTATATTCTAAATTCTGTGTTCTGCATTCTATGTTCTAAATTCTATATTCATTATTCTGTGTTCTATATTCTAAATTCTGTGTTCTGCATTCCATATACTAAATTCTGGGTTCTGTATTCTGTTTTCCATTGTCTATATTCTGTGTTCTACATTCTATATTCTGTATTCTATATTCTGCATTCCGAATTCTACATTGTATATTCTGTGTTGTACATTCTATATGCTAAATTCTATATTCAGTATTCATATACTATTTTCTAAATTCTGTGTTCTGCATTCCATGTGCTTAATTCTGTATTCTATAATCTGTATTCTATGTTCTGTGTTCAACATTCTATATTCTAAACTCTATATTCAGTATTCTGTATTGTAATTTCTAAATTCTGTGTTCTGCATTACATGTTCTACATTCTGGGTTGTACCTTGTCTATTGTATATTCTATATAATGTGTTCTTCATTCTATACTCTACATACTATATTTTGCATTCCGTAGTCTATAATATATATTCTTTGTTCTAAATTTTTAATTCTAAATTCTATATTCAGTATTCTATATTCTATATACTAAATTCGGTGTTCTGCATTCCATGTTCTAAATTCTATATTCAGTATTCTGTATTCTATATTCTAAATTCTGTGTTCTGCATTATATGTTCTAAATTCTATATTCAGTGTTCTGTATTCTATAGTCTAAATTCTGTGTTCTGCATTACAAGTTCTAAATTCGGGGTTTTGTATTCTGTTTTCCATATTCTATATTCTGTGTTCTATATTCTATATACTGTATTCTGTATTCTGCATTCCGTATTCTATATTGTATATTCTGTGTTCTTCATTATATATTCTAAATACTATATTCACTATTCCGTATTCTATATTCTAAATTCTGTGTTCGGCATTCCATTACTCAATTCTAAGTTCTATATTCCCTATTTTATATTCTTTATATTGTGTTCTGCATTCTATATTCTGCATTCATTTTCTATGTTCTATGTCCTGTGTTCTATATTCTGTATTCTAAATTCTATATTCAGTATTCTGTATTCTATAGTCTGAATTCTCTGTTCTACGTTCTATATACAACATTCTAAATTCAGTATTCTGTATTCTATATTCTAAATTCTGTGTCCTGCATTCCAAATTCTAAATTCTGGCTTCTATATTCTCTATTATATATTCTATATTTTGGGTTCTTCATTCTGTATACCACATTCTATATTCTGAATTCCGTATACTATATTCTATATTCTGTGTTTTACATTCTGTATTCTAAATTCTATATTCAGTATTCTGTATTCTATAATCTAAATTCTGTGTTCTGCATTCCATGTTCTAAATTTTGGGTTCTGTATTCTGTTTTCCATATTCTATATTTTGTGTTCTACATTCTATATTCTAAATTCTATATTCAGTATTTTGTATTATATATTTAAATTCTGTATTCTGCACTCCATTACTAAATTCTAGGTTCTATATTCTCTTTTATATATTCAATATTTTGTGTTCTTAATTCTATATTCTACATTCTATATTCTGCATTCATTTTCCATATTCTATGTTCTGTTTCCTATATTCTGTATTCTAAATCCTATATTCAGTATTCTGTATTCTATATTCTGAATTCGGTGTTCTACATTCTATGTTCAAAATTCTAAATTCAGTATTCAGTATTCTATATTCTAAATTCTATGTTCTGCATTCCATGATCTAAATACTGGCTTCTATATTCTCTTTTATATATTCTATATTTTGTGTTGTTCTTTCTATATTCCACATTCTATATTCTGCCTACGGTATTCTATATTGAATATTCTGTGTTTTACATTCTATATTCGAAATTCTATATTCAGTATTCTGTATTCTATAACCTAAACTCTGTATTCTTCATTCCATGTTCTAAATTCTGGGTTCTATATTCTCTAATCTATTCTATATTGTGTGTTTTTCATTCTATATTCTACATATTATAGTCTGCATTCCGTATTCTATATTCTATATTATGTGTTCTTCATTCTATATTCTAAATTCTATATTCTCTATTCTGTATTCTATATTCTAAATTCTGTGTTCTGCATCCCATGATCTAAATTCTGGGTTCTATATTCTCTTTCTATATTCTATATTCTGTTTTCTTCATTCTATTTTCCACATTCTATATTCTGCATTCCGTATACTATATTCTATATTCTGTGTTTTACATTTTATTTTCGAAATTCTATATTCAGTATTCTGTATTCTATAATCTAAACTATGTGTTCTGCATTCCATGTTCTAAATTCTGGGTTCTATATTCTCTATTCTATATTCTATATTTTGTGTTCTACATTCTATATTCTAAATTCTATATTCAGTATTCTGTATTCTATATTCTAAATTCTATTTTCTGCATTCCATGCTCTTAATTCTGGGTTCTATATTCTCTATTCTCTATTCTATATTCTGTGTTACAGATTCTATATTCTAAATTATATATTCAGTATTCTGTATTCTATATTCTAAATTCTGTGTTCTGCATTGCATGTTCTATATTCTATATTTAGTATCCTGTATTCTATATTCTGTGTTCTACATTCTATATTCTAAATTCTATATTCAGAATTCTGTATTCTATTTTCTATATTCTGTGTTCAGCGTTCCATGTTCTAAATTCTGTGTTCTATATCCTCTATTCTATATTCGATATTGTGTGTTCTTCATTCTATACTCTACATACAATATATTGCATTCCGTATTCTATATTCTAAATTCTGAGTTCTAAGTTCTAAATTCTAAATTCTATATTCAGTATTCTATAGTCTATATAATAAATTCTGTGTTCTGCATTCCATGTGCTAAATTCTGTATTCTATAATCTGTATTCTATGTTCTGTGTTCTACATTCTATATTCTAAATTCTAGATTCAGTATTCTGTATTGTAAGTTCTAAATTCTGTGTTCTGCATTACATGTTCTAAATTCTGGGTTCTACATTGTCTATTGTATATTCTATATAATGTGTTCTTCATTCTATACTCTACATAATATATTTTGCATTCCGTAGTCTATATTATATATTCTTTGTTCTAAATTTTTAATTCTAAATTCTATATTCAGTATTCTATATTCTATATACTAAATTCGGTGTTCTGCATTCCATGTTCTATATTCTATATTCAGTATTCTGTATTCTATATTCTAAATTCTGTGGTCTGCATTATATGTTCTAAATTCTATATTCAGTATTCTGTATTCTATAGTCTAAATTCTGTGTTCTGCATTACAAGTTCTAAATTCGGGGTTTTGTATTCTGTTTTCCATATTCTATATTCTGTGTTCTACATTCTATATACTGTATTCTGTATTCTGCATTCCGTATTCTATATTGTATATTCTGTGTTCTTCATTATATATTCTAAATTCTATATTCACTATTCCGTATTCTATATTCTAAATTCTGTGTTCGGCATTCCATTACTAAACTCTAAGTTCTATATTCTCTATTTTATATTCTTTATATTGTGTTCTGCATTCTATATTCTGCATTCATTTTCTATGTTCTATGTCCTGTGTTCTATATTCTGTATTCTAAATTCTATATTCAGTATTCTGTATTCTATAGTCTGAATTCTCTGTTCTACGTTCTATATACAACATTCTAAATTCAGTATTCTGTATTCTATATTCTTAATTCTGTGTCCTGCATTCCAAATTCTAAATTCTGGCTTCTATATTTTCTATTATATATTCTAAATTTTGGGTTCTTCATTCTATATACCACATTCTCTATTCTGAATTCCGTATAATATATTCTATATTCTGTGTTTTACATTCTATATTCTAAATTCTATATTCAGTATTCTGTATTCTATAATCTAAATTCTGTGTTCTGCATTCCATGTTCTAAATTTTGGGTTCTGTATTCTGTTTTCCATATTCTATATTTTGTGTTCTACATTCTATATTCTAAATTCTATATTCAGTATTTTGTATTATATATTTAAATTCTGTATTCTGCACTCCATTACTAAATTCTAGATCCTATATTCTCTTTTATATATTCAATATTTTGTGTTCTTAATTCTATATTCTACATTCTATATTCTGCATTCATTTTCCATATTCTATGTTCTGTTTCCTATATTCTGTATTCTAATTGCTATATTCAGTATTCTGTATTCTATATTCTGAATTCGGTGTTCTACATTCTATATTCAAAATTCTAAATTCAGTATTCTGTATTCTATATTCTAAATTCTATGTTCTGCATTCCATGATCTAAATACTGGCTTTTATATTCTCTTTTATATATTCTATATTTTGTGTTGTTCTTTCTATATTCCACATTCTATATTTTGCATACGGTATTCTATATTGAATATTCTGTGTTTTACATTCTATATTCGAAATTCTATATTCAGTATTCTGTATTCTATAACCTTAACTCTGTATTCTTCATTCCATGTTCTAAATTCTGGGTTCTATATTCTCTAATCTATTCTATATTGTGTGTTTTTCATTCTATATTCTACATAGTATAGTCTGCATTCCATATTCTATATTCTATATTATGTGTTCTTCATTCTATATTCTAAATTTTATATTCTCTATTCTGTATTCTATATTCTAAATTCTGTGTTCTGCATTCCATGATCTAAATTCTGGGTTCTATATTCTCTTTCTATATTCTATATTCTGTTTTCTTCATTCTATTTTCCACATTCTATATTCTGCATTCCGTATACTATATTCTATATTCTGTGTTTTACATTTTATTTTCGAAATTCTATATTCAGTATTCTGTATTCTATAATCTAAACTATGTGTTCTGAATTCCATGTTCTAAATTCTGGGTTCTATATTCTCTATTCTATATTCTATATTTTGTGTTCTACATTCTATATTCTAAATTCTATATTCAGTATTCTGTATTCTATATTCTAAATTCTATTTTCTGCATTCCATGCTCTTAATTCTGGGTTCTATATTCTCTATTCTCTATTCTATATTCTGTGTTACAGATTCTATATTCTAAATTCTATATTCAGTATTCTGTATTCTATATTCTAAATTCTGTGTTCTGCATTGCATGTTCTATATTCTATATTTAGTATCCTGTATTCTATATTCTATATTCTGTGTTCTACATTCTATATTCTAAATTCTATATTCAGAATTCTGTATTCTATTTTCTATATTCTGTGTTCAGCATTCCATATTCTAAATTCTGTGTTCTATATCCTCTATTCTATATTCGATATTGTGTGTTCTTCATTCTATACTCTACATACAATATTTTGCATTCCGTATTCTATATTCTAAATTCTGAGTTCTAAGGTCTAAATTCTAAATTCTATATTCAGTATTCTATAGTCTATATAATAAATTCTGTGTTCTGCATTCTATATTCTAAATTCTATATTCAGTATTCTGCATTCTACTTTCCAGATTCAGTGTTCTGAATTTCATTTTCTAAATTCTGGATTCTATATTCTATATTCTGTGTTCTACATTCTATATTCTAAATTCTATATTCAGTATTACCTATTCTATATTCTAAATTCTGTGTTATGCATTCCATGTTCTATATTCTGAATTCTATATACTCTATGCTATATTCTATATTCTGTGTTCTACATTCTATATTCTAAATTCTGTGTTCTGCATTGTATGTTCTAAATTCTATATTCATTATTCTGTGTTCTATATTCTAAATTCTGTGTTCTGCATTCCATATTCTAAATTCTGGGTTCTGTATTCTGTTTTCCATAGTCTATATTCTGTGTTCTACATTCTATATTCTGTATTCTATATTCTGCATTCCGAATTCTACATTGTATATTCTATGTTCTACATTCTATATGCTAAATTCTATATTCAGTATTCATATACTATTTTCTAAATTCTGTGCTCTGCATTCCATGTGCTTAATTCTGTATTCTATAATCTGTATTCTATGTTCTGTGTTCTACATTCTATATTCTAAATTCTATATTCAGTATTCTGTATTGTAAGTTCTAAATTCTGTGTTCTGCATTACATGTTCTACATTCTGGGTTGTACCTTGTCTATTGTATATTCTATATAATGTGTTCTTCATTCTATACTCTACATATTATATTTTGCATTCCGTAGTCTATAGTATATATTCTTTGTTCTAAATTTTTAATTCTAAATTCTATATTCAGTATTCTATATTCTATATACTAAATTCGGTGTTCTGCATTCCATGTTCTATATTCTATATTCAGTATTCTGTATTCTATATTCTAAATTCTGTGTTCTGCATTATATGTTCTAAATTCTATATTCAGTATTCTGTATTCTATAGTCTAAATTCTGTGTTCTGCATTACAATTTCTAAATTCGGGGTTTTGTATTCTGTTTTCCATATTCTATATTCTGTGTTCTATATTCTATATACTGTATTCTGTATTCTGCATTCCGTATTCTTTATTGTATATTCTGTGTTCTTCATTATATATTCTAAATTCTATATTCACTATTCCGTATTCTATATTCTAAATTCTGTGTTCGGCATTCCATTACTAAATTCTAAGTTCTATATTCTCTATTTTATATTCTTTATATGGTGTTCTGCATTCTATATTCTGCATTCATTTTCTTTGTTCTATGTTCTGTGTTCTATATTCTGTATTCTAAATTCTATATTCAGTAGTCGGTATTCTATAGTCTGAATTCTCTGTTCTACGTTCTATATTCAAAATTCTAAATTCAGTATTCTGTATTCTATATTCTAAATTCTCTGTCCTGCATTCCATATTCTAAATTCTGGCTTCTATATTCTCTATTATATATTCTATATTTTGTGTTCTTCATTCTATATTCCACATTCTATATTCTGAATTCCGTATACTATATTCTATATTCTGTGTTTTACATTCTATATTCTTAATTCTATATTCAGTATTCTGTATTCTATAATCTAAATTCTGTGTTCTGAATTCCATGTTCTAAATTTTGGTTTCTGTATTCTGTTTTCCATATTCTATATTTTGTGTTCTACATTCTATATTCTAAATTCTATATTCAGTATTTTGTATTATATATTTAAATTCTGTGTTCTGCACACCATTACTAAATTCTAGGTTCTATATTCTCTTTTATATATTCAATATTTTGTGTTCTTATTTCTATATTCTACATTCTATATTCTGCATTCATTTTCCATATTCTATGTTCTGTTTTCTATATTCTGTATTCTAATTCCTATATTCAGTATTCTGTATTCTATATTCTGAATTCGGTGTTCTACATTCTATATTCAAAATTCTAAATTCAGTATTCTGTATTCTATATTCTAAATTCAATGTTCTGCATTCCATGATCTAAATACTGGCTTCTATATTCTCTTTTATATATTCTATATTTTGTGTTGTTCTTTCTATATTCCACATTCTATATTCTGCATACGGTATTCTATGTTGAATATTCTGTGTTTTACGTTCTATATTCGAAATTCTATATTCAGTATTCTGTATTCTATAACCTAAACTCTGTATTCTTCATTCCATGTTCTAAATTCTGGGTTCTATATTCTCTAATCTATTTATATTGTGAGTTTTTCTTTCTATATTCTACACAGTATAGTCTGCATTCCGTATTCTATATTCTATATTATGTGTTCTTCATTCTATATTCTAAATTCTATATTCTCTGTTCTGTATTCTATATTCTAAATTCTGTGTTCTGCATTCCATGATCTAAATTCTGGGTTCTATATTCTCTTTCTATATTCTATATTCTGTTTTCTTCATTCTATTTTCCACATTCTATATTCTGCATTCCGTATACTATATTCTATATTCTGTGTTTTACATTTTATTTTCGAAATTCTATATTCAGTATTCTGTATTCTATAATCTAAACTATGTGTTCTGCATTCCATGTTCTAAATTCTGGGTTCTATATTCTCTATTCTATATTCTATATTTTGTGTTCTACATTCTATATTCTAAATTCTATATTCAGTATTCTGTATTCTATATTCTAAATTCTATTTTCTGCATTCCATGCTCTTAATTCTGGGTTCTATATTCTCTATTCTATATTCTATATTCTGTGTTACAGATTCTATATTCTAAATTCTATATTCAGTATTCTGTATTCTATATTCTAAATTCTGAGTTCTGCATTGCATGTTCTATATTCTATATTTAGTATCCTGTATTCTGTATTCTATATTCTGTGTTCTAAATTCTATATTCTAAATTCTATATTCAGAATTCTGTATTCTATTTTCTATATTCTGTGTTCAGCGTTCCATGTTCTAAATTCTGTGTTCTATATCCTCTATTCTATATTCGATATTGTGTGTTCTTCATTCTATACTCTACATACAATATTTTGCATTCCGTATTCTATATTCTAAATTCTGAGTTCTAAGTTCTAAATTCTAAATTCTATATTCAGTATTCTATAGTCTATATAATAAATTCTGTGTTCTGCATTCTATATTCTAAATTCTATATTAGGTATTCTGCATTCTACTTTCCAGATTCAGTGTTCTGAATTTCATTTTCTAAATTCTGGATTCTATATTCTATATTCTGTGTTCTACATTCTATATTCTAAATTCTATATTCAGTATTACCTATTCTATATTCTAAATTCTGTGTTATGCATTCCATGTTCTATATTCTGAATTCTATATACTCTATGCTATATTCTATATTCTGTGTTCTACATTCTATATTCTAAATTCTGTGTTCTGCATTGTATGTTCTAAATTCTATATTCTAAATTCTGTGTTCTATATTCTAAATTCTGTGTTCTGCATTCCATATTCTAAATTCTGGGTTCTGTATTCTGTTTTCCATAGTCTATATTCTGTGTTCTACATTCTATATTCTGTATTCTATATTCTGCATTCCGAATTCTACATTGTATATTCTATGTTCTACATTCTATATGCTAAATTCTATATTCAGTATTCATATACTATTTTCTAAATTCTGTGCTCTGCATTCCATGTGCTTAATTCTGTATTCTATAATCTGTATTCTATGTTCTGTGTTCTACATTCTATATTCTAAATTCTATATTCAGTATTCTGTATTGTAAGTTCTAAATTCTGTGTTCTGCATTACATGTTCTACATTCTGGGTTGTACCTTGTCTATTGTATATTCTATATAATGTGTTCTTCATTCTATACTCTACATACTATATTTTGCATTCCGTAGTCTATATTATATATTCTTTGTTCTAAATTTTTAATTCTAAATTCTATATTCAGTATTCTATATTCTATATACTAAATTCGGTGTTCTGCATTCCATGTTCTATATTCTATATTCAGTATTCTGTATTCTATATTCTAAATTCTGTGTTCTGCATTATATGTTCTAAATTCTATATTCAGTATTCTGTATTCTATAGTCTAAATTCTGTGTTCTGCATTACAATTTCTAAATTCGGGGTTTTGTATTCTGTTTTCCATATTCTATATTCTGTGTTCTATATTCTATATACTGTATTCTGTATTCTGCATTCCGTATTCTATATTGTATATTCTGTGTTCTTCATTATATATTCTAAATTCTATATTCACTATTCCGTATTCTATATTCTAAATTCTGTGTTCGGCATTCCATTACTAAATTCTAAGTTCTATATTCTCTATTTTATATTCTTTATATGGTGTTCTGCATTCTATATTCTGCATTCATTTTCTTTGTTCTATGTTCTGTGTTCTATATTCTGTATTCTAACTTCTATATTCAGTAGTCGGTATTCTATAGTCTGAATTCTCTGTTCTATGTTCTATATTCAAAATTCTAAATTCAGTATTCTGTATTCTATATTCTAAATTCTCTGTCCTGCATTCCATATTCTAAATTCTGGCTTCTATATTCTCTATTATATATTCTATATTTTGTGTTCTTCATTCTATATTCCACATTCTATATTCTGAATTCCGTATACTATATTCTATATTCTGTGTTTTACATTCTATATTCTTAATTCTATATTCAGTATTCTGTATACTATAATCTAAATTCTGTGTTCTGAATTCCATGTTCTAAATTTTGGTTTCTGTATTCTGTTTTCCATATTCTATATTTTGTGTTCTACATTCTATATTCTAAATTCTATATTCAGTATTTTGTATTATATATTTAAATTCTGTGTTCTGCACACCATTACTAAATTCTAGGTTCTATATTCTCTTTTATATATTCAATATTTTGTGTTCTTAATTCTATATTCTACATTCTATATTCTGCATTCATTTTCCATATTCTATGTTCTGTTTTCTATATTCTGTATTCTAATTCCTATATTCAGTATTCTGTATTCTATATTCTGAATTCGGTGTTCTACATTCTATATTCAAAATTCTAAATTCAGTATTCTGTATTCTATATTCTAAATTCTATGTTCTGCATTCCATGATCTAAATACTGGCTTCTATATTCTCTTTTATATATTCTATATTTTGTGTTGTTCTTTCTATATTCCACATTCTATATTCTGCGTACGGTATTCTATATTGAATATTCTGTGTTTTACGTTCTATATTCGAAATTCTATATTCAGTATTCTGTATTCTATAACCTAAACTCTGTATTCTTCATTCCATGTTCTAAATTCTGGGTTCTATATTCTCTAATCTATTTATATTGTGTGTTTTTCTTTCTATATTCTACAGAGTATAGTCTGCATTCCGTATTCTATATTCTATATTATGTGTTCTTCATTCTATATTCTAAATTCTATATTTTCTATTCTGTATTCTATATTCTAAATTCTGTGTTCTGCATTCCATGATCTAAATTCTGGGTTCTATATTCTCTTTCTATATTCTATATTCTGTTTTCTTCATTCTATTTTCCACATTCTATATTCTGCATTCCGTATACTATATTCTATATTCTGTGTTTTACATTTTATTTTCGAAATTCTATATTCAGTATTCTGTATTCTATAATCTAAACTATGTGTTCTGCATTCCATGTTCTAAATTCTGGGTTCTATATTCTCTATTCTATATTCTATATTTTGTGTTCTACATTCTATATTCTAAATTCTATATTCAGTATTCTGTATTCTATATTCTAAATTCTATTTTCTGCATTCCATGCTCTTAATTCTGGGTTCTATATTCTCTATTCTATATTCTATATTCTGTGTTACAGATTCTATATTCTAAATTCTATATTCAGTATTCTGTATTCTATATTCTAAATTCTGTGTTCTGCATTGCATGTTCTATATTCTATATTTAGTATCCTGTATTCTATATTCTATATTCTGTGTTCTAAATTCTATATTCTAAATTCTATATTCAGAATTCTGTATTCTATTTTCTATATTCTGTGTTCAGCGTTCCATGTTCTAAATTCTGTGTTCTATATCCTCTATTCTATATTCGATATTGTGTGTTCTTCATTCTATACTCTACATACAATATTTTGCATTCCGTATTCTATATTCTAAATTCTGAGTTCTAAGTTCTAAATTCTAAATTCTATATTCAGTATTCTATAGTCTATATAATAAATTCTGTGTTCTGCATTCTATATTCTAAATTCTATATTCAGTATTCTGCATTCTACTTTCCAGATTCAGTGTTCTGAATTTCATTTTCTAAATTCTGGATTCTATATTCTATATTCTGTGTTCTACATTCTATATTCTAAATTCTATATTCAGTATTACCTATTCTATATTCTAAATTCTGTGTTATGCATTCCATGTTCTATATTCTGAATTCTATATACTCTATGCTATATTCTATATTCTGTGTTCTACATTCTATATTCTAAATTCTGTGTTCTGCATTGTATGTTCTAAATTCTGTATTCTAAATTCTGTGTTCTATATTCTAAATTCTGTGTTCTGCATTCCATATTCTAAATTCTGGGTTCTGTATTCTGTTTTCCATAGTCTATATTCTGTGTTCTACATTCTATATTCTGTATTCTATATTCTGCATTCCGAATTCTACATTGTATATTCTATGTTCTACATTCTATATGCTAAATTCTATATTCAGTATTCATATACTATTTTCTAAATTCTGTGCTCTGCATTCCATGTGCTTAATTCTGTATTCTATAATCTGTATTCTATGTTCTGTGTTCTACATTCTATATTCTAAATTCTATATTCAGTATTCTGTATTGTAAGTTCTAAATTCTGTGTTCTGCATTACATGTTCTACATTCTGGGTTGTACCTTGTCTATTGTATATTCTATATAATGTGTTCTTCATTCTATACTCTACATACTATATTTTGCATTCCGTAGTCTATATTATATATTCTTTGTTCTAAATTTTTAATTCTAAATTCTATATTCAGTATTCTATATTCTATATACTAAATTCGGTGTTCTGCATTCCATGTTCTATATTCTATATTCAGTATTCTGTATTCTATATTCTAAATTCTGTGTTCTGCATTATATGTTCTAAATTCTATATTCAGTATTCTGTATTCTATAGTCTAAATTCTGTGTTCTGCATTACAATTTCTAAATTCGGGGTTTTGTATTCTGTTTTCCATATTCTATATTCTGTGTTCTATATTCTATATACTGTATTCTGTATTCTGCATTCCGTATTCTATATTGTATATTCTGTGTTCTTCATTATATATTCTAAATTCTATATTCACTATTCCGTATTCTATATTCTAAATTCTGTGTTCGGCATTCCATTACTAAATTCTAAGTTCTATATTCTCTATTTTATATTCTTTATATGGTGTTCTGCATTCTATATTCTGCATTCATTTTCTTTGTTCTATGTTCTGTGTTCTATATTCTGTATTCTAAATTCTATATTCAGTAGTCGGTATTCTATAGTCTGAATTCTCTGTTCTACGTTCTATATTCAAAATTCTAAATTCAGTATTCTGTATTCTATATTCTAAATTCTCTGTCCTGCATTCCATATTCTAAATTCTGGCTTCTATATTCTCTATTATATATTCTATATTTTGTGTTCTTCATTCTATATTCCACATTCTATATTCTGAATTCCGTATACTATATTCTATATTCTGTGTTTTACATTCTATATTCTTAATTCTATATTCAGTATTCTGTATTCTATAATCTAAATTCTGTGTTCTGAATTCCATGTTCTAAATTTTGGTTTCTGTATTCTGTTTTCCATATTCTATATTTTGTGTTCTACATTCTATATTCTAAATTCTATATTCAGTATTTTGTATTATATATTTAAATTCTGTGTTCTGCACACCATTACTAAATTCTAGGTTCTATATTCTCTTTTATATATTCAATATTTTGTGTTCTTAATTCTATATTCTACATTCTATATTCTGCATTCATTTTCCATATTCTATGTTCTGTTTTCTATATTCTGTATTCTAATTCCTATATTCAGTATTCTGTATTCTATATTCTGAATTCGGTGTTCTACATTCTATATTCAAAATTCTAAATTCAGTATTCTGTATTCTATATTCTAAATTCTATGTTCTGCATTCCATGATCTAAATACTGGCTTCTATATTCTCTTTTATATATTCTATATTTTGTGTTGTTCTTTCTATATTCCACATTCTATATTCTGCATACGGTATTCTATATTGAATATTCTGTGTTTTACGTTCTATATTCGAAATTCTATATTCAGTATTCTGTATTCTATAACCTAAACTCTGTATTCTTCATTCCATGTTCTAAATTCTGGGTTCTATATTCTCTAATCTATTTATATTGTGTGTTTTTCTTTCTATATTCTACACACTATAGTCTGCATTCCGTATTCTATATTCTATATTATGTGTTCTTCATTCTATATTCTAAATTCTATATTTTCTATTCTGTATTCTATATTCTAAATTCTGTGTTCTGCATTCCATGATCTAAATTCTGGGTTCTATATTCTCTTTCTATATTCTATATTCTGTTTTCTTCATTCTATTTTCCACATTCTATATTCTGCATTCCGTATACTATATTCTATATACTGTGTTTTACATTTTATTTTCGAAATTCTATATTCAGTATTCTGTATTCTATAATCTAAACTATGTGTTCTGCATTCCATGTTCTAAATTCTGGGTTCTATATTCTCTATTCTATATTCTATATTTTGTGTTCTACATTCTATATTCTAAATTCTATATTCAGTATTCTGTATTCTATATTCTAAATTCTATTTTCTGCATTCCATGCTCTTAATTCTGGGTTCTATATTCTCTATTCTATATTCTATATTCTGTGTTACAGATTCTATATTCTAAATTCTATATTCAGTATTCTGTATTCTATATTCTAAATTCTGTGTTCTGCATTGCATGTTCTATATTCTATATTTAGTATCCTGTATTCTATATTCTATATTCTGTGTTCTAAATTCTATATTCTAAATTCTATATTCAGAATTCTGTATTCTATTTTCTATATTCTGTGTTCAGCGTTCCATGTTCTAAATTCTGTGTTCTATATCCTCTATTCTATATTCGATATTGTGTGTTCTTCATTCTATACTCTACATACAATATTTTGCATTCCGTATTCTATATTCTAAATTCTGAGTTCTAAGTTCTAAATTCTAAATTCTATATTCAGTATTCTATAGTCTATATAATAAATTCTGTGTTCTGCATTCTATATTCTAAATTCTATATTCAGTATTCTGCATTCTACTTTCCAGATTCAGTGTTCTGAATTTCATTTTCTAAATTCTGGATTCTATATTCTATATTCTGTGTTCTATATTCTATATTCTAAATCCTATATTCAGTATTACCTATTCTATATTCTAAATTCTGTGTTATGCATTCCATGTTCTATATTCTGAATTCTATATACTCTATGCTATATTCTATATTCTGTGTTCTACATTCTATATTCTAAATTCTGTGTTCTGCATTGTATGTTCTAAATTCTATATTCATTATTCTGTGTTCTATATTCTAAATTCTGTGTTCTGCATTCCATATTCTAAATTCTGGGTTCTGTATTCTGTTTTCCATAGTCTATATTCTGTGTTCTACATTCTATATTCTGTATTCTATATTCTGCATTCCGAATTCTACATTGTATATTCTATGTTCTACATTCTATATGCTAAATTCTATATTCAGTATTCATATAGTATTTTCCAAATTCTGTGCTCTGCATTCCATGTGCTTAATTCTGTATTCTATAATCTGTATTCTATGTTCTGTGTTCTACATTCTATATTCTAAATTCTATATTCAGTATTCTGTATTGTAAGTTCTAAATTCTGTGTTCTGCATTACATGTTCTACATTCTGGGTTGTACCTTGTCTATTGTATATTCTATATAATGTGTTCTTCATTCTATACTCTACATACTATATTTTGCATTCCGTAGTCTATATTATATATTCTTTGTTCTAAATTTTTAATTCTAAATTCTATATTCAGTATTCTATATTCTATATACTAAATTCGGTGTTCTGCATTCCATGTTCTATATTCTATATTCAGTATTCTGTATTCTATATTCTAAATTCTGTGTTCTGCATTATATGTTCTAAATTCTATATTCAGTATTCTGTATTCTATAGTCTAAATTCTGTGTTCTGCATTACAATTTCTAAATTCGGGGTTTTGTATTCTGTTTTCCATATTCTATATTCTGTGTTCTATATTCTATATACTGTATTCTGTATTCTGCATTCCGTATTCTATATTGTATATTCTGTGTTCTTCATTATATATTCTAAATTCTATATTCACTATTCCGTATTCTATATTCTAAATTCTGTGTTCGGCATTCCATTACTAAATTCTAAGTTCTATATTCTCTATTTTATATTCTTTATATGGTGTTCTGCATTCTATATTCTGCATTCATTTTCTTTGTTCTATGTTCTGTGTTCTATATTCTGTATTCTAAATTCTATATTCAGTAGTCGGTATTCTATAGTCTGAATTCTCTGTTCTACGTTCTATATTCAAAATTCTAAATTCAGTATTCTGTATTCTATATTCTAAATTCTCTGTCCTGCATTCCATATTCTAAATTCTGGCTTCTATATTCTCTATTATATATTCTATATTTTGTGTTCTTCATTCTATATTCCACATTCTATATTCTGAATTCCGTATACTATATTCTATATTCTGTGTTTTACATTCTATATTCTTAATTCTATATTCAGTATTCTGTATTCTATAATCTAAATTCTGTGTTCTGAATTCCATGTTCTAAATTTTGGTTTCTGTATTCTGTTTTCCATATTCTATATTTTGTGTTCTACATTCTATATTCTAAATTCTATATTCAGTATTTTGTATTATATATTTAAATTCTGTGTTCTGCACACCATTACTAAATTCTAGGTTCTATATTCTCTTTTATATATTCAATATTTTGTGTTCTTAATTCTATATTCTACATTCTATATTCTGCATTCATTTTCCATATTCTATGTTCTGTTTTCTATATTCTGTATTCTAATTCCTATATTCAGTATTCTGTATTCTATATTCTAAATTCTATGTTCTGCATTCCATGATCTAAATACTATCTTCTATATTCTCTTTTATATATTCTATATTTTGTGTTGTTCTTTCTATATTCCACATTCTATATTCTGCATACGGTATTCTATATTGAATATTCTGTGTTTTACGTTCTATATTCGAAATTCTATATTCAGTATTCTGTATTCTATAACCTAAACTCTGTATTCTTCATTCCATGTTCTAAATTCTGGGTTCTATATTCTCTAATCTATTTATATTGTGTGTTTTTCTTTCTATATTCTACACAGTATAGTCTGCATTCCGTATTCTATATTCTATATTATGTGTTCTTCATTCTATATTCTAAATTCTATATTCTCTATTCTGTATTCTATATTCTAAATTCTGTGTTCTGCATTCCATGATCTAAATTCTGGGTTCTATATTCTCTTTCTATATTCTATATTCTGTTTTCTTCATTCTATTTTCCACATTCTATATTCTGCATTCCGTATACTATATTCTATATTCTGTGTTTTACATTTTATTTTCGAAATTCTATATTCAGTATTCTGTATTCTATAATCTAAACTATGTGTTCTGCATTCCATGTTCTAAATTCTGGGTTCTATATTCTCTATTCTATATTCTATATTTTGTGTTCTACATTCTATATTCTAAATTCTATATTCAGTATTCTGTATTCTATATTCTAAATTCTATTTTCTGCATTCCATGCTCTTAATTCTGGGTTCTCTATTCTCTATTCTATATTCTGTGTTACAGATTCTATATTCTAAATTCTATATTCAGTATTCTGTATTCTATATTCTAAATTCTGTGTTCTGCATTGCATGTTCTATATTCTATATATAGTATCCTGTATTCTATATTCTATATTCTGTGTTCTACATTCTATATTTTAAATTCTATATTCAGAATTCTGTTTTCTATTTTCTATATTCTGTGTTCAGCGTTCCATGTTCTAAATTCTGTGTTCTATATCCTCTATTCTATATTCGATATTGTGTGTTCTTCATTCTATAGTCTACATACAATATTTTGCATTCCGTATTCTATATTCTAAATTCTGAGTTCTAAGTTCTAAATTCTAAATTCTATATTCAGTATTCTATAGTCTATATAATAAATTCTGTGTTCTGCATTCTATATTCTAAATTCTATATTCAGTATTCTGCATTCTACTTTCCAGATTCAGTGTTCTGAATTTCATTTTCTAAATTCTGGATTCTATATTCTATATTCTGTGTTCTACATTCTATATTCTAAATTCTATATTCAGTATTATGTATTCTATTGTCTAAATTCTGTTTTCTGCATTCAATATTCTAAATTCTATATTCATTATTACCTATTCTATATTCTAAATTCTGTGTTCTGCATTCCATATTCTAAATTCTGAATTCTATATTCTCTATTCTATATTCAATATTCTGTGTTCTACATTCGAAATTCTAAATTCTATATTCAGTATTCTGTATTCTATATTCTAAATTCTCTGTTCTGCTTTCCATGTTCTAAATTCTGGGTTCTATATTGTCTGTTCTATATTCTATATTGTGAGTTCTTCATTCTATACTCTACATACTATATTTTGCATGCCGTTGTCTATATTCTAAATTCTGAGTTCTAAATTCTTAATTCTAAATTCTATATTCAGTAATCCATATTCTATATACTAAATTCTGTGTTCTGCTTTCTATGTTCTAAATTCTATATTCAGTATACTGTATTCTATTTTCTAAATTCAGTGTTCTGCATATCATGTTCTAAATTCTGGATTCTATATTCTCTATTCTGTGTTCTACACTCTATGTTCTAAATTCTATATCCAGTATTCTGTATTCTATATTCTAAATTCTGTGTTCAGCATTCCATGTTCTATATTCTATTTTCAGTGTTTTATATTCTATATTCTAAATTATGTGTTCTGCATTCTATGTTCTAAATTCTATATTCACTATTCTGTATTATATAATCTAAATTCTGTGTTTGCATTCAATGTTCTAAATTCTGGATTCTATACTTTGTATTCTATATTCTATAATCTGTGTTCTTCATTCAATATTCTAAATTCTGTATTCATTATTCTGTATTCTATTGTCAAAATTCTGAGTTCTGCATTCTATGTTCTAAATTCTAAATTCATTATTCTGTGTTCTATATTCTAAATTCTGTGTTCTGAATTCCATGTTCAAAATTCTGGGTTCTGTATTCTGTTTTCCATATTCTATATTCTGTGTTCTACATTCTATATTCTGTAATCTATATTCTGCTTTCCTTATTCTATATTCTATATTCTGTGTCCTACGTTCTATATTCTGAATTCTATTTTTATTATTCTGTATTCTATTTTCAAAATTCTGTGTTCTACATTCCATGTTCTAAATTCTGGGTTCTATATTCTCTATTCTATATACTGTGTTCTACATTCTATTTTCTAAATTCTATGTTCAGTATATTTTATTCTATATTCTAAGTTCTATGTTCTGCATTTCATGTTCTAATTTCTATATTCAGTATTCTGCTTTCTGTATTCTAAATTCTGTGTTCTGCATCATATGTTCTAAATTCTGTATTCAGTATTATGTATTCTGTATTCTAAATTCTGTGTTCTGCATTCCATTTCTAAATTCTGGCTTCTATATTCTCTTTTATATATTCTATATTTTGTGTTGTTCTTTCTATATTCCACATTCTATATTCTGCATACTGTATTCTATATTGAATATTCTGTGTTTTACATTCTATATTCGAAATTCTATATTCAGTATTCTGTATTCTATAACCTAAACTCTGTATTCTTCATTGCATGTTCTAAATTCTGGGTTCTATATTCTCTAATCTATTCTATATTGTGTGTTTTTCATTCTATATTCTACATATTATAGTCTGCATTCCGTATTCTATATTCTATTTTATGTGTTCTTCATTCTATATTCTAAATTCTATATTCTCTATTCTGTATTCTATATTCTAAATTCTGTGTTCTGCATTCCATGATCTAAATTCTGGGTTCTATATTCTCTTTCTATATTCTATATTCTGTTTTCTTCGTTCTATTTTCCACATTCTATATTCTGCATTCCGTATACTATATTCTATATTCTGTGTTTTACATTTTATTTTCGAAATTCTATATTCAGTATTCTGTATTCTATAATCTAAACTATGTGTTCTGCATTCCATGTTCTAAATTCTGGGTTCTATATTCTCTATTCTATATTCTATATTTTGTGTTCTACATTCTATATTCTAAATTCTATATTCAGTATTCTGTATTCTATATTCTAAATTCTATTTTCTGCATTCCATGCTCTTAATTCTGGGTTCTATATTCTCTATTCTATATTCTATATTCTGTGTTACAGATTCTATATTCTAAATTCTATATTCAGTATTCTGTATTCTATATTCTAAATTCTGTGTTCTGCATTGCATGTTCTATATTCTATATTTAGTATCCTGTATTCTATATTCTATATTCTGTGTTCTAAATTCTATATTCTAAATTCTATATTCAGAATTCTGTATTCTATTTTCTATATTCTGTGTTCAGCGTTCCATGTTCTAAATTCTGTGTTCTATATCCTCTATTCTATATTCGATATTGTGTGTTCTTCATTCTATACTCTACATACAATATTTTGCATTCCGTATTCTATATTCTAAATTCTGAGTTCTAAGTTCTAAATTCTAAATTCTATATTCAGTATTCTATATTCTATATAATAAATTCTGTGTTCTGCATTATATATTCTAAATTCTATATTCAGTATTCTGCATTCTACTTTCCAGATTCAGTGTTCTGAATTTCATTTTCTAAATTCTGGATTCTATATTCTATATTCTGTGTTCTACATTCTATATTCTAAATTCTATATTCAGTATTACATATTCTATATTCTAAATTCTGTGTTATGCATTCCATGTTCTATATTCTGAATTCTATATACTCTATGCTATATTCTTTATTCTGTGTTCTACATTCTATATTCTAAATTCTGTGTTCTGCATTGTATGTTCTAAATTCTATATTCATTATTCTGTGTTCTATATTTTAAATTCTGTGTTCTGCATTCCATATTCTAAATTCTGAGTTCTGTATTCTGTTTTCCATAGTCTATATTCTGTGTTCTACATTCTATATTCTGTATTCTATATTCTGCATTCCGAATTCTACATTGTATATTCTATGTTCTACATTCTATATGCTAAATTCTATATTCAGTATTCATATACTATTTTCTAAATTCTGTGCTCTGCATTCCATGTGCTTAATTCTGTATTCTATAATCTGTATTCTATGTTCTGTGTTCTACATTCTACATTCTAAATTCTATATTCAGTATTCTGTATTGTAAGTTCTAAATTCTGTGTTCTGCATTACATGTTCTACATTCTGGGTTGTACCTTGTCTATTGTATATTCTATATAATGTGTTCTTCATTCTATACTCTACATACTATATTTTGCATTCCGTAGTCTATATTATATATTCTTTGTTCTAAATTTTTAATTCTAAATTCTATATTCAGTATTCTATATTCTATATACTAAATTCGGTGTTCTGCATTCCATGTTCTATATTCTATATTCAGTATTCTGTATTCTATATTCTAAATTCTGTGTTCTGCATTATATGTTCTAAATTCTATATTCAGTATTCTGTATTCTATAGTCTAAATTCTGTGTTCTGCATTACAATTTCTAAATTCGGGGTTTTGTATTCTGTTTTCCATATTCTATATTCTGTGTTCTATATTCTATATACTGTATTCTGTATTCTGCATTCCGTATTCTATATTGTATATTCTGTGTTCTTCATTATATATTCTAAATTCTATATTCACTATTCCGTATTCTATATTCTAAATTCTGTGTTCGGCATTCCATTACTAAATTCTAAGTTCTATATTCTCTATTTTATATTCTTTATATGGTGTTCTGCATTCTATATTGTGCATTCATTTTCTTTGTTCTATGTTCTGTGTTCTATATTCTGTATTCTAAATTCTATATTCAGTAGTCGGTATTCTATAGTCTGAATTCTCTGTTCTACGTTCTATATTCAAAATTCTAAATTCAGTATTCTGTATTCTATATTCTAAATTCTCTGTCCTGCATTCCATATTCTAAATTCTGGCTTCTATATTCTCTATTATATATTCTATATTTTGTGTTCTTCATTCTATATTCCACATTCTATATTCTGAATTCCGTATACTATATTCTATATTCTGTGTTTTACATTCTATATTCTTAATTCTATATTCAGTATTCTGTATTCTATAATCTAAATTCTGTGTTCTGAATTCCATGTTCTAAATTTTGGTTTCTGTATTCTGTTTTCCATATTCTATATTTTGTGTTCTACATTCTATATTCTAAATTCTATATTCAGTATTTTGTATTATATATTTAAATTCTGTGTTCTGCACACCATTACTAAATTCTAGGTTCTATATTCTCTTTTATATATTCAATATTTTGTGTTCTTATTTCTATATTCTACATTCTATATTCTGCATTCATTTTCCATATTCTATGTTCTGTTTTCTATATTCTGTATTCTAATTCCTATATTCAGTATTCTGTATTCTATATTCTGAATTCGGTGTTCTACATTCTATATTCAAAATTCTAAATTCAGTATTCTGTATTCTATATTCTAAATTCAATGTTCTGCATTCCATGATCTAAATACTGGCTTCTATATTCTCTTTTATATATTCTATATTTTGTGTTGTTCTTTCTATATTCCACATTCTATATTCTGCATACGGTATTCTATGTTGAATATTCTGTGTTTTACGTTCTATATTCGAAATTCTATATTCAGTATTCTGTATTCTATAACCTAAACTCTGTATTCTTCATTCCATGTTCTAAATTCTGGGTTCTATATTCTCTAATCTATTTATATTGTGAGTTTTTCTTTCTATATTCTACACAGTATAGTCTGCATTCCGTATTCTATATTCTATATTATGTGTTCTTCATTCTATATTCTAAATTCTATATTCTCTGTTCTGTATTCTATATTCTAAATTCTGTGTTCTGCATTCCATGATCTAAATTCTGGGTTCTATATTCTCTTTCTATATTCTATATTCTGTTTTCTTCATTCTATTTTCCACATTCTATATTCTGCATTCCGTATACTATATTCTATATTCTGTGTTTTACATTTTATTTTCGAAATTCTATATTCAGTATTCTGTATTCTATAATCTAAACTATGTGTTCTGCATTCCATGTTCTAAATTCTGGGTTCTATATTCTCTATTCTATATTCTATATTTTGTGTTCTACATTCTATATTCTAAATTCTATATTCAGTATTCTGTATTCTATATTCTAAATTCTATTTTCTGCATTCCATGCTCTTAATTCTGGGTTTTATATTCTCTATTCTATATTCTATATTCTGTGTTACAGATTCTATATTCTAAATTCTATATTCAGTATTCTGTATTCTATATTCTAAATTCTGAGTTCTGCATTGCATGTTCTATATTCTATATTTAGTATCCTGTATTCTGTATTCTATATTCTGTGTTCTAAATTCTATATTCTAAATTCTATATTCAGAATTCTGTATTCTATTTTCTATATTCTGTGTTCAGCGTTCCATGTTCTAAATTCTGTGTTCTATATCCTCTATTCTATATTCGATATTGTGTGTTCTTCATTCTATACTCTACATACAATATTTTGCATTCCGTATTCTATATTCTAAATTCTGAGTTCTAAGTTCTAAATTCTAAATTCTATATTCAGTATTCTATAGTCTATATAATAAATTCTGTGTTCTGCATTCTATATTCTAAATTCTATATTAGGTATTCTGCATTCTACTTTCCAGATTCAGTGTTCTGAATTTCATTTTCTAAATTCTGGATTCTATATTCTATATTCTGTGTTCTACATTCTATATTCTAAATTCTATATTCAGTATTACCTATTCTATATTCTAAATTCTGTGTTATGCATTCCATGTTCTATATTCTGAATTCTATATACTCTATGCTATATTCTATATTCTGTGTTCTACATTCTATATTCTAAATTCTGTGTTCTGCATTGTATGTTCTAAATTCTATATTCTAAATTCTGTGTTCTATATTCTAAATTCTGTGTTCTGCATTCCATATTCTAAATTCTGGGTTCTGTATTCTGTTTTCCATAGTCTATATTCTGTGTTCTACATTCTATATTCTGTATTCTATATTCTGCATTCCGAATTCTACATTGTATATTCTATGTTCTACATTCTATATGCTAAATTCTATATTCAGTATTCATATACTATTTTCTAAATTCTGTGCTCTGCATTCCATGTGCTTAATTCTGTATTCTATAATCTGTATTCTATGTTCTGTGTTCTACATTCTATATTCTAAATTCTATATTCAGTATTCTGTATTGTAAGTTCTAAATTCTGTGTTCTGCATTACATGTTCTACATTCTGGGTTGTACCTTGTCTATTGTATATTCTATATAATGTGTTCTTCATTCTATACTCTACATACTATATTTTGCATTCCGTAGTCTATATTATATATTCTTTGTTCTAAATTTTTAATTCTAAATTCTATATTCAGTATTCTATATTCTATATACTAAATTCGGTGTTCTGCATTCCATGTTCTATATTCTATATTCAGTATTCTGTATTCTATATTCTAAATTCTGTGTTCTGCATTATATGTTCTAAATTCTATATTCAGTATTCTGTATTCTATAGTCTAAATTCTGTGTTCTGCATTACAATTTCTAAATTCGGGGTTTTGTATTCTGTTTTCCATATTCTATATTCTGTGTTCTATATTCTATATACTGTATTCTGTATTCTGCATTCCGTATTCTATATTGTATATTCTGTGTTCTTCATTATATATTCTAAATTCTATATTCACTATTCCGTATTCTATATTCTAAATTCTGTGTTCGGCATTCCATTACTAAATTCTAAGTTCTATATTCTCTATTTTATATTCTTTATATGGTGTTCTGCATTCTATATTCTGCATTCATTTTCTTTGTTCTATGTTCTGTGTTCTATATTCTGTATTCTAACTTCTATATTCAGTAGTCGGTATTCTATAGTCTGAATTCTCTGTTCTATGTTCTATATTCAAAATTCTAAATTCAGTATTCTGTATTCTATATTCTAAATTCTCTGTCCTGCATTCCATATTCTAAATTCTGGCTTCTATATTCTCTATTATATATTCTATATTTTGTGTTCTTCATTCTATATTCCACATTCTATATTCTGAATTCCGTATACTATATTCTATATTCTGTGTTTTACATTCTATATTCTTAATTCTATATTCAGTATTCTGTATACTATAATCTAAATTCTGTGTTCTGAATTCCATGTTCTAAATTTTGGTTTCTGTATTCTGTTTTCCATATTCTATATTTTGTGTTCTACATTCTATATTCTAAATTCTATATTCAGTATTTTGTATTATATATTTAAATTCTGTGTTCTGCACACCATTACTAAATTCTAGGTTCTATATTCTCTTTTATATATTCAATATTTTGTGTTCTTAATTCTATATTCTACATTCTATATTCTGCATTCATTTTCCATATTCTATGTTCTGTTTTCTATATTCTGTATTCTAATTCCTATATTCAGTATTCTGTATTCTATATTCTGAATTCGGTGTTCTACATTCTATATTCAAAATTCTAAATTCAGTATTCTGTATTCTATATTCTAAATTCTATGTTCTGCATTCCATGATCTAAATACTGGCTTCTATATTCTCTTTTATATATTCTATATTTTGTGTTGTTCTTTCTATATTCCACATTCTATATTCTGCGTACGGTATTCTATATTGAATATTCTGTGTTTTACGTTCTATATTCGAAATTCTATATTCAGTATTCTGTATTCTATAACCTAAACTCTGTATTCTTCATTCCATGTTCTAAATTCTGGGTTCTATATTCTCTAATCTATTTATATTGTGTGTTTTTCTTTCTATATTCTACACAGTATAGTCTGCATTCCGTATTCTATATTCTATATTATGTGTTCTTCATTCTATATTCTAAATTCTATATTTTCTATTCTGTATTCTATATTCTAAATTCTGTGTTCTGCATTCCATGATCTAAATTCTGGGTTCTATATTCTCTATTTTCTATTCTCTATTCTATATTCTGTTTTCTTCATTCTATTTTCCACATTCTATATTCTGCATTCCGTATACTATATTCTATATACTGTGTTTTACATTTTATTTTCGAAATTCTATATTCAGTATTCTGTATTCTATAATCTAAACTATGTGTTCTGCATTCCATGTTCTAAATTCTGGGTTCTATATTCTCTATTCTATATTCTATATTTTGTGTTCTACATTCTATATTCTAAATTCTATATTCAGTATTCTGTATTCTATATTCTAAATTCTATTTTCTGCATTCCATGCTCTTAATTCTGGGTTCTATATTCTCTATTCTATATTCTATATTCTGTGTTACAGATTCTATATTCTAAATTCTATATTCAGTATTCTGTATTCTATATTCTAAATTCTGTGTTCTGCATTGCATGTTCTATATTCTATATTTAGTATCCTGTATTCTATATTCTATATTCTGTGTTCTAAATTCTATATTCTAAATTCTATATTCAGAATTCTGTATTCTATTTTCTATATTCTGTGTTCAGCGTTCCATGTTCTAAATTCTGTGTTCTATATCCTCTATTCTATATTCGATATTGTGTGTTCTTCATTCTATACTCTACATACAATATTTTGCATTCCGTATTCTATATTCTAAATTCTGAGTTCTAAGTTCTAAATTCTAAATTCTATATTCAGTATTCTATAGTCTATATAATAAATTCTGTGTTCTGCATTCTATATTCTAAATTCTATATTCAGTATTCTGCATTCTACTTTCCAGATTCAGTGTTCTGAATTTCATTTTCTAAATTCTGGATTCTATATTCTATATTCTGTGTTCTACATTCTATATTCTAAATCCTATATTCAGTATTACCTATTCTATATTCTAAATTCTGTGTTATGCATTCCATGTTCTATATTCTGAATTCTATATACTCTATGCTATATTCTATATTCTGTGTTCTACATTCTATATTCTAAATTCTGTGTTCTGCATTGTATGTTCTAAATTCTATATTCATTATTCTGTGTTCTATATTCTAAATTCTGTGTTCTGCATTCCATATTCTAAATTCTGGGTTCTGTATTCTGTTTTCCATAGTCTATATTCTTTGTTCTACATTCTATATTCTGTATTCTATATTCTGCATTCCGAATTCTACATTGTATATTCTATGTTCTACATTCTATATGCTAAATTCTATATTCAGTATTCATATAGTATTTTCCAAATTCTGTGCTCTGCATTCCATGTGCTTAATTCTGTATTCTATAATCTGTATTCTATGTTCTGTGTTCTACATTCTATATTCTAAATTCTATATTCAGTATTCTGTATTGTAAGTTCTAAATTCTGTGTTCTGCATTACATGTTCTACATTCTGGGTTGTACCTTGTCTATTGTATATTCTATATAATGTGTTCTTCATTCTATACTCTACATACTATATTTTGCATTCCGTAGTCTATATTATATATTCTTTGTTCTAAATTTTTAATTCTAAATTCTATATTCAGTATTCTATATTCTATATACTAAATTCGGTGTTCTGCATTCCATGTTCTATATTCTATATTCAGTATTCTGTATTCTATATTCTAAATTCTGTGTTCTGCATTATATGTTCTAAATTCTATATTCAGTATTCTGTATTCTATAGTCTAAATTCTGTGTTCTGCATTACAATTTCTAAATTCGGGGTTTTGTATTCTGTTTTCCATATTCTATATTCTGTGTTCTATATTCTATATACTGTATTCTGTATTCTGCATTCCGTATTCTATATTGTATATTCTGTGTTCTTCATTATATATTCTAAATTCTATATTCACTATTCCGTATTCTATATTCTAAATTCTGTGTTCGGCATTCCATTACTAAATTCTAAGTTCTATATTCTCTATTTTATATTCTTTATATGGTGTTCTGCATTCTATATTCTGCATTCATTTTCTTTGTTCTATGTTCTGTGTTCTATATTCTGTATTCTAAATTCTATATTCAGTAGTCGGTATTCTATAGTCTGAATTCTCTGTTCTACGTTCTATATTCAAAATTCTAAATTCAGTATTCTGTATTCTATATTCTAAATTCTCTGTCCTGCATTCCATATTCTAAATTCTGGCTTCTATATTCTCTATTATATATTCTATATTTTGTGTTCTTCATTCTATATTCCACATTCTATATTCTGAATTCCGTATACTATATTCTATATTCTGTGTTTTACATTCTATATTCTTAATTCTATATTCAGTATTCTGTATTCTATAATCTAAATTCTGTGTTCTGAATTCCATGTTCTAAATTTTGGTTTCTGTATTCTGTTTTCCATATTCTATATTTTGTGTTCTACATTCTATATTCTAAATTCTATATTCAGTATTTTGTATTATATATTTAAATTCTGTGTTCTGCACACCATTACTAAATTCTAGGTTCTATATTCTCTTTTATATATTCAATATTTTGTGTTCTTAATTCTATATTCTACATTCTATATTCTGCATTCATTTTCCATATTCTATGTTCTGTTTTCTATATTCTGTATTCTAATTCCTATATTCAGTATTCTGTATTCTATATTCTAAATTCTATGTTCTGCATTCCATGATCTAAATACTGGCTTCTATATTCTCTTTTATATATTCTATATTTTGTGTTGTTCTTTCTATATTCCACATTCTATATTCTGCATACGGTATTCTATATTGAATATTCTGTGTTTTACGTTCTATATTCGAAATTCTATATTCAGTATTCTGTATTCTATAACCTAAACTCTGTATTCTTCATTCCATGTTCTAAATTCTGGGTTCTATATTCTCTAATCTATTTATATTGTGTGTTTTTCTTTCTATATTCTACACAGTATAGTCTGCATTCCGTATTCTATATTCTATATTATGTGTTCTTCATTCTATATTCTAAATTCTATATTCTCTATTCTGTATTCTATATTCTAAATTCTGTGTTCTGCATTCCATGATCTAAATTCTGGGTTCTATATTCTCTTTCTATATTCTATATTCTGTTTTCTTCATTCTATTTTCCACATTCTATATTCTGCATTCCGTATACTATATTCTATATTCTGTGTTTTACATTTTATTTTCGAAATTCTATATTCAGTATTCTGTATTCTATAATCTAAACTATGTGTTCTGCATTCCATGTTCTAAATTCTGGGTTCTATATTCTCTATTCTATATTCTATATTTTGTGTTCTACATTCTATATTCTAAATTCTATATTCAGTATTCTGTATTCTATATTCTAAATTCTATTTTCTGCATTCCATGCTCTTAATTCTGGGTTCTCTATTCTCTATTCTCTATTCTATATTCTGTGTTACAGATTCTATATTCTAAATTCTATATTCAGTATTCTGTATTCTATATTCTAAATTCTGTGTTCTGCATTGCATGTTCTATATTCTATATATAGTATCCTGTATTCTATATTCTATATTCTGTGTTCTACATTCTATATTTTAAATTCTATATTCAGAATTCTGTTTTCTATTTTCTATATTCTGTGTTCAGCGTTCCATGTTCTAAATTCTGTGTTCTATATCCTCTATTCTATATTCGATATTGTGTGTTCTTCATTCTATAGTCTACATACAATATTTTGCATTCCGTATTCTATATTCTAAATTCTGAGTTCTAAGTTCTAAATTCTAAATTCTATATTCAGTATTCTATAGTCTATATAATAAATTCTGTGTTCTGCATTCTATATTCTAAATTCTATATTCAGTATTCTGCATTCTACTTTCCAGATTCAGTGTTCTGAATTTCATTTTCTAAATTCTGGATTCTATATTCTATATTCTGTGTTCTACATTCTATATTCTAAATTCTATATTCAGTATTATGTATTCTATTGTCTAAATTCTGTTTTCTGCATTCAATATTCTAAATTCTATATTCATTATTACCTATTCTATATTCTAAATTCTGTGTTCTGCATTCCATATTCTAAATTCTGAATTCTATATTCTCTATTCTATATTCAATATTCTGTGTTCTACATTCGAAATTCTAAATTCTATATTCAGTATTCTGTATTCTATATTCTAAATTCTCTGTTCTGCTTTCCATGTTCTAAATTCTGGGTTCTATATTGTCTGTTCTATATTCTATATTGTGAGTTCTTCATTCTATACTCTACATACTATATTTTGCATGCCGTTTTCTATATTCTAAATTCTGAGTTCTAAATTCTTAATTCTAAATTCTATATTCAGTAATCCATATTCTATATACTAAATTCTGTGTTCTGCTTTCTATGTTCTAAATTCTATATTCAGTATACTGTATTCTATTTTCTAAATTCAGTGTTCTGCATATCATGTTCTAAATTCTGGATTCTATATTCTCTATTCTGTGTTCTACACTCTATGTTCTAAATTCTATATCCAGTATTCTGTATTCTATATTCTAAATTCTGTGTTCAGCATTCCATGTTCTATATTCTATTTTCAGTGTTTTATATTCTATATTCTAAATTATGTGTTCTGCATTCTATGTTCTAAATTCTATATTCACTATTCTGTATTATATAATCTAAATTCTGTGTTTGCATTCAATGTTCTAAATTCTGGATTCTATACTTTGTATTCTATATTCTATAATCTGTGTTCTTCATTCAATATTCTAAATTCTGTATTCATTATTCTGTATTCTATTGTCAAAATTCTGAGTTCTGCATTCTATGTTCTAAATTCTAAATTCATTATTCTGTGTTCTATATTCTAAATTCTGTGTTCTGAATTCCATGTTCAAAATTCTGGGTTCTGTATTCTGTTTTCCATATTCTATATTCTGTGTTCTACATTCTATATTCTGTAATCTATATTCTGCTTTCCTTATTCTATATTCTATATTCTGTGTCCTACGTTCTATATTCTGAATTCTATTTTTATTATTCTGTATTCTATTTTCAAAATTCTGTGTTCTACATTCCATGTTCTAAATTCTGGGTTCTATATTCTCTATTCTATATACTGTGTTCTACATTCTATTTTCTAAATTCTATGTTCAGTATTTTTTATTCTATATTCTAAGTTCTATGTTCTGCATTTCATGTTCTAATTTCTATATTCAGTATTCTGCTTTCTGTATTCTAAATTCTGTGTTCTGCATCATATGTTCTAAATTCTGTATTCAGTATTATGTATTCTGTATTCTAAATTCTGTGTTCTGCATTCCATTTCTAAATTCTGGCTTCTATATTCTCTTTTATATATTCTATATTTTGTGTTGTTCTTTCTATATTCCACATTCTATATTCTGCATACTGTATTCTATATTGAATATTCTGTGTTTTACATTCTATATTCGAAATTCTATATTCAGTATTCTGTATTCTATAACCTAAACTCTGTATTCTTCATTGCATGTTCTAAATTCTGGGTTCTATATTCTCTAATCTATTCTATATTGTGTGTTTTTCATTCTATATTCTACATATTATAGTCTGCATTCCGTATTCTATATTCTATTTTATGTGTTCTTCATTCTATATTCTAAATTCTATATTCTCTATTCTGTATTCTATATTCTAAATTCTGTGTTCTGCATTCCATGATCTAAATTCTGGGTTCTATATTCTCTTTCTATATTCTATATTCTGTTTTCTTCGTTCTATTTTCCACATTCTATATTCTGCATTCCGTATACTATATTCTATATTCTGTGTTTTACATTTTATTTTCGAAATTCTATATTCAGTATTCTGTATTCTATAATCTAAACTATGTGTTCTGCATTCCATGTTCTAAATTCTGGGTTCTATATTCTCTATTCTATATTCTATATTTTGTGTTCTACATTCTATATTCTAAATTCTATATTCAGTATTCTGTATTCTATATTCTAAATTCTATTTTCTGCATTCCATGCTCTTAATTCTGGGTTCTATATTCTCTATTCTATATTCTATATTCTGTGTTACAGATTCTATATTCTAAATTCTATATTCAGTATTCTGTATTCTATATTCTAAATTCTGTGTTCTGCTTTGCATGTTCTATATTCTATATTTAGTATCCTGTATTCTATATTCTATATTCTGTGTTCTAAATTCTATATTCTAAATTCTATATTCAGAATTCTGTATTCTATTTTCTATATTCTGTGTTCAGCGTTCCATGTTCTAAATTCTGTGTTCTATATCCTCTATTCTATATTCGATATTGTGTGTTCTTCATTCTATACTCTACATACAATATTTTGCATTCCGTATTCTATATTCTAAATTCTGAGTTCTAAGTTCTAAATTCTAAATTCTATATTCAGTATTCTATATTCTATATAATAAATTCTGTGTTCTGCATTCTATATTCTAAATTCTATATTCAGTATTCTGCATTCTACTTTCCAGATTCAGTGTTCTGAATTTCATTTTCTAAATTCTGGATTCTATATTCTATATTCTGTGTTCTACATTCTATATTCTAAATTCTATATTCAGTATTACATATTCTATATTCTAAATTCTGTGTTATGCATTCCATGTTCTATATTCTGAATTCTATATACTCTATGCTATATTCTTTATTCTGTGTTCTACATTCTATATTCTAAATTCTGTGTTCTGCATTGTATGTTCTAAATTCTATATTCATTATTCTGTGTTCTATATTTTAAATTCTGTGTTCTGCATTCCATATTCTAAATTCTGAGTTCTGTATTCTGTTTTCCATAGTCTATATTCTGTGTTCTACATTCTATATTCTGTATTCTATATTCTGCATTCCGAATTCTACATTGTATATTCTATGTTCTACATTCTATATGCTAAATTCTATATTCAGTATTCATATACTATTTTCTAAATTCTGTGCTCTGCATTCCATGTGCTTAATTCTGTATTCTATAATCTGTATTCTATGTTCTGTGTTCTACATTCTACATTCTAAATTCTATATTCAGTATTCTGTATTGTAAGTTCTAAATTCTGTGTTCTGCATTACATGTTCTACATTCTGGGTTGTACCTTGTCTATTGTATATTCTATATAATGTGTTCTTCATTCTATACTCTACATACTATATTTTGCATTCCGTAGTCTATATTATATATTCTTTGTTCTAAATTTTTAATTCTAAATTCTATATTCAGTATTCTATATTCTATATACTAAATTCGGTGTTCTGCATTCCATGTTCTATATTCTATATTCAGTATTCTGTATTCTATATTCTAAATTCTGTGTTCTGCATTATATGTTCTAAATTCTATATTCAGTATTCTGTATTCTATAGTCTAAATTCTGTGTTCTGCATTACAATTTCTAAATTCGGGGTTTTGTATTCTGTTTTCCATATTCTATATTCTGTGTTCTATATTCTATATACTGTATTCTGTATTCTGCATTCCGTATTCTATATTGTATATTCTGTGTTCTTCATTATATATTCTAAATTCTATATTCACTATTCCGTATTCTATATTCTAAATTCTGTGTTCGGCATTCCATTACTAAATTCTAAGTTCTATATTCTCTATTTTATATTCTTTATATGGTGTTCTGCATTCTATATTCTGCATTCATTTTCTTTGTTCTATGTTCTGTGTTCTATATTCTGTATTCTAAATTCTATATTCAGTAGTCGGTATTCTATAGTCTGAATTCTCTGTTCTACGTTCTATATTCAAAATTCTAAATTCAGTATTCTGTATTCTATATTCTAAATTCTCTGTCCTGCATTCCATATTCTAAATTCTGGCTTCTATATTCTCTATTATATATTCTATATTTTGTGTTCTTCATTCTATATTCCACATTCTATATTCTGAATTCCGTATACTATATTCTATATTCTGTGTTTTACATTCTATATTCTTAATTCTATATTCAGTATTCTGTATTCTATAATCTAAATTCTGTGTTCTGAATTCCATGTTCTAAATTTTGGTTTCTGTATTCTGTTTTCCATATTCTATATTTTGTGTTCTACATTCTATATTCTAAATTCTATATTCAGTATTTTGTATTATATATTTAAATTCTGTGTTCTGCACACCATTACTTAATTCTAGGTTCTATATTCTCTTTTATATATTCAATATTTTGTGTTCTTAATTCTATATTCTACATTTTATATTCTGCATTCATTTTCCATATTCTATGTTCTGTTTTCTATATTCTGTATTCTAATTCCTATATTCAGTATTCTGTATTCTATATTCTGAATTCGGTGTTCTACATTCTATATTCAAAATTCTAAATTCAGTATTCTGTATTCTATATTCTAAATTCTATGTTCTGCATTCCATGATCTAAATACTGGCTTCTATATTCTCTTTTATATATTCTATATTTTGTGTTGTTCTTTCTATATTCCACATTCTATATTCTGCATACGATATTCTATATTGAATATTCTGTGTTTTACGTTCTATATTCGAAATTCTATATTCAGTATTCTGTATTCTATAACCTAAACTCTGTATTCTTCATTCCATGTTCTAAATTCTGGGTTCTATATTCTCTAATCTATTTATATTGTGTGTTTTTCATTCTATATTCTACACAGTATAGTCTGCATTCCGTATTCTATATTCTATATTATGTGTTCTTCATTCTATATTCTAAATCCTATATTCTCTATTCTGTATTCTATATTCTAAATTCTGTGTTCTGCATTCCATGATCTAAATTCTGGGTTCTATATTCTCTTTCTATATTCTATATTCTGTTTTCTTCATTCTATTTTCCACATTCTATATTCTGCATTCCGTATACTATATTCTATATTCTGTGTTTTACATTTTATTTTCGAAATTCTATATTCAGTATTCTGTATTCTATAATCTAAACTATGTGTTCTGCATTCCATGTTCTAAATTCTGGGTTCTATATTCTCTATTCTATATTCTATATTTTGTGTTCTACATTCTATATTCTAAATTCTATATTCAGTATTCTGTATTCTATATTCTAAATTCTATTTTCTGCATTCCATGCTCTTTATTCTGGGTTCTCTATTCTCTATTCTCTATTCTATATTCTGTGTTACAGATTCTATATTCTAAATTCTATATTCAGTATTCTGTATTCTATATTCTAAATTCTGTGTTCTGCATTGCATGTTCTATATTCTATATATAGTATCCTGTATTCTATATTCTATATTCTGTGTTCTACATTCTATATTTTAAATTCTATATTCAGAATTCTGTTTTCTATTTTCTATATTCTGTGTTCAGCGTTCCATGTTCTAAATTCTGTGTTCTATATCCTCTATTCTATATTCGATATTGTGTGTTCTTCATTCTATAGTCTACATACAATATTTTGCATTCCGTATTCTATATTCTAAATTCTGAGTTCTAAGTTCTAAATTCTAAATTCTATATTCAGTATTCTATAGTCTATATAATAAATTCTGTGTTCTGCATTCTATATTCTAAATTCTATATTCAGTATTCTGCATTCTACTTTCCAGATTCAGTGTTCTGAATTTCATTTTCTAAATTCTGGATTCTATATTCTATATTCTGTGTTCTACATTCTATATTCTAAATTCTATATTCAGTATTATGTATTCTATTGTCTAAATTCTGTTTTCTGCATTCAATATTCTAAATTCTATATTCATTATTACCTATTCTATATTCTAAATTCTGTGTTCTGCATTCCATATTCTAAATTCTGAATTCTATATTCTCTATTCTATATTCAATATTCTGTGTTCTACATTCGAAATTCTAAATTCTATATTCAGTATTCTGTATTCTATATTCTAAATTCTCTGTTCTGCTTTCCATGTTCTAAATTCTGGGTTCTATATTGTCTGTTCTATATTCTATATTGTGAGTTCTTCATTCTATACTCTACATACTATATTTTGCATGCCGTTGTCTATATTCTAAATTCTGAGTTCTAAATTCTTAATTCTAAATTCTATATTCAGTAATCCATATTCTATATACTAAATTCTGTGTTCTGCTTTCTATGTTCTAAATTCTATATTCAGTATACTGTATTCTATTTTCTAAATTCAGTGTTCTGCATATCATGTTCTAAATTCTGGATTCTATATTCTCTATTCTGTGTTCTACATTCTATGTTCTAAATTCTATATCCAGTATTCTGTATTCTATATTCTAAATTCTGTGTTCAGCATTCCATGTTCTATATTCTATTTTCAGTGTTTTATATTCTATATTCTAAATTATGTGTTCTGCATTCTATGTTCTAAATTCTATATTCACTATTCTGTATTATATAATCTAAATTCTGTGTTTGCATTCAATGTTCTAAATTCTGGATTCTATACTTTGTATTCTATATTCTATAATCTGTGTTCTTCATTCAATATTCTAAATTCTGTATTCATTATTCTGTATTCTATTGTCAAAATTCTGAGTTCTGCATTCTATGTTCTAAATTCTAAATTCATTATTCTGTGTTCTATATTCTAAATTCTGTGTTCTGAATTCCATGTTCAAAATTCTGGGTTCTGTATTCTGTTTTCCATATTCTATATTCTGTGTTCTACATTCTATATTCTGTAATCTATATTCTGCTTTCCTTATTCTATATTCTATATTCTGTGTCCTACGTTCTATATTCTGAATTCTATTTTTATTATTCTGTATTCTATTTTCAAAATTCTGTGTTCTACATTCCATGTTCTAAATTCTGGGTTCTATATTCTCTATTCTATATACTGTGTTCTACATTCTATTTTCTAAATTCTATGTTCAGTATTTTTTATTCTATATTCTAAGTTCTATGTTCTGCATTTCATGTTCTAATTTCTATATTCAGTATTCTGCTTTCTGTATTCTAAATTCTGTGTTCTGCATCATATGTTCTAAATTCTGTATTCAGTATTATGTATTCTGTATTCTAAATTCTGTGTTCTGCATTCCATTTCTAAATTCTGGCTTCTATATTCTCTTTTATATATTCTATATTTTGTGTTGTTCTTTCTATATTCCACATTCTATATTCTGCATACTGTATTCTATATTGAATATTCTGTGTTTTACATTCTATATTCGAAATTCTATATTCAGTATTCTGTATTCTATAACCTAAACTCTGTATTCTTCATTCCATGTTCTAAATTCTGGGTTCTATATTCTCTAATCTATTTATATTGTGTGTTTTTCTTTCTATATTCTACACAGTATAGTCTGCATTCCGTATTCTATATTCTATATTATGTGTTCTTCATTCTATATTCTAAATTCTATATTCTCTATTCTGTATTCTATATTCTAAATTCTGTGTTCTGCATTCCATGATCTAAATTCTGGGTTCTATATTCTCTTTCTATATTCTATATTCTGTTTTCTTCATTCTATTTTCCACATTCTATATTCTGCATTCCGTATACTATATTCTATATTCTGTGTTTTACATTTTATTTTCGAAATTCTATATTCAGTATTCTGTATTCTATAATCTAAACTATGTGTTCTGCATTCCATGTTCTAAATTCTGGGTTCTATATTCTCTATTCTATATTCTATATTTTGTGTTCTACATTCTATATTCTAAATTCTATATTCAGTATTCTGTATTCTATATTCTAAATTCTATTTTCTGCATTCCATGCTCTTAATTCTGGGTTCTCTATTCTCTATTCTCTATTCTATATTCTGTGTTACAGATTCTATATTCTAAATTCTATATTCAGTATTCTGTATTCTATATTCTAAATTCTGTGTTCTGCATTGCATGTTCTATATTCTATATATAGTATCCTGTATTCTATATTCTATATTCTGTGTTCTACATTCTATATTTTAAATTCTATATTCAGAATTCTGTTTTCTATTTTCTATATTCTGTGTTCAGCGTTCCATGTTCTAAATTCTGTGTTCTATATCCTCTATTCTATATTCGATATTGTGTGTTCTTCATTCTATAGTCTACATACAATATTTTGCATTCCGTATTCTATATTCTAAATTCTGAGTTCTAAGTTCTAAATTCTAAATTCTATATTCAGTATTCTATAGTCTATATAATAAATTCTGTGTTCTGCATTCTATATTCTAAATTCTATATTCAGTATTCTGCATTCTACTTTCCAGATTCAGTGTTCTGAATTTCATTTTCTAAATTCTGGATTCTATATTCTATATTCTGTGTTCTACATTCTATATTCTAAATTCTATATTCAGTATTATGTATTCTATTGTCTAAATTCTGTTTTCTGCATTCAATATTCTAAATTCTATATTCATTATTACCTATTCTATATTCTAAATTCTGTGTTCTGCATTCCATATTCTAAATTCTGAATTCTATATTCTCTATTCTATATTCAATATTCTGTGTTCTACATTCGAAATTCTAAATTCTATATTCAGTATTCTGTATTCTATATTCTAAATTCTCTGTTCTGCTTTCCATGTTCTAAATTCTGGGTTCTATATTGTCTGTTCTATATTCTATATTGTGAGTTCTTCATTCTATACTCTACATACTATATTTTGCATGCCGTTTTCTATATTCTAAATTCTGAGTTCTAAATTCTTAATTCTAAATTCTATATTCAGTAATCCATATTCTATATACTAAATTCTGTGTTCTGCTTTCTATGTTCTAAATTCTATATTCAGTATACTGTATTCTATTTTCTAAATTCAGTGTTCTGCATATCATGTTCTAAATTCTGGATTCTATATTCTCTATTCTGTGTTCTACACTCTATGTTCTAAATTCTATATCCAGTATTCTGTATTCTATATTCTAAATTCTGTGTTCAGCATTCCATGTTCTATATTCTATTTTCAGTGTTTTATATTCTATATTCTAAATTATGTGTTCTGCATTCTATGTTCTAAATTCTATATTCACTATTCTGTATTATATAATCTAAATTCTGTGTTTGCATTCAATGTTCTAAATTCTGGATTCTATACTTTGTATTCTATATTCTATAATCTGTGTTCTTCATTCAATATTCTAAATTCTGTATTCATTATTCTGTATTCTATTGTCAAAATTCTGAGTTCTGCATTCTATGTTCTAAATTCTAAATTCATTATTCTGTGTTCTATATTCTAAATTCTGTGTTCTGAATTCCATGTTCAAAATTCTGGGTTCTGTATTCTGTATTCCATATTCTATATTCTGTGTTCTACATTCTATATTCTGTAATCTATATTCTGCTTTCCTTATTCTATATTCTATATTCTGTGTCCTACGTTCTATATTCTGAATTCTATTTTTATTATTCTGTATTCTATTTTCAAAATTCTGTGTTCTACATTCCATGTTCTAAATTCTGGGTTCTATATTCTCTATTCTATATACTGTGTTCTACATTCTATTTTCTAAATTCTATGTTCAGTATTTTTTATTCTATATTCTAAGTTCTATGTTCTGCATTTCATGTTCTAATTTCTATATTCAGTATTCTGCTTTCTGTATTCTAAATTCTGTGTTCTGCATCATATGTTCTAAATTCTGTATTCAGTATTATGTATTCTGTATTCTAAATTCTGTGTTCTGCATTCCATTTCTAAATTCTGGCTTCTATATTCTCTTTTATATATTCTATATTTTGTGTTGTTCTTTCTATATTCCACATTCTATATTCTGCATACTGTATTCTATATTGAATATTCTGTGTTTTACATTCTATATTCGAAATTCTATATTCAGTATTCTGTATTCTATAACCTAAACTCTGTATTCTTCATTGCATGTTCTAAATTCTGGGTTCTATATTCTCTAATCTATTCTATATTGTGTGTTTTTCATTCTATATTCTACATATTATAGTCTGCATTCCGTATTCTATATTCTATTTTATGTGTTCTTCATTCTATATTCTAAATTCTATATTCTCTATTCTGTATTCTATATTCTAAATTCTGTGTTCTGCATTCCATGATCTAAATTCTGGGTTCTATATTCTCTTTCTATATTCTATATTCTGTTTTCTTCGTTCTATTTTCCACATTCTATATTCTGCATTCCGTATACTATATTCTATATTCTGTGTTTTACATTTTATTTTCGAAATTCTATATTCAGTATTCTGTATTCTATAATCTAAACTATGTGTTCTGCATTCCATGTTCTAAATTCTGGGTTCTATATTCTCTATTCTATATTCTATATTTTGTGTTCTACATTCTATATTCTAAATTCTATATTCAGTATTCTGTATTCTATATTCTAAATTCTATTTTCTGCATTCCATGCTCTTAATTCTGGGTTCTATATTCTCTATTCTATATTCTATATTCTGTGTTACAGATTCTATATTCTAAATTCTATATTCAGTATTCTGTATTCTATATTCTAAATTCTGTGTTCTGCTTTGCATGTTCTATATTCTATATTTAGTATCCTGTATTCTATATTCTATATTCTGTGTTCTAAATTCTATATTCTAAATTCTATATTCAGAATTCTGTATTCTATTTTCTATATTCTGTGTTCAGCGTTCCATGTTCTAAATTCTGTGTTCTATATCCTCTATTCTATATTCGATATTGTGTGTTCTTCATTCTATACTCTACATACAATATTTTGCATTCCGTATTCTATATTCTAAATTCTGAGTTCTAAGTTCTAAATTCTAAATTCTATATTCAGTATTCTATATTCTATATAATAAATTCTGTGTTCTGCATTATATATTCTAAATTCTATATTCAGTATTCTGCATTCTACTTTCCAGATTCAGTGTTCTGAATTTCATTTTCTAAATTCTGGATTCTATATTCTATATTCTGTGTTCTACATTCTATATTCTAAATTCTATATTCAGTATTACATATTCTATATTCTAAATTCTGTGTTATGCATTCCATGTTCTATATTCTGAATTCTATATACTCTATGCTATATTCTTTATTCTGTGTTCTACATTCTATATTCTAAATTCTGTGTTCTGCATTGTATGTTCTAAATTCTATATTCATTATTCTGTGTTCTATATTTTAAATTCTGTGTTCTGCATTCCATATTCTAAATTCTGAGTTCTGTATTCTGTTTTCCATAGTCTATATTCTGTGTTCTACATTCTATATTCTGTATTCTATATTCTGCATTCCGAATTCTACATTGTATATTCTATGTTCTACATTCTATATGCTAAATTCTATATTCAGTATTCATATACTATTTTCTAAATTCTGTGCTCTGCATTCCATGTGCTTAATTCTGTATTCTATAATCTGTATTCTATGTTCTGTGTTCTACATTCTACATTCTAAATTCTATATTCAGTATTCTGTATTGTAAGTTCTAAATTCTGTGTTCTGCATTACATGTTCTACATTCTGGGTTGTACCTTGTCTATTGTATATTCTATATAATGTGTTCTTCATTCTATACTCTACATACTATATTTTGCATTCCGTAGTCTATATTATATATTCTTTGTTCTAAATTTTTAATTCTAAATTCTATATTCAGTATTCTATATTCTATATACTAAATTCGGTGTTCTGCATTCCATGTTCTATATTCTATATTCAGTATTCTGTATTCTATATTCTAAATTCTGTGTTCTGCATTATATGTTCTAAATTCTATATTCAGTATTCTGTATTCTATAGTCTAAATTCTGTGTTCTGCATTACAATTTCTAAATTCGGGGTTTTGTATTCTGTTTTCCATATTCTATATTCTGTGTTCTATATTCTATATACTGTATTCTGTATTCTGCATTCCGTATTCTATATTGTATATTCTGTGTTCTTCATTATATATTCTAAATTCTATATTCACTATTCCGTATTCTATATTCTAAATTCTGTGTTCGGCATTCCATTACTAAATTCTAAGTTCTATATTCTCTATTTTATATTCTTTATATGGTGTTCTGCATTCTATATTGTGCATTCATTTTCTTTGTTCTATGTTCTGTGTTCTATATTCTGTATTCTAAATTCTATATTCAGTAGTCGGTATTCTATAGTCTGAATTCTCTGTTCTACGTTCTATATTCAAAATTCTAAATTCAGTATTCTGTATTCTATATTCTAAATTCTCTGTCCTGCATTCCATATTCTAAATTCTGGCTTCTATATTCTCTATTATATATTCTATATTTTGTGTTCTTCATTCTATATTCCACATTCTATATTCTGAATTCCGTATACTATATTCTATATTCTGTGTTTTACATTCTATATTCTTAATTCTATATTCAGTATTCTGTATTCTATAATCTAAATTCTGTGTTCTGAATTCCATGTTCTAAATTTTGGTTTCTGTATTCTGTTTTCCATATTCTATATTTTGTGTTCTACATTCTATATTCTAAATTCTATATTCAGTATTTTGTATTATATATTTAAATTCTGTGTTCTGCACACCATTACTTAATTCTAGGTTCTATATTCTCTTTTATATATTCAATATTTTGTGTTCTTAATTCTATATTCTACATTTTATATTCTGCATTCATTTTCCATATTCTATGTTCTGTTTTCTATATTCTGTATTCTAATTCCTATATTCAGTATTCTGTATTCTATATTCTGAATTCGGTGTTCTACATTCTATATTCAAAATTCTAAATTCAGTATTCTGTATTCTATATTCTAAATTCTATGTTCTGCATTCCATGATCTAAATACTGGCTTCTATATTCTCTTTTATATATTCTATATTTTGTGTTGTTCTTTCTATATTCCACATTCTATATTCTGCATACGATATTCTATATTGAATATTCTGTGTTTTACGTTCTATATTCGAAATTCTATATTCAGTATTCTGTATTCTATAACCTAAACTCTGTATTCTTCATTCCATGTTCTAAATTCTGGGTTCTATATTCTCTAATCTATTTATATTGTGTGTTTTTCATTCTATATTCTACACAGTATAGTCTGCATTCCGTATTCTATATTCTATATTATGTGTTCTTCATTCTATATTCTAAATCCTATATTCTCTATTCTGTATTCTATATTCTAAATTCTGTGTTCTGCATTCCATGATCTAAATTCTGGGTTCTATATTCTCTTTCTATATTCTATATTCTGTTTTCTTCATTCTATTTTCCACATTCTATATTCTGCATTCCGTATACTATATTCTATATTCTGTGTTTTACATTTTATTTTCGAAATTCTATATTCAGTATTCTGTATTCTATAATCTAAACTATGTGTTCTGCATTCCATGTTCTAAATTCTGGGTTCTATATTCTCTATTCTATATTCTATATTTTGTGTTCTACATTCTATATTCTAAATTCTATATTCAGTATTCTGTATTCTATATTCTAAATTCTATTTTCTGCATTCCATGCTCTTTATTCTGGGTTCTCTATTCTCTATTCTCTATTCTATATTCTGTGTTACAGATTCTATATTCTAAATTCTATATTCAGTATTCTGTATTCTATATTCTAAATTCTGTGTTCTGCATTGCATGTTCTATATTCTATATATAGTATCCTGTATTCTATATTCTATATTCTGTGTTCTACATTCTATATTTTAAATTCTATATTCAGAATTCTGTTTTCTATTTTCTATATTCTGTGTTCAGCGTTCCATGTTCTAAATTCTGTGTTCTATATCCTCTATTCTATATTCGATATTGTGTGTTCTTCATTCTATAGTCTACATACAATATTTTGCATTCCGTATTCTATATTCTAAATTCTGAGTTCTAAGTTCTAAATTCTAAATTCTATATTCAGTATTCTATAGTCTATATAATAAATTCTGTGTTCTGCATTCTATATTCTAAATTCTATATTCAGTATTCTGCATTCTACTTTCCAGATTCAGTGTTCTGAATTTCATTTTCTAAATTCTGGATTCTATATTCTATATTCTGTGTTCTACATTCTATATTCTAAATTCTATATTCAGTATTATGTATTCTATTGTCTAAATTCTGTTTTCTGCATTCAATATTCTAAATTCTATATTCATTATTACCTATTCTATATTCTAAATTCTGTGTTCTGCATTCCATATTCTAAATTCTGAATTCTATATTCTCTATTCTATATTCAATATTCTGTGTTCTACATTCGAAATTCTAAATTCTATATTCAGTATTCTGTATTCTATATTCTAAATTCTCTGTTCTGCTTTCCATGTTCTAAATTCTGGGTTCTATATTGTCTGTTCTATATTCTATATTGTGAGTTCTTCATTCTATACTCTACATACTATATTTTGCATGCCGTTGTCTATATTCTAAATTCTGAGTTCTAAATTCTTAATTCTAAATTCTATATTCAGTAATCCATATTCTATATACTAAATTCTGTGTTCTGCTTTCTATGTTCTAAATTCTATATTCAGTATACTGTATTCTATTTTCTAAATTCAGTGTTCTGCATATCATGTTCTAAATTCTGGATTCTATATTCTCTATTCTGTGTTCTACATTCTATGTTCTAAATTCTATATCCAGTATTCTGTATTCTATATTCTAAATTCTGTGTTCAGCATTCCATGTTCTATATTCTATTTTCAGTGTTTTATATTCTATATTCTAAATTATGTGTTCTGCATTCTATGTTCTAAATTCTATATTCACTATTCTGTATTATATAATCTAAATTCTGTGTTTGCATTCAATGTTCTAAATTCTGGATTCTATACTTTGTATTCTATATTCTATAATCTGTGTTCTTCATTCAATATTCTAAATTCTGTATTCATTATTCTGTATTCTATTGTCAAAATTCTGAGTTCTGCATTCTATGTTCTAAATTCTAAATTCATTATTCTGTGTTCTATATTCTAAATTCTGTGTTCTGAATTCCATGTTCAAAATTCTGGGTTCTGTATTCTGTTTTCCATATTCTATATTCTGTGTTCTACATTCTATATTCTGTAATCTATATTCTGCTTTCCTTATTCTATATTCTATATTCTGTGTCCTACGTTCTATATTCTGAATTCTATTTTTATTATTCTGTATTCTATTTTCAAAATTCTGTGTTCTACATTCCATGTTCTAAATTCTGGGTTCTATATTCTCTATTCTATATACTGTGTTCTACATTCTATTTTCTAAATTCTATGTTCAGTATTTTTTATTCTATATTCTAAGTTCTATGTTCTGCATTTCATGTTCTAATTTCTATATTCAGTATTCTGCTTTCTGTATTCTAAATTCTGTGTTCTGCATCATATGTTCTAAATTCTGTATTCAGTATTATGTATTCTGTATTCTAAATTCTGTGTTCTGCATTCCATTTCTAAATTCTGGCTTCTATATTCTCTTTTATATATTCTATATTTTGTGTTGTTCTTTCTATATTCCACATTCTATATTCTGCATACTGTATTCTATATTGAATATTCTGTGTTTTACATTCTATATTCGAAATTCTATATTCAGTATTCTGTATTCTATAACCTAAACTCTGTATTCTTCATTGCATGTTCTAAATTCTGGGTTCTATATTCTCTAATCTATTCTATATTGTGTGTTTTTCATTCTATATTCTACATATTATAGTCTGCATTCCGTATTCTATATTCTATTTTATGTGTTCTTCATTCTATATTCTAAATTCTATATTCTCTATTCTGTATTCTATATTCTAAATTCTGTGTTCTGCATTCCATGATCTAAATTCTGGGTTCTATATTCTCTTTCTATATTCTATATTCTGTTTTCTTCGTTCTATTTTCCACATTCTATATTCTGCATTCCGTATACTATATTCTATATTCTGTGTTTTACATTTTATTTTCGAAATTCTATATTCAGTATTCTGTATTCTATAATCTAAACTATGTGTTCTGCATTCCATGTTCTAAATTCTGGGTTCTATATTCTCTATTCTATATTCTATATTTTGTGTTCTACATTCTATATTCTAAATTCTATATTCAGTATTCTGTATTCTATATTCTAAATTCTATTTTCTGCATTCCATGCTCTTAATTCTGGGTTCTATATTCTCTATTCTATATTCTATATTCTGTGTTACAGATTCTATATTCTAAATTCTATATTCAGTATTCTGTATTCTATATTCTAAATTCTGTGTTCTGCATTGCATGTTCTATATTCTATATTTAGTATCCTGTATTCTATATTCTATATTCTGTGTTCTAAATTCTATATTCTAAATTCAATATTCAGAATTCTGTATTCTATTTTCTATATTCTGTGTTCAGCGTTCCATGTTCTAAATTCTGTGTTCTATATCCTCTATTCTATATTCGATATTGTGTGTTCTTCATTCTATACTCTACATACAATATTTTGCATTCCGTATTCTATATTCTAAATTCTGAGTTCTAAGTTCTAAATTCTAAATTCTATATTCAGTATTCTATATTCTATATAATAAATTCTGTGTTCTGCATTCTATATTCTAAATTCTATATTCAGTATTCTGCATTCTACTTTCCAGATTCAGTGTTCTGAATTTCATTTTCTAAATTCTGGATTCTAAATTCTATATTCTGTGTTCTACATTCTATATTCTAAATTCTATATTCAGTATTACCTATTCTATATTCTAAATTCTGTGTTATGCATTCCATGTTCTATATTCTGAATTCTATATACTCTATGCTATATTCTTTATTCTGTGTTCTACATTCTATATTCTAAATTCTGTGTTCTGCATTGTATGTTCTAAATTCTATATTCATTATTCTGTGTTCTATATTCTAAATTCTGTGTTCTGCATTCCATATTCTAAATTCTGAGTTCTGTATTCTGTTTTCCATAGTCTATATTCTGTGTTCTACATTCTATATTCTGTATTCTATATTCTGCATTCCGAATTCTACATTGTATATTCTATGTTCTACATTCTATATGCTAAATTCTATATTCAGTATTCATATACTATTTTCTAAATTCTGTGCTCTGCATTCCATGTGCTTAATTCTGTATTCTATAATCTGTATTCTATGTTCTGTGTTCTACATTCTACATTCTAAATTCTATATTCAGTATTCTGTATTGTAAGTTCTAAATTCTGTGTTCTGCATTACATGTTCTACATTCTGGGTTGTACCTTGTCTATTGTATATTCTATATAATGTGTTCTTCATTCTATACTCTACATACTATATTTTGCATTCCGTAGTCTATATTATATATTCTTTGTTCTAAATTTTTAATTCTAAATTCTATATTCAGTATTCTATATTCTATATACTAAATTCGGTGTTCTGCATTCCATGTTCTATATTCTATATTCAGTATTCTGTATTCTATATTCTAAATTCTGTGTTCTGCATTATATGTTCTAAATTCTATATTCAGTATTCTGTATTCTATAGTCTAAATTCTGTGTTCTGCATTACAATTTCTAAATTCGGGGTTTTGTATTCTGTTTTCCATATTCTATATTCTGTGTTCTATATTCTATATACTGTATTCTGTATTCTGCATTCCGTATTCTATATTGTATATTCTGTGTTCTTCATTATATATTCTAAATTCTATATTCACTATTCCGTATTCTATATTCTAAATTCTGTGTTCGGCATTCCATTACTAAATTCTAAGTTCTATATTCTCTATTTTATATTCTTTATATGGTGTTCTGCATTCTATATTCTGCATTCATTTTCTTTGTTCTATGTTCTGTGTTCTATATTCTGTATTCTAAATTCTATATTCAGTAGTCGGTATTCTATAGTCTGAATTCTCTGTTCTACGTTCTATATTCAAAATTCTAAATTCAGTATTCTGTATTCTATATTCTAAATTCTCTGTCCTGCATTCCATATTCTAAATTCTGGCTTCTATATTCTCTATTATATATTCTATATTTTGTGTTCTTCATTCTATATTCCACATTCTATATTCTGAATTCCGTATACTATATTCTATATTCTGTGTTTTACATTCTATATTCTTAATTCTATATTCAGTATTCTGTATTCTATAATCTAAATTCTGTGTTCTGAATTCCATGTTCTAAATTTTGGTTTCTGTATTCTGTTTTCCATATTCTATATTTTGTGTTCTACATTCTATATTCTAAATTCTATATTCAGTATTTTGTATTATATATTTAAATTCTGTGTTCTGCACACCATTACTTAATTCTAGGTTCTATATTCTCTTTTATATATTCAATATTTTGTGTTCTTAATTCTATATTCTACATTTTATATTCTGCATTCATTTTCCATATTCTATGTTCTGTTTTCTATATTCTGTATTCTAATTCCTATATTCAGTATTCTGTATTCTATATTCTGAATTCGGTGTTCTACATTCTATATTCAAAATTCTAAATTCAGTATTCTGTATTCTATAACCTAAACTCTGTATTCTTCATTCCATGTTCTAAATTCTGGGTTCTATATTCTCTAATCTATTTATATTGTGTGTTTTTCTTTCTATATTCTACACACTATAGTCTGCATTCCGTATTCTATATTCTATATTATGTGTTCTTCATTCTATATTCTAAATTCTATATTCTCTATTCTGTATTCTATATTCTAAATTCTGTGTTCTGCATTCCATGATCTAAATTCTGGGTTCTATATTCTCTTTCTATATTCTATATTCTGTTTTCTTCATTCTATTTTCCACATTCTATATTCTGCATTCCGTATACTATATTCTATATTCTGTGTTTTACATTTTATTTTCGAAATTCTATATTCAGTATTCTGTATTCTATAATCTAAACTATGTGTTCTGCATTCCATGTTCTAAATTCTGGGTTCTATATTCTCTATTCTATATTCTATATTTTGTGTTCTACATTCTATATTCTAAATTCTATATTCAGTATTCTGTATTCTATATTCTAAATTCTATTTTCTGCATTCCATGCTCTTAATTCTGGGTTCTCTATTCTCTATTCTCTATTCTATATTCTGTGTTACAGATTCTATATTCTAAATTCTATATTCAGTATTCTGTATTCTATATTCTAAATTCTGTGTTCTGCATTGCATGTTCTATATTCTATATATAGTATCCTGTATTCTATATTCTATATTCTGTGTTCTACATTCTATATTTTAAATTCTATATTCAGAATTCTGTTTTCTATTTTCTATATTCTGTGTTCAGCGTTCCATGTTCTAAATTCTGTGTTCTATATCCTCTATTCTATATTCGATATTGTGTGTTCTTCATTCTATAGTCTACATACAATATTTTGCATTCCGTATTCTATATTCTAAATTCTGAGTTCTAAGTTCTAAATTCTAAATTCTATATTCAGTATTCTATATTCTATAAAATAAATTCTGTGTTCTGCATTCTATATTCTAAATTCTATATTCAGTATTCTGCATTCTACTTTCCAGATTCAGTGTTCTGAATTTCATTTTCTAAATTCTGGATTCTATATTCTATATTCTGTGTTCTACATTCTATATTCTAAATTCTATATTCAGTATTATGTATTCTATTGTCTAAATTCTGTTTTCTGCATTCAATATTCTAAATTCTATATTCATTATTACCTATTCTATATTCTAAATTCTGTGTTCTGCATTCCATATTCTAAATTCTGAATTCTATATTCTCTATTCTATATTCAATATTCTGTGTTCTACATTCGAAATTCTAAATTCTATATTCAGTATTCTGTATTCTATATTCTAAATTCTCTGTTCTGCTTTCCATGTTCTAAATTCTGGGTTCTATATTGTCTGTTCTATATTCTATATTGTGAGTTCTTCATTCTATACTCTACATACTATATTTTGCATGCCGTTGTCTATATTCTAAATTCTGAGTTCTAAATTCTTAATTCTAAATTCTATATTCAGTAATCCATATTCTATATACTAAATTCTGTGTTCTGCTTTCTATGTTCTAAATTCTATATTCAGTATACTGTATTCTATTTTCTAAATTCAGTGTTCTGCATATCATGTTCTAAATTCTGGATTCTATATTCTCTATTCTGTGTTCTACATTCTATATTCTAAATTCTATATCCAGTATTCTGTATTCTATATTCTAAATTCTGTGTTCAGCATTCCATGTTCTATATTCTATTTTCAGTGTTTTATATTCTATATTCTAAATTATGTGTTCTGCATTCTATGTTCTAAATTCTATATTCACTATTCTGTATTATATATTCTAAATTCTGTGTTTGCATTCAATGTTCTAAATTCTGGATTCTATACTTTGTATTCTATATTCTATAATCTGTGTTCTTCATTCAATATTCTAAATTCTGTATTCATTATTCTGTATTCTATTGTCAAAATTCTGAGTTCTGCATTCTATGTTCTAAATTCTAAATTCATTATTCTGTGTTCTATATTCTAAATTCTGTGTTCTGAATTCCATGTTCAAAATTCTGGGTTCTGTATTCTGTTTTCCATATTCTATATTCTGTGTTCTACATTCTATATTCTGTAATCTATATTCTGCTTTCCTTATTCTATATTCTATATTCTGTGTCCTACGTTCTATATTCTGAATTCTATTTTTATTATTCTGTATTCTATTTTCAAAATTCTGTGTTCTACATTCCATGTTCTAAATTCTGGGTTCTATATTCTCTATTCTATATACTGTGTTCTACATTCTATTTTCTAAATTCTATGTTCAGTATATTTTATTCTATATTCTAAGTTCTATGTTCTGCATTTCATGTTCTAATTTCTATATTCAGTATTCTGCTTTCTGTATTCTAAATTCTGTGTTCTGCATCATATGTTCTAAATTCTGTATTCAGTATTATGTATTCTGTATTCTAAATTCTGTGTTCTGCATTCCATTTCTAAATTCTGGCTTCTATATTCTCTTTTATATATTCTATATTTTGTGTTGTTCTTTCTATATTCCACATTCTATATTCTGCATACTGTATTCTATATTGAATATTCTGTGTTTTACATTCTATATTCGAAATTCTATATTCAGTATTCTGTATTCTATAACCTAAACTCTGTATTCTTCATTCCATGTTCTTAATTCTGGGTTCTATATTCTCTAATCTATTCTATATTGTGTGTTTTTCATTCTATATTCTACATATTATAGTCTGCATTCCGTATTCTATATTCTATTTTATGTGTTCTTCATTCTATATTCTAAATTCTATATTCTCTATTCTGTATTCTATATTCTAAATTCTGTGTTCTGCATTCCATGATCTAAATTCTGGGTTCTATATTCTCTTTCTATATTCTATATTCTGTTTTCTTCATTCTATTTTCCACATTCTATATTCTGCATTCCGTATACTATATTCTATATTCTGTGTTTTACATTTTATTTTCGAAATTCTATATTCAGTATTCTGTATTCTATAATCTAAACTATGTGTTCTGCATTCAATGTTCTAAATTCTGGGTTCTATATTCTCTATTCTATATTCTATATTTTGTGTTCTACATTCTATATTCTAAATTCTATATTCAGTATTCTGTATTCTATATTCTAAATTCTATTTTCTGCATTCCATGCTCTTAATTCTGGGTTCTATATTCTCTATTCTATATTCTATATTCTGTGTTACAGATTCTATATTCTAAATTCTATATTCAGTATTCTGTATTCTATATTCTAAATTCTGTGTTCTGCATTGCATGTTCTATATTCTATATTTAGTATCCTGTATTCTATATTCTATATTCTGTGTTCTAAATTCTATATTCTAAATTCTATATTCAGAATTCTGTATTCTATTTTCTATATTCTGTGTTCAGCGTTCCATGTTCTTAATTCTGTGTTCTATATCCTCTATTCTATATTCGATATTGTGTGTTCTTCATTCTATACTCTACATACAATATTTTGCATTCCGTATTCTATATTCTAAATTCTGAGTTCTAAGTTCTAAATTCTAAATTCTATATTCAGTATTCTATAGTCTATATAATAAATTCTGTGTTCTGCATTCTATATTCTAAATTCTATATTCAGTATTCTGCATTCTACTTTCCAGATTCAGTGTTCTGAATTTCATTTTCTAAATTCTGGATTCTATATTCTATATTCTGTGTTCTACATTCTATATTCTAAATTCTATATTCAGTATTACCTATTCTATATTCTAAATTCTGTGTTATGCATTCCATGTTCTATATTCTGAATTCTATATACTCTATGCTATATTCTATATTCTGTGTTCTACATTCTATATTCCAAATTCTGTGTTCTGCATTGTATGTTCTAAATTCTATATTCATTATTCTGTGTTCTATATTCTAAATTCTGTGTTCTGCATTCCATATTCTAAATTCTGGGTTCTGTATTCTGTTTTCCATAGTCTATATTCTGTGTTCTACATTCTATATTCTGTATTCTATATTCTGCATTCCGAATTCTACATTGTATATTCTGTGTTCTACATTCTATATGCTAAATTCTATATTCAGTATTCATATACTATTTTCTAAATTCTGTGCTCTGCATTCCATGTGCTTAATTCTGTATTCTATAATCTGTATTCTATGTTCTGTGTTCTACATTCTATATTCTAAATTCTATATTCAGTATTCTGTATTGTAAGTTCTAAATTCTGTGTTCTGCATTACATGTTCTACATTCTGGGTTGTACCTTGTCTATTGTATATTCTATATAATGTGTTCTTCATTCTATACTCTACATACTATATTTTGCATTCCGTAGTCTATATTATATATTCTTTGTTCTAAATTTTTAATTCTAAATTCTATATTCAGTATTCTATATTCTATATACTAAATTCGGTGTTCTGCATTCCATGTTCTATATTCTATATTCAGTATTCTGTATTCTATATTCTAAATTCTGTGTTCTGCATTATATGTTCTAAATTCTATATTCAGTATTCTGTATTCTATAGTCTAAATTCTGTGTTCTGCATTACAATTTCTAAATTCGGGGTTTTGTATTCTGTTTTCCATATTCTATATTCTGTGTTCTATATTCTATATACTGTATTCTGTATTCTGCATTCCGTATTCTATATTGTATATTCTGTGTTCTTCATTATATATTCTAAATTCTATATCCACTATTCCGTATTCTATATACTAAATTCTGTGTTCGGCATTCCATTACTAAATTCAAAGTTCTATATTCTCTATTTTATATTCTTTATATGGTGTTCTGCATTCTATATTCTGCATTCATTTTCTTTGTTCTATGTTCTGTGTTCTATATTCTGTATTCTAACTTCTATATTCAGTAGTCGGTATTCTATAGTCTGAATTCTCTGTTCTACGTTCTATATTCAAAATTCTAAATTCAGTATTCTGTATTCTATATTCTAAATTCTCTGTTCTGCTTTCCATGTTCTAAATTCTGGGTTCTATATTCTCTATTATATATTCTATATTTTGTGTTCTTCATTCTATATTCCACATTCTATATTCTGAATTCCGTATACTATATTCTATATTCTGTGTTTTACATTCTATATTCTTAATTCTATATTCAGTATTCTGTATTCTATAATCTAAATTCTGTGTTCTGCATTCCATGTTCTAAATTTTGGTTTCTGTATTCTGTTTTCCATATTCTATATTTTGTGTTCTACATTCTATATTCTAAATTCTATATTCAGTATTCTGTATTCTATAATTTAAATTCTGTGTTCTGAATTCCATGTTCTAAACTTTGGGTTCTGTATTCTGTTTTCCATGTTCTATATTGTGTGTTCTACATTCTGTATACTGTATTCTATATTCTTCATTCCGTATTCAATATTCTATATTTTGTGTCCTTCATTATATATTCTAAATTCTATATTCAGTATTCCGTATTCTATATTTTAAATTCTCTGTTCGGCATTCCATTACTAAATTCTAAGTTCTATATTCTCTTTTTTATAATCTTAATTTTTTGTTCTTCATTCTATATTCTACATTCTATATTCTTCTTTCTATATTCTGCATTCCGTATAGTAGATTCTATATTCTGTGTTTTACATTCTATATTCGAAATTCTATATTCAGTATTCTGTATTCTATAATCTAAATTCTGTATTCTGCATTCCATGTTCTATATTCTGGGTTCTATATTCTGTACTCTACTCTATATAGTGTGTTTTTCATTCTATATTCTACATAATATAGCCTGCATTCAGTATTCTATATTCTATATTGTGTGATCTGCATTCTATATTTTAAATTCTATATTCTCTATTCTGTATTCTATATTCTAAATTTTTGTTCTGCATTCCATGTTATAAATTCTGGTTTCTATATTCTCAATTCTATATTCTATATTCTGTGTTCTACATTATATATTCTAAATTCTGTATTTTGTATTTATATTCTATATTCAAAATTCTGTGTTCTGCATTCCATGTTCTAAATTCGATATTAAGTATTCTGTATTCTATATTCTAAATTCCGTGTTCTTCATTTATGTTCTAAATACTATATTCAGTGTTCTGTATTCTATATTCTAAATACTGTGTTCTACATTCCATGTTCTAAATTCTTTATTCTATATTCTCTATTATATATTCTATATTGTGTGTTCTTCATTCTATACTCTAAATACTATATTTTGCCTTCCATATTCTATATTCTAAATTTTGAATTCTAAATTCTATATTCTAAATTCTATATTCAGTATTCTGTTTTCTATATTCTAAATTCTGTGTTCTGCATTCCATGTTCTATATTCTATATTCAGTATTCTGCTTTCTGTATTCTAAATTCTGTGTTCTGCATCATATGTTCTAAATTATATATTCAGTATTATATATTCTGTATTCTAAATTCTGTGTTCTGCATTCCATTTCTAAATTCTGGCTTCTATATTCTCTTTTATATATTCTATATTTTGTGTTGCTCTTTCTATATTCCACATTCTATATTCTGCATACTGTATTCTATATTGAATATTCTGTGTTTTACATTCTATATTCGAAATTCTATATTCAGTATTCTGTATTCTATAACCTAAACTCTGTATTCTTCATTCCATGTTCTAAATTCTGGGTTCTATATTCTCTAATCTTTTCTATATTGTGTGTTTTTCATTCTATATTCTACATATTATAGTCTGCATTCCGTATTCTATATTCTATATTATGTGTTCTTCATTCTATATTCTAAATTCTATATTCTCTATTCTGTATTCTATATTCTAAATTCTGTGTTCTGCATTCCATGATCTAAATTCTGGGTTCTATATTCTCTTTCTATATTCTATATTCTGTTTTCTTCATTCTATTTTCCACATTCTATATTCTGCATACCGTATACTATATTCTATATTCTGTGTTTTACATTTTATTTTCGAAATTCTATATTCAGTATTCTGTATTCTATATTCTAAATTCTGTGTTCTGCATTATATGTTCTAAATTCTATATTCAGTATTCTGTATTCTATAGTCTAAATTCTGTGTTCTGCATTACAATTTCTAAATTCGGGGTTTTGTATTCTGTTTTCCATATTCTATATTCTGTGTTCTATATTCTATATACTGTATTCTGTATTCTGCATTCCGTATTCTATATTGTATATTCTGTGTTCTTCATTATATATTCTAAATTCTATATTCACTATTCCGTATTCTATATTCTAAATTCTGTGTTCGGCATTCCATTACTAAATTCTAAGTTCTATATTCTCTATTTTATATTCTTTATATGGTGTTCTGCATTCTATATTCTGCATTCATTTTCTTTGTTCTATGTTCTGTGTTCTATATTCTGTATTCTAAATTCTATATTCAGTAGTCGGTATTCTATAGTCTGAATTCTCTGTTCTATGTTCTATATTCAAAATTCTAAATTCAGTATTCTGTATTCTATATTCTAAATTCTCTGTCCTGCATTCCATATTCTAAATTCTGGCTTCTATATTCTCTATTATATATTCTATATTTTGTGTTCTTCATTCTATATTCCACATTCTATATTCTGAATTCCGTATACTATATTCTATATTCTGTGTTTTACATTCTATATTCTTAATTCTATATTCAGTATTCTGTATTCTATAATCTAAATTCTGTGTTCTGAATTCCATGTTCTAAATTTTGGTTTCTGTATTCTGTTTTCCATATTCTATATTTTGTGTTCTTCATTCTATATTCTAAATTCTATATTCAGTATTTTGTATTATATATTTAAATTCTGTGTTCTGCACACCATTACTAAATTCTAGGTTCTATATTCTCTTTTATATATTCAATATTTGTGTTCTTAATTCTATATTCTACATTCTATATTCTGCATTCATTTTCCATATTCTATGTTCTGTTTTCTATATTCTGTATTCTAATTCCTATATTCAGTATTCTGTATTCTATATTCTGAATTCGGTGTTCTACATTCTATATTCAAAATTCTAAATTCAGTATTCTGTATTCTATATTCTAAATTCTATGTTCTGCATTCCATGATCTAAATACTGGCTTCTATATTCTCTTTTATATATTCTATATTTTGTGTTGTTCTTTCTATATTCCACATTCTATATTCTGCGTACGGTATTCTATATTGAATATTCTGTGTTTTACATTCTATATTCGAAATTCTATATTCAGTATTCTGTATTCTATAACCTAAACTCTGTATTCTTCATTCCATGTTCTAAATTCTGGGTTCTATATTCTCTAATCTATTTATATTGTGTGTTTTTCTTTCTATATTCTACACAGTATAGTCTGCATTCCGTATTCTATATTCTATTTTATGTGTTCTTCATTCTATATTCTAAATTCTATATTCTCTATTCTGTATTCTATATTCTAAATTCTGTGTTCTGCATTCCATGATCTAAATTCTGGGTTCTATATTCTCTTTCTATATTCTATATTCTGTTTTCTTCGTTCTATTTTCCACATTCTATATTCTGCATTCCGTATACTATATTCTATATTCTGTGTTTTACATTTTATTTTCGAAATTCTATATTCAGTATTCTGTATTCTATAATCTAAACTATGTGTTCTGCATTCCATGTTCTAAATTCTGGGTTCTATATTCTCTATTCTATATTCTATATTTTGTGTTCTACATTCTATATTCTAAATTCTATATTCAGTATTCTGTATTCTATATTCTAAATTCTATTTTCTGCATTCCATGCTCTTAATTCTGGGTTCTATATTCTCTATTCTATATTCTATATTCTGTGTTACAGATTCTATATTCTAAATTCTATATTCAGTATTCTGTATTCTATATTCTAAATTCTGTGTTCTGCATTGCATGTTCTATATTCTATATTTAGTATCCTGTATTCTATATTCTATATTCTGTGTTCTAAATTCTATATTCTAAATTCAATATTCAGAATTCTGTATTCTATTTTCTATATTCTGTGTTCAGCGTTCCATGTTCTAAATTCTGTGTTCTATATCCTCTATTCTATATTCGATATTGTGTGTTCTTCATTCTATACTCTACATACAATATTTTGCATTCCGTATTCTATATTCTAAATTCTGAGTTCTAAGTTCTAAATTCTAAATTCTATATTCAGTATTCTATATTCTATATAATAAATTCTGTGTTCTGCATTCTATATTCTAAATTCTATATTCAGTATTCTGCATTCTACTTTCCAGATTCAGTGTTCTGAATTTCATTTTCTAAATTCTGGATTCTATATTCTATATTCTGTGTTCTACATTCTATATTCTAAATTCTATATTCAGTATTACCTATTCTATATTCTAAATTCTGTGTTATGCATTCCATGTTCTATATTCTGAATTCTATATACTCTATGCTATATTCTTTATTCTGTGTTCTACATTCTATATTCTAAATTCTGTGTTCTGCATTGTATGTTCTAAATTCTATATTCATTATTCTGTGTTCTATATTCTAAATTCTGTGTTCTGCATTCCATATTCTAAATTCTGAGTTCTGTATTCTGTTTTCCATAGTCTATATTCTGTGTTCTACATTCTATATTCTGTATTCTATATTCTGCATTCCGAATTCTACATTGTATATTCTATGTTCTACATTCTATATGCTAAATTCTATATTCAGTATTCATATACTATTTTCTAAATTCTGTGCTCTGCATTCCATGTGCTTAATTCTGTATTCTATAATCTGTATTCTATGTTCTGTGTTCTACATTCTACATTCTAAATTCTATATTCAGTATTCTGTATTGTAAGTTCTAAATTCTGTGTTCTGCATTACATGTTCTACATTCTGGGTTGTACCTTGTCTATTGTATATTCTATATAATGTGTTCTTCATTCTATACTCTACATACTATATTTTGCATTCCGTAGTCTATATTATATATTCTTTGTTCTAAATTTTTAATTCTAAATTCTATATTCAGTATTCTATATTCTATATACTAAATTCGGTGTTCTGCATTCCATGTTCTATATTCTATATTCAGTATTCTGTATTCTATATTCTAAATTCTGTGTTCTGCATTATATGTTCTAAATTCTATATTCAGTATTCTGTATTCTATAGTCTAAATTCTGTGTTCTGCATTACAATTTCTAAATTCGGGGTTTTGTATTCTGTTTTCCATATTCTATATTCTGTGTTCTATATTCTATATACTGTATTCTGTATTCTGCATTCCGTATTCTATATTGTATATTCTGTGTTCTTCATTATATATTCTAAATTCTATATTCACTATTCCGTATTCTATATTCTAAATTCTGTGTTCGGCATTCCATTACTAAATTCTAAGTTCTATATTCTCTATTTTATATTCTTTATATGGTGTTCTGCATTCTATATTCTGCATTCATTTTCTTTGTTCTATGTTCTGTGTTCTATATTCTGTATTCTAAATTCTATATTCAGTAGTCGGTATTCTATAGTCTGAATTCTCTGTTCTACGTTCTATATTCAAAATTCTAAATTCAGTATTCTGTATTCTATATTCTAAATTCTCTGTCCTGCATTCCATATTCTAAATTCTGGCTTCTATATTCTCTATTATATATTCTATATTTTGTGTTCTTCATTCTATATTCCACATTCTATATTCTGAATTCCGTATACTATATTCTATATTCTGTGTTTTACATTCTATATTCTTAATTCTATATTCAGTATTCTGTATTCTATAATCTAAATTCTGTGTTCTGAATTCCATGTTCTAAATTTTGGTTTCTGTATTCTGTTTTCCATATTCTATATTTTGTGTTCTACATTCTATATTCTAAATTCTATATTCAGTATTTTGTATTATATATTTAAATTCTGTGTTCTGCACACCATTACTTAATTCTAGGTTCTATATTCTCTTTTATATATTCAATATTTTGTGTTCTTAATTCTATATTCTACATTTTATATTCTGCATTCATTTTCCATATTCTATGTTCTGTTTTCTATATTCTGTATTCTAATTCCTATATTCAGTATTCTGTATTCTATATTCTGAATTCGGTGTTCTACATTCTATATTCAAAATTCTAAATTCAGTATTCTGTATTCTATATTCTAAATTCTATGTTCTGCATTCCATGATCTAAATACTGGCTTCTATATTCTCTTTTATATATTCTATATTTTGTGTTGTTCTTTCTATATTCCACATTCTATATTCTGCATACGGTATTCTATATTGAATATTCTGTGTTTTACGTTCTATATTCGAAATTCTATATTCAGTATTCTGTATTCTATAACCTAAACTCTGTATTCTTCATTCCATGTTCTAAATTCTGGGTTCTATATTCTCTAATCTATTTATATTGTGTGTTTTTCTTTCTATATTCTACACACTATAGTCTGCATTCCGTATTCTATATTCTATATTATGTGTTCTTCATTCTATATTCTAAATTCTATATTCTCTATTCTGTATTCTATATTCTAAATTCTGTGTTCTGCATTCCATGATCTAAATTCTGGGTTCTATATTCTCTTTCTATATTCTATATTCTGTTTTCTTCATTCTATTTTCCACATTCTATATTCTGCATTCCGTATACTATATTCTATATTCTGTGTTTTACATTTTATTTTCGAAATTCTATATTCAGTATTCTGTATTCTATAATCTAAACTATGTGTTCTGCATTCCATGTTCTAAATTCTGGGTTCTATATTCTCTATTCTATATTCTATATTTTGTGTTCTACATTCTATATTCTAAATTCTATATTCAGTATTCTGTATTCTATATTCTAAATTCTATTTTCTGCATTCCATGCTCTTAATTCTGGGTTCTCTATTCTCTATTCTCTATTCTATATTCTGTGTTACAGATTCTATATTCTAAATTCTATATTCAGTATTCTGTATTCTATATTCTAAATTCTGTGTTCTGCATTGCATGTTCTATATTCTATATATAGTATCCTGTATTCTATATTCTATATTCTGTGTTCTACATTCTATATTTTAAATTCTATATTCAGAATTCTGTTTTCTATTTTCTATATTCTGTGTTCAGCGTTCCATGTTCTAAATTCTGTGTTCTATATCCTCTATTCTATATTCGATATTGTGTGTTCTTCATTCTATAGTCTACATACAATATTTTGCATTCCGTATTCTATATTCTAAATTCTGAGTTCTAAGTTCTAAATTCTAAATTCTATATTCAGTATTCTATATTCTATAAAATAAATTCTGTGTTCTGCATTCTATATTCTAAATTCTATATTCAGTATTCTGCATTCTACTTTCCAGATTCAGTGTTCTGAATTTCATTTTCTAAATTCTGGATTCTATATTCTATATTCTGTGTTCTACATTCTATATTCTAAATTCTATATTCAGTATTATGTATTCTATTGTCTAAATTCTGTTTTCTGCATTCAATATTCTAAATTCTATATTCATTATTACCTATTCTATATTCTAAATTCTGTGTTCTGCATTCCATATTCTAAATTCTGAATTCTATATTCTCTATTCTATATTCAATATTCTGTGTTCTACATTCGAAATTCTAAATTCTATATTCAGTATTCTGTATTCTATATTCTAAATTCTCTGTTCTGCTTTCCATGTTCTAAATTCTGGGTTCTATATTGTCTGTTCTATATTCTATATTGTGAGTTCTTCATTCTATACTCTACATACTATATTTTGCATGCCGTTGTCTATATTCTAAATTCTGAGTTCTAAATTCTTAATTCTAAATTCTATATTCAGTAATCCATATTCTATATACTAAATTCTGTGTTCTGCTTTCTATGTTCTAAATTCTATATTCAGTATACTGTATTCTATTTTCTAAATTCAGTGTTCTGCATATCATGTTCTAAATTCTGGATTCTATATTCTCTATTCTGTGTTCTACATTCTATATTCTAAATTCTATATCCAGTATTCTGTATTCTATATTCTAAATTCTGTGTTCAGCATTCCATGTTCTATATTCTATTTTCAGTGTTTTATATTCTATATTCTAAATTATGTGTTCTGCATTCTATGTTCTAAATTCTATATTCACTATTCTGTATTATATATTCTAAATTCTGTGTTTGCATTCAATGTTCTAAATTCTGGATTCTATACTTTGTATTCTATATTCTATAATCTGTGTTCTTCATTCAATATTCTAAATTCTGTATTCATTATTCTGTATTCTATTGTCAAAATTCTGAGTTCTGCATTCTATGTTCTAAATTCTAAATTCATTATTCTGTGTTCTATATTCTAAATTCTGTGTTCTGAATTCCATGTTCAAAATTCTGGGTTCTGTATTCTGTTTTCCATATTCTATATTCTGTGTTCTACATTCTATATTCTGTAATCTATATTCTGCTTTCCTTATTCTATATTCTATATTCTGTGTCCTACGTTCTATATTCTGAATTCTATTTTTATTATTCTGTATTCTATTTTCAAAATTCTGTGTTCTACATTCCATGTTCTAAATTCTGGGTTCTATATTCTCTATTCTATATACTGTGTTCTACATTCTATTTTCTAAATTCTATGTTCAGTATATTTTATTCTATATTCTAAGTTCTATGTTCTGCATTTCATGTTCTAATTTCTATATTCAGTATTCTGCTTTCTGTATTCTAAATTCTGTGTTCTGCATCATATGTTCTAAATTCTGTATTCAGTATTATGTATTCTGTATTCTAAATTCTGTGTTCTGCATTCCATTTCTAAATTCTGGCTTCTATATTCTCTTTTATATATTCTATATTTTGTGTTGTTCTTTCTATATTCCACATTCTATATTCTGCATACTGTATTCTATATTGAATATTCTGTGTTTTACATTCTATATTCGAAATTCTATATTCAGTATTCTGTATTCTATAACCTAAACTCTGTATTCTTCATTCCATGTTCTTAATTCTGGGTTCTATATTCTCTAATCTATTCTATATTGTGTGTTTTTCATTCTATATTCTACATATTATAGTCTGCATTCCGTATTCTATATTCTATTTTATGTGTTCTTCATTCTATATTCTAAATTCTATATTCTCTATTCTGTATTCTATATTCTAAATTCTGTGTTCTGCATTCCATGATCTAAATTCTGGGTTCTATATTCTCTTTCTATATTCTATATTCTGTTTTCTTCATTCTATTTTCCACATTCTATATTCTGCATTCCGTATACTATATTCTATATTCTGTGTTTTACATTTTATTTTCGAAATTCTATATTCAGTATTCTGTATTCTATAATCTAAACTATGTGTTCTGCATTCAATGTTCTAAATTCTGGGTTCTATATTCTCTATTCTATATTCTATATTTTGTGTTCTACATTCTATATTCTAAATTCTATATTCAGTATTCTGTATTCTATATTCTAAATTCTATTTTCTGCATTCCATGCTCTTAATTCTGGGTTCTATATTCTCTATTCTATATTCTATATTCTGTGTTACAGATTCTATATTCTAAATTCTATATTCAGTATTCTGTATTCTATATTCTAAATTCTGTGTTCTGCATTGCATGTTCTATATTCTATATTTAGTATCCTGTATTCTATATTCTATATTCTGTGTTCTAAATTCTATATTCTAAATTCTATATTCAGAATTCTGTATTCTATTTTCTATATTCTGTGTTCAGCGTTCCATGTTCTTAATTCTGTGTTCTATATCCTCTATTCTATATTCGATATTGTGTGTTCTTCATTCTATACTCTACATACAATATTTTGCATTCCGTATTCTATATTCTAAATTCTGAGTTCTAAGTTCTAAATTCTAAATTCTATATTCAGTATTCTATAGTCTATATAATAAATTCTGTGTTCTGCATTCTATATTCTAAATTCTATATTCAGTATTCTGCATTCTACTTTCCAGATTCAGTGTTCTGAATTTCATTTTCTAAATTCTGGATTCTATATTCTATATTCTGTGTTCTACATTCTATATTCTAAATTCTATATTCAGTATTACCTATTCTATATTCTAAATTCTGTGTTATGCATTCCATGTTCTATATTCTGAATTCTATATACTCTATGCTATATTCTATATTCTGTGTTCTACATTCTATATTCCAAATTCTGTGTTCTGCATTGTATGTTCTAAATTCTATATTCATTATTCTGTGTTCTATATTCTAAATTCTGTGTTCTGCATTCCATATTCTAAATTCTGGGTTCTGTATTCTGTTTTCCATAGTCTATATTCTGTGTTCTACATTCTATATTCTGTATTCTATATTCTGCATTCCGAATTCTACATTGTATATTCTGTGTTCTACATTCTATATGCTAAATTCTATATTCAGTATTCATATACTATTTTCTAAATTCTGTGCTCTGCATTCCATGTGCTTAATTCTGTATTCTATAATCTGTATTCTATGTTCTGTGTTCTACATTCTATATTCTAAATTCTATATTCAGTATTCTGTATTGTAAGTTCTAAATTCTGTGTTCTGCATTACATGTTCTACATTCTGGGTTGTACCTTGTCTATTGTATATTCTATATAATGTGTTCTTCATTCTATACTCTACATACTATATTTTGCATTCCGTAGTCTATATTATATATTCTTTGTTCTAAATTTTTAATTCTAAATTCTATATTCAGTATTCTATATTCTATATACTAAATTCGGTGTTCTGCATTCCATGTTCTATATTCTATATTCAGTATTCTGTATTCTATATTCTAAATTCTGTGTTCTGCATTATATGTTCTAAATTCTATATTCAGTATTCTGTATTCTATAGTCTAAATTCTGTGTTCTGCATTACAATTTCTAAATTCGGGGTTTTGTATTCTGTTTTCCATATTCTATATTCTGTGTTCTATATTCTATATACTGTATTCTGTATTCTGCATTCCGTATTCTATATTGTATATTCTGTGTTCTTCATTATATATTCTAAATTCTATATCCACTATTCCGTATTCTATATACTAAATTCTGTGTTCGGCATTCCATTACTAAATTCAAAGTTCTATATTCTCTATTTTATATTCTTTATATGGTGTTCTGCATTCTATATTCTGCATTCATTTTCTTTGTTCTATGTTCTGTGTTCTATATTCTGTATTCTAACTTCTATATTCAGTAGTCGGTATTCTATAGTCTGAATTCTCTGTTCTACGTTCTATATTCAAAATTCTAAATTCAGTATTCTGTATTCTATATTCTAAATTCTCTGTTCTGCTTTCCATGATCTAAATTCTGGGTTCTATATTCTCTATTATATATTCTATATTTTGTGTTCTTCATTCTATATTCCACATTCTATATTCTGAATTCCGTATACTATATTCTATATTCTGTGTTTTACATTCTATATTCTTAATTCTATATTCAGTATTCTGTATTCTATAATCTAAATTCTGTGTTCTGCATTCCATGTTCTAAATTTTGGTTTCTGTATTCTGTTTTCCATATTCTATATTTTGTGTTCTACATTCTATATTCTAAATTCTATATTCAGTATTCTGTATTCTATAATTTAAATTCTGTGTTCTGAATTCCATGTTCTAAACTTTGGGTTCTGTATTCTGTTTTCCATGTTCTATATTGTGTGTTCTACATTCTGTATACTGTATTCTATATTCTTCATTCCGTATTCAATATTCTATATTTTGTGTCCTTCATTATATATTCTAAATTCTATATTCAGTATTCCGTATTCTATATTTTAAATTCTCTGTTCGGCATTCCATTACTAAATTCTAAGTTCTATATTCTCTTTTTTATAATCTTAATTTTTTGTTCTTCATTCTATATTCTACATTCTATATTCTTCTTTCTATATTCTGCATTCCGTATAGTAGATTCTATATTCTGTGTTTTACATTCTATATTCGAAATTCTATATTCAGTATTCTGTATTCTATAATCTAAATTCTGTATTCTGCATTCCATGTTCTATATTCTGGGTTCTATATTCTGTACTCTACTCTATATAGTGTGTTTTTCATTCTATATTCTACATAATATAGCCTGCATTCAGTATTCTATATTCTATATTGTGTGATCTGCATTCTATATTTTAAATTCTATATTCTCTATTCTGTATTCTATATTCTAAATTTTTGTTCTGCATTCCATGTTATAAATTCTGGTTTCTATATTCTCAATTCTATATTCTATATTCTGTGTTCTACATTATATATTCTAAATTCTGTATTTTGTATTTATATTCTATATTCAAAATTCTGTGTTCTGCATTCCATGTTCTAAATTCGATATTAAGTATTCTGTATTCTATATTCTAAATTCCGTGTTCTTCATTTATGTTCTAAATACTATATTCAGTGTTCTGTATTCTATATTCTAAATACTGTGTTCTACATTCCATGTTCTAAATTCTTTATTCTATATTCTCTATTATATATTCTATATTGTGTGTTCTTCATTCTATACTCTAAATACTATATTTTGCCTTCCATATTCTATATTCTAAATTTTGAATTCTAAATTCTATATTCTAAATTCTATATTCAGTATTCTGTTTTCTATATTCTAAATTCTGTGTTCTGCATTCCATGTTCTATATTCTATATTCAGTATTCTGCTTTCTGTATTCTAAATTCTGTGTTCTGCATCATATGTTCTAAATTATATATTCAGTATTATATATTCTGTATTCTAAATTCTGTGTTCTGCATTCCATTTCTAAATTCTGGCTTCTATATTCTCTTTTATATATTCTATATTTTGTGTTGCTCTTTCTATATTCCACATTCTATATTCTGCATACTGTATTCTATATTGAATATTCTGTGTTTTACATTCTATATTCGAAATTCTATATTCAGTATTCTGTATTCTATAACCTAAACTCTGTATTCTTCATTCCATGTTCTAAATTCTGGGTTCTATATTCTCTAATCTTTTCTATATTGTGTGTTTTTCATTCTATATTCTACATATTATAGTCTGCATTCCGTATTCTATATTCTATATTATGTGTTCTTCATTCTATATTCTAAATTCTATATTCTCTATTCTGTATTCTATATTCTAAATTCTGTGTTCTGCATTCCATGATCTAAATTCTGGGTTCTATATTCTCTTTCTATATTCTATATTCTGTTTTCTTCATTCTATTTTCCACATTCTATATTCTGCATACCGTATACTATATTCTATATTCTGTGTTTTACATTTTATTTTCGAAATTCTATATTCAGTATTCTGTATTCTATATTCTAAATTCTGTGTTCTGCATTATATGTTCTAAATTCTATATTCAGTATTCTGTATTCTATAGTCTAAATTCTGTGTTCTGCATTACAATTTCTAAATTCGGGGTTTTGTATTCTGTTTTCCATATTCTATATTCTGTGTTCTATATTCTATATACTGTATTCTGTATTCTGCATTCCGTATTCTATATTGTATATTCTGTGTTCTTCATTATATATTCTAAATTCTATATTCACTATTCCGTATTCTATATTCTAAATTCTGTGTTCGGCATTCCATTACTAAATTCTAAGTTCTATATTCTCTATTTTATATTCTTTATATGGTGTTCTGCATTCTATATTCTGCATTCATTTTCTTTGTTCTATGTTCTGTGTTCTATATTCTGTATTCTAAATTCTATATTCAGTAGTCGGTATTCTATAGTCTGAATTCTCTGTTCTATGTTCTATATTCAAAATTCTAAATTCAGTATTCTGTATTCTATATTCTAAATTCTCTGTCCTGCATTCCATATTCTAAATTCTGGCTTCTATATTCTCTATTATATATTCTATATTTTGTGTTCTTCATTCTATATTCCACATTCTATATTCTGAATTCCGTATACTATATTCTATATTCTGTGTTTTACATTCTATATTCTTAATTCTATATTCAGTATTCTGTATTCTATAATCTAAATTCTGTGTTCTGAATTCCATGTTCTAAATTTTGGTTTCTGTATTCTGTTTTCCATATTCTATATTTTGTGTTCTTCATTCTATATTCTAAATTCTATATTCAGTATTTTGTATTATATATTTAAATTCTGTGTTCTGCACACCATTACTAAATTCTAGGTTCTATATTCTCTTTTATATATTCAATATTTGTGTTCTTAATTCTATATTCTACATTCTATATTCTGCATTCATTTTCCATATTCTATGTTCTGTTTTCTATATTCTGTATTCTAATTCCTATATTCAGTATTCTGTATTCTATATTCTGAATTCGGTGTTCTACATTCTATATTCAAAATTCTAAATTCAGTATTCTGTATTCTATATTCTAAATTCTATGTTCTGCATTCCATGATCTAAATACTGGCTTCTATATTCTCTTTTATATATTCTATATTTTGTGTTGTTCTTTCTATATTCCACATTCTATATTCTGCGTACGGTATTCTATATTGAATATTCTGTGTTTTACATTCTATATTCGAAATTCTATATTCAGTATTCTGTATTCTATAACCTAAACTCTGTATTCTTCATTCCATGTTCTAAATTCTGGGTTCTATATTCTCTAATCTATTTATATTGTGTGTTTTTCTTTCTATATTCTACACAGTATAGTCTGCATTCCGTATTCTATATTCTATATTATGTGTTCTTCATTCTATATTCTAAATTCTATATTTTCTATTCTGTATTCTATATTCTAAATTCTGTGTTCTGCATTCCATGATCTAAATTCTGGGTTCTATATTCTCTTTCTATATTCTATATTCTGTTTTCTTCATTCTATTTTCCACATTCTATATTCTGCATTCCGTATACTATATTCTATATTCTGTGTTTTACATTTTATTTTCGAAATTCTATATTCAGTATTCTGTATTCTATAATCTAAACTATGTGTTCTGCATTCCATGTTCTAAATTCTGGGTTCTATATTCTCTATTCTATATTCTATATTTTGTGTTCTACATTCTATATTCTAAATTCTATATTCAGTATTCTGTATTCTATATTCTAAATTCTATTTTCTGCATTCCATGCTCTTAATTCTGGGTTCTATATTCTCTATTCTATATTCTATATTCTGTGTTACAGATTCTATATTCTAAATTCTATATTCAGTATTCTGTATTCTATATTCTAAATTCTGTGTTCTGCATTGCATGTTCTATATTCTATATTTAGTATCCTGTATTCTATATTCTATATTCTGTGTTCTAAATTCTATATTCTAAATTCTATATTCAGAATTCTGTATTCTATTTTCTATATTCTGTGTTCAGCGTTCCATGTTCTAAATTCTGTGTTCTATATCCTCTATTCTATATTCGATATTGTGTGTTCTTCATTCTATACTCTACATACAATATTTTGCATTCCGTATTCTATATTCTAAATTCTGAGTTCTAAGTTCTAAATTCTAAATTCTATATTCAGTATTCTATATTCTATATAATAAATTCTGTGTTCTGCATTCTATATTCTAAATTCTATATTCAGTATTCTGCATTCTACTTTCCAGATTCAGTGTTCTGAATTTCATTTTCTAAATTCTGGATTCTATATTCTATATTCTGTGTTCTACATTCTATATTCTAAATTCTATATTCAGTATTACCTATTCTATATTCTAAATTCTGTGTTATGCATTCCATGTTCTATATTCTGAATTCTATATACTCTATGCTATATTCTTTATTCTGTGTTCTACATTCTATATTCTAAATTCTGTGTTCTGCATTGTATGTTCTAAATTCTATATTCATTATTCTGTGTTCTATATTCTAAATTCTGTGTTCTGCATTCCATATTCTAAATTCTGAGTTCTGTATTCTGTTTTCCATAGTCTATATTCTGTGTTCTACATTCTATATTCTGTATTCTATATTCTGCATTCTGAATTCTACATTGTATATTCTATGTTCTACATTCTATATGCTAAATTCTATATTCAGTATTCATATACTATTTTCTAAATTCTGTGCTCTGCATTCCATGTGCTTAATTCTGTATTCTATAATCTGTATTCTATGTTCTGTGTTCTACATTCTGCATTCTAAATTCTATATTCAGTATTCTGTATTGTAAGTTCTAAATTCTGTGTTCTGCATTACATGTTCTACATTCTGGGTTGTACCTTGTCTATTGTATATTCTATATAATGTGTTCTTCATTCTATACTCTACATACTATATTTTGCATTCCGTAGTCTATATTATATATTCTTTGTTCTAAATTTTTAATTCTAAATTCTATATTCAGTATTCTATATTCTATATACTAAATTCGGTGTTCTGCATTCCATGTTCTATATTCTATATTCAGTATTCTGTATTCTATATTCTAAATTCTGTGTTCTGCATTATATGTTCTAAATTCTATATTCAGTATTCTGTATTCTATAGTCTAAATTCTGTGTTCTGCATTACAATTTCTAAATTCGGGGTTTTGTATTCTGTTTTCCATATTCTATATTCTGTGTTCTATATTCTATATACTGTATTCTGTATTCTGCATTCCGTATTCTATATTGTATATTCTGTGTTCTTCATTATATATTCTAAATTCTATATTCACTATTCCGTATTCTATATTCTAAATTCTGTGTTCGGCATTCCATTACTAAATTCTAAGTTCTATATTCTCTATTTTATATTCTTTATATGGTGTTCTGCATTCTATATTCTGCATTCATTTTCTTTGTTCTATGTTCTGTGTTCTATATTCTGTATTCTAAATTCTATATTCAGTAGTCGGTATTCTATAGTCTGAATTCTCTGTTCTACGTTCTATATTCAAAATTCTAAATTCAGTATTCTGTATTCTATATTCTAAATTCTCTGTCCTGCATTCCATATTCTAAATTCTGGCTTCTATATTCTCTATTATATATTCTATATTTTGTGTTCTTCATTCTATATTCCACATTCTATATTCTGAATTCCGTATACTATATTCTATATTCTGTGTTTTACATTCTATATTCTTAATTCTATATTCAGTATTCTGTATTCTATAATCTAAATTCTGTGTTCTGAATTCCATGTTCTAAATTTTGGTTTCTGTATTCTGTTTTCCATATTCTATATTTTGTGTTCTACATTCTATATTCTAAATTCTATATTCAGTATTTTGTATTATATATTTAAATTCTGTGTTCTGCACACCATTACTAAATTCTAGGTTCTATATTCTCTTTTATATATTCAATATTTGTGTTCTTAATTCTATATTCTACATTCTATATTCTGCATTCATTTTCCATATTCTATGTTCTGTTTTCTATATTCTGTATTCTAATTCCTATATTCAGTATTCTGTATTCTATATTCTGAATTCGGTGTTCTACATTCTATATTCAAAATTCTAAATTCAGTATTCTGTATTCTATATTCTAAATTCTATGTTCTGCATTCCATGATCTAAATACTGGCTTCTATATTCTCTTTTATATATTCTATATTTTGTGTTGTTCTTTCTATATTCCACATTCTATATTCTGCGTACGGTATTCTATATTGAATATTCTGTGTTTTACATTCTATATTCGAAATTCTATATTCAGTATTCTGTATTCTATAACCTAAACTCTGTATTCTTCATTCCATGTTCTAAATTCTGGGTTCTATATTCTCTAATCTATTTATATTGTGTGTTTTTCTTTCTATATTCTACACAGTATAGTCTGCATTCCGTATTCTATATTCTATATTATGTGTTCTTCATTCTATATTCTAAATTCTATATTTTCTATTCTGTATTCTATATTCTAAATTCTGTGTTCTGCATTCCATGATCTAAATTCTGGGTTCTATATTCTCTTTCTATATTCTATATTCTGTTTTCTTCATTCTATTTTCCACATTCTATATTCTGCATTCCGTATACTATATTCTATATTCTGTGTTTTACATTTTATTTTCGAAATTCTATATTCAGTATTCTGTATTCTATAATCTAAACTATGTGTTCTGCATTCCATGTTCTAAATTCTGGGTTCTATATTCTCTATTCTATATTCTATATTTTGTGTTCTACATTCTATATTCTAAATTCTATATTCAGTATTCTGTATTCTATATTCTAAATTCTATTTTCTGCATTCCATGCTCTTAATTCTGGGTTCTATATTCTCTATTCTATATTCTATATTCTGTGTTACAGATTCTATATTCTAAATTCTATATTCAGTATTCTGTATTCTATATTCTAAATTCTGTGTTCTGCATTGCATGTTCTATATTCTATATTTAGTATCCTGTATTCTATATTCTATATTCTGTGTTCTAAATTCTATATTCTAAATTCTATATTCAGAATTCTGTATTCTATTTTCTATATTCTGTGTTCAGCGTTCCATGTTCTAAATTCTGTGTTCTATATCCTCTATTCTATATTCGATATTGTGTGTTCTTCATTCTATACTCTACATACAATATTTTGCATTCCGTATTCTATATTCTAAATTCTGAGTTCTAAGTTCTAAATTCTAAATTCTATATTCAGTATTCTATATTCTATATAATAAATTCTGTGTTCTGCATTCTATATTCTAAATTCTATATTCAGTATTCTGCATTCTACTTTCCAGATTCAGTGTTCTGAATTTCATTTTCTAAATTCTGGATTCTATATTCTATATTCTGTGTTCTACATTCTATATTCTAAATTCTATATTCAGTATTACCTATTCTATATTCTAAATTCTGTGTTATGCATTCCATGTTCTATATTCTGAATTCTATATACTCTATGCTATATTCTTTATTCTGTGTTCTACATTCTATATTCTAAATTCTGTGTTCTGCATTGTATGTTCTAAATTCTATATTCATTATTCTGTGTTCTATATTCTAAATTCTGTGTTCTGCATTCCATATTCTAAATTCTGAGTTCTGTATTCTGTTTTCCATAGTCTATATTCTGTGTTCTACATTCTATATTCTGTATTCTATATTCTGCATTCTGAATTCTACATTGTATATTCTATGTTCTACATTCTATATGCTAAATTCTATATTCAGTATTCATATACTATTTTCTAAATTCTGTGCTCTGCATTCCATGTGCTTAATTCTGTATTCTATAATCTGTATTCTATGTTCTGTGTTCTACATTCTGCATTCTAAATTCTATATTCAGTATTCTGTATTGTAAGTTCTAAATTCTGTGTTCTGCATTACATGTTCTACATTCTGGGTTGTACCTTGTCTATTGTATATTCTATATAATGTGTTCTTCATTCTATACTCTACATACTATATTTTGCATTCCGTAGTCTATATTATATATTCTTTGTTCTAAATTTTTAATTCTAAATTCTATATTCAGTATTCTATATTCTATATACTAAATTCGGTGTTCTGCATTCCATGTTCTATATTCTATATTCAGTATTCTGTATTCTATATTCTAAATTCTGTGTTCTGCATTATATGTTCTAAATTCTATATTCAGTATTCTGTATTCTATAGTCTAAATTCTGTGTTCTGCATTACAATTTCTAAATTCGGGGTTTTGTATTCTGTTTTCCATATTCTATATTCTGTGTTCTATATTCTATATACTGTATTCTGTATTCTGCATTCCGTATTCTATATTGTATATTCTGTGTTCTTCATTATATATTCTAAATTCTATATTCACTATTCCGTATTCTATATTCTAAATTCTGTGTTCGGCATTCCATTACTAAATTCTAAGTTCTATATTCTCTATTTTATATTCTTTATATGGTGTTCTGCATTCTATATTCTGCATTCATTTTCTTTGTTCTATGTTCTGTGTTCTATATTCTGTATTCTAAATTCTATATTCAGTAGTCGGTATTCTATAGTCTGAATTCTCTGTTCTACGTTCTATATTCAAAATTCTAAATTCAGTATTCTGTATTCTATATTCTAAATTCTCTGTCCTGCATTCCATATTCTAAATTCTGGCTTCTATATTCTCTATTATATATTCTATATTTTGTGTTCTTCATTCTATATTCCACATTCTATATTCTGAATTCCGTATACTATATTCTATATTCTGTGTTTTACATTCTATATTCTTAATTCTATATTCAGTATTCTGTATTCTATAATCTAAATTCTGTGTTCTGAATTCCATGTTCTAAATTTTGGTTTCTGTATTCTGTTTTCCATATTCTATATTTTGTGTTCTACATTCTATATTCTAAATTCTATATTCAGTATTTTGTATTATATATTTAAATTCTGTGTTCTGCACACCATTACTAAATTCTAGGTTCTATATTCTCTTTTATATATTCAATATTTGTGTTCTTAATTCTATATTCTACATTCTATATTCTGCATTCATTTTCCATATTCTATGTTCTGTTTTCTATATTCTGTATTCTAATTCCTATATTCAGTATTCTGTATTCTATATTCTGAATTCGGTGTTCTACATTCTATATTCAAAATTCTAAATTCAGTATTCTGTATTCTATATTCTAAATTCTATGTTCTGCATTCCATGATCTAAATACTGGCTTCTATATTCTCTTTTATATATTCTATATTTTGTGTTGTTCTTTCTATATTCCACATTCTATATTCTGCGTACGGTATTCTATATTGAATATTCTGTGTTTTACATTCTATATTCGAAATTCTATATTCAGTATTCTGTATTCTATAACCTAAACTCTGTATTCTTCATTCCATGTTCTAAATTCTGGGTTCTATATTCTCTAATCTATTTATATTGTGTGTTTTTCTTTCTATATTCTACACAGTATAGTCTGCATTCCGTATTCTATATTCTATATTATGTGTTCTTCATTCTATATTCTAAATTCTATATTTTCTATTCTGTATTCTATATTCTAAATTCTGTGTTCTGCATTCCATGATCTAAATTCTGGGTTCTATATTCTCTTTCTATATTCTATATTCTGTTTTCTTCATTCTATTTTCCACATTCTATATTCTGCATTCCGTATACTATATTCTATATTCTGTGTTTTACATTTTATTTTCGAAATTCTATATTCAGTATTCTGTATTCTATAATCTAAACTATGTGTTCTGCATTCCATGTTCTAAATTCTGGGTTCTATATTCTCTATTCTATATTCTATATTTTGTGTTCTACATTCTATATTCTAAATTCTATATTCAGTATTCTGTATTCTATATTCTAAATTCTATTTTCTGCATTCCATGCTCTTAATTCTGGGTTCTATATTCTCTATTCTATATTCTATATTCTGTGTTACAGATTCTATATTCTAAATTCTATATTCAGTATTCTGTATTCTATATTCTAAATTCTGTGTTCTGCATTGCATGTTCTATATTCTATATTTAGTATCCTGTATTCTATATTCTATATTCTGTGTTCTAAATTCTATATTCTAAATTCTATATTCAGAATTCTGTATTCTATTTTCTATATTCTGTGTTCAGCGTTCCATGTTCTAAATTCTGTGTTCTATATCCTCTATTCTATATTCGATATTGTGTGTTCTTCATTCTATACTCTACATACAATATTTTGCATTCCGTATTCTATATTCTAAATTCTGAGTTCTAAGTTCTAAATTCTAAATTCTATATTCAGTATTCTATATTCTATATAATAAATTCTGTGTTCTGCATTCTATATTCTAAATTCTATATTCAGTATTCTGCATTCTACTTTCCAGATTCAGTGTTCTGAATTTCATTTTCTAAATTCTGGATTCTATATTCTATATTCTGTGTTCTACATTCTATATTCTAAATTCTATATTCAGTATTACCTATTCTATATTCTAAATTCTGTGTTATGCATTCCATGTTCTATATTCTGAATTCTATATACTCTATGCTATATTCTTTATTCTGTGTTCTACATTCTATATTCTAAATTCTGTGTTCTGCATTGTATGTTCTAAATTCTATATTCATTATTCTGTGTTCTATATTCTAAATTCTGTGTTCTGCATTCCATATTCTAAATTCTGAGTTCTGTATTCTGTTTTCCATAGTCTATATTCTGTGTTCTACATTCTATATTCTGTATTCTATATTCTGCATTCTGAATTCTACATTGTATATTCTATGTTCTACATTCTATATGCTAAATTCTATATTCAGTATTCATATACTATTTTCTAAATTCTGTGCTCTGCATTCCATGTGCTTAATTCTGTATTCTATAATCTGTATTCTATGTTCTGTGTTCTACATTCTGCATTCTAAATTCTATATTCAGTATTCTGTATTGTAAGTTCTAAATTCTGTGTTCTGCATTACATGTTCTACATTCTGGGTTGTACCTTGTCTATTGTATATTCTATATAATGTGTTCTTCATTCTATACTCTACATACTATATTTTGCATTCCGTAGTCTATATTATATATTCTTTGTTCTAAATTTTTAATTCTAAATTCTATATTCAGTATTCTATATTCTATATACTAAATTCGGTGTTCTGCATTCCATGTTCTATATTCTATATTCAGTATTCTGTATTCTATATTCTAAATTCTGTGTTCTGCATTATATGTTCTAAATTCTATATTCAGTATTCTGTATTCTATAGTCTAAATTCTGTGTTCTGCATTACAATTTCTAAATTCGGGGTTTTGTATTCTGTTTTCCATATTCTATATTCTGTGTTCTATATTCTATATACTGTATTCTGTATTCTGCATTCCGTATTCTATATTGTATATTCTGTGTTCTTCATTATATATTCTAAATTCTATATTCACTATTCCGTATTCTATATTCTAAATTCTGTGTTCGGCATTCCATTACTAAATTCTAAGTTCTATATTCTCTATTTTATATTCTTTATATGGTGTTCTGCATTCTATATTCTGCATTCATTTTCTTTGTTCTATGTTCTGTGTTCTATATTCTGTATTCTAAATTCTATATTCAGTAGTCGGTATTCTATAGTCTGAATTCTCTGTTCTACGTTCTATATTCAAAATTCTAAATTCAGTATTCTGTATTCTATATTCTAAATTCTCTGTCCTGCATTCCATATTCTAAATTCTGGCTTCTATATTCTCTATTATATATTCTATATTTTGTGTTCTTCATTCTATATTCCACATTCTATATTCTGAATTCCGTATACTATATTCTATATTCTGTGTTTTACATTCTATATTCTTAATTCTATATTCAGTATTCTGTATTCTATAATCTAAATTCTGTGTTCTGAATTCCATGTTCTAAATTTTGGTTTCTGTATTCTGTTTTCCATATTCTATATTTTGTGTTCTACATTCTATATTCTAAATTCTATATTCAGTATTTTGTATTATATATTTAAATTCTGTGTTCTGCACACCATTACTTAATTCTAGATTCTATATTCTCTTTTATATATTCAATATTTTGTGTTCTTAATTCTATATTCTACATTTTATATTCTGCATTCATTTTCCATATTCTATGTTCTGTTTTCTATATTCTGTATTCTAATTCCTATATTCAGTATTCTGTATTCTATATTCTGAATTCGGTGTTCTACATTCTATATTCAAAATTCTAAATTCAGTATTCTGTATTCTATATTCTAAATTCTATGTTCTGCATTCCATGATCTAAATACTGGCTTCTATAATCTCTTTTATATATTCTATATTTTGTGTTGTTCTTTCTATATTCCACATTCTATATTCTGCATACGGTATTCTATATTGAATATTCTGTGTTTTAAGTTCTATATTCGAAATTCTATATTCAGTATTCTGTATTCTATAACCTAAACTCTGTATTCTTCATTCCATGTTCTAAATTCTGGGTTCTATATTCTCTAATCTATTTATATTGTGTGTTTTTCTTTCTATATTCTACACAGTATAGTCTGCATTCCGTATTCTATATTCTATATTATGTGTTCTTCATTCTATATTCTAAATTCTATATTCTCTATTCTGTATTCTATATTCTAAATTCTGTGTTCTGCATTCCATGATCTAAATTCTGGGTTCTATATTCTCTTTCTATATTCTATATTCTGTTTTCTTCATTCTATTTTCCACATTCTATATTCTGCATTCCGTATACTATATTCTATATTCTGTGTTTTACATTTTATTTTCGAAATTCTATATTCAGTATTCTGTATTCTATAATCTAAACTATGTGTTCTGCATTCCATGTTCTAAATTCTGGGTTCTATATTCTCTATTCTATATTCTATATTTTGTGTTCTACATTCTATATTCTAAATTCTATATTCAGTATTCTGTATTCTATATTCTAAATTCTATTTTCTGCATTCCATGCTCTTAATTCTGGGTTCTCTATTCTCTATTCTCTATTCTATATTCTGTGTTACAGATTCTATATTCTAAATTCTATATTCAGTATTCTGTATTCTATATTCTAAATTCTGTGTTCTGCATTGCATGTTCTATATTCTATATATAGTATCCTGTATTCTATATTCTATATTCTGTGTTCTACATTCTATATTTTAAATTCTATATTCAGAATTCTGTTTTCTATTTTCTATATTCTGTGTTCAGCGTTCCATGTTCTAAATTCTGTGTTCTATATCCTCTATTCTATATTCGATATTGTGTGTTCTTCATTCTATAGTCTACATACAATATTTTGCATTCCGTAATCTATATTCTAAATTCTGAGTTCTAAGTTCTAAATTCTAAATTCTATATTCAGTATTCTATAGTCTATATAATAAATTCTGTGTTCTGCATTCTATATTCTAAATTCTATATTCAGTATTCTGCATTCTACTTTCCAGATTCAGTGTTCTGAATTTCATTTTCTAAATTCTGGATTCTATATTCTATATTCTGTGTTCTACATTCTATATTCTAAATTCTATATTCAGTATTATGTATTCTATTGTCTAAATTCTGTTTTCTGCATTCAATATTCTAAATTCTATATTCATTATTACCTATTCTATATTCTAAATTCTGTGTTCTGCATTCCATATTCTAAATTCTGAATTCTATATTCTCTATTCTATATTCAATATTCTGTGTTCTACATTCGAAATTCTAAATTCTATATTCAGTATTCTGTATTCTATATTCTAAATTCTCTGTTCTGCTTTCCATGTTCTAAATTCTGGGTTCTATATTGTCTGTTGTATATTCTATATTGTGAGTTCTTCATTCTATACTCTACATACTATATTTTGCATGCCGTTGTCTATATTCTAAATTCTGAGTTCTAAATTCTTAATTCTAAATTCTATATTCAGTAATCCATATTCTATATACTAAATTCTGTGTTCTGCTTTCTATGTTCTAAATTCTATATTCAGTATACTGTATTCTATTTTCTAAATTCAGTGTTCTGCATATCATGTTCTAAATTCTGGATTCTATATTCTCTATTCTGTGTTTTACATTCTATGTTCTAAATTCTATATCCAGTATTCTGTATTCTATATTCTAAATTCTGTGTTCAGCATTCCATGTTCTATATTCTATTTTCAGTGTTTTATATTCTATATTCTAAATTATGTGTTCTGCATTCTATGTTCTAAATTCTATATTCACTATTCTGTATTATATAATCTAAATTCTGTGTTTGCATTCAATGTTCTAAATTCTGGATTCTATACTTTGTATTCTATATTCTATAATCTGTGTTCTTCATTCAATATTCTAAATTCTGTATTCATTATTCTGTATTCTATTGTCAAAATTCTGAGTTCTGCATTCTATGTTCTAAATTCTAAATTCATTATTCTGTGTTCTATATTCTAAATTCTGTGTTCTGAATTCCATGTTCAAAATTCTGGGTTCTGTATTCTGTTTTCCATATTCTATATTCTGTGTTCTACATTCTATATTCTGTAATCTATATTCTGCTTTCCTTATTCTATATTCTATATTCTGTGTCCTACGTTCTATATTCTGAATTCTATTTTTATTATTCTGTATTCTATTTTCAAAATTCTGTGTTCTACATTCCATGTTCTAAATTCTGGGTTCTATATTCTCTATTCTATATACTGTGTTCTACATTCTATTTTCTAAATTGTATGTTCAGTATTTTTTATTCTATATTCTAAGTTCTATGTTCTGCATTTCATGTTCTAATTTCTATATTCAGTATTCTGCTTTCTGTATTCTAAATTCTGTGTTCTGCATCATATGTTCTAAATTCTGTATTCAGTATTATGTATTCTGTATTCTAAATTCTGTGTTCTGCATTCCATTTCTAAATTCTGGCTTCTATATTCTCTTTTATATATTTTATATTTTGTGTTGTTCTTTCTATATTCCACATTCTATATTCTGCATACTGTATTCTATATTGAATATTCTGTGTTTTACATTCTATATTCGAAATTCTATATTCAGTATTCTGTATTCTATAACCTAAACTCTGTATTCTTCATTGCATGTTCTAAATTCTGGGTTCTATATTCTCTAATCTATTCTATATTGTGTGTTTTTCATTCTATATTCTACATATTATAGTCTGCATTCCGTATTCTATATTCTATTTTATGTGTTCTTCATTCTATATTCTAAATTCTATATTCTCTATTCTGTATTCTATATTCTAAATTCTGTGTTCTGCATTCCATGATCTAAATTCTGGGTTCTATATTCTCTTTCTATATTCTATATTCTGTTTTCTTCATTCTATTTTCCACATTCTATATTCTGCATTCCGTATACTATATTCTATATTCTGTGTTTTACATTTTATTTTTGAAATTCTATATTCAGTATTCTGTATTCTATAATCTAAACTATGTGTTCTGCATTCCATGTTCTAAATTCTGGGTTCTATATTCTCTATTCTATATTCTATATTTTGTGTTCTACATTCTATATTCTAAATTCTATATTCAGTATTCTGTATTCTATATTCTAAATTCTATTTTCTGCATTCCATGCTCTTAATTCTGGGTTCTCTATTCTCTATTCTCTATTCTATATTCTGTGTTACAGATTCTATATTCTAAATTCTATATTCAGTATTCTGTATTCTATATTCTAAATTCTGTGTTCTGCATTGCATGTTCTATATTCTATATATAGTATCCTGTATTCTATATTCTATATTCTGTGTTCTACATTCTATATTTTAAATTCTATATTCAGAATTCTGTTTTCTATTTTCTATATTCTGTGTTCAGCGTTCCATGTTCTAAATTCTGTGTTCTATATCCTCTATTCTATATTCGATATTGTGTGTTCTTCATTCTATAGTCTACATACAATATTTTGCATTCCGTATTCTATATTCTAAATTCTGAGTTCTAAGTTCTAAATTCTAAATTCTATATTCAGTATTCTATAGTCTATAAAATAAATTCTGTGTTCTGCATTCTATATTCTAAATTCTATATTCAGTATACTGCATTCTACTTTCCAGATTCAGTGTTCTGAATTTCATTTTCTAAATTCTGGATTCTATATTCTATATTCTGTGTTCTACATTCTATATTCTAAATTCTATATTCAGTATTATGTATTCTATTGTCTAAATTCTGTTTTCTGCATTCAATATTCTAAATTCTATATTCTTTATTACCTATTCTATATTCTAAATTCTGTGTTCTGCATTCCATATTCTAAATTCTGAATTCTATATTCTCTATTCTATATTCAATATTCTGTGTTCTACATTCGAAATTCTAAATTCTATATTCAGTATTCTGTATTCTATATTCTAAATTCTCTGTTCTGCTTTCCATGTTCTAAATTCTGGGTTCTATATTGTCTGTTCTATATTCTATATTGTGAGTTCTTCATTCTATACTCTACATACTATATTTTGCATGCCGTTGTCTATATTCTAAATTCTGAGTTCTAAATTCTTAATTCTAAATTCTATATTCAGTAATCCATATTCTATATACTAAATTCTGTGTTCTGCTTTCTATGTTCTAAATTCTATATTCAGTATACTGTATTCTATTTTCTAAATTCAGTGTTCTGCATATCATGTTCTAAATTCTGGATTCTATATTCTCTATTCTGTGTTCTACATTCTATGTTCTAAATTCTATATCCAGTATTCTGTATTCTATATTCTAAATTCTGTGTTCAGCATTCCATGTTCTATATTCTATTTTCAGTGTTTTATATTCTATATTCTAAATTATGTGTTCTGCATTCTATGTTCTAAATTCTATATTCACTATTCTGTATTATATATTCTAAATTCTGTGTTTGCATTCAATGTTCTAAATTCTGGATTCTATACTTTGTATTCTATATTCTATAATCTGTGTTCTTCATTCAATATTCTAAATTCTGTATTCATTATTCTGTATTCTATTGTCAAAATTCTGAGTTCTGCATTCTATGTTCTAAATTCTAAATTCATTATTCTGTGTTCTATATTCTAAATTCTGTGTTCTGAATTCCATGTTCAAAATTCTGGGTTCTGTATTCTGTTTTCCATATTCTATATTCTGTGTTCTCCATTCTATATTCTGTAATCTATATTCTGCTTTCCTTATTCTATATTCTATATTCTGTGTCCTACGTTCTATATTCTGAATTCTATTTTTATTATTCTGTATTCTATTTTCAAAATTCTGTGTTCTACATTCCATGTTCTAAATTCTGGGTTCTATATTCTCTATTCTATATACTGTGTTCTACATTCTATTTTCTAAATTCTATGTTCAGTATATTTTATTCTATATTCTAAGTTCTATGTTCTGCATTTCATGTTCTAATTTCTATATTCAGTATTCTGCTTTCTGTATTCTAAATTCTGTGTTCTGCATCATATGTTCTAAATTCTGTATTCAGTATTATGTATTCTGTATTCTAAATTCTGTGTTCTGCATTCCATTTCTAAATTCTGGCTTCTATATTCTCTTTTATATATTCTATATTTTGTGTTGTTCTTTCTATATTCCACATTCTATATTCTGCATACTGTATTCTATATTGAATATTCTGTGTTTTACATTCTATATTCGAAATTCTATATTCAGTATTCTGTATTCTATAACCTAAACTCTGTATTCTTCATTCCATGTTCTTAATTCTGGGTTCTATATTCTCTAATCTATTCTATATTGTGTGTTTTTCATTCTATATTCTACATATTATAGTCTGCATTCCGTATTCTATATTCTATTTTATGTGTTCTTCATTCTATATTCTAAATTCTATATTCTCTATTCTGTATTCTATATTCTAAATTCTGTGTTCTGCATTCCATGATCTAAATTCTGGGTTCTATATTCTCTTTCTATATTCTATATTCTGTTTTCTTCATTCTATTTTCCACATTCTATATTCTGCATTCCGTATACTATATTCTATATTCTGTGTTTTACATTTTATTTTCGAAATTCTATATTCAGTATTCTGTATTCTATAATCTAAACTATGTGTTCTGCATTGCATGTTCTATATTCTATATTTAGTATCCTGTATTCTATATTCTATATTCTGTGTTCTAAATTCTATATTCAGAATTCTGTATTCTATTTTCTATATTCTGTGTTCAGCGTTCCATGTTCTAAATTCTGTGTTCTATATCCTCTATTCTATATTCGATATTGTGTGTTCTTCATTCTATACTCTACATACAATATTTTGCATTCCGTATTCTATATTCTAAATTCTGAGTTCTAAGTTCTAAATTCTAAATTCTATATTCAGTATTCTATAGTCTATATAATAAATTCTGTGTTCTGCATTCTATATTCTAAATTCTATATTCAGTATTCTGCATTCTACTTTCCAGATTCAGTGTTCTGAATTTCATTTTCTAAATTCTGGATTCTATATTCTATATTCTGTGTTCTACATTCTATATTCTAAATTCTATATTCAGTATTACCTATTCTATATTCTAAATTCTGTGTTATGCATTCCATGTTCTATATTCTGAATTCTATATACTCTATGCTATATTCTATATTCTGTGTTCTACATTCTATATTCCAAATTCTGTGTTCTGCATTGTATGTTCTAAATTCTATATTCATTATTCTGTGTTCTATATTCTAAATTCTGTGTTCTGCATTCCATATTCTAAATTCTGGGTTCTGTATTCTGTTTTCCATAGTCTATATTCTGTGTTCTACATTCTATATTCTGTATTCTATATTCTGCATTCCGAATTCTACATTGTATATTCTGTGTTCTACATTCTATATGCTAAATTCTATATTCAGTATTCATATACTATTTTCTAAATTCTGTGCTCTGCATTCCATGTGCTTAATTCTGTATTCTATAATCTGTATTCTATGTTCTGTGTTCTACATTCTATATTCTAAATTCTATATTCAGTATTCTGTATTGTAAGTTCTAAATTCTGTGTTCTGCATTACATGTTCTACATTCTGGGTTGTACCTTGTCTATTGTATATTCTATATAATGTGTTCTTCATTCTATACTCTACATACTATATTTTGCATTCCGTAGTCTATATTATATATTCTTTGTTCTAAATTTTTAATTCTAAATTCTATATTCAGTATTCTATATTCTATATACTAAATTCGGTGTTCTGCATTCCATGTTCTATATTCTATATTCAGTATTCTGTATTCTATATTCTAAATTCTGTGTTCTGCATTATATGTTCTAAATTCTATATTCAGTATTCTGTATTCTATAGTCTAAATTCTGTGTTCTGCATTACAATTTCTAAATTCGGGGTTTTGTATTCTGTTTTCCATATTCTATATTCTGTGTTCTATATTCTATATACTGTATTCTGTATTCTGCATTCCGTATTCTATATTGTATATTCTGTGTTCTTCATTATATATTCTAAATTCTATATTCACTATTCCGTATTCTATATTCTAAATTCTGTGTTCGGCATTCCATTACTAAATTCTAAGTTCTATATTCTCTATTTTATATTCTTTATATGGTGTTCTGCATTCTATATTCTGCATTCATTTTCTTTGTTCTATGTTCTGTGTTCTATATTCTGTATTCTAAATTCTATATTCAGTAGTCGGTATTCTATAGTCTGAATTCTCTGTTCTACGTTCTATATTCAAAATTCTAAATTCAGTATTCTGTATTCTATATTCTAAATTCTCTGTCCTGCATTCCATATTCTAAATTCTGGCTTCTATATTCTCTATTATATATTCTATATTTTGTGTTCTTCATTCTATATTCCACATTCTATATTCTGAATTCCGTATACTATATTCTATATTCTGTGTTTTACATTCTATATTCTTAATTCTATATTCAGTATTCTGTATTCTATAATCTAAATTCTGTGTTCTGAATTCCATGTTCTAAATTTTGGTTTCTGTATTCTGTTTTCCATATTCTATATTTTGTGTTCTACATTCTATATTCTAAATTCTATATTCAGTATTTTGTATTATATATTTAAATTCTGTGTTCTGCACACCATTACTTAATTCTAGGTTCTATATTCTCTTTTATATATTCAATATTTTGTGTTCTTAATTCTATATTCTACATTTTATATTCTGCATTCATTTTCCATATTCTATGTTCTGTTTTCTATATTCTGTATTCTAATTCCTATATTCAGTATTCTGTATTCTATATTCTGAATTCGGTGTTCTACATTCTATATTCAAAATTCTAAATTCAGTATTCTGTATTCTATATTCTAAATTCTATGTTCTGCATTCCATGATCTAAATACTGGCTTCTATAATCTCTTTTATATATTCTATATTTTGTGTTGTTCTTTCTATATTCCACATTCTATATTCTGCATACGGTATTCTATATTGAATATTCTGTGTTTTACGTTCTATATTCGAAATTCTATATTCAGTATTCTGTATTCTATAACCTAAACTCTGTATTCTTCATTCCATGTTCTAAATTCTGGGTTCTATATTCTCTAATCTATTTAAATTGTGTGTTTTTCTTTCTATATTCTACACAGTATAGTCTGCATTCCGTATTCTATATTCTATATTATGTGTTCTTCATTCTATATTCTAAATTCTATATTCTCTATTCTGTATTCTATATTCTAAATTCTGTGTTCTGCATTCCATGATCTAAATTCTGGGTTCTATATTCTCTTTCTATATTCTATATTCTGTTTTCTTCATTCTATTTTCCACATTCTATATTCTGCATTCCGTATACTATATTCTATATTCTGTGTTTTACATTTTATTTTCGAAATTCTATATTCAGTATTCTGTATTCTATAATCTAAACTATGTGTTCTGCATTCCATGTTCTAAATTCTGGGTTCTATATTCTCTATTCTATATTCTATATTTTGTGTTCTACATTCTATATTCTAAATTCTATATTCAGTATTCTGTATTCTATATTCTAAATTCTATTTTCTGCATTCCATGCTCTTAATTCTGGGTTCTCTATTCTCTATTCTCTATTCTATATTCTGTGTTACAGATTCTATATTCTAAATTCTATATTCAGTATTCTGTATTCTATATTCTAAATTCTGTGTTCTGCATTGCATGTTCTATATTCTATATATAGTATCCTGTATTCTATATTCTATATTCTGTGTTCTACATTCTATATTTTAAATTCTATATTCAGAATTCTGTTTTCTATTTTCTATATTCTGTGTTCAGCGTTCCATGTTCTAAATTCTGTGTTCTATATCCTCTATTCTATATTCGATATTGTGTGTTCTTCATTCTATAGTCTACATACAATATTTTGCATTCCGTATTCTATATTCTAAATTCTGAGTTCTAAGTTCTAAATTCTAAATTCTATATTCAGTATTCTATAGTCTATAAAATAAATTCTGTGTTCTGCATTCTATATTCTAAATTCTATATTCAGTATACTGCATTCTACTTTCCAGATTCAGTGTTCTGAATTTCATTTTCTAAATTCTGGATTCTATATTCTATATTCTGTGTTCTACATTCTATATTCTAAATTCTATATTCAGTATTATGTATTCTATTGTCTAAATTCTGTTTTCTGCATTCAATATTCTAAATTCTATATTCATTATTACCTATTCTATATTCTAAATTCTGTGTTCTGCATTCCATATTCTAAATTCTGAATTCTATATTCTCTATTCTATATTCAATATTCTGTGTTCTACATTCGAAATTCTAAATTCTATATTCAGTATTCTGTATTCTATATTCTAAATTCTCTGTTCTGCTTTCCATGTTCTAAATTCTGGGTTCTATATTGTCTGTTCTATATTCTATATTGTGAGTTCTTCATTCTATACTCTACATACTATATTTTGCATGCCGTTGTCTATATTCTAAATTCTGAGTTCTAAATTCTTAATTCTAAATTCTATATTCAGTAATCCATATTCTATATACTAAATTCTGTGTTCTGCTTTCTATGTTCTAAATTCTATATTCAGTATACTGTATTCTATTTTCTAAATTCAGTGTTCTGCATATCATGTTCTAAATTCTGGATTCTATATTCTCTATTCTGTGTTCTACATTCTATGTTCTAAATTCTATATCCAGTATTCTGTATTCTATATTCTAAATTCTGTGTTCAGCATTCCATGTTCTATATTCTATTTTCAGTGTTTTATATTCTATATTCTAAATTATGTGTTCTGCATTCTATGTTCTAAATTCTATATTCACTATTCTGTATTATATATTCTAAATTCTGTGTTTGCATTCAATGTTCTAAATTCTGGATTCTATACTTTGTATTCTATATTCTATAATCTGTGTTCTTCATTCAATATTCTAAATTCTGTATTCATTATTCTGTATTCTATTGTCAAAATTCTGAGTTCTGCATTCTATGTTCTAAATTCTAAATTCATTATTCTGTGTTCTATATTCTAAATTCTGTGTTCTGAATTCCATGTTCAAAATTCTGGGTTCTGTATTCTGTTTTCCATATTCTATATTCTGTGTTCTCCATTCTATATTCTGTAATCTATATTCTGCTTTCCTTATTCTATATTCTATATTCTGTGTCCTACGTTCTATATTCTGAATTCTATTTTTATTATTCTGTATTCTATTTTCAAAATTCTGTGTTCTACATTCCATGTTCTAAATTCTGGGTTCTATATTCTCTATTCTATATACTGTGTTCTACATTCTATTTTCTAAATTCTATGTTCAGTATATTTTATTCTATATTCTAAGTTCTATGTTCTGCATTTCATGTTCTAATTTCTATATTCAGTATTCTGCTTTCTGTATTCTAAATTCTGTGTTCTGCATCATATGTTCTAAATTCTGTATTCAGTATTATGTATTCTGTATTCTAAATTCTGTGTTCTGCATTCCATTTCTAAATTCTGGCTTCTATATTCTCTTTTATATATTCTATATTTTGTGTTGTTCTTTCTATATTCCACATTCTATATTCTGCATACTGTATTCTATATTGAATATTCTGTGTTTTACATTCTATATTCGAAATTCTATATTCAGTATTCTGTATTCTATAACCTAAACTCTGTATTCTTCATTCCATGTTCTTAATTCTGGGTTCTATATTCTCTAATCTATTCTATATTGTGTGTTTTTCATTCTATATTCTACATATTATAGTCTGCATTCCGTATTCTATATTCTATTTTATGTGTTCTTCATTCTATATTCTAAATTCTATATTCTCTATTCTGTATTCTATATTCTAAATTCTGTGTTCTGCATTCCATGATCTAAATTCTGGGTTCTATATTCTCTTTCTATATTCTATATTCTGTTTTCTTCATTCTATTTTCCACATTCTATATTCTGCATTCCGTATACTATATTCTATATTCTGTGTTTTACATTTTATTTTCGAAATTCTATATTCAGTATTCTGTATTCTATAATCTAAACTATGTGTTCTGCATTCAATGTTCTAAATTCTGGGTTCTATATTCTCTATTCTATATTCTATATTTTGTGTTCTACATTCTATATTCTAAATTCTATATTCAGTATTCTGTATTCTATATTCTAAATTCTATTTTCTGCATTCCATGCTCTTAATTCTGGGTTCTATATTCTCTATTCTATATTCTATATTCTGTGTTACAGATTCTATATTCTAAATTCTATATTCAGTATTCTGTATTCTATATTCTAAATTCTGTGTTCTGCATTGCATGTTCTATATTCTATATTTAGTATCCTGTATTCTATATTCTATATTCTGTGTTCTAAATTCTATATTCAGAATTCTGTATTCTATTTTCTATATTCTGTGTTCAGCGTTCCATGTTCTAAATTCTGTGTTCTATATCCTCTATTCTATATTCGATATTGTGTGTTCTTCATTCTATACTCTACATACAATATTTTGCATTCCGTATTCTATATTCTAAATTCTGAGTTCTAAGTTCTAAATTCTAAATTCTATATTCAGTATTCTATAGTCTATATAATAAATTCTGTGTTCTGCATTCTATATTCTAAATTCTATATTCAGTATTCTGCATTCTACTTTCCAGATTCAGTGTTCTGAATTTCATTTTCTAAATTCTGGATTCTATATTCTATATTCTGTGTTCTACATTCTATATTCTAAATTCTATATTCAGTATTACCTATTCTATATTCTAAATTCTGTGTTATGCATTCCATGTTCTATATTCTGAATTCTATATACTCTATGCTATATTCTATATTCTGTGTTCTACATTCTATATTCCAAATTCTGTGTTCTGCATTGTATGTTCTAAATTCTATATTCATTATTCTGTGTTCTATATTCTAAATTCTGTGTTCTGCATTCCATATTCTAAATTCTGGGTTCTGTATTCTGTTTTCCATAGTCTATATTCTGTGTTCTACATTCTATATTCTGTATTCTATATTCTGCATTCCGAATTCTACATTGTATATTCTGTGTTCTACATTCTATATGCTAAATTCTATATTCAGTATTCATATACTATTTTCTAAATTCTGTGCTCTGCATTCCATGTGCTTAATTCTGTATTCTATAATCTGTATTCTATGTTCTGTGTTCTACATTCTATATTCTAAATTCTATATTCAGTATTCTGTATTGTAAGTTCTAAATTCTGTGTTCTGCATTACATGTTCTACATTCTGGGTTGTACCTTGTCTATTGTATATTCTATATAATGTGTTCTTCATTCTATACTCTACATACTATATTTTGCATTCCGTAGTCTATATTATATATTCTTTGTTCTAAATTTTTAATTCTAAATTCTATATTCAGTATTCTATATTCTATATACTAAATTCGGTGTTCTGCATTCCATGTTCTATATTCTATATTCAGTATTCTGTATTCTATATTCTAAATTCTGTGTTCTGCATTATATGTTCTAAATTCTATATTCAGTATTCTGTATTCTATAGTCTAAATTCTGTGTTCTGCATTACAATTTCTAAATTCGGGGTTTTGTATTCTGTTTTCCATATTCTATATTCTGTGTTCTATATTCTATATACTGTATTCTGTATTCTGCATTCCGTATTCTATATTGTATATTCTGTGTTCTTCATTATATATTCTAAATTCTATATCCACTATTCCGTATTCTATATACTAAATTCTGTGTTCGGCATTCCATTACTAAATTCAAAGTTCTATATTCTCTATTTTATATTCTTTATATGGTGTTCTGCATTCTATATTCTGCATTCATTTTCTTTGTTCTATGTTCTGTGTTCTATATTCGGTATTCTAATTTCTATATTCAGTAGTCGGTATTCTATAGTCTGAATTCTCTGTTCTACGTTCTATATTCAAAATTCTAAATTCATTATTCTGTATTCTATATTCTAAATTCTCTGTTCTGCTTTCCATGTTCTAAATTCTGGGTTCTATATTCTCTATTATATATTCTATATTTTGTGTTCTTCATTCTATATTCCACATTCTATATTCTGAATTCCGTATACTATATTCTATATTCTGTGTTTTACATTCTATATTCTTAATTCTATATTCAGTATTCTGTATTCTATAATCTAAATTCTGTGTTCTGCATTCCATGTTCTAAATTTTGGTTTCTGTATTCTGTTTTCCATATTCTATATTTTGTGTTCTACATTCTATATTCTAAATTCTATATTCAGTATTCTGTATTCTATAATTTAAATTCTGTGTTCTGAATTCCATGTTCTAAACTTTGGGTTCTGTATTCTGTTTTCCATGTTCTATATTCTGTGTTCTACATTCTGTATACTGTATTCTATATTCTTCATTCCGTATTCAATATTCTATATTTTGTGTCCTTCATTATATATTCTAAATTCTATATTCAGTATTCCGTATTCTATATTTTAAATTCTCTGTTCGGCATTCCATTACTAAATTCTAAGTTCTATATTCTCTTTTTTATAATCTTAATTTTTTGTTCTTCATTCTATATTCTACATTCTATATTCTTCTTTCTATATTCTGCATTCCGTATAGTAGATTCTATATTCTGTGTTTTACATTCTATATTCGAAATTCTATATTCAGTATTCTGTATTCTATAATCTAAATTCTGTATTCTGCATTCCATGTTCTATATTCTGGGTTCTATATTCTGTACTCTATTCTATATAGTGTGTTTTTCATTCTATATTCTACATAATATAGCCTGCATTCAGTATTCTATATTCTATATTGTGTGATCTGCATTCTATATTTTAAATTCTATATTCTCTATTTTGTATTCTATATTCTAAATTTTTGTTCTGCATTCCATGTTATAAATTCTGGTTTCTATATTCTCAATTCTATATTCTATATTCTGTGTTCTACATTATATATTCTAAATTCTGTATTTTGTATTTATATTCTATATTCAAAATTCTGTGTTCTGCATTCCAAGTTCTAAATTCGATATTAAGTATTCTGTATTCTATATTCTAAATTCCGTGTTCTTCATTTATGTTCTAAATACTATATTCAGTGTTCTGTATTCTATATTCTAAATACTGTGTTCTACATTCCATGTTCTAAATTCTTTATTCTATATTCTCTATTATATATTCTATATTGTGTGTTCTTCATTCTATACTCTAAATACTATATTTTGCCTTCCATATTCTATATTCTAAATTTTGAATTCTAAATTCTATATTCTAAATTCTATATTCAGTATTCTGTTTTCTATATTCTAAATTCTGTGTTCTGCATTCCATGTTCTATATTCTATATTCAGTATTATATATTCTGTATTCTAAATTCTGTGTTCTGCATTCCATTTCTAAATTCTGGCTTCTATATTCTCTTTTATATATTCTATATTTTGTGTTGCTCTTTCTATATTCCACATTCTATATTCTGCATACTGTATTCTATATTGAATATTCTGTGTTTTACATTCTATATTCGAAATTCTATATTCAGTATTCTGTATTCTATAACCTAAACTCTGTATTCTTCATTCCATGTTCTAAATTCTGGGTTCTATATTCTCTAATCTTTTCTATATTGTGTGTTTTTCATTCTATATTCTACATATTATAGTCTGCATTCCGTATTCTATATTCTATATTATGTGTTCTTCATTCTATATTCTAAATTCTATATTCTCTATTCTGTATTCTATATTCTAAATTCTGTGTTCTGCATTCCATGATCTAAATTCTGGGTTCTATATTCTCTTTCTATATTCTATATTCTGTTTTCTTCATTCTATTTTCCACATTCTATATTCTGCATTCCGTATACTATATTCTATATTCTGTGTTTTACATTTTATTTTCGAAATTCTATATTCAGTATTCTGTATTCTATAATCTAAACTATGTGTTCTGCATTCCATGTTCTAAATTCTGGGTTCTATATTCTCTATTCTATATTCTATATTTTGTGTTCTACATTCTATATTCTAAATTCTATATTCAGTATTCTGTATTCTATATTCTAAATTCTATTTTCTGCATTCCATGCTCTTAATTCTGGGTTCTCTATTCTCTATTCTCTATTCTATATTCTGTGTTACAGATTCTATATTCTAAATTCTATATTCAGTATTCTGTATTCTATATTCTAAATTCTGTGTTCTGCATTGCATGTTCTATATTCTATATTTAGTATCCTGTATTCTATATTCTATATTCTGTGTTCTAAATTCTATATTCTAAATTCTATATTCAGAATTCTGTATTCTATTTTCTATATACTGTGTTCAGCGTTCCATGTTCTAAATTCTGTGTTCTATATCCTCTATTCTATATTCGATATTGTGTGTTCTTCATTCTATACTCTACATACAATATTTTGCATTCCGTATTCTATATTCTAAATTCTGAGTTCTAAGTTCTAAATTCTAAATTCTATATTCAGTATTCTATAGTCTATATAATAAATTCTGTGTTCTGCATTCTATATTCTAAATTCTATATTCAGTATTCTGCATTCTATTTTCCAGATTCAGTGTTTTGAATTTCATTTTCTAAATTCTGGATTCTATATTCTATATTCTGTGTTCTACATTCTATATTCTAAATTCTATATTCAGTATTACCTATTCTATATTCTAAATTCTGTGTTATGCATTCCATGTTCTATATTCTGAATTCTATATACTCTATGCTATATTCTATATTCTGTGTTCTACATTCTATATTCTAAATTCTGTGTTCTGCATTGTATGTTCTAAATTCTATATTCATTATTCTGTGTTCCTTATTCTAAATTCTGTGTTCTGCATTCCATATTCTAAATTCTGGTTCTGTATTCTGTTTTCCATAGTCTATATTCTGTGTTCTACATTCTATATTCTGTATTCTATATTCTGCATTCCGAATTCTACATTTTATATTCTGTGTTCTACATTCTATATGCTAAATTCTATATTCAGTATTCATATACTATTTTCTAAATTCTGTGTTCTGCATTCCATGTGCTTAATTCTGTATTCTATAATCTGTATTCTATGTTCTGTGTTCTACATTCTATATTCTAAATTCTATATTCAGTATTCTGTATTGTAAGATCTAAATTCTGTGTTCTGCATTACATGTTCTACATTCTGGGTTGTACCTTGTCTATTGTATATTCTATATAATGTGTTCTTCATTCTATACTCTACATACTATATTTTGCATTCCGTAGTCTATATTATATATTCTTTGTTCTAAATTTTTAATTCTAAATTCTATATTCAGTATTCTGTTTTCTATATTCTAAATTCTGTGTTCTGCATTCCATGTTCTATATTCTATTTTCAGAATTCTATATTCTATATTCTAAATTCTGTGTTCTGCATTCTATGTTCTAAATTCTATATTCAGTATTCTGTTTTGTATATTCTAAATTCTGTGTTTGAATTCCAAGTTCAAAATTCTGGGTTCTGTATTCTGTTTTCCATATTCTATATTCTGTGTTCTACATTCTATATTCTGTAATCTATATTCTGCTTTCCTTATTCTATATTCTATATTCTGTGTCCTACATTCTATACTCTAAATTCTATTTTTATTATTCTGTATTCTATTTTCTAAATTCTGTGTTCTACTTTCCATGTTCTAAATTCTGGGTTCTATATTCTCTATTCTATATTCTGTTTTCTACGTTCTATTTTCTAAATTCTATATTCAGTATTTTTTATTCTATATTCTAAATTCTATGTTCTGCATTTCATGTTCTAAATTCTATATTCAGTATTCTGCTTTCTGTATTCTAAATTCTGTGTTCTGCATCATATGTTCTAAATTCTGTATTCAGTATTATGTATTCTATATTCTAAATTCTGTGTTCTGCATTCCATTTGTAAATTCTGGGTTTTATATTCTCTTTTATATATTCTATAATTTGTGTTCTTCATTCTATATTCCACATTCTATATTCTGCATTCCGTATTCTATATTCTATATTCTGTGTTTTACATTCTATATTCTAAATTCTATATTAAGAATTGTGTATTCTATAATCTAAATTCTGTGTTCTGCATTCCATGTTCTAAATTCTGAGTTCTATATTCTCTACTCTATTCTATATTTTGTGTTTTTCATTCTATATTCTACATACTATATTCTGCCTTCCGTAATCTATATTCCATACTATGTGCTCTACATTCTTTATTCTAATTCTATATTCAGTATTCAGTATTCTATATTCTAAATTCTGTGTTCTGCATTATATGTTCTAAATTCAATATTTAGGATTCTGTATTCTATATTCTTAATTCTGTGTTATGCATTCCATGTTCTAAATTCTGAATTCTATATCCTCTATGCTATATTCTATATTCTGTGTTCTACATTCTATATTCTAAATTCTGTGTTCTGCATTCTATATTCTAAATTCTATATTCATTATTCTGTGTTCTATATTCTAAATTCTGTGTTCTGCATTCCATATTCTAAATTCTGGGTTCTGTATTCTGTTTTCCATAGTCTATATTCTGTGTGCTACATTCTATATTCTGTATTCTATATTCTGCATCCCGAATTCTACATTGTATATTCTGTGTTCTACATTCTATATGCTAAATTCTATATTTAGTATTCATATTCTATTTTCTAAATTCTGTGTTCTGCATTCCATGTGCTAAATTCTGTATTCTATAATCTGTATTCTATGTTCTGTGTTCTACATTCTATATTCTAAATTCAATATTCAGTATTCTGTATTGTAAGTTCTAAATTCTGTGTTCTGCATTACATGTTCTACATTCTGTGTTCTACATTGTCTATTGTATATTCTATATAATGTGTTCTTCATTCTATACTCTACATACTATATTTTGCATTCCGTAGTCTATATTATATATTCTTTGTTCTAAATTTTTAATTCTAAATTCTATATTCAGTATTCTATATTCTATATACTAAATTCGGTGTTCTGCATTCCATGTTCTATATTCTATATTCAGTATTCTGTATTCTATTTTCTAAATTCTGTGTTCTACATTCCATGTTCTAAATTCGGTATTCAATATCCTCTATTTTATATTCTATATTGTGTGTACTTCATTCTATACTCTACATACTATATTTTACATTCCGTACTGTATAGTCTAAATTTTGAGTTCTAAATTCTAAATTCTAAATTCTATATTCAGAATTATGTTTTCTATATTCTAAATTCTGTGTTCTGCATTCCGTGTTCTATATTCTATTTTCAGTATTCTATATTCTATATTCTATATCCTGTGTTCTAAATTCTATGTTCTAAACTCTATATTCAGTATTCTGTATTCTATATTCTAAATTCTGTGTTGTGCATTCCATGTTCTAATTTCTATATTCAGTATTCTGTATTCCGTATTCTAAATTCTGTGTTCTGCATTCGATGATCTAAATTCTATATTCAGTAATCTGTATTCTATATTCTAAATTCTGTGTTTTGCATTCCATGTTATAAATTTTGGCTTCTGTATTCTGTTTTCCATATTCTATATTCTATGTTCTACATTCTATATTCTAAATTATATATACAGTGTTTTGTATTCTATATTATAAATTCTGTGTTCTGCATTCCATTCCTAAATTCTAGGTTCTATATTCTCTTTTATATATTCAATGCTTTGTGTTCTTCATTCTATATTCTACATTTTATATTTTGCATTCATTCTCTATATTCTATATTCTGTATTCTAAATTCAATATTCAGTATTCTGTATTCTATATTCTGAATTCTCAGTTCTACATTCTATATTCAAAATTCTAAATTCAGTATTCTGTATTCTATATTCTATATTCTGTGTTCTGCATTCCATGATCTAAATTCTGATTTCTTTATTGTCTTTTATATATTCTATAATTTGTGTTGTTCTTACTATATTCCACATTCTATATTCTGCATTTCGTATTCTATGTTATATATTCTGTGTTTTACATTCTATATTCAAAATTCTATATTCAGTATTCTGTATTCCATAATCTAAATTCTGTGTTCTGCATTCCATGTTCTATATTCTGGGTTCTATATTCTGAACTCTATTCTATATAGTGTGTTTTTCATTCTATATTCTACATACTATAGTCTGCATTCAGTATTCTATATTCTATATTGTGTGATCTACATTCTATAATTTAAATACTATATTCGGTATTCTGTATTCTATATACTAAATTTTGTGTTCTGCATTCCATGTTATAAATTCTGGTTTCTATATTCTCAATTCTATATTCTATATTCTGTGTTCTACATTATATATTCTAAATTCTATATTTTGTATTTATATTCTATATTCAAAATTCTGTGTTCTCCATTCCATGTTCTAAATTCGATATTAAGTATTCTGTATACTATATTCTAAACTCCGTGTTCTGCATTTATATTCTAAATACTATATTCAGTGTTCTGTATTCTATTTTCTAAATACTGTGTTCTACATTCCATGTTCTAAATTCTTTATTCTATATTCTCTATTATATATTCTATATTGTGTGTTCTTCATTCTATACTCTAAATACTATATTTTGCCTTCCATATTCTATATTCTAAATTTTGAATTCTAAATTCTATATTCTAAATTCTATATTCAGTATTCTGTTTTCTATATTCTAAATTCTGTGTTCTGCATTCCATGTTCTATATTCTATTTTCAGAATTCTATATTCTATATTCTAAATTCTGTGTTCTGCATTCTATGTTCTAAATTCTATATTCAGTATTCTGTTTTGTATATTCTAAATTCTGTGTTTGAATTCCAAGTTCAAAATTCTGGGTTCTGTATTCTGTTTTCCATATTCTATATTCTGTGTTCTACATTCTATATTCTGTAATCTATATTCTGCTTTCCTTATTCTATATTCTATATTCTGTGTCCTACATTCTATACCCTAAATTCTATTTTTATTATTCTGTGTTCTATATTCTAAATTCTGTGTTCTGCATTCCATATTCTAAATTCTGGGTTCTGTATTCTGTTTTCCATAGTCTATATTCTGTGTTCTACATTCTATATTCTGTATTCTATATTCTGCATTCCGAATTCTACATTGTATATTCTATGTTCTACATTCTATATGCTAAATTCTATATTCAGTATTCATATACTATTTTCTAAATTCTGTGCTCTGCATTCCATGTGCTTAATTCTGTATTCTATAATCTGTATTCTATGTTCTGTGTTCTTCATTCTATATTCTAAATTCTATATTCAGTATTCTGTATTGTAAGTTCTAAATTCTGTGTTCTGCATTACATGTTCTACATTCTGGGTTGTACCTTGTCTATTGTATATTCTATATAATGTGTTCTTCATTCTATACTCTACATACTATATTTTGCATTCCGTAGTCTATATTATATATTCTTTGTTCTAAATTTTTAATTCTAAATTCTATATTCAGTATTCTATATTCTATATACTAAATTCGGTGTTCTGCATTCCATGTTCTATATTCTATATTCAGTATTCTGTATTCTATATTCTAAATTCTGTGTTCTGCATTATATGTTCTAAATTCTATATTCAGTATTCTGTATTCTATAGTCTAAATTCTGTGTTCTGCATTACATTTTCTAAATTCGGGGTTTTGTATTCTGTTTTCCATATTCTATATTCTGTGTTCTATATTCTATATACTGTATTCTGTATTCTGCATTCCGTATTCTATATTGTATATTCTGTGTTCTTCATTATATATTCTAAATTCTATATCCACTATTCCGTATTCTATATTCTAAATTCTGTGTTCGGCATTCCATTACTAAATTCTAAGTTCTATATTCTCTATTTTATATTCTTTATATGGTGTTCTGCATTCTATATTCTGCATTCATTTTCTTTGTTCTATGTTCTGTGTTCTATATTCTGTATTCTAATTTCTATATTCAGTAGTCGGTATTCTATAGTCTGAATTCTCTGTTCTACTTTCTATATTCAAAATTCTAAATTCATTATTCTGTATTCTATATTCTAAATTCTCTGTTCTGCTTTCCATGTTCTAAATTCTGGGTTCTATATTCTCTATTATATATTCTATATTTTGTGTTCTTCATTCTATATTCCACATTCTATATTCTGAATTCCGTATACTATATTCTATATTCTGTGTTTTACATTCTATATTCTTAATTCTATATTCAGTATTCTGTATTCTATAATCTAAATTCTGTGTTCTGCATTCCATGTTCTAAATTTTGGTTTCTGTATTCTGTTTTCCATATTCTATATTTTGTGTTCTACATTCTATATTCTAAATACTATATTCAGTATTCTGTATTCTATAATTTAAATTCTGTGTTCTGAATTCCATGTTCTAAACTTTGGGTTCTGTATTCTGTTTTCCATGTTCTATATTCTGTGTTCTACATTCTGTATACTGTATTCTATATTCTTCATTCCGTATTCAATATTGTATATTTTGTGTCCTTCATTATATATTCTAAATTCTATATTCAGTATTCCGTATTCTATATTTTAAATTCTCTGTTCGGCATTCCATTTCTAAATTCTAACTTCTATATTCTCTTTTTTATAATCTTAATTTTTTGTTCTTCATTCTATATTCTACATTCTATATTCTTCATTGTATATTCTGCATTCCGTATAGTAGATTCTATATTCTGTGTTTTACATTCTATATTCGAAATTCTATATTCAGTATTCTGTATTCTATAATCTAAATTCTGTGTTCTGCATTCCATGTTCTATATTCTGGGTTCTATATTCTGTACTCTATTCTATATAGTGTGTTTTTCATTCTATATTCTACATAATATAGCCTGCATTCAGTATTCTATATTCTATATTGTGTGATCTGCATTCTATATTTTAAATTCTATATTCTCTATTCTGTATTCTATATTCTAAATTTTTGTTCTGCATTCCATGTTGTAAATTCTGGTTTCTATATTCTCAATTCTATATTCTATATTCTGTGTTCTACATTATATATTCTAAATTCTGTATTTTGTATTTATATTCTATATTCAAAATTCTGTGTTCTGCATTCCATGTTCTAAATTCGATATTAAGTATTCTGTATTCTATATTCTAAATTCCGTGTTCTTCATTTATGTTCTAAATACTATATTCAGTGTTCTGTATTCTATATTCTAAATACTGTGTTCTACATTCCATGTTCTAAATTCTTTATTCTATATTCTCTATTATATATTCTATATTGTGTGTTCTTCATTCTATACTCTAAATACTATATTTTGCCTTCCATATTCTATATTCTAAATTTTGAATTCTAAATTCTATATTCTAAATTCTATATTCAGTATTCTGTTTTCTATATTCTAAATTCTGTGTTCTGCATTCCATGTTCTATATACTATATTCAGTATTCTGCTTTCTGTATTCTAAATTCTGTGTTCTGCATCATATGTTCTAAATTATATATTCAGTATTATATATTATGTACTCTAAATTCTGTGTTCTGCATTCCATTTCTAAATTCTGGCTTCTATATTCTCTTTTATATATTCTATATTTTGTGTTGCTCTTTCTATATTCCACATTCTATATTCTGCATACTGTATTCTATATTGAATATTCTGTGTTTTACATTCTATATTCGAAATTCTATATTCAGTATTCTGTATTCTATAACCTAAACTCTGTATTCTTCATTCCATGTTCTAAATTCTGGGTTCTATATTCTCTAATCTTTTCTATATTGTGTGTTTTTCATTCTATATTCTACATATTATAGTCTGCATTCCGTATTCTATATTCTATATTATGTGTTCTTCATTCTATATTCTAAATTCTATATTCTCTATTCTGTATTCTATATTCTAAATTCTGTGTTCTGCATTCCATGATCTAAATTCTGGGTTCTATATTCTCTTTCTATATTCTATATTCTGTTTTCTTCATTCTATTTTCCACATTCTATATTCTGCATTCCGTATACTATATTCTATATTCTGTGTTTTACATTTTATTTTCGAAATTCTATATTCAGTATTCTGTATTCTATAATCTAAACTATGTGTTCTGCATTCCATGTTCTAAATTCTGGGTTCTATATTCTCTATTCTATATTCTTTATTTTGTGTTCTACATTCTATATTCTAAATTCTATATTCAGTATTCTGTATTCTATATTCTAAATTCTATTTTCTGCATTCCATGCTCTTAATTCTGGGTTCTCTATTCTCTATTCTCTATTCTATATACTGTGTTACATATTCTATATTCTAAATTCTATATTCAGTATTCTGTATTCTATATTCTAAATTCTGTGTTCTGCATTGCATGTTCTATATTCTATATTTAGTATCCTGTATTCTATATTCTATATTCTGTGTTCTAAATTCTATATTCTAAATTCTATATTCAGAATTCTGTATTCTATTTTCTATATACTGTGTTCAGCGTTCCATGTTCTAAATTCTGTGTTCTATATCCTCTATTCTATATTCGATATTGTGTGTTCTTCATTCTATACTCTACATACAATATTTTGCATTCCGTATTCTATATTCTAAATTCTGAGTTCTAAGTTCTAAATTCTAAATTCTATATTCAGTATTCTATAGTCTATATAATAAATTCTGTGTTCTGCATTCTATATTCTAAATTCTATATTCAGTATTCTGCATTCTATTTTCCAGATTCAGTGTTTTGAATTTCATTTTCTAAATTCTGGATTCTATATTCTATATTCTGTGTTCTACATTCTATATTCTAAATTCTATATTCAGTATTACCTATTCTATATTCTAAATTCTGTGTTATGCATTCCATGTTCTATATTCTGAATTCTATATACTCTATGCTATATTCTATATTCTGTGTTCTACATTCTATATTCTAAATTCTGTGTTCTGCATTGTATGTTCTAAATTCTATATTCATTATTCTGTGTTCCTTATTCTAAATTCTGTGTTCTGAATTCCATATTCTAAATTCTGGTTCTGTATTCTGTTTTCCATAGTCTATATTCTGTGTTCTACATTCTATATTCTGTATTCTATATTCTGCATTCCGAATTCTACATTTTATATTCTGTGTTCTACATTCTATATGCTAAATTCTATATTCAGTATTCATATACTATTTTCTAAATTCTGTGTTCTGCATTCCATGTGCTTAATTCTGTATTCTATAATCTGTATTCTATGTTCTGTGTTCTACATTCTATATTCTAAATTCTATATTCAGTATTCTGTATTGTAAGATCTAAATTCTGTGTTCTGCATTACATGTTCTACATTCTGGGTTGTACCTTGTCTATTGTATATTCTATATAATGTGTTCTTCATTCTATACTCTACATACTATATTTTGCATTCCGTAGTCTATATTATATATTCTTTGTTCTAAATTTTTAATTCTAAATTCTATATTCAGTATTCTGTTTTCTATATTCTAAATTCTGTGTTCTGCATTCCATGTTCTATATTCTATTTTCAGAATTCTATATTCTATATTCTAAATTCTGTGTTCTGCATTCTATGTTCTAAATTCTATATTCAGTATTCTGTTTTGTATATTCTAAATTCTGTGTTTGAATTCCAAGTTCAAAATTCTGGGTTCTGTATTCTGTTTTCCATATTCTATATTCTGTGTTCTACATTCTATATTCTGTAATCTATATTCTGCTTTCCTTATTCTATATTCTATATTCTGTGTCCTACATTCTATACTCTAAATTCTATTTTTATTATTCTGTATTCTATTTTCTAAATTCTGTGTTCTACTTTCCATGTTCTAAATTCTGGGTTCTATATTCTCTATTCTATATTCTGTTTTCTACGTTCTATTTTCTAAATTCTATATTCAGTATTTTTTATTCTATATTCTAAATTCTATGTTCTGCATTTCATGTTCTAAATTCTATATTCAGTATTCTGCTTTCTGTATTCTAAATTCTGTGTTCTGCATCATATGTTCTAAATTCTGTATTCAGTATTATGTATTCTATATTCTAAATTCTGTGTTCTGCATTCCATTTCTAAATTCTGGGTTTTATATTCTCTTTTATATATTCTATAATTTGTGTTCTTCATTCTATATTCCACATTCTATATTCTGCATTCCGTATTCTATATTCTATATTCTGTGTTTTACATTCTATATTCTAAATTCTATATTAAGAATTGTGTATTCTATAATCCAAATTCTGTGTTCTGCATTCCATGTTCTAAATTCTGAGTTCTATATTCTCTACTCTATTCTATATTTTGTGTTTTTCATTCTATATTCTACATACTATATTCTGCCTTCCGTAATCTATATTCCATACTATGTGCTCTACATTCTTTATTCTAATTCTATATTCAGTATTCAGTATTCTATATTCTAAATTCTGTGTTCTGCATTATATGTTCTAAATTCAATATTTAGGATTCTGTATTTTATATTCTTAATTCTGTGTTATGCATTCATGTTCTAATTTCTGAATTCTATATCCTCTATGCTATATTCTATATTCTGTGTTCTACATTCTATATTCTAAATTCTGTGTTCTGCATTCTATGTTCTAAATTCTATATTCATTATTCTGTGTTCTATATTCTAAATTCTGTGTTCTGCATTCCATATTCTAAATTCTGGGTTCTGTATTCTGTTTTCCATAGTCTATATTCTGTGTTCTACATTCTATATTCTGTATTCTATATTCTGCATCCCGAATTCTACATTGTATATTCTGTGTTCTACATTCTATATGCTAAATTCTATATTTAGTATTCATATTCTATTTTCTAAATTCTGTGTTCTGCATTCCATGTGCTAAATTCTGTATTCTATAATCTGTATTCTATGTTCTGTGTTCTACATTCTATATTCTAAATTCTATATTCAGTATTCTGTATTGTAAGTTCTAAATTCTGTGTTCTGCATTACATGTTCTACATTCTGTGTTCTACATTGTCTATTGTATATTCTATATAATGTGTTCTTCATTCTATACTCTACATACTATATTTTGCATTCCGTAGTCTATATTATATATTCTTTGTTCTAAATTTTTAATTCTAAATTCTATATTCAGTATTCTATATTCTATATACTAAATTCGGTGTTCTGCATTCCATGTTCTATATTCTATATTCAGTATTCTGTATTCTATTTTCTAAATTCTGTGTTCTACATTCCATGTTCTAAATTCGGTATTCAATATCCTCTATTTTATATTCTATATTGTGTGTACTTCATTCTATACTCTACATACTATATTTTACATTCCGTACTGTATAGTCTAAATTTTGAGTTCTAAATTCTAAATTCTAAATTCTATATTCAGAATTATGTTTTCTATATTCTAAATTCTGTGTTCTGCATTCCGTGTTCTATATTCTATTTTCAGTATTCTATATTCTATATTCTATATCCTGTGTTCTAAATTCTATGTTCTAAACTCTATATTAAGTATTCTGTATTCTATATTCTAAATTCTGTGTTGTGCATTCCATGTTCTAATTTCTATATTCAGTATTCTGTATTCCGTATTCTAAATTCTGTGTTCTGCATTCGATGATCTAAATTCTATATTCAGTAATCTGTATTCTATATTCTAAATTGTGTGTTTTGCATTCCATGTTATAAATTTTGGCTTCTGTATTCTGTTTTCCATATTCTATATTCTATGTTCTACATTCTATATTCTAAATTATATATACAGAGTTTTGTATTCTATATTATAAATTCTGTGTTCTGCATTCCATTCCTAAATTCTAGGTTCTATATTCTCTTTTATATATTCAATACTTTGTGTTCTTCATTCTATATTCTACATTTTATATTTTGCATTCATTCTCTATATTCTATATGCTGTATTCTAAATTCAATATTCAGTATTCTGTATTCTATAACTGAATTCTCAGTTCTACATTCTATATACAAAATTCTAAATTCAGTATTCTGTATTCTATATTCTATATTCTGTGTTCTGCATTCCATGATCTAAATTCTGACTTCTTTATTGTCTTTTATATATTCTATAATTTGTGTTGTTCTTACTATATTCCACATTCTATATTCTGCATTTCGTATTCTATGTTATATATTCTGTGTTTTACATTCTATATTCAAAATTCTATATTCAGTATTCTGTATTCTATAATCTAAATTCTGTGTTCTGCATTCTATGTTCTATATTCTGGGTTCTATATTCTGAACTCTATTCTATATAGTGTGTTTTTCATTCTATATTCTTCATACTATAGTCTGCATTCAGTATTCTATATTCTATATTGTGTGATCTACATTCTATAATTTAAATACTATATTCGGTATTCTGTATTGTATATTCTAAATTTTGTGTTCTGCATTCCATGTTATAAATTCTGGTTTCTATATTCTCAATTCTATATTCTATATTCTGTGTTCTACATTATATATTCTAAATTCTATATTTTGTATTTATATTCTATATTCAAAATTCTGTGTTCTGCATTCCATGTTCTAAATTCGATATTAAGTATTCTGTATACTATATTCTAAATTCCGTGTTCTGCATTTATGTTCTAAATACTATATTCAGTGTTCTGTATTCTATTTTCTAAATACTGTGTTCTACATTCCATGTTCTAAATTCTTTATTCTATATTCTCTATTATATATTCTATATTGTGTGTTCTTCATTCTATACTCTAAATACTATATTTTGCCTTTCATATTCTATATTCTAAATTTTGAATTGTAAATTCTATATTCTAAATTCTATATTCAGTATTCTGTTTTCTATAATCTAAATTCTGTGTTCTGCATTCCATGTTCTATATTCTATTTTCAGAATTCTATATTCTATATTCTAAATTCTGTGTTCTGCATTCTATGTTCTAAATTCTATATTCAGTATTCTGTTTTGTATATTCTAAATTCTGTGTTTGAATTCCAAGTTCAAAATTCTGGGTCCTGTATTCTGTTTTCCATATTCTATATTCTGTGTTCTACATTCTATATTCTGTAATCTATATTCTGCTTTCCTTATTCTATATTCTATATTCTGTGTCCTACATTCTATACCCTAAATTCTATTTTTATTATTCTGTATTCTATTTTCTAAATTCTGTGTTCTACTTTCCATGTTCTAAATTCTGGGTTCTATGTTCTCTATTCTATATTCTGTGTTCTACATTCTATTTTCTAAATTCTATATTCAGTATTTTTTATTCTATATTCTAAATTCTATGTTCTGCATTTCATGTTCTAAATTCTATATTCAGTATTCTGCTTTCTGTATTCTAAATTCTGTGTTCTGCATCATATATTCTAAATTCTGTATTCAGTATTATGTATTCTATATTCTAAATTCTGTGTTCTGCATTCCATTTCTAAATTCTGGGTTTTATATTCTCTTTTATATATTCTATAATTTGTGTTCTTCATTCTATATTCCACATTCTATATTCTGCATTCCGTATTCTATATTCTATATTCTGTGTTTTACATTCTATATTCTAAATTCTATATTAAGTATTGTGTATTCTATAATCTCAATTCTGTGTTCTGCATTCCATGTTCTAAATTCTGAGTTCTATATTCTCTACTCTATTCTATATTTTGTGTTTTTCATTCTATATTCTACATACTATATTCTGCCTTCCGTATTCTATATTCCATACTATGTGCTCTACATTCTTTATTCTAATTCTATATTCAGTATTCAGTATTCTATATTCTAAATTCTGTGTTCTGCATTATATGTTCTAAATTCAATATTCAGGATTCTGTATTCTATATTCTTAATTCTGTGTTATGCATTCCATGTTCTAAATTCTGAATTCTATATCCTCTATGCTATATTCTATATTCTGTGTTCTACATTCTATATTCTAAATTCTGTGTTCTGCATTCTATCTTCTAAATTCTATATTCATTATTCTGTGTTCTATATTCTAAATTCTGTGTTCTGCATTCCATATTCTAAATTCTGGGTTCTGTATTCTGTTTTCCATAGTCTATATTCTGTGTTCTACATTCTATATTCTGTATTCTATATTCTGCATCCCGAATTCTACATTGTATATTCTGTGTTCTACATTCTATATGCTAAATTCTATATTCAGTATTCATTTACTATTTTCTAAATTCTGTGTTCTGCATTCCATGTGCTAAATTCTGTATTCTATAATCTGTATTCTATGTTCTGTGTTCTACATTCTATATTCTAAATTCTATATTCAGTATTCTGTATTGTAAGTTCTAAATTCTGTGTTCTGCATTACATGTTCTACATTCTGTGTTCTACATTGTCTATTGTATATTCTATATAATGTGTTCTTCATTCTATACTCTACATACTATATTTTGCATTCCGTAGTCTATATTATATATTCTTTGTTCTAAATTTTTAATTCTAAATTCTATATTCAGTATTCTATATTCTATATACTAAATTCGGTGTTCTGCATTCCATGTTCTATATTCTATATTCAGTATTCTGTATTCTATATTCTAAATTCTGTGTTCTGCATTATATGTTCTAAATTCTATATTCAGTATTCTGTATTCTATAGTCTATATTTTGTGTTCTGCATTCCATGTTATAAATTCTGGGTTCTGTATTCTGTTTTCCATATTCTATACTCTGTGTTCTACATTCTATATTCTGCATTCCGAATTCTATATTTTATATTCTGTGTTTTACATTCTATATTCGAAATTCTATATTCAGTATTCTGTATTATATGGTCTAAATTCTGTGTTCTGCTTTCTATGTTCTAAATTCTATATTCATTTTTCTGTGTTCTATATTCAAAAATCTGTGTTCTGAATTCCATGTTCAAAATTCTGGATTCTGTATTCTGTTTTCCATATTCTATATTCTGTGTTCTAAATTCTATATTCTGTATTCTATATTCTGCTTCCCGTATACTATATTCTATATGCTGTGTCCTATATTCTATATACTAAATTCTATTTTCAGTATTCTGTATTCTATTTTCTAAATTCTGTGTTCTACATTCCATGTTCTAAATTGTGTATTCTATATTCTCTATTATATATTCTGTGTTCTACATTCTATTTTCTAAATTCTATATTCAGTATTCTGTATTCTATAGTCTAAATTCTGTGTTCTGCATTACAAGTTCTAAATTCGGGGTTTTGTATTCTGTTTTCCATATTCTATATTCTGTGTTTTACATTCTATATACTGTATTCTGTATTCTGCATTCCGTATTCTATATTTTATATTCTGTGTTCTTCATTATACATTCTAAATTCTATATTCACTATTCCGTATTCTATATTCTAAATTCTGTGTTCGGCATTCCATTACTAAATTCTAAGTTCTATATTCTCTATTTTATATTCTTTATAATGTTTTCTGCATTCTATATTCTGCATTCATTTTCTATGTTCTATGTCCTGTGTTCTATATTCTGTATTCTAAATTCTATATTCAGTATTCTGTATTCTATAGTCTGAATTCTCTGTTCTACGTTCTATATTCAAAATTCTAAATTCAGTATTCTGTATTCTATATTCTAAATTCTGTGTCCTGCATTCCAAATTCTAAATTCTGGCTTCTATATTCTCTATTATATATTCTATATTTTGAGTTCTTCATTCTATATACCACATTCAATATTCTGAATTCCGTATACTATATTCTATGTTCTGTGTTTTACATTCTTTATTCTAAATTCTATATTCAGTATTCTGTATTCTATAATCTAAATTCTGTGTTCTGCATTCCATGTTCTAAATTTTGGGTTCTGTATTCTGTTTTCCATATTCTATATTTTGTGTTCTACATTCTATATTCTAAATTCTATATTCAGTATTTTGTATTATATATTTAAATTCTGTGTTCTGCACACCATTACTAAATTCTAGGTTCTATATTCTCTTTTATATATTCAATATTTTGTGTTCTTAATTCTATATTCTACATTCTATATTCTGCATTCATTTTCCATATTCTATGTTCTGTTTTCTATATTTTGTATTCTAATTCCTCTATTCAGTATTCTGTATTCCATATTCTGAATTCGGTGTTTTACATTCTATATTCAAAATTCTAAATTCAGTATTCTGTATTCTATATTCTAAATTCTATGTTCTGCATTCCATGATCTAAATACTGGCTTCTATATTCTCTTTTATATATTCTATATTTTGTGTTGTTCTTTCTATATTCCACATTCTATATTCTGCATACGGTATTCTATATTGAATATTCTGTGTTTTACGTTCTGTATTCTAAATTCTATATTCAGTATTCTGTATTCTATAGTCTGAATTCTCTGTTCTACGTTCTATATTCAAAATTCTAAATTCAGTATTCTGTATTCTATATTCTAAATTCTGTGTCCTGCATTCGAAATTCTAAATTCTGGCTTCTATATTCTCTATTATATATTCTATATTTTGGGTTCTTCATTCTATATACCACATTCAATATTCTGAATTCCGTATACTATATTCTATGTTCTGTGTTTTACATTCTATATTCTAAATTCTATATTCAGTATTCTGTATTCTATAATCTAAATTCTGTGTTCTGCATTCCATGTTCTAAATTTTGGGTTCTGTATTCTGTTTTCCATATTCTATATTTTGTGTTCTACATTCTATATTCTAAATTCTATATTCAGTATTTTGTATTATATATTTAAATTCTGTGTTCTGCACACCATTACTAAATTCTAGGTTCTATATTCTCTTTTATATATTCAATATTTTGTGTTCTTAATTCTATATTCTACATTCTATATTCTGCATTCATTTTCCATATTCTATGTTCTGTTTTCTATATTCTGTATTCTAATTCCTCTATTCAGTATTCTGTATTCCATATTCTGAATTCGGTGTTCTACATTCTATATTCAAAATTCTAAATTCAGTATTCTGTATTCTATATTCTAAATTCTATGTTCTGTATTCCATGATCTAAATACTGGCTTCTATATTCTCTTTTATATATTCTATATTTTGTGTTGTTCTTTCTATATTCCACATTCTATATTCTGCATACGGTATTCTATATTGAATATTCTGTGTTTTACGTTCTATATTCGAAATTCTATATTCAGTATTCTGTATTCTATAATCTAAACTATGTGTTCTGCATTCCATGTTCTAAATTCTGGGTTCTATATTCTCTATTCTATATTCTATATTTTGTGTTCTACATTCTATATTCTAAATTCTATATTCAGTATTCTGTATTCTATATTCTAAATTCTATTTTCTGCATTCCATGCTCTTAATTCTGGGTTCTATATTCTCTATTCTATATTCTGTGTTACAGATTCTATATTCTAAATTCTATATTCAGTATTCTTTATTCTATATTCTAAATTCTGTGTTCTGCATTGCATGTTCTATATACTATATTTAGTATCCTGTATTCTATATTCTATATTCTGTGTTCTAAATTCTATATTCTAAATTCTATATTCAGAATTCTGTATTCTATTTTCTATATTCTGTGTTCAGCGTTCCATGTTCTAAATTCTGTGTTCTATATCCTCTATTCTATATTCGATATTGTGTGTTCTTCATTCTATAGTCTACATACAATATTTTGCATTCCGTATTCTATATTCTAAATTCTGAGTTCTAAGTTCTAAATTCTAAATTCTATATTCAGTATTCTATAGTCTATATAATAAATTCTGTGTTCTGCATTCTATATTCTAAATTCTATATTCAGTATTCTGCATTCTACTTTCCAGATTCAGTGTTCTGAATTTCATTTTCTAAATTCTGGATTCTATATTCTATATTCTGTGTTCTACATTCTATATTCTAAATTCTATATTCAGTATTATGTATTCTATTGTCTAAATTCTGTTTTATGCATTCAATATTCTAAATTCTATATTCATTATTACCTATTCTATATTCTAAATTCTGTGTTCTTCATTCCATATTCTAAATTCTGAATTCTATATTCTCTATTCTATATTCAATATTCTGTGTTCTACATTCGAAATTCTAAATTCTATATTCAGTATTCTGTATTCTATATTCTAAATTCTCTGTTCTGCTTTCCATGTTCTAAATTCTGGGTTCTATATTGTCTGTTCTATATTCTATATTGTGAGTTCTTCATTCTATACTCTACATACTATATTTTGCATGCCGTTGTCTATATTCTAAATTCTGAGTTCTAAATTCTTAATTCTAAATTCTATATTCAGTAATCCATATTCTATATACTAAATTCTGTGTTCTGCTTTCTATGTTCTAAATTCTATATTCAGTATACTGTATTCTATTTTCTAAATTCAGTGTTCTGCATATCATGTTCTAAATTCTGGATTCTATATTCTCTATTCTGTGTTCTACATTCTATGTTCTAAATTCTATATCCAGTATTCTGTATTCTATATTCTAAATTCTGTGTTCAGCATTCCATGTTCTATATTCTATTTTCAGTGTTTTATATTCTATATTCTAAATTATGTGTTCTGCATTCTATGTTCTAAATTCTATATTCACTATTCTGTATTATATATTCTAAATTCTGTGATTGCATTCAATGTTCTAAATTCTGGATTCTATACTTTGTATTCTATATTCTATAATCTGTGTTCTTCATTCAATATTCTAAATTCTGTATTCATTATTCTGTATTCTATTGTCAAAATTCTGAGTTCTGCATTCTATGTTCTAAATTCTATATTCATTATTCTGTGTTCTATATTCTAAATTCTGTGTTCTGAATTCCATGTTCAAAATTCTGGGTTCTGTATTCTGTTTTCCATATTCTATGTTCTGTGTTCTCCATTCTATATTCTGTAATCTATATTCTGCTTTCCTTATTCTATATTGTATATTCTGTGTCCTACGTTCTATATTCTGAATTCTATTTTTATTATTCTGTATTCTATTTTCAAAATTCTGTGTTCTACATTCCATGTTCTAAATTCTGGGTTCTATATTCTCTATTCTAAATACTGTGTTCTACATTCTATTTTCTAATTTCTATGTTCAGTATTTTTTATTCTATATTCTAAGTTCTATGTTCTGCATTTCATGTTCTAATTTCTATATTCAGTATTCTGCTTTCTGTATTCTAAATTCTGTGTTCTGCATCATATGTTCTAAATTCTGTATTCAGTATTATGTATTCTGTATTCTAAATTCTGTGTTCTGCATTCCATTTCTAAATTCTGGCTTCTATATTCTCTTTTATATATTCTATATTTTGTGTTGTTCTTTCTATATTCCACATTCTATATTCTGCATACGGTATTCTATATTGAATATTCTGTGTTTTACAGTCTTTATTCGAAATTCTATATTCAGTATTCTGTATTCTATAACCTAAACTCTGTATTCTTCATTCCATGTTCTAAATTCTGGGTTCTATATTCTCTAATCTATTCTATTTTGTGTGTTTTTCATTCTATATTCTACATAGTATAGTCTGCATTCCGTATTCTATATTCTATATTATGTGTTCTTCATTCTATATTCTAAATTCTATATTCTCTATTCTGTATTCTATATTCTAAATTCTGTGTTCTGCATTCCATGATCTAAATTCTGGGTTCTATATTCTCTTTCTATATTCTATATTCTGTTTTCTTCATTCTATTTTCCACATTCTATATTCTGCATTCCTTATACTATATTCTATATTCTGTGTTTTACATTTTATTTTCGAAATTCTATATTCAGTATTCTGTATTCTATAATCTAAACTATGTGTTCTGCATTCAATGTTCTAAATTCTGGGTTCTATATTCTCTATTCTATATTCTATATTTTGTGTTCTACATTCTATATTCTAAATTCTATATTCAGTATTCTGTATTCTATATTCTAAATTCTATTTTCTGCATTCCATGCTCTTAATTCTGGGTTCTATATTCTCTATTCTATATTCTGTGTTACAGATTCTATATTCTAAATTCTATATTCAGTATTCTGTATTCTATATTCTAAATTCTGTGTTCTGCATTGCATGTTCTATATTCTATATTTAGTATCCTGTATTCTATATTCTATATTCTGTGTTCTAAATTCTATATTCTAAATTCTATATTCAGAATTCTGTATTCTATTTTCTATATTCTGTGTTCAGCGTTCCATGTTCTAAATTCTGTGTTCTATATCCTCTATTCTATATTCGATATTGTGTGTTCTTCATTCTATACTCTACATACAATATTTTGCATTCCGTATTCTATATTCTAAATTCTGAGTTCTAAGTTCTAAATTCTAAATTCTATATTCAGTATTCTATAGTCTATATAATAAATTCTGTGTTCTGCATTCTATATTCTAAATTCTATATTCAGTATTCTGCATTCTACTTTCCAGATTCAGTGTTCTGAATTTCATTTTCTAAATTCTGGATTCTATATTCTATATTCTGTGTTCTATATTCTATATTTTAAATTCTATATTCAGTATTACCTATTCTATATTCTAAATTCTGTGTTATGCATTCCATGTTCTATATTCTGAATTCTATATACTCTATGCTATATTCTATATTCTGTGTTCTACATTCTATATTCTAAATTCTGTGTTCTGCATTGTATGTTCTAAATTCTATATTCATTATTCTGTGTTCTATATTCTAAATTCTGTGTTCTGCATTCCATATTCTAAATTCTGGGTTCTGTATTCTGTTTTCCATAGTCTATATTCTGTGTTCTACATTCTATATTCTGTATTCTATATTCTGCATTCCGAATTCTACATTGTATATTCTGTGTTCTACATTCTATATGCTAAATTCTATATTCAGTATTCATATACTATTTTCTAAATTCTGTGCTCTGCATTCCATGTGCTAAATTCTGTATTCTATAATCTGTATTCTATGTTCTGTGTTCTTCATTCTATATTCTAAATTCTATATTCAGTATTCTGTATTGTAAGTTCTAAATTCTGTGTTCTGCATTACATGTTCTACATTCTGGGTTGTACCTTGTCTATTGTATATTCTATATAATGTGTTCTTCATTCTATACTCTACATACTATATTTTGCATTCCGTAGTCTATATTATATATTCTTTGTTCTAAATTTTTAATTCTAAATTCTATATTCAGTATTCTATATTCTATATACTAAATTCGGTGTTCTGCATTCCATGTTCTATATTCTATATTCAGTATTCTGTATTCTATATTCTAAATTCTGTGTTCTGCATTATATGTTCTAAATTCTATATTCAGTATTCTGTATTCTATAGTCTAAATTCTGTGTTCTGCATTACAATTTCTAAATTCGGGGTTTTGTATTCTGTTTTCCATATTCTATATTCTGTGTTCTATATTCTATATACTGTATTCTGTATTCTGCATTCCGTATTCTATATTGTATATTCTGTGTTCTTCATTATATATTCTAAATTCTATATCCACTATTCCATATTCTATATTCTAAATTCTGTGTTCGGCATTCCATTACTAAATTCTAAGTTCTATATTCTCTATTTTATATTCTTTATATGGTGTTCTGCATTCTATATTCTGCATTCATTTTCTTTGTTCTATGTTCTGTGTTCTATATTCTGTATTCTAATTTCTATATTCAGTAGTCGGTATTCTATAGTCTGAATTCTCTGTTCTACGTTCTATATTCAAAATTCTAAATTCATTATTCTGTATTCTATATTCTAAATTCTCTGTTCTGCTTTCCATGTTCTAAATTCTGGGTTCTATATTCTCTATTATATATTCTATATTTTGTGTTCTTCATTCTATATTCCACATTCTATATTCTGAATTCCGTATACTATATTCTATATTCTGTGTTTTACATTCTATATTCTTAATTCTATATTCAGTATTCTGTATTCTATAATCTAAATTCTGTGTTCTGCATTCCATGTTCTAAATTTTGGTTTCTGTATTCTGTTTTCCATATTCTATATTTTGTGTTCTACATTCTATATTCTAAATTCTATATTCAGTATTCTGTATTCTATAATTTAAATTCTGTGTTCTGAATTCCATGTTCTTAACTTTGGGTTCTGTATTCTGCTTTCCATGTTCTATATTCTGTGTTCTACATTCTGTATACTGTATTCTATATTCTTCATTCCGTATTCAATATTCTATATTTTGTGTCCTTCATTATATATTCTCAATTCTATATTCAGTATTCCGTATTCTATATTTTAAATTCTGTGTTCGGCATTCCATTACTAAATTCTAAGTTCTATATTCTCTTTTTTATAATCTTAATTTTTTGTTCTTCATTCTATATTCTACATTCTATATTCTTCATTCTATATTCTGCATTCCGTATAGTAGATTCTATATTCTGTGTTTTACATTCTATATTCTAATTTCTATATTCAGTATTCTGTATTCTATAATCTAAATTCTGTGTTCTGCATTCCATGTTCTAAATTCTGGGTTCTATATTCCCTTTCTATATTCTATATTCTGTGTTCTGCATTCCATGATCTAAATACTATATTCAGTATTCTGTACTCTATATTCTATATTCTGTGTTTTACATTGTATATTCCAAATTCGATATTCAGTATTCTGTATTCTATTTTCTAAATTCTGTGTTCTACATTCCATGTTCTAAATCCGGTATTCAATATCCTCTATTTTATATTCTATATTGTGTGTACTTCATTCTATACTCTACATACTATATTTTACATTCCGTACTGTATAGTCTAAATTTTGAGTTCTAAATTCTAAATTCTAAATTCTATATTCAGAATTATGTTTTCTATATTCTAAATTCTGTGTTCTGCATTCCGTGTTCTATATTCTATTTTCAGTATTCTATATTCTATATTCTATATCCTGTGTTCTAAATTCTATGTTCTAAACTCTATATTCAGTATTCTGTATTCTATATTCTAAATTCTGTGTTGTGCATTCCATGTTCTAATTTCTATATTCAGTATTCTGTATTCCGTATTCTAAATTCTGTGTTCTGCATTCGATGATCTAAATTCTATATTCAGTAATCTGTATTCTATATTCTAAATTCTGTGTTTTGCATTCCATGTTATAAATTTTGGCTTCTGTATTCTGTTTTCCATATTCTATATTCTATGTTCTACATTCTATATTCTAAATTATATATACAGTGTTTTGTATTCTATATTATAAATTCTGTGTTCTGCATTCCATTCCTAAATTCTAGGTTCTATATTCTCTTTTATATATTCAATACTTTGTGTTCTTCATTCTATATTCTACATTTTATATTTTGCATTCATTCTCTATATTCTATATTCTGTATTCTAAATTCAATATTCAGTATTCTGTATTCTATAACTGAATTCTCAGTTCTACATTCTATATTCAAAATTCTAAATTCAGTATTCTGTATTCTATATTCTATATTCTGTGTTCTGCATTCCATGATCTAAATTCTGACTTCTTTATTGTCTTTTATATATTCTATAATTTGTGTTGTTCTTACTATATTCCACATTCTATATTCTGCATTTCGTATTCTATGTTATATATTCTGTGTTTTACATTCTATATTCGAAATTCTATATTCAGTATTCTGTATTCTATAATCTAAATTCTGTGTTCTGCATTCCATGTTCTATATTCTGGGTTCTATATTCTGTACTCTATTCTATATAGTGTGTTTTTCATTCTATATTCTACATACTATAGTCTGCATTCAGTATTCTATATTCTATATTGTGTGATCTACATTTTATATTTTAAATTCTATATTCTCTATTCTGTATTTTATATTATAAATTTTGTGTTCTGCATTCCATGTTATAAATTCTGGTTTCTATATTCTCAATTCTATATTCTATATTCTGTGTTCTACATTATATATTCTAAATTCTGTATTTTGTATTTATATTCTATATTCAAAATTCTGTGTTCTGAATTCCATGTTCTAAATTCGATATTAAGTATTCTGTATTCTATATTCTAAATTCCGTGTTCTTCATTTATGTTCTAAATACTATATTCAGTGTTCTGTATTCTATTTTCTAAATACTGTGTTCTACATTCCATGTTCTAAATTCTTTATTCTATATTCTCTATTATATATTCTATATTGTGTGTTCTTCATTCTATACTCTAAATACTATATTTTGCCTTCCATATTCTATATTCTAAATTTTGAATTCTAAATTCTATATTCTAAATTCTATATTCAGTATTCTGTTTTCTATATTCTAAATTCTGTGTTCTGCATTCCATATTCTATATTCTATTTTCAGAATTCTATATTCTATATTCTAAATTCTGTGTACTGCATTCTATGTTCTAAATTCTATATTCAGTATTCTGTTTTGTATATTCTAAATTCTGTGTTTGAATTCCAAGTTCAAAATTCTGGGTTCTGTATTCTGTTTTCCATATTCTATATTCTGTGTTCTACATTCTATATTCTGTAATCTATATTCTGCTTTCCTTATTCTATAATCTATATTCTGTGTCCTACATTCTATACTCTAAATTCTATTTTTATTATTCTGTATTCTATTTTCTAAATTCTGTGTTCTACTTTCCATGTTCTAAATTCTGGGTTCTATATTCTCTATTCTATATTCTGTGTTCTACATTCTATTTTCTAAATTCTATATTCAGTAATTTTTATTCTATATTCTAAATTCTATGTTCTGCATTTCATGTTCTAAATTCTATATTCAGTATTCTGCTTTCTGTATTCTAAATTCTGTGTTCTGCATCATATGTTCTAAATTCTGTATTCAGTATTATGTATTCTATATTCTAAATTCTGTGTTCTGCATTCCATTTCTAAATTCTGGGTTTTATATTCTCTTTTATATATTCTATATTTTGTGTTCTTCATTCTACATTCCACATTCTATATTCTGCATTCCGTATTCTATATTCTATATTCTGTGTTTTACATTCTATATTCTAAATTCTATATTAAGAATTGTGTATTCTATAATCTAAATTCTGTGTTCTGCATTCCATGTTCTAAATTCTGAGTTCTATATTCTCTACTCTATTCTATATTTTGTGTTTTTCATTCTATATTCTACATACTATATTCTGCCTTCCGTATTCTATATTCCATACTATGTGCTCTACATTCTTTATTCTAATTCTATATTCAGTATTCAGTATTCTATATTCTAAATTCTGTGTTCTGCATTATATGTTCTAAATTCAATATTCAGGATTCTGTATTCTATATTCTTAATTCTGTGTTATGCATTCCATGTTCTAAATTCTGAATTCTATATCCTCTATGCTATATTCTATATTCTGTGTTCTACATTCTATATTCTAAATTCTGTGTTCTGCATTCTATCTTCTAAATTCTATATTCATTATTCTGTGTTCTATATTCTAAATTCTGTGTTCTGCATTCCATATTCTAAATTCTGGGTTCTGTATTCTGTTTTCCATAGTCTATATTCTTTGTTCTACATTCTATATTCTGTATTCTATATTCTGCATCCCGAATTCTACATTGTATATTTTGTGTTCTACATTCTATATGCTAAATTCTATATTTAGTATTCATATTCTATTTTCTAAATTCTGTGTTCTGCATTCCATGTGCTAAATTCTGTATTCTATAATCTGTATTCTATGTTCTGTGTTCTACATTCTATATTCTAAATTCTATATTCAGTATTCTGTATTGTAAGTTCTAAATTCTGTGTTCTGCATTACATGTTCTACATTCTGTGTTCTACATTGTCTATTGTATATTCTATATAATGTGTTCTTCATTCTATACTCTACATACTATATTTTGCATTCCGTAGTCTATATTATATATTCTTTGTTCTAAATTTTTTATTCTAAATTCTATATTCAGTATTCTATATTCTATATACTAAATTCGGTGTTCTGCATTCCATGTTCTATATTCTATATTCAGTATTCTGTATTCTATATTCTAAATTCTGTGTTCTGCATTATATGTTCTAAATTCTATATTCAGTATTCTGTATTCTATAGTCTATATTTTGTGTTCTGCATTCCAAGTTATAAATTCTGGGTTCTGTATTCTGTTTTCCATATTCTATACTCTGTGTTCTACATTCTATATTCTGCATTCCGAATTCTATATTTTATATTCTGTGTTTTACATTCTATATTCGAAATTCTATATTCAGTATTCTGTATTATATGGTCTAAATTCTGTGTTCTGCTTTCTATGTTCTAAATTCTATATTCATTTTTCTGTGTTCTATATTCAAAAATCTGTGTTCTGAATTCCATGTTCAAAATTCTGGATTCTGTATTCTGTTTTCCATATTCTATATTCTGTGTTCTACATTCTATATTCTGTATTCTATATTCTGATTCCCTTATACTATATACTATATGCTGTGTCCTATATTCTATATTCTAAATTCTATTTTCAGTATTCTGTATTCTATTTTCTAAATTCTGTGTTCTACATTCCATGTTCTAAATTGTGGATTCTATATTCTCTATTATATATTCTGTGTTCTACATTCTATTTTCTAAATTCTATATTCAGTATTCTGTATTCTATAGTCTAAATTCTGTGTTCTGCATTACAAGTTCTAAATTCGGGGTTTTGTATTCTGTTTTCCATATTCTATATTCTGTGTTCTACATTCTATATACTGTATTCTGTATTCTGCATTCCGTATTCTATATTGTATATTCTGTGTTCTTCATTATATATTCTAAATTCTATATTCACTATTCCGTATTCTATATTCTAAATTCTGTTTTCGGCATTCCATTACTAAATTCTAAGTTCTATATTCTCTGTTTTATATTCTTTATATTGTGTTCTGCATTCTATATTCTGCATTCATTTTCTATGTTCTATGTCCTGTATTCTATATTCTGTATTCTAATTTCTATATTCAGTAGTCAGTATTCTATAGTCTGAATTCTCTGTTCTACGTTGTATATTCAAAATTCTAAATTCAGTATTCTGTTTTCTATATTCTAAATTGTGTGTCCTGCATTCCAAATTCTAAATTCTGGCTTCTATATTCTCTATTATATATTCTATATTTTGGGTTCTTCATTCTAAAACCACATTCAATATTCTGAATTCCGTATACTATATTCTATGTTCTGTGTTTTACATTCTATATTCTAAATTCTATATTCAGTATTCTGTATTCTATAATCTAAATTCTGTGTTCTGCATTCCATGTTCTATATTTTGGGTTCTGTATTCTGTTTTCCATATTCTATATTGTGTGTTCTACATTCTATATTCTAAATTCTATATTCAGTATTTTGTATTATATATTTAAATTCTGTGTTCTGCACACCATTACTAAATTCTAGGTTCTATATTCTCTTTTATATATTCAATATTTTGTGTTCTTAATTCTATATTCTACATTCTATATTCTGCATTCATTTTCCATATTCTATGTTCTGTTTTCTATATTCTGTATTCTAATTCCTATATTCAGTATTCTGTATTCCATATTCTGAATTCGGTGTTCTACATTCTATATTCAATATTCTAAATTCAGTATTCTGTATTCTATATTCTAAATTCTATGTTCTGCATTCCATGATCTAAATACTGGCTTCTATATTCTCTTTTATATATTCTATATTTTGTGTTGTTCTTTCTATATTCCACATTCTATATTCTGCATACGGTATTCTATATTGAATATTCTGTGTTTTACGTTCTATATTCGAAATTCTATATTCAGTATTCTGTATTCTATAACGTAAACTCTGTATTCTTCATTCCATGTTCTAAATTCTGGGTTCTATATTCTCTTATCTATTTATATTGTGTGTTTTTCTTTCTATATTCTACATAGTATAGTCTGCATTCCGTATTCTATATTCTATATTATGTGTTCTTCATTCTATATTCTAAATTCTATATTCTCTATTCTGTATTCTATATTCTAAATTCTGTGTTCTGCATTCCATGATCTAAATTCTGGGTTATATTCTCTTTCTATATTCTATATTCTGTTTTCTTCATTCTATTTTCCACATTCTATATTCTGCATTCCGTATACTATATTCTATATTCTGTGTTTTACATTTTATTTTCGAAATTCTATATTCAGTATTCTGTATTCTATAATCTAAACTATGTGTTCTGCATTCCATGTTCTAAATTCTGGGTTCTATATTCTCTATTCTATATTCTATATTTTGTGTTCTACATTCTATATTCTAAATTCTATATTCAGTATTCTGTATTCTATAATCTTAATTCTATTTTCTGCATTCCATGCTCTTAATTCTGGGTTCTATATTCTCTATTCTCTATTCTATATTCTGTGTTACAGATTCTATATTCTAAATTCTATATTCAGTATTCTGTATTCTATATTCTAAATTCTGTGTTCTGCATTGCATGTTCTATATTCTATATATAGTATCCTGTATTCTATATTCTATATTTTGTGTTCTACATTCTATATTTTAAATTCTATATTCAGAATTCTGTTTTCTATTTTCTATATTCTGTGTTCAGCGTTCCATGTTCTAAATTCTGTGTTCTATATCCTCTATTCTATATTCGATATTGTGTGTTCTTCATTCTATAGTCTACATACAATATTTTGCATTCCGTATTCTATATTCTAAATTCTGAGTTCTAAGTTCTAAATTCTAAATTCTATATTCAGTAATCCATATTCTATATACTAAATTCTGTGTTCTGCTTTCTATGTTCTAAATTCTATATTCAGTATACTGTATTCTATTTTCTAAATTCAGTGTTCTGCATATCATGTTCTAAATTCTGGATTCTATATTCTCTATTCTGTGTTCTACATTCTAGGTTCTAAATACTATATCCAGTATTCTGTATTCTATATTCTAAATTCTGTGTTCAGCATTCCATGTTCTATATTCTATTTTCAGTGTTTTACATTCTATATTCTAAATTATGTGTTCTGCATTCTATGTTCTAAATTCTATATTCACTATTCTGTATTATATATTCTAAATTCTGTGTTTGCATTTAATGTTCTAAATTCTGGATTCTATACTTTGTATTCTATATTCTATAATCTGTGTTCTTCATTCAATATTCTAAATTCTGTATTCATTATTCTGTATTCTATTGTCAAAATTCTGAGTTCTGCATTCTATGTTCTAAATTCTATATTCATTATTCTGTGTTCTATATTCTAAATTCTGTGTTCTGAATTCCATGTTCAAAATTCTGGGTTCTGTATTCTGTTTTCCATATCTATATTCTGTGTTCTCCATTCTATATTCTGTAATTTATATTCTGCTTTCCTTATTCTATATTGTATATTCTGTGTCCTACGTTCTATATTCTGAATTCTATTTTTATTATTCTGTATTCTATTTTCAAAATTCTGTGTTCTACATTCCATGTTCTAAATTCTGAGTTCTATATTCTCTATTGTATATACTGTGTTCTACATTCTATTTTCTAAATTCTATGTTCAGTATTTTTTTATTCTATATTCTAAGTTCTATGTTCTGCATTTCATGTTCTAATTTCTATATTCAGTATTCTGCTTTCTGTATTCTAAATTCTGTGTTCTTCATCATATGTTCTAAATTCTGTATTCAGTATTATGTATTCTGTATTCTAAATTCTGTGTTCTGCATTCCATTTCTAAATTCTGGCTTCTATATTCTCTTTTATATATTCTATATTTTGTGTTGTTCTTTCTATATTCCACATTCTATATTCTGCATACTGTATTCTATATTGAATATTCTGTGTTTTACATTCTATATTCGAATTTCTATATTCAGTATTCTGTATTCTATAACCTAAACTCTGTATTCTTCATTCCATGTTCTAAATTCTGGGTTCTATATTCTCTAATCTATTCTATATTGTGTGTTTTTCATTCTATATTCTACATAGTATAGTCTGCATTCCGTATTCTATATTCTATATTATGTGTTCTTCATTCTATATTCTAAATTCTATATTCTCTATTCTGTATTCTATATTCTAAATTCTGTGTTCTGCATTCCATGATCTAAATTCTGGGTTCTATATTCTCTTTCTATATTCTATATTCTGTTTTCTTCATTCTATTTTCCACATTCTATATTCTGCATTCCGTATACTATATTCTATATTCTGTGTTTTACATTTTATTTTCGAAATTCTATATTCAGTATTCTGTATTCTATAATCTAAACTATGTGTTCTGCATTCAATGTTCTAAATTCTGGGTTCTATATTCTCTATTCTATATTCTATATTTTGTGTTCTACATTCTATATTCTAAATTCTATATTCAGTATTCTGTATTCTATATTCTAAATTCTATTTTCTGCATTCCATGCTCTTAATTCTGGGTTCTATATTCTCTATTCTATATTCTGTGTTACAGATTCTATATTCTAAATTCTATATTCAGTATTCTGTATTCTATATTCTAAATTCTGTGTTCTGCATTGCATGTTCTATATTCTATATTTAGTATCCTGTATTCTATATTCTATATTCTGTGTTCTAAATTCTATATTCTAAATTCTATATTCAGAATTCTGTATTCTATTTTCTATATTCTGTGTTCAGCGTTCCATGTTCTAAATTCTGTGTTCTATATCCTCTATTCTATATTCGATATTGTGTGTTCTTCATTCTATACTCTACATACAATATTTTGCATTCCGTATTCTATATTCTAAATTCTGAGTTCTAAGTTCTAAATTCTAAATTCTATATTCAGTATTCTATAGTCTATATAATAAATTCTGTGTTCTGCATTCTATATTCTAAATTCTATATTCAGTATTCTGCATTCTACTTTCCAGATTCAGTGTTCTGAATTTCATTTTCTAAATTCTGGATTCTATATTCTATATTCTGTGTTCTATATTCTATATTTTAAATTCTATATTCAGTATTACCTATTCTATATTCTAAATTCTGTGTTATGCATTCCATGTTATATATTCTGAATTCTATATACTCTATGCTATATTCTATATTCTGTGTTCTACATTCTATATGCTAAATTGTATATTCAGTATTCATATACTATTTTCTAAATTCTGTGCTCTGCATTCCATGTGCTAAATTCTGTATTCTATAATCTGTATTCTATGTTCTGTGTTCTTCATTCTATATTCTAAATTCTATATTCAGTATTCTGTATTGTAAGTTCTAAATTCTGTGTTCTGCATTACATGTTCTACATTCTGGGTTGTACCTTGTCTATTGTATATTCTATATAATGTGTTCTTCATTCTATACTCTACATACTATATTTTGCATTCCGTAGTCTATATTTTATATTCTTTGTTCTAAATTTTTAATTCTAAATTCTATATTCAGTATTCTATATTCTATATACTAAATTCGGTGTTCTGCATTCCATGTTCTATATTCTATATTCAGTATTCTGTATTCTATATTCTAAATTCTGTGTTCTGCATTATATGTTCTAAATTCTATATTCAGTATTCTGTATTCTATAGTCTAAATTCTGTGTTCTGCATTACAATTTCTAAATTCGGGGTTTTGTATTCTGTTTTCCATATTCTATATTCTGTGTTCTATATTCTATATACTGTATTCTGTATTCTGCATTCCGTATTCTATATTGTATATTCTGTGTTCTTCATTATATATTCTAAATTCTATATCCACTATTCCATATTCTATATTCTAAATTCTGTGTTCGGCATTCCATTACTAAATTCTAAGTTCTATATTCTCTATTTTATATTCTTTATATGGTGTTCTGCATTCTATATTCTGCATTCATTTTCTTTGTTCTATGTTCTGTGTTCTATATTCTGTATTCTAATTTCTATATTCAGTAGTCGATATTCTATAGTCTGAATTCTCTGTTCTACGTTCTATATTCAAAATTCTAAATTCATTATTCTGTATTCTATATTCTAAATTCTCTGTTCTGCTTTCCATGTTCTAAATTCTGGGTTCTATATTCTCTATTATATATTCTATATTTTGTGTTCTTCATTCTATATTCCACATTCTATATTCTGAATTCCGTATACTATATTCTATATTCTGTGTTTTACATTCTATATTCTTAATTCTATATTCAGTATTCTGTATTCTATAATCTAAATTCTGTGTTCTGCATTCCATGTTCTAAATTTTGGTTTCTGTATTCTGTTTTCCATATTCTATATTTTGTGTTCTACATTCTATATTCTAAATTCTATATTCAGTATTCTGTATTCTATAATTTAAATTCTGTGTTCTGAATTCCATGTTCTTAACTTTGGGTTCTGTATTCTGCTTTCCATGTTCTATATTCTGTGTTCTACATTCTGTATACTGTATTCTATATTCTTCATTCCGTATTCAATATTCTATATTTTGTGTCCTTCATTATATATTCTCAATTCTATATTCAGTATTCCGTATTCTATATTTTAAATTCTGTGTTCGGCATTCCATTACTAAATTCTAAGTTCTATATTCTCTTTTTTATAATCTTAATTTTTTGTTCTTCATTCTATATTCTACATTCTATATTCTTCATTCTATATTCTGCATTCCGTATAGTAGATTCTATATTCTGTGTTTTACATTCTATATTCTAATTTCTATATTCAGTATTCTGTATTCTATAATCTAAATTCTGTGTTCTGCATTCCATGTTCTAAATTCTGGGTTCTATATTCCCTTTCTATATTCTATATTCTGTGTTCTGCATTCCATGATCTAAATACTATATTCAGTATTCTGTACTCTATATTCTATATTCTGTGTTTTACATTGTATATTCCAAATTCGATATTCAGTATTCTGTATTCTATTTTCTAAATTCTGTGTTCTACATTCCATGTTCTAAATCCGGTATTCAATATCCTCTATTTTATATTCTATATTGTGTGTACTTCATTCTATACTCTACATACTATATTTTATATTCCGTACTGTATAGTCTAAATTTTGAGTTCTTAATTCTAAATTCTAAATTCTATATTCAGAATTATGTTTTCTATATTCTAAATTCTGTGTTCTGCATTCCGTGTTCTATATTCTATTTTCAGTATTCTATATTCTATATTCTATATCCTGTGTTCTAAATTCTATGTTCTAAACTCTATATTCAGTATTCTGTATTCTATATTCTAAATTCTGTGTTGTGCATTCAATGTTCTAATTTCTATATTCAGTATTCTGTATTCCGTATTCTAAATTCTGTGTTCTGCATTCGATGATCTAAATTCTATATTCAGTAATCTGTATTCTATATTCTAAATTCTGTGTTTTGCATTCCATGTTATAAATTTTGGCTTCTGTATTCTGTTTTCCATATTCTATATTCTATGTTCTACATTCTATATTCTAAATTATATATACAGTGTTTTGTATTCTATATTATAAATTCTGTGTTCTGCATTCCATTCCTAAATTCTAGGTTCTATATTCTCTTTTATATATTCAATACTTTGTGTTCTTCATTCTATATTCTACATTTTATATTTTGCATTCATTCTCTATATTCTATATTCTGTATTCTAAATTCAATATTCAGTATTCTGTATTCTATAACTGAATTCTCAGTTCTACATTCTATATTCAAAATTCTAAATTCAGTATTCTGTATTCTATATTCTATATTCTGTGTTCTGCATTCCATGATCTAAATTCTGACTTCTTTATTGTCTTTTATATATTCTATAATTTGTGTTGTTCTTACTATATTCCACATTCTATATTCTGCATTTCGTATTCTATGTTATATATTCTGTGTTTTACATTCTATATTCGAAATTCTATATTCAGTATTCTGTATTCTATAATCTAAATTCTGTGTTCTGCATTCCATGTTCTATATTCTGGGTTCTATATTCTGTACTCTATTCTATATAGTGTGTTTTTCATTCTATATTCTACATACTATAGTCTGCATTCAGTATTCTATATTCTATATTGTGTGATCTACATTTTATATTTTAAATTCTATATTCTCTATTCTGTATTCTATATTATAAATTTTGTGTTCTGCATTCCATGTTATAAATTCTGGTTTCTATATTCTCAATTCTATATTCTATATTCTGTGTTCTACATTATATATTCTAAATTCTGTATTTTGTATTTATATTCTATATTCAAAATTCTGTGTTCTGAATTCCATGTTCTAAATTCGATATTAAGTATTCTGTATTCTATATTCTAAATTCCGTGTTCTTCATTTATGTTCTAAATACTATATTCAGTGTTCTGTATTCTATTTTCTAAATACTGTGTTCTACATTCCATGTTCTAAATTCTTTATTCTATATTCTCTATTATATATTCTATATTGTGTGTTCTTCATTCTATACTCTAAATACTATATTTTGCCTTCCATATTCTATATTCTAAATTTTGAATTCTAAATTCTATATTCTAAATTCTATATTCAGTATTCTGTTTTCTATATTCTAAATTCTGTGTTCTGCATTCCATATTCTATATTCTATTTTCAGAATTCTATATTCTATATTCTAAATTCTGTGTACTGCATTCTATGTTCTAAATTCTATATTCAGTATTCTGTTTTGTATATTCTAAATTCTGTGTTTGAATTCCAAGTTCAAAATTCTGGGTTCTGTATTCTGTTTTCCATATTCTACATTCTGTGTTCTACATTCTATATTCTGTAATCTATATTCTGCTTTCCTTATTCTATAATCTATATTCTGTGTCCTACATTCTATACTCTAAATTCTATTTTTATTATTCTGTATTCTATTTTCTAAATTCTGTGTTCTACTTTCCATGTTCTAAATTCTGGGTTCTATATTCTCTATTCTATATTCTGTGTTCTACATTCTATTTTCTAAATTCTATATTCAGTAATTTTTATTCTATATTCTAAATTCTATGTTCTGCATTTCATGTTCTAAATTCTATATTCAGTATTCTGCTTTCTGTATTCTAAATTCTGTGTTCTGCATCATATGTTCTAAATTCTGTATTCAGTATTATGTATTCTATATTCTAAATTCTGTGTTCTGCATTCCATTTCTAAATTCTGGGTTTTATATTCTCTTTTATATATTCTATATTTTGTGTTCTTCATTCTACATTCCACATTCTATATTCTGCATTCCGTATTCTATATTCTATATTCTGTGTTTTACATTCTATATTCTAAATTCTATATTAAGAATTGTGTATTCTATAATCTAAATTCTGTGTTCTGCATTCCATGTTCTAAATTCTGAGTTCTATATTCTCTACTCTATTCTATATTTTGTGTTTTTCATTCTATATTCTACATACTATATTCTGCCTTCCGTATTCTATATTCCATACTATGTGCTCTACATTCTTTATTCTAATTCTATATTCAGTATTCAGTATTCTATATTCTAAATTCTGTGTTCTGCATTATATGTTCTAAATTCAATATTCAGGATTCTGTATTCTATATTCTTAATTCTGTGTTATGCATTCCATGTTCTAAATTCTGAATTCTATATCCTCTATGCTATATTCTATATTCTGTGTTCTACATTCTATATTCTAAATTCTGTGTTCTGCATTCTATCTTCTAAATTCTATATTCATTATTCTGTGTTCTATATTCTAAATTCTGTGTTCTGCATTCCATATTCTAAATTCTGGGTTCTGTATTCTGTTTTCCATAGTCTATATTCTTTGTTCTACATTCTATATTCTGTATTCTATATTCTGCATCCCGAATTCTACATTGTATATTCTGTGTTCTACATTCTATATGCTAAATTCTATATTTAGTATTCATATTCTATTTTCTAAATTCTGTGTTCTGCATTCCATGTGCTAAATTCTGTATTCTATAATCTGTATTCTATGTTCTGTGTTCTACATTCTATATTCTAAATTCTATATTCAGTATTCTGTATTGTAAGTTCTAAATTCTGTGTTCTGCATTACATGTTCTACATTCTGTGTTCTACATTGTCTATTGTATATTCTATATAATGTGTTCTTCATTCTATACTCTACATACTATATTTTGCATTCCGTAGTCTATATTATATATTCTTTGTTCTAAATTTTTTATTCTAAATTCTATATTCAGTATTCTATATTCTATATACTAAATTCGGTGTTCTGCATTCCATGTTCTATATTCTATATTCAGTATTCTGTATTCTATATTCTAAATTCTGTGTTCTGCATTATATGTTGTAAATTCTATATTCAGTATTCTGTATTCTATAGTCTATATTTTGTGTTCTGCATTCCATGTTATAAATTCTGGGTTCTGTATTCTGTTTTCCATATTCTATACTCTGTGTTCTACATTCTATATTCTGCATTCCGAATTCTATATTTTATATTCTGTGTTTTACATTCTATATTCGAAATTCTATATTCAGTGTTCTGTATTATATGGTCTAAATTCTGTGTTCTGCTTTCTATGTTCTAAATTCTATATTCATTTTTCTGTGTTCTATATTCAAAAATCTGTGTTCTGAATTCCATGTTCAAAATTCTGGATTCTGTATTCTGTTTTCCATATTCTATATTCTGTGTTCTACATTCTATATTCTGTATTCTATATTCTGCTTCCCGTATACTATATTCTATATGCTGTGTCCTATATTCTATATTCTAAATTCTATTTCCAGTATTCTGTATTATATTTTCTAAATTCTGTGTTCTACATTCCATGTTCTAAATTGTGGATTCTATATTCTCTATTATATATTTTGTGTTCTACATTCTATTTTCTAAATTCTATATTCAGTATTCTGTATTCTATAGTCTAAATTCTGTGTTCTGCATTACAAGTTCTAAATTCGGGGTTTTGTATTCTGTTTTCCATATTCTATATTCTGTGTTCTACATTCTATATACTGTATTCTGTATTCTGCATTCCGTATTCTATATTGTATATTCTGTGTTCTTCATTATATATTCTAAATTCTATATTCACTATTCCGTATTCTATATTCTAAATTCTGTTTTCGGCATTCCATTACTAAATTCTAAGTTCTATATTCTCTGTTTTATATTCTTTATATTGTGTTCTGCATTCTATATTCTGCATTCATTTTCTATGTTCTATGTCCTGTATTCTATATTCTGTATTCTAATTTCTATATTCAGTAGTCAGTATTCTATAGTCTGAATTCTCTGTTCTACGTTGTATATTCAAAATTCTAAATTCAGTATTCTGTTTTCTATATTCTAAATTGTGTGTCCTGCATTCCAAATTCTAAATTCTGGCTTCTATATTCTCTATTATATATTCTATATTTTGGGTTCTTCATTCTAAAACCACATTCAATATTCTGAATTCCGTATACTATATTCTATGTTCTGTGTTTTACATTCTATATTCTAAATTCTATATTCAGTATTCTGTATTCTATAATCTAAATTCTGTGTTCTGCATTCCATGTTCTAAATTTTGGGTTCTGTATTCTGTTTTCCATATTCTTTATTGTGTGTTCTACATTCTATATTCTAAATTCTATATTCAGTATTTTGTATTATATATTTAAATTCTGTGTTCTGCACACCATTACTAAATTCTAGGTTCTATATTCTCTTTTATATATTCAATATTTTGTGTTCTTAATTCTATATTCTACATTCTATATTCTGCATTCATTTTCCATATTCTATGTTCTGTTTTCTATATTCTGTATTCTAATTCCTATATTCAGTATTCTGTATTCCATATTCTGAATTCGGTGTTCTACATTCTATATTCAATATTCTAAATTCAGTATTCTGTATTCTATATTCTAAATTCTATGTTCTGCATTCCATGATCTAAATACTGGCTTCTATATTCTCTTTTATATATTCTATATTTTGTGTTGTTCTTTCTATATTCCACATTCTATATTCTGCATACGGTATTCTATATTGAATATTCTGTGTTTTACGTTCTATATTCGAAATTCTATATTCAGTATTCTGTATTCTATAACGTAAACTCTGTATTCTTCATTCCATGTTCTAAATTCTGGGTTCTATATTCTCTTATCTATTTATATTGTGTGTTTTTCTTTCTATATTCTACATAGTATAGTCTGCATTCCGTATTCTATATTCTATATTATGTGTTCTTCATTCTATATTCTAAATTCTATATTCTCTATTCTGTATTCTATATTCTAAATTCTGTGTTCTGCATTCCATGATCTAAATTCTGGGTTATATTCTCTTTCTATATTCTATATTCTGTTTTCTTCATTCTATTTTCCACATTCTATATTCTGCATTCCGTATACTATATTCTATATTCTGTGTTTTACATTTTATTTTCGAAATTCTATATTCAGTATTCTGTATTCTATAATCTAAACTATGTGTTCTGCATTCCATGTTCTAAATTCTGGGTTCTATATTCTCTATTCTATATTCTATATTTTGTGTTCTACATTCTATATTCTAAATTCTATATTCAGTATTCTGTATTCTATAATCTTAATTCTATTTTCTGCATTCCATGCTCTTAATTCTGGGTTCTATATTCTCTATTCTCTATTCTATATTCTGTGTTACAGATTCTATATTCTAAATTCTATATTCAGTATTCTGTATTCTATATTCTAAATTCTGTGTTCTGCATTGCATGTTCTATATTCTATATATAGTATCCTGTATTCTATATTCTATATTTTGTGTTCTACATTCTATATTTTAAATTCTATATTCAGAATTCTGTTTTCTATTTTCTATATTCTGTGTTCAGCGTTCCATGTTCTAAATTCTGTGTTCTATATCCTCTATTCTATATTCGATATTGTGTGTTCTTCATTCTATAGTCTACATACAATATTTTGCATTCCGTATTCTATATTCTAAATTCTGAGTTCTAAGTTCTAAATTCTAAATTCTATATTCAGTAATCCATATTCTATATACTAAATTCTGTGTTCTGCTTTCTATGTTCTAAATTCTATATTCAGTATACTGTATTCTATTTTCTAAATTCAGTGTTCTGCATATCATGTTCTAAATTCTGGATTCTATATTCTCTATTCTGTGTTCTACATTCTAGGTTCTAAATACTATATCCAGTATTCTGTATTCTATATTCTAAATTCTGTGTTCAGCATTCCATGTTCTATATTCTATTTTCAGTGTTTTACATTCTATATTCTAAATTATGTGTTCTGCATTCTATGTTCTAAATTCTATATTCACTATTCTGTATTATATATTCTAAATTCTGTGTTTGCATTCAATGTTCTAAATTCTGGATTCTATACTTTGTATTCTATATTCTATAATCTGTGTTCTTCATTCAATATTCTAAATTCTGTATTCATTATTCTGTATTCTATTGTCAAAATTCTGAGTTCTGCATTCTATGTTCTAAATTCTATATTCATTATTCTGTGTTCTATATTCTAAATTCTGTGTTCTGAATTCCATGTTCAAAATTCTGGGTTCTGTATTCTGTTTTCCATATCTATATTCTGTGTTCTCCATTCTATATTCTGTAATTTATATTCTGCTTTCCTTATTCTATATTGTATATTCTGTGTCCTACGTTCTATATTCTGAATTCTATTTTTATTATTCTGTATTCTATTTTCAAAATTCTGTGTTCTACATTCCATGTTCTAAATTCTGAGTTCTATATTCTCTATTGTATATACTGTGTTCTACATTCTATTTTCTAAATTCTATGTTCAGTATTTTTTTATTCTATATTCTAAGTTCTATGTTCTGCATTTCATGTTCTAATTTCTATATTCAGTATTCTGCTTTCTGTATTCTAAATTCTGTGTTCTTCATCATATGTTCTAAATTCTGTATTCAGTATTATGTATTCTGTATTCTAAATTCTGTGTTCTGCATTCCATTTCTAAATTCTGGCTTCTATATTCTCTTTTATATATTCTATATTTTGTGTTGTTCTTTCTATATTCCACATTCTATATTCTGCATACTGTATTCTATATTGAATATTCTGTGTTTTACATTCTATATTCGAATTTCTATATTCAGTATTCTGTATTCTATAACCTAAAATCTGTATTCTTCATTCCATGTTCTAAATTCTGGGTTCTATATTCTCTAATCTATTCTATATTGTGTGTTTTTCATTCTATATTCTACATAGTATAGTCTGCATTCCGTATTCTATATTCTATATTATGTGTTCTTCATTCTATATTCTAAATTCTATATTCTCTATTCTGTATTCTATATTCTAAATTCTGTGTTCTGCATTCCATGATCTAAATTCTGGGTTCTATATTCTCTTTCTATATTCTATATTCTGTTTTCTTCATTCTATTTTCCACATTCTATATACTGCATTCCGTATAATATATTCTATATTCTGTGATTTACATTTTATTTTCAAAATTCTATATTCAGTATTCTGTATTCTATAATCTAAACTATGTGTTCTGCATTCAATGTTCTAAATTCTGGGTTCTATATTCTCTATTCTATATTCTATATTTTGTGTTCTACATTCTATATTCTAAATTCTATATTCAGTATTCTGTATTCTATATTTTAAATTCTGTTTTCTGCATTCCATGCTCTTAATTCTGGGTTCTATATTCTCTATTCTATATTCTGTGTTACAGATTCTATATTCTAAATTCTATATTCAGTATTCTGTATTCTATATTCTAAATTCTGTGTTCTGCATTGCATGTTCTATATTCTATATTTAGTATCCTGTATTCTATATTCTATATTCTGTGTTCTAAATTCTATATTCTAAATTCTATATTCAGAATTCTGTATTCTATCTTCTATATTCTGTGTTCAGCGTTCCATGTTCTAAATTCTGTGTTCTATATCCTCTATTCTATATTCGATATTGTGTGTTCTTCATTGTATACTCTACATACAATATTTTGCATTCCGTATTCTATATTCTAAATTCTGAGTTCTAAGTTCTAAATTCTAAATACTATATTCAGTATTCTATAGTCTATATAATAAATTCTGTGTTCTGCATTCTATATTCTAAATTCTATATTCAGTATTCTGCATTCTACTTTCCAGATTCAGTGTTCTGAATTTCATTTTCTAAATTCTGGATTCTATATTCTATATTCTGTGTTCTACATTCTATATTCTAAATTCTATATTCAGTATTACCTATTCTATATTCTAAATTCTGTGTTATGCATTCCATATTCTATATTCTGAATTCTATATACTCTATGCTATATTCTATATTCTGTGTTCTACATTCTATATTCTAAATTCTGGTTCTGCATTGTATGTTCTAAATTCTATATTCATTATTCTGTGTTCTATATTCTAAGTTCTGTGTTCTGCATTCCATATTCTAAATTCTGTGTTCTGTATTCTGTTTTCCATAGTCTATATTCTGTGTTCTACATTCTATATTCTGTATTCTATATTCGGCATTCCGAATTCTACATTGTATATTCTGTGTTCTACATTCTATATGCTAAATTCTATATTCAGTATTCATATACTATTTTCTAAATTCTGTGCTCTGCATTCCATGTGCTTATTTCTGTATTCTATAATCTGTATTCTATGTTCTGTGTTCTACATTCTATATTCTAAATTCTATATTCAGTATTCTGTATTGTAAGTTCTAAATTCTGTGTTCTGCATTACATGTTCTACATTCTGGGTTTTACCTTGTCTATTGTATATTCTATATAATGTGTTCTTCATTCTATACTCTACATAGTATATTTTGCATTCCGTAGTCTATATTATATATTCTTTGTTCTAAATTTTTAATTCTAAATTCTATATACATTATTCTATATTCTATATACTAAATTCGGTGTTCTGCTTTCCATGTTCTATATTCTATATTCAGTATTCTGTATTCTATAGTCTAAATTCTGTGTTCTGCATTACAATTTCTAAATTCGGGGTTTTGTATTCTGTTTTCCATATTCTATATTCTGTGTTCTATATTCTATATACTGTATTCTGTATTCTGCATTCCGTATTCTATATTGTATATTCTGTGTTCTTCATTATATATTCGAAATTCTATATCCACTCTTCCGTATTTTATATTCTAAATTCGGTGTTCAGCATACCATTACTAAATTCTAAGTTCTATATTCTCTATTTTATATTCTTTATATGGTGTTCTGCATTCTATATTATGCATTCATTTTCTTTGTTCTATGTTCTGTGTTCTATATTCTGTATTCTAATTTCTATATTCAGTAGTCGGTATTCTATAGTCTGAATTCTCTGTTCTACGTTCTATATTCAAAATTCTAAATTCAGTATTCTGTATTCTATATTCTAAATTCTCTGTTCTGCTTTCCATGTTCTAAATTCTGGGTTCTATATTCTCTATTATATATTCTATATTTTGTGTTCTTCATTCTATATTCCACATTCTATATTCTGAATTCCGTATACTATATTCTATATTCTGTGTTTTACATTCTATATTCTTAATTCTATATTCAGTATTCTGTATTCTATAATCTAAATTCTGTGTTCTGCATTCCATATTCTAAATTTTGGTTTCTGTATTCTGTTTTCCATATTCTATATTTTGTGTTCTACATTCTATATTCTAAATTCTATATTCAGTATTTTGTATTCTATAATTTAAATTCTGTGTTCTGAATTCCATGTTCTAAACTTTGGGTTCTGTATTCTGTTTTCCATGTTCTATATTCTGTGTTCTACATTCTGTATACTGTATTCTATATTCTTCATTCCGTATTCAATATTCTATATTTTGTGTCCTTCATTATATATTCTAAATTCTATATTCAGTATTCGGTATTCTATATTCTATATTCTGTTTTCGGCATTCCATTACTAAATTCTAAGTTCTATATTCTCTTTTTTATAATCTTAATTTTTTGTTCTTCATTCTATATTCTACATTCTATATTCTTCATTCTATATTCTGCATTCCGTATAGTAGATTCTATATTCTGTGTTTTACATTCTATATTCTAAATTCTATATTCAGTATTCTGTATTCTATAATCTAAATTCTGTGTTCTGCATTCCATGTTCTAATTTCTGGGTTCTATATTCCCTTTCTATATTCTATATTCTGTGTTCTGCATTCCATGATCTAAATACTATATTCAGTATTCTGTACTCTATATTCTATATTCTGTGTTTTACATTGTATATTCCAAATTCGATATTCAGTATTCTGTATTCTATTTTCTAAATTCTGTGTTCTACATTCCATGTTCTAAATTCGGTATTCAATATCCTCTATTTTATATTCTATATTGTGTGTACTTCATTCTATACTCTACATACTATATTTTACATTCCGTACTGTATAGTCTAAATTTTGAGTTCTAAATTCTAAATTCTAAATTCTATATTCAGAATTATGTTTTCTATATTCTAAATTCTGTGTTCTGCATTCCGTGTTCTATATTCTATTTTCAGTATTCTATATTCTATATTCTATATCCTGTGTTCTTAATTCTATGTTCTAAACTCTATATTCAGTATTCTGTATTCTATATTCTAAATTCTGTGTTGTGCATTCCATGTTCTAATTTCTATATTCAGTATTCTGTATTCCGTATTCTAAATTCTGTGTTCTGCATTCGATGATTTAAATTCTATATTCAGTAATCTGTATTCTATATTCTAAATTCTGTGTTTTGCATTCCATGTTATAAATTTTGGCTTCTGTATTCTGTTTTCCATATTCTATATTCTATGTTCTACATTCTATATTCTAAATTATATATACAGTGTTTTGTATTCTATATTATAAATTCTGTGTTCTGCATTCCATTCCTAAATTCTAGGTTCTATATTCTCTTTTATATATTCTATACTTTGTGTTCTTCATTTTATATTCTACATTTTATATTTTGCATTCATTCTCTATATTCTATATTCTGTATTCTAAATTCAATATTCAGTATTCTGTATTCTATAACTGAATTCTCAGTTCTACATTCTATATTCAAAATTCTAAATTCAGTATTCTGTATTCTATATTCTATATTCTGTGTTCTGCATTCCATGATCTAAATTCTGACTTCTTTATTGTCTTTTATATATTCTATAATTTGTGTTGTTCTTACTATATTCCACATTCTATATTCTGCATTTCGTATTCTATGTTATATATTCTGTGTTTTACATTCTATATTCGAAATTCTATATTCAGTATTCTGTATTCTATAATCTAAATTCTGTGTTCTGCATTCCATGTTCTATATTCTGGGTTCTATATTCTGTACTCTATTCTATATAGTGTGTTTTTCATTCTATATTCTACATACTATAGTCTGCATTCAGTATTCTATATTCTATATTGTGTGATCTACATTCTATATTTTAAATTCTATATTCTCTATTCTGTATTCTATATTCTAAATTTTGTGTTCTGCATTCCATGTTATAAATTCTGGTTTCTATAATCTCAATTCTATATTCTGTATTCTGTGTTCTACATTATAGATTCTAAATTCTATATTTTGTATTTATATTCTATATTCAAAATTCTGTGTTCTGAATTCCATGTTCTAAATTCGATATTAAGTATTCTGTATTCTATATTCTAAATTCCGTGTTCTGTATTTATGTTCTAAATACTATATTCAGTGTTCTGTATTCTATTTTCTATATACTGTGTTCTACATTCCATGTTCTAAATTCTTTATTCTATATTCTCTATTATATATTCTATACTGTGTGTTCTTCATTCTATACTCTAAATACTATATTTTGCCTTCCATATTCTATATTCTAAATATTGAATTCTAAATTCTATATTCTAAATTCTATATTCAGTATTCTGTTTTCTATATTCTAAATTCTGTGTTCTGCATTCCATGTTCTATATTCTATTTTCAGAATATTATATTCTATATTCTAAATTCTGTGTTCTGCATTCTATGTTCTAAATTCTATATTCAGTATTCAGTTTTGTATATTCTAATTTCTGTGTTTGAATTCCAACTTCAAAATTCTGGGTTCTGTATTCTGTTTTCCATATTCTATATTCTGTGTTCTACATTCTATATTCTGTAATCTATATTCTGCTTTCCTTTTTCTATATTCTATATTCTGTGTCCTACATTCTATACTCTAAATTCTATTTTTATTATTCTGTATTCTATTTTCTAAATTCTGTGTTCTACATTCCATGTTCTAAATTCTGGGTTCTATATTCTCTATTCTATATTCTGTGTTCTACATTCTATTTTCTAAATTCTATATTCAGTATTTTTTATTCTATATTCTAAATTCTATGTTCTGCATTTCATGTTCTAAATTCTATATTCAGTATTCTGCTTTCTGTATTCTAAATTCTGTGTTCTGCATCATATGTTCTAAATTCTGTATTCAGTATTATGTATTCTATATTCTAAATTCTGTGTTCTGCATTCCATTTCTAAATTCTCGGTTTTATATTCTCTTTTATATATTCTATATTTTGTGTTCTTCATTCTATATTCCACATTCTATATTCTGCATTCCGTATTCTATATTCTATATTCTGTGTTTTACATTCTATATTCTAAATTCTATATTAAGAATTGTGTATTCTATAATCTAAATTCTGTGTTCTGCATTCCATTTTCTAAATTCTGAGTTCTATATTCTCTACTCTATTCTATATTTTGTGTTTTTCATTCTATATTCTACATACTATATTCTGCCTTCCGTATTCCATATTCCATACTATGTGCTCTACATTCTTTATTCTAATTCAATATTCAGTATTCAGTATTCTATATTCTAAATTCTGTGTTCTGCATTATATGTTCTAAATTCAATATTCAGGATTCTGTATTCTATATTCTTAATTCTGTGTTATGCATTCCATGTTCTAAATTCTGAATTCTATATCCTCTATGCTATATTCTATATTCTGTGTTCTACATTCTATATTCTAAATTCTGTGTTCTGCATTCTATCTTCTAAATTCTATATTCATTATTCTGTGTTCTATATTCTAAATTCTGTGTTCTGCATTCCATATTCTAAATTCTGGGTTCTGTATTCTGTTTTCCATAGTCTATATTCTGTGTTCTACATTCTATATTCTGTATTCTATATTCTGCATCCCGAATTCTACATTGTATATTCTGTGTTCTACATTCTATATGCTAAATTGTATATTTAGTATTCATATTCTATTTTCTAAATTCTGTGTTCTGCATTCCATGTGCTAAATTCTGTATTCTATAATCTGTATTCTATGTTCTGTGTTCTACATTCTATATTCTAAATTCTATATTCAGTATTCTGTATTGTAAGTTCTAAATTCTGTGTTCTGCATTACATGTTCTACATTCTGTGTTCTACATTGTCTATTGTATATTCTATATAATGTGTTCTTCATTCTATACTCTACATACTATATTTTGCATTCCGTAGTCTATATTATATATTCTTTGTTCTAAATTTTTAATTCTAAATTCTATATTCAGTATTCTATAATCTATATACTAAATTCGGTGTTCTGCATTCCATGTTCTATATTCTATATTCAGTATTCTGTATTCTATATTCTAAATTCTGTGTTCTGCATTATATGATCTAAATTCTATATTCAGTATTCTGTATTCTATAGTCTATATTTTGTGTTCTGCATTCCATGTTATAAATTCTGGGTTCTGTATTCTGTTTTCCATATTCTATACTCTGTGTTCTACATTCTATATTCTGCATTCCGAATTCTATATTTTATATTCTGTGTTTTACATTCTATATTCGAAATTCTATATTCAGTATTCTGTATTATATGGTCTAAATTCTGTGTTCTGCTTTCTATGTTCTAAATTCTATATTCATTTTTCTGTGTTCTATATTCAAAAATCTGTGTTCTGAATTCCATGTTCAAAATTCTGGATTCTGTATTCTGTTTTCCATATTCTATATTCTGTGTTCTACATTCTATATTCTGTATTCTATATTCTGATTCCCTTATACTATATACTATATGCTGTGTCCTATATTCTATATTCTAAATTCTATTTTCAGTATTCTGTATTCTATTTTCTAAATTCTGTGTTCTACATTCCATGTTCTAAATTGTGGATTCTATATTCTCTATTATATATTCTGTGTTCTACATTCTATTTTCTAAATTCTATATTCAGTATTCTGTATTCTATAGTCTAAATTCTGTGTTCTGCATTACAAGTTCTAAATTCGGGGTTTTGTATTCTGTTTTCCATATTCTATATTCTGTGTTCTACATTCTATATACTGTATTCTGTATTCTGCATTCCGTATTCTATATTGTATATTCTGTGTTCTTCATTATATATTCTAAATTCTATATTCACTATTCCGTTTTCTATATTCTAAATTCTGTGTTCGGCATTCCATTACTAAATTCTAAGTTCTATATTCTCTATTTTATATTCTTTATAATGTTTTCTGCATTCTATATTCTGCATTCATTTTCTATGTTCTATGTCCTGTGTTCTATATTCTGTATTCTAAATTCTATATTCAGTATTCTGTATTCTATAGTCTGAATTCTCTGTTCTACGTTCTATATTCAAAATTCTAAATTCAGTATTCTGTATTCTATATTCTAAATTCTGTGTCCTGCATTCGAAATTCTAAATTCTGGCTTCTATATTCTCTATTATATATTCTATATTTTGGGTTCTTCATTCTATATACCACATTCAATATTCTGAATTCCGTATACTATATTCTATGTTCTGTGTTTTACATTCTATATTCTAAATTCTATATTCAGTATTCTGTATTCTATAATCTAAATTCTGTGTTCTGCATTCCATGTTCTAAATTTTGGGTTCTGTATTCTTTTTTCCATATTCTATATTTTGTGTTCTACATTCTGTATTCTAAATTCTATATTCAGTATTTTGTATTATATATTTAAATTCTGTGTTCTGCACACCATTACTAAATTCTAGGTTCTATATTCTATTTTATATATTCAATATTTTGTGTTCTTATTTCTATATTCTACATTCTATATTCTGCATTCATTTTCCATATTCTATGTTCTGTTTTCTATATTCTGTATTCTAATTCCTATATTCAGTATTCTGTATTCCATATTCTGAATTCGGTGTTTTACATTCTATATTCAAAATTCTAAATTCAGTATTCTGTATTCTATATTCTAAATTCTATGTTCTGCATTCCATGATCTAAATGCTGGCTTCTATATTCACTTTTATATATTCTATATTTTGTGTTGTTCTTTCTATATATCACATTCTATATTCTGCATACGGTATTCTATATTGAATATTCTGTGTTTTACGTTCTATATTCTAAATTCTATATTCAGTATTCTGTATTCTATAGTCTGAATTCTCTGTTCTACGTTCTATATTCAAAATTCTAAATTCAGTATTCTGTATTCTATATTCTAAATTCTGTGTCCTGCATTCGAAATTCTAAATTCTGGCTTCTATATTCTCTATTATATATTCTATATTTTGGGTTCTTCATTCTATATACCACATTCAATATTCTGAATTCCGTATACTATATTCTATGTTCTGTGTTTTACATTCTATATTCTAAATTCTATATTCAGTATTCTGTATTCTATAATCTAAATTCTGTGTTCTGCATTCCATGTTCTAACTTTTGGGTTCTATATTCTCTTATCTATTTATATTGTGTGTTTTTCTTTCTATATTCTACAGAGTATAGTCTGCATTCCGTATTCTATATTCTATATTATGTGTTCTTCATTCTATATTCTAAATTCTATATTCTCTATTCTGTATTCTATATTCTAAATTCTGTGTTCTGCATTCCATGATCTAAATTCTGGGTTATATTCTCTTTCTATATTCTATATTCTGTTTTATTCATTCTATTTTCCACATTCTATATTCTGCATTCCGTATACTATATTCTATATTCTGTGTTTTACATTTTATTTTCGAAATTCTATATTCAGTATTCTGTATTCTATAATCTAAACTATGTGTTTTGCATTCCATGTTCTAAATTCTGGGTTCTATATTCTCTATTCTATATTCTATATTTTGTGTTCTACATTCTATATTCTAAATTCTATATTCAGTATTCTGTATTCTATATTCTAAATTCTATTTTCTGCATTCCATGCTCTTAATTCTGGGTTCTATATTCTCTATTCTCTATTCTATATTCTGTGTTACAGATTCTATATTCTAAATTCTATATTCAGTATTCTGTATTCTATATTCTAAATTCTGTGTTCTGCATTGCATGTTCTATATTCTATATATAGTATCCTGTATTCTATATTCTATATTTTGTGTTCTACATTCTATATTTTAAATTCTATATTCAGAATTCTGTTTTCTATTTTCTATATTCTGTGTTCAGCGTTCCATGTTCTAAATTCTGTGTTCTATATCCTCTATTCTATATTCGATATTTTGTGTTCTTCATTCTATAGTCTACATACAGTATTTTGCATTCCGTATTCTATATTCTAAATTCTGAGTTCTAAGTTCTAAATTCTAAATTCTATATTCAGTATTCTATAGTCTATATAATAAATTCTGTGTTCTGCATTCTATATTCTAAATTCTATATTCAGTATTCTGCATTCTACTTTCCAGATTCAGTGTTCTGAATTTCATTTTCTAAATTCTGGATTCTATATTCTATATTCTGTGTTCTACATTCTATATTCTAAATTCTATATTCAGTATTATGTATTCTATTGTCTAAATTCTGTTTTCTGCATTCAATATTCTAAATTCTATATTCATTATTACCTATTCTATATTCTAAATTCTGTGTTCTGCATTCCATATTCTAAATTCTGAATTCTATATTCTCTATTCAATATTCAATATTCTGTGTTCTACATTCGAAATTCTAAATTCTATATTCAGTATTCTGTATTCTATATTCGAAATTCTCTGTTCTGCTTTCCATGTTCTAAATTCTGGGTTCTATATTGTCTGTTCTATATTCTATATTGTTAGTTCTTCATTCTATACTCTACATACTATATTTTGCATGCCGTTGTCTATATTCTAAATTCTGAGTTCTAAATTCTTAATTCTAAATTCTATATTCAGTAATCCATATTCTATATACTAAATTCTGTGTTCTGCTTTCTATGTTCTAAATTCTATATTCAGTATACTGTATTCTATTTTCTAAATTCAGTGTTCTGCATATCATGTTGTAAATTCTGGATTCTATATTCTCTATTCTGTGTTCTACATTCTATGTTCTAAATTCTATATCCAGTATTCTGTATTCTATATTCAAAATTCTGTGTTCAGCATTCCATGTTCTATATTCTATTTTCAGTGTTTTATATTCTATATTCTAAATTATGTGTTCTGCATTCTATGTTCTAAATTCTATATTCACTATTCTGTATTATATATTCTAAATTCTGTGTTTGCATTCAATGTTCTAAATTCTGGATTCTATACTTTGTATTCTATATTCTATAATCTGTGTTCTTCATTCAATATTCTAAATTCTGTATTCATTATTCTGTATTCTATTGTCAAAATTCTGAGTTCTGCATTCTATGTTCTAAATTCTATATTCATTATTCTGTGTTCTATATTCTAAATTCTGTGTTCTGAATTCCATGTTCAAAATTCTGTGTTCTGTATTCTGTTTTCCATATTCTATATTCTGTGTTCTCCATTCTATATTCTGTAATTTATATTCTGCTTTCCTTATTCTATATTTTATATTCTGTGTCCTACGTTCTATATTCTGAATTCTATTTTTATTATTCTGTATTCTATTTTCAAAATTCTGTGTTCTACATTCCATGTTCTAAATTCTGGGTTCTATATTCTCTATTCTATATACTGTGTTCTACATTCTATTTTCTAAATTCTATGTTCAGTATTTTTTATTCTATATTCTAAGTTCTATGTTCTGCATTTCATGTTCTAATTTCTATATTCAGTATTCTGCTTTCTGTATTCTAAATTCTGTGTTCTTCATCATATGTTCTAAATTCTCTATTCAGTATTATGTATTCTGTATTCTAAATTCTGTGTTCTGCATTCCATTTCTAAATTCTGTCTTCTATATTCTCTTTTATATATTCTATATTTTGTGTTCTTCTTTCTATATTCCACATTCTATATTCTGCATACTGTATTCTATATTGAATATTCTGTGTTTTACATTCTATATTCGAAATTCTATATTCAGTATTCTGTATTCTATAACCTAAACTCTGTATTCTTCATTCCATGTTCTAAATTCTGGGTTCTATATTCTCTAATCTATTCTATATTGTGTGTTTTTCATTCTATATTCTACATAGTATAGTCTGCATTCCGTATTCTATATTCTATATTATGTGTTCTTCATTCTATATTCTAAATTCTATATTCTCTATTCTGTATTCTATATTCTAAATTCTGTGTTCTGCATTCCATGATCTAAATTCTGGGTTCTATATTCTCTTTCTATATTCTATATTCTGTTTTCTTCATTCTATTTTCCACATTCTATATTCTGCATTCCGTATACTATATTCTATATTCTGTGTTTTATATTTTATTTTCGAAATTCTATATTCAGTATTCTGTATTCTATAATCTAAACTATGTGTTCTGCATTCCATGTTCTAAATTCTGGGTTCTATATTCTCTATTCTCTATTCTATATTTTGTGTTCTACATTCTATATTCTAAATTCTATATTCAGTATTCTGTATTCTATATTTTAAATTCTATTTTCTGCATTCCATGCTCTTAATTCTGGGTTCTATATTCTCTATTCTATATTCTGTGTTACAGATTCTATATTCTAAATTCTATATTCAGTATTCTGTATTCTATATTCTAAATTCTGTGTTCTGCATTGCATGTTCTATATTCTATATTTAGTATCCTGTATTCTATATTCTATATTCTGTGTTCTAAATTCTATATTCTAAATTCTATATTCAGAATTCTGTATTCTATCTTCTATATTCTTTGTTCAGCTTTCCATGTTCTAAATTCTGTGTTCTATATCCTCTATTCTATATTCGATATTGTGTGTTCTTCATTCTATAGTCTACATACAATATTTTGCATTCCGTATTCTATATTCTAAATTCTGAGTTCTAAGTTCTAAATTCTAAATTCTATATTCAGTATTCTATAGTCTATATAATAAATTCTGTGTTCTGCATTCTATATTCTAAATTCTATATTCAGTATTCTGCATTCTACTTTCCAGATTCAGTGTTCTGAATTTCATTTTCTAAATTCTGGATTCTATATTCTATATTCTGTGTTCTACATTCTATATTCTAAATACTATATTCAGTATTACCTATTCTATATTCTAAATTCTGTGTTATGCATTCCATGTTCTATATTCTGAATTCTATATACTCTATGCTATATTCTATATTCTGTGTTCTACATTCTATATTCTAAATTCTGGTTCTGCATTGTATGTTCTAAATTCTATATTCATTATTCTGTGTTCTATATTCTAAATTCTGTGTTGTGCATTCCATGTTCTAATTTCTATATTCAGTATTCTGTATTCCGTATTCTAAATTCTGTGTTCTGCATTCGATGATCTAAATTCTATATTCAGTAATCTGTATTCTATATTCTAAATTCTGTGTTTTGCATTCCATGTTATAAATTTTGGCTTCTGTATTCTGTTTTCCATATTCTATATTCTATGTTCTACATTCTATATTCTAAATTATATATACAGTGTTTTGTATTCTATATTATAAATTCTGTGTTCTGCATTCCATTCCTAAATTCTAGGTTCTATATTCTCTTTTATATATTCAATACTTTGTGTTCTTCATTCTATATTCTACATTTTATATTTTGCATTCATTCTCTATATTCTATATGCTGTATTCTAAATTCAATATTCAGTATTCTGTATTCTATAACTGAATTCTCAGTTCTACATTCTATATTCAAAATTCTAAATTCAGTATTCTGTATTCTATATTCTATATTCTGTGTTCTGCATTCCATGATCTAAATTCTGACTTCTTTATTGTCTTTTATATATTCTATAATTTGTGTTGTTCTTACTATATTCCACATTCTATATTCTGCATTTCGTATTCTATGTTATATATTCTGTGTTTTACATTCTATATTCAAAATTCTATATTCAGTATTCTGTATTCTATAATCTAAATTCTGTGTTCTGCATTCTATGTTCTATATTCTGGGTTCTATATTCTGAACTCTATTCTATATAGTGTGTTTTTCATTCTATATTCTTCATACTATAGTCTGCATTCAGTATTCTATATTCTATATTGTGTGATCTACATTCTATAATTTAAATACTATATTCGGTATTCTGTATTCTATATTCTAAATTTTGTGTTCTGCATTCCATGTTATAAATTCTGGTTTCTATATTCTCAATTCTATATTCTATATTCTGTGTTCTACATTATATATTCTAAATTCTATATTTTGTATTTATATTCTATATTCAAAATTCTGTGTTCTGCATTCCATGTTCTAAATTCGATATTAAGTATTCTGTATACTATATTCTAAATTCCGTGTTCTGCATTTATGTTCTAAATACTATATTCAGTGTTCTGTATTCTATTTTCTAAATACTGTGTTCTACATTCCATGTTCTAAATTCTTTATTCTATATTCTCTATTATATATTCTATATTGTGTGTTCTTCATTCTATACTCTAAATACTATATTTTGCCTTCCATATTCTATATTCTAAATTTTGAATTCTAAATTCTATATTCTAAATTCTATATTCAGTATTCTGTTTTCTATAATCTAAATTCTGTGTTCTGCATTCCATGTTCTATATTCTATTTTCAGAATTCTATATTCTATATTCTAAATTCTGTGTTCTGCATTCTATGTTCTAAATTCTATATTCAGTATTCTGTTTTGTATATTCTAAATTCTGTGTTTGAATTCCAAGTTCAAAATTCTGGGTCCTGTATTCTGTTTTCCATATTCTATATTCTGTGTTCTACATTCTATATTCTGTAATCTATATTCTGCTTTCCTTATTCTATATTCTATATTCTGTGTCCTACATTCTATACCCTAAATTCTATTTTTATTATTCTGTATTCTATTTTCTAAATTCTGTGTTCTACTTTCCATGTTCTAAATTCTGGGTTCTATGTTCTCTATTCTATATTCTGTGTTCTACATTCTATTTTCTAAATTCTATATTCAGTATTTTTTATTCTATATTCTAAATTCTATGTTCTGCATTTCATGTTCTAAATTCTATATTCAGTATTCTGCTTTCTGTATTCTAAATTCTGTGTTCTGCATCATATATTCTAAATTCTGTATTCAGTATTATGTATTCTATATTCTAAATTCTGTGTTCTGCATTCCATTTCTAAATTCTGGGTTTTATATTCTCTTTTATATATTCTATAATTTGTGTTCTTCATTCTATATTCCACATTCTTTATTCTGCATTCCGTATTCTATATTCTATATTCTGTGTTTTACATTCTATATTCTAAATTCTATATTAAGTATTGTGTATTCTATAATCTCAATTCTGTGTTCTGCATTCCATGTTCTAAATTCTGAGTTCTATATTCTCTAATCTATTCTATATTTTGTGTTTTTCATTCTATATTCTACATACTATATTCTGCCTTCCGTATTCTATATTCCATACTATGTGCTCTACATTCTTTATTCTAATTCTATATTCAGTATTCAGTATTCTATATTCTAAATTCTGTGTTCTGCATTATATGTTCTAAATTCAATATTCAGGATTCTGTATTCTATATTCTTAATTCTGTGTTATGCATTCCATGTTCTAAATTCTGAATTCTATATCCTCTATGCTATATTCTATATTCTGTGTTCTACATTCTATATTCTAAATTCTGTGTTCTGCATTCTATCTTCTAAATTCTATATTCATTATTCTGTGTTCTATATTCTAAATTCTGTGTTCTGCATTCCATATTCTAAATTCTGGGTTCTGTATTCTGTTTTCCATAGTCTATATTCTGTGTTCTACATTCTATATTCTGTATTCTATATTCTGCATCCCGAATTCTACATTGTATATTCTGTGTTCTACATTCTATATGCTAAATTCTATATTCAGTATTCATTTACTATTTTCTAAATTCTGTGTTCTGCATTCCATGTGCTAAATTCTGTATTCTATAATCTGTATTCTATGTTCTGTGTTCTACATTCTATATTCTAAATTCTATATTCAGTATTCTGTATTGTAAGTTCTAAATTCTGTGTTCTGCATTACATGTTCTACATTCTGTGTTCTACATTGTCTATTGTATATTCTATATAATGTGTTCTTCATTCTATACTCTACATACTATATTTTGCATTCCGTAGTCTATATTATATATTCTTTGTTCTAAATTTTTAATTCTAAATTCTATATTCAGTATTCTATATTCTATATACTAAATTCGGTGTTCTGCATTCCATGTTCTATATTCTATATTCAGTATTCTGTATTCTATATTCTAAATTCTGTGTTCTGCATTATATGTTCTAAATTCTATATTCAGTATTCTGTATTCTATAGTCTATATTTTGTGTTCTGCATTCCATGTTAAAAATTCTGGGTTCTGTATTCTGTTTTCCATATTCTATACTCTGTGTTCTACATTCTATATTCTGCATTCCGAATTCTATATTTTATATTCTGTGTTTTACATTCTATATTCGAAATTCTATATTCAGTATTCTGTATTATATGGTCTAAATTCTGTGTTCTGCTTTCTATGTTCTAAATTCTATATTCATTTTTCTGTGTTCTATATTCAAAAATCTGTGTTCTGAATTCCATGTTCAAAATTCTGGATTCTGTATTCTGTTTTCCATATTCTATATTCTGTGTTCTACATTCTATATTCTGTATTCTATATTCTGCTTCCCGTATACTATATTCTATATGCTGTGTCCTATATTCTATATACTAAATTCTATTTTCAGTATTCTGTATTCTATTTTCTAAATTCTGTGTTCTACATTCCATGTTCTAAATTGTGTATTCTATATTCTCTATTATATATTCTGTGTTCTACATTCTATTTTCTAAATTCTATATTCAGTATTCTGTATTCTATAGTCTAAATTCTGTGTTCTGCATTACAAGTTCTAAATTCGGGGTTTTGTATTCTGTTTTCCATATTCTATATTCTGTGTTTTACATTCTATATACTGTATTCTGTATTCTGCATTCCGTATTCTATATTTTATATTCTGTGTTCTTCATTATACATTCTAAATTCTATATTCACTATTCCGTATTCTATATTCTAAATTCTGTGTTCGGCATTCCATTACTAAATTCTAAGTTCTATATTCTCTATTTTATATTCTTTATAATGTTTTCTGCATTCTATATTCTGCATTCATTTTCTATGTTCTATGTCCTGTGTTCTATATTCTGTATTCTAAATTCTATATTCAGTATTCTGTATTCTATAGTCTGAATTCTCTGTTCTACGTTCTATATTCAAAATTCTAAATTCAGTATTCTGTATTCTATATTCTAAATTCTGTGTCCTGCATTCCAAATTCTAAATTCTGGCTTCTATATTCTCTATTATATATTCTATATTTTGGGTTCTTCATTCTATATACCACATTCAATATTCTGAATTCCGTATACTATATTCTATGTTCTGTGTTTTACATTCTTTATTCTAAATTCTATATTCAGTATTCTGTATTCTATAATCTAAATTCTGTGTTCTGCATTCCATGTTCTAAATTTTGGGTTCTGTATTCTGTTTTCCATATTCTATATTTTGTGTTCTACATTCTATATTCTAAATTCTATATTCAGTATTTTGTATTATATATTTAAATTCTGTGTTCTGCACACCATTACTAAATTCTAGGTTCTATATTCTCTTTTATATATTCAATATTTTGTGTTCTTAATTCTATATTCTACATTCTATATTCTGCATTCATTTTCCATATTCTATGTTCTGTTTTCTATATTTTGTATTCTAATTCCTCTATTCAGTATTCTGTATTCCATATTCTGAATTCGGTGTTTTACATTCTATATTCAAAATTCTAAATTCAGTATTCTGTATTCTATATTCTAAATTCTATGTTCTGCATTCCATGATCTAAATACTGGCTTCTATATTCTCTTTTATATATTCTATATTTTGTGTTGTTCTTTCTATATTCCACATTCTATATTCTGCATACGGTATTCTATATTGAATATTCTGTGTTTTACGTTCTGTATTCTAAATTCTATATTCAGTATTCTGTATTCTATAGTCTGAATTCTCTGTTCTACGTTCTATATTCAAAATTCTAAATTCAGTATTCTGTATTCTATATTCTAAATTCTGTGTCCTGCATTCGAAATTCTAAATTCTGGCTTCTATATTCTCTATTATATATTCTATATTTTGGGTTCTTCATTCTATATACCACATTCAATATTCTGAATTCCGTATACTATATTCTATGTTCTGTGTTTTACATTCTATATTCTAAATTCTATATTCAGTATTCTGTATTCTATAATCTAAATTCTGTGTTCTGCATTCCATGTTCTAAATTTTGGGTTCTGTATTCTGTTTTCCATATTCTATATTTTGTGTTCTACATTCTATATTCTAAATTCTATATTCAGTATTTTGTATTATATATTTAAATTCTGTGTTCTGCACACCATTACTAAATTCTAGGTTCTATATTCTCTTTTATATATTCAATATTTTGTGTTCTTAATTCTATATTCTACATTCTATATTCTGCATTCATTTTCCATATTCTATGTTCTGTTTTCTATATTCTGTATTCTAATTCCTCTATTCAGTATTCTGTATTCCATATTCTGAATTCGGTGTTCTACATTCTATATTCAAAATTCTAAATTCAGTATTCTGTATTCTATATTCTAAATTCTATGTTCTGTATTCCATGATCTAAATACTGGCTTCTATATTCTCTTTTATATATTCTATATTTTGTGTTGTTCTTTCTATATTCCACATTCTATATTCTGCATACGGTATTCTATATTGAATATTCTGTGTTTTACGTTCTATATTCGAAATTCTATATTCAGTATTCTGTATTCTATAATCTAAACTATGTGTTCTGCATTCCATGTTCTAAATTCTGGGTTCTATATTCTCTATTCTATATTCTATATTTTGTGTTCTACATTCTATATTCTAAATTCTATATTCAGTACTCTGTATTCTATATTCTAAATTCTATTTTCTGCATTCCATGCTCTTAATTCTGGGTTCTATATTCTCTATTCTATATTCTGTGTTACAGATTCTATATTCTAAATTCTATATTCAGTATTCTGTATTCTATATTCTAAATTCTGTGTTCTGCATTGCATGTTCTATATACTATATTTAGTATCCTGTATTCTATATTCTATATTCTGTGTTCTAAATTCTATATTCTAAATTCTATATTCAGAATTCTGTATTCTATTTTCTATATTCTGTGTTCAGCGTTCCATGTTCTAAATTCTGTGTTCTATATCCTCTATTCTATATTCGATATTGTGTGTTCTTCATTCTATAGTCTACATACAATATTTTGCATTCCGTATTTTATATTCTAAATTCTGAGTTCTAAGTTCTAAATTCTAAATTCTATATTCAGTATTCTATAGTCTATATAATAAATTCTGTGTTCTGCATTCTATATTCTAAATTCTATATTCAGTATTCTGCATTCTACTTTCCAGATTCAGTGTTCTGAATTTCATTTTCTAAATTCTGGATTCTATATTCTATATTCTGTGTTCTACATTCTATATTCTAAATTCTATATTCAGTATAATGTATTCTATTGTCTAAATTCTGTTTTATGCATTCAATATTCTAAATTCTATATTCATTATTACCTATTCTATATTCTAAATTCTGTGTTCTTCATTCCATATTCTAAATTCTGAATTCTATATTCTCTATTCTATATTCAATATTCTGTGTTCTACATTCGAAATTCTAAATTCTATATTCAGTATTCTGTATTCTATATTCTAAATTCTCTGTTCTGCTTTCCATGTTCTAAATTCTGGGTTCTATATTGTCTGTTCTATATTCTATATTGTGAGTTCTTCATTCTATACTCTACATACTATATTTTGCATGCCGTTGTCTATATTCTAAATTCTGAGTTCTAAATTCTTAATTCTAAATTCTATATTCAGTAATCCATATTCTATATACTAAATTCTGTGTTCTGCTTTCTATGTTCTAAATTCTATATTCAGTATACTGTATTCTATTTTCTAAATTCAGTGTTCTGCATATCATGTTCTAAATTCTGGATTCTATATTCTCTATTCTGTGTTCTACATTCTATGTTCTAAATTCTATATCCAGTATTCTGTATTCTATATTCTAAATTCTGTGTTCAGCATTCCATGTTCTATATTCTATTTTCAGTGTTTTATATTCTATATTCTAAATTATGTGTTCTGCATTCTATGTTCTAAATTCTATATTCACTATTCTGTATTATATATTCTAAATTCTGTGATTGCATTCAATGTTCTAAATTCTGGATTGTATACTTTGTATTCTATATTCTATAATCTGTGTTCTTCATTCAATATTCTAAATTCTGTATTCATTATTCTGTATTCTATTGTCAAAATTCTGAGTTCTGCATTCTATGTTCTAAATTCTATATTCATTATTCTGTGTTCTATATTCTAAATTCTGTGTTCTGAATTCCATGTTCAAAATTCTGGGTTCTGTATTCTGTTTTCCATATTCTATGTTCTGTGTTCTCCATTCTATATTCTGTAATCTATATTCTGCTTTCCTTATTCTATATTGTATATTCTGTGTCCTACGTTCTATATTCTGAATTCTATTTTTATTATTCTGTATTCTATTTTCAAAATTCTGTGTTCTACATTCCATGTTCTAAATTCTGGGTTCTATATTCTCTATTCTATATACTGTGTTCTACATTCTATTTTCTAAATTCTATGTTCAGTATTTTTTATTCTATATTCTAAGTTCTATGTTCTGCATTTCATGTTCTAATTTCTATATTCAGTATTCTGCTTTCTGTATTCTAAATTCTGTGTTCTGCATCATATGTTCTAAATTCTGTATTCAGTATTATGTATTCTGTATTCTAAATTCTGTGTTCTGCATTCCATTTCTAAATTCTGGCTTCTATATTCTCTTTTATATATTCTATATTTTGTGTTGTTCTTTCTATATTCCACATTCTATATTCTGCATACGGTATTCTATATTGAATATTCTGTGTTTTACATTCTTTATTCGAAATTCTATATTCAGTATTCTGTATTCTATAACCTAAACTCTGTATTCTTCATTCCATGTTCTAAATTCTGGGTTCTATATTCTCTAATCTATTCTATATTGTGTGTTTTTCATTCTATATTCTACATAGTATAGTCTGCATTCCGTATTCTATATTCTATATTATGTGTTCTTCATTCTATATTCTAAATTCTATATTCTCTATTCTGTATTCTATATTCTAAATTCTGTGTTCTGCATTCCATGATCTAAATTCTGGGTTCTATATTCTCTTTCTGTATTCTATATTCTGTTTTCTTCATTCTATTTTCCGCATTCTATATTCTGCATTCCGTATACTATATTCTATATTCTGTGTTTTACATTTTATTTTCGAAATTCTATATTCAGTATTCTGTATTCTATAATCTAAACTATGTGTTCTGCATTCAATGTTCTAAATTCTGGGTTCTATATTCTCTATTCTATATTCTATATTTTGTGTTCTACATTCTATATTCTAAATTCTATATTCAGTATTCTGTATTCTATATTCTAAATTCTATTTTCTGCATTCCATGCTCTTAATTCTGGGTTCTATATTCTCTATTCTATATTCTGTGTTACAGATTCTATATTCTAAATTCTATATTCAGTATTCTGTATTCTATATTCTAAATTCTGTGTTCTGCATTGCATGTTCTATATTCTATATTTAGTATCCTGTATTCTATATTCTATATTCTGTGTTCTAAATTCTATATTCTAAATTCTATATTCAGAATTCTGTATTCTATTTTCTATATTCTGTGTTCAGCGTTCCATGTTCTAAATTCTGTGTTCTATATCCTCTATTCTATATTCGATATTGTGTGTTCTTCATTCTATACTCTACATACAATATTTTGCATTCCGTATTCTATATTCTAAATTCTGAGTTCTAAGTTCTAAATTCTAAATTCTATATTCAGTATTCTATAGTCTATATAATAAATTCTGTGTTCTGCATTCTATATTCTAAATTCTATATTCAGTATTCTGCATTCTACTTTCCAGATTCAGTGTTCTGAATTTCATTTTCTAAATTCTGGATTCTATATTCTATATTCTGTGTTCTATATTCTATATTTTAAATTCTATATTCAGTATTACCTATTCTATATTCTAAATTCTGTGTTATGCATTCCATGTTCTATATTCTGAATTCTATATACTCTATGCTATATTCTATATTCTGTGTTCTACATTCTATATTCTAAATTCTGTGTTCTGCATTGTATGTTCTAAATTCTATATTCATTATTCTGTGTTCTATATTCTAAATTCTGTGTTCTGCATTCCATATTCTAAATTCTGGGTTCTGTATTCTGTTTTCCATAGTCTATATTCTGTGTTCTACATTCTATATTCTGTATTCTATATTCTGCATTCCGAATTCTACATTGTATATTCTGTGTTCTACATTCTATATGCTAAATTCTATATTCAGTATTCATATACTATTTTCTAAATTCTGTGCTCTGCATTCCATGTGCTAAATTCTGTATTCTATAATCTGTATTCTATGTTCTGTGTTCTTCATTCTATATTCTAAATTCTATATTCAGTATTCTGTATTGTAAGTTCTAAATTCTGTGTTCTGCATTACATGTTCTACATTCTGGGTTGTACCTTGTCTATTGTATATTCTATATAATGTGTTCTTCATTCTATACTCTACATACTATATTTTGCATTCCGTAGTCTATATTATATATTCTTTGTTCTAAATTTTTAATTCTAAATTCTATATTCAGTATTCTATATTCTATATACTAAATTCGGTGTTCTGCATTCCATGTTCTATATTCTATATTCAGTATTCTGTATTCTATATTCTAAATTCTGTGTTCTGCATTATATGTTCTAAATTCTATATTCAGTATTCTGTATTCTATAGTCTAAATTCTGTGTTCTGCATTACAATTTCTAAATTCGTGGTTTTGTATTCTGTTTTCCATATTCTATATTCTGTGTTCTATATTCTATATACTGTATTCTGTATTCTGCATTCCGTATTCTATATTGTATATTCTGTGTTCTTCATTATATATTCTAAATTCTATATCCACTATTCCATATTCTATATTCTAAATTCTGTGTTCGGCATTCCATTACTAAATTCTAAGTTCTATATTCTCTATTTTATATTCTTTATATGGTGTTCTGCATTCTATATTCTGCATTCATTTTCTTTGTTCTATGTTCTGTGTTCTATATTCTGTATTCTAATTTCTATATTCAGTAGTCGGTATTCTATAGTCTGAATTCTCTGTTCTACGTTCTATATTCAAAATTCTAAATTCATTATTCTGTATTCTATATTCTAAATTCTCTGTTCTGCTTTCCATGTTCTAAATTCTGGGTTCTATATTCTCTATTATATATTCTATATTTTGTGTTCTTCATTCTATATTCCACATTCTATATTCTGAATTCCGTATACTATATTCTATATTCTGTGTTTTACATTCTATATTCTTAATTCTATATTCAGTATTCTGTATTCTATAATCTAAATTCTGTGTTCTGCATTCCATGTTCTAAATTTTGGTTTCTGTATTCTGTTTTCCATATTCTATATTTTGTGTTCTACATTCTATATTCTAAATTCTATATTCAGTATTCTGTATTCTATAATTTAAATTCTGTGTTCTGAATTCCATGTTCTTAACTTTGGGTTCTGTATTCTGCTTTCCATGTTCTATATTCTGTGTTCTACATTCTGTATACTGTATTCTATATTCTTCATTCCGTATTCAATATTCTATATTTTGTGTCCTTCATTATATATTCTCAATTCTATATTCAGTATTCCGTATTCTATATTTTAAATTCTGTGTTCGGCATTCCATTACTAAATTCTAAGTTCTATATTCTCTTTTTTATAATCTTAATTTTTTGTTCTTCATTCTATATTCTACATTCTATATTCTTCATTCTATATTCTGCATTCCGTATAGTAGATTCTATATTCTGTGTTTTACATTCTATATTCTAATTTCTATATTCAGTATTCTGTATTCTATAATCTAAATTCTGTGTTCTGCATTCCATGTTCTAAATTCTGGGTTCTATATTCCCTTTCTATATTCTATATTCTGTGTTCTGCATTCCATGATCTAAATACTATATTCAGTATTCTGTACTCTATATTCTATATTCTGTGTTTTACATTGTATATTCCAAATTCGATATTCAGTATTCTGTATTCTATTTTCTAAATTCTGTGTTCTACATTCCATGTTCTAAATCCGGTATTCAATATCCTCTATTTTATATTCTATATTGTGTGTACTTCATTCTATACTCTACATACTATATTTTACATTCCGTACTGTATAGTCTAAATTTTGAGTTCTAAATTCTAAATTCTAAATTCTATATTCAGAATTATGTTTTCTATATTCTAAATTCTGTGTTCTGCATTCCGTGTTCTATATTCTATTTTCAGTATTCTATATTCTATATTCTATATCCTGTGTTCTAAATTCTATGTTCTAAACTCTATATTCAGTATTCTGTATTCTATATTCTAAATTCTGTGTTGTGCATTCCATGTTCTAATTTCTATATTCAGTATTCTGTATTCCGTATTCTAAATTCTGTGTTCTGCATTCGATGATCTAAATTCTATATTCAGTAATCTGTATTCTATATTCTAAATTCTGTGTTTTGCATTCCATGTTATAAATTTTGGCTTCTGTATTCTGTTTTCCATATTCTATATTCTATGTTCTACATTCTATATTCTAAATTATATATACAGTGTTTTGTATTCTATATTATAAATTCTGTGTTCTGCATTCCATTCCTAAATTCTAGGTTCTATATTCTCTTTTATATATTCAATACTTTGTGTTCTTCATTCTATATTCTACATTTTATATTTTGCATTCATTCTCTATATTCTATATTCTGTATTCTAAATTCAATATTCAGTATTCTGTATTCTATAACTGAATTCTCAGTTCTACATTCTATATTCAAAATTCTAAATTCAGTATTCTGTATTCTATATTCTATATTCTGTGTTCTGCATTCCATGATCTAAATTCTGACTTCTTTATTGTCTTTTATATATTCTATAATTTGTGTTGTTCTTACTATATTCCACATTCTATATTCTGCATTTCGTATTCTATGTTATATATTCTGTGTTTTACATTCTATATTCGAAATTCTATATTCAGTATTCTGTATTCTATAATCTAAATTCTGTGTTCTGCATTCCATGTTCTATATTCTGGGTTCTATATTCTGTACTCTATTCTATATAGTGTGTTTTTCATTCTATATTCTACATACTATAGTCTGCATTCAGTATTCTATATTCTATATTGTGTGATCTACATTTTATATTTTAAATTCTATATTCTCTATTCTGTATTTTATATTATAAATTTTGTGTTCTGCATTCCATGTTATAAATTCTGGTTTCTATATTCTCAATTCTATATTCTATATTCTGTGTTCTACATTATATATTCTAAATTCTGTATTTTGTATTTATATTCTATATTCAAAATTCTGTGTTCTGAATTCCATGTTCTAAATTCGATATTAAGTATTCTGTATTCTATATTCTAAATTCCGTGTTCTTCATTTATGTTCTAAATACTATATTCAGTGTTCTGTATTCTATTTTCTAAATACTGTGTTCTACATTCCATGTTCTAAATTCTTTATTCTATATTCTCTATTATATATTCTATATTGTGTGTTCTTCATTCTATACTCTAAATACTATATTTTGCCTTCCATATTCTATATTCTAAATTTTGAATTCTAAATTCTATATTCTAAATTCTATATTCAGTATTCTGTTTTCTATATTCTAAATTCTGTGTTCTGCATTCCATATTCTATATTCTATTTTCAGAATTCTATATTCTATATTCTAAATTCTGTGTACTGCATTCTATGTTCTAAATTCTATATTCAGTATTCTGTTTTGTATATTCTTAATTCTGTGTTTGAATTCCAAGTTCAAAATTCTGGGTTCTGTATTCTGTTTTCCATATTCTATATTCTGTGTTCTACATTCTATATTCTGTAATCTATATTCTGCTTTCCTTATTCTATAATCTATATTCTGTGTCCTACATTCTATACTCTAAATTCTATTTTTATTATTCTGTATTCTATTTTCTAAATTCTGTGTTCTACTTTCCATGTTCTAAATTCTGGGTTCTATATTCTCTATTCTATATTCTGTGTTCTACATTCTATTTTCTAAATTCTATATTCAGTAATTTTTATTCTATATTCTAAATTCTATGTTCTGCATTTCATGTTCTAAATTCTATATTCAGTATTCTGCTTTCTGTATTCTAAATTCTGTGTTCTGCATCATATGTTCTAAATTCTGTATTCAGTATTATGTATTCTATATTCTAAATTCTGTGTTCTGCATTCCATTTCTAAATTCTGGGTTTTATATTCTCTTTTATATATTCTATATTTTGTGTTCTTCATTCTACATTCCACATTCTATATTCTGCATTCCGTATTCTATATTCTATATTCTGTGTTTTACATTCTATATTCTAAATTCTATATTAAGAATTGTGTATTCTATAATCTAAATTCTGTGTTCTGCATTCCATGTTCTAAATTCTGAGTTCTATATTCTCTACTCTATTCTATATTTTGTGTTTTTCATTCTATATTCTACATACTATATTCTGCCTTCCGTATTCTATATTCCATACTATGTGCTCTACATTCTTTATTCTAATTCTATATTCAGTATTCAGTATTCTATATTCTAAATTCTGTGTTCTGCATTATATGTTCTAAATTCAATATTCAGGATTCTGTATTCTATATTCTTAATTCTGTGTTATGCATTCCATGTTCTAAATTCTGAATTCTATATCCTCTATGCTATATTCTATATTCTGTGTTCTACATTCTATATTCTAAATTCTGTGTTCTGCATTCTATCTTCTAAATTCTATATTCATTATTCTGTGTTCTATATTCTAAATTCTGTGTTCTGCATTCCATATTCTAAATTCTGGGTTCTGTATTCTGTTTTCCATAGTCTATATTCTTTGTTCTACATTCTATATTCTGTATTCTATATTCTGCATCCCGAATTCTACATTGTATATTTTGTGTTCTACATTCTATATGCTAAATTCTATATTTAGTATTCATATTCTATTTTCTAAATTCTGTGTTCTGCATTCCATGTGCTAAATTCTGTATTCTATAATCTGTATTCTATGTTCTGTGTTCTACATTCTATATTCTAAATTCTATATTCAGTATTCTGTATTGTAAGTTCTAAATTCTGTGTTCTGCATTACATGTTCTACATTCTGTGTTCTACATTGTCTATTGTATATTCTATATAATGTGTTCTTCATTCTATACTCTACATACTATATTTTGCATTCCGTAGTCTATATTATATATTCTTTGTTCTAAATTTTTAATTCTAAATTCTATATTCAGTATTCTATATTCTATATACTAAATTCGGTGTTCTGCATTCCATGTTCTATATTCTATATTCAGTATTCTGTATTCTATATTCTAAATTCTGTGTTCTGCATTATATGTTCTAAATTCTATATTCAGTATTCTGTATTCTATAGTCTATATTTTGTGTTCTGCATTCCATGTTATAAATTCTGGGTTCTGTATTCTGTTTTCCATATTCTATACTCTGTGTTCTACATTCTATATTCTGCATTCCGAATTCTATATTTTATATTCTGTGTTTTACATTCTATATTCGAAATTCTATATTCAGTATTCTGTATTATATGGTCTAAATTCTGTGTTCTGCTTTCTATGTTCTAAATTCTATATTCATTTTTCTGTGTTCTATATTCAAAAATCTGTGTTCTGAATTCCATGTTCAAAATTCTGGATTCTGTATTCTGTTTTCCATATTCTATATTCTGTGTTCTACATTCTATATTCTGTATTCTATATTCTGCTTCCCGTATACTATATTCTATATGCTGTGTCCTATATTCTATATTCTAAATTCTATTTCCAGTATTCTGTATTATATTTTCTAAATTCTGTGTTCTACATTCCATGTTCTAAATTGTGGATTCTATATTCTCTATTATATATTTTGTGTTCTACATTCTATTTTCTAAATTCTATATTCAGTATTCTGTATTCTATAGTCTAAATTCTGTGTTCTGCATTACAAGTTCTAAATTCGGGGTTTTGTATTCTGTTTTCCATATTCTATATTCTGTGTTCTACATTCTATATACTGTATTCTGTATTCTGCATTCCGTATTCTATATTGTATATTCTGTGTTCTTCATTATATATTCTAAATTCTATATTCACTATTCCGTATTCTATATTCTAAATTCTGTTTTCGGCATTCCATTACTAAATTCTAAGTTCTATATTCTCTGTTTTATATTCTTTATATTGTGTTCTGCATTCTATATTCTGCATTCATTTTCTATGTTCTATGTCCTGTATTCTATATTCTGTATTCTAATTTCTATATTCAGTAGTCAGTATTCTATAGTCTGAATTCTCTGTTCTACGTTGTATATTCAAAATTCTAAATTCAGTATTCTGTTTTCTATATTCTAAATTGTGTGTCCTGCATTCCAAATTCTAAATTCTGGCTTCTATATTCTCTATTATATATTCTATATTTTGGGTTCTTCATTCTAAAACCACATTCAATATTCTGAATTCCGTATACTATATTCTATGTTCTGTGTTTTACATTCTATATTCTAAATTCTATATTCAGTATTCTGTATTCTATAATCTAAATTCTGTGTTCTGCATTCCATGTTCTAAATTTTGGGTTCTGTATTCTGTTTTCCATATTCTATATTGTGTGTTCTACATTCTATATTCTAAATTCTATATTCAGTATTTTGTATTATATATTTAAATTCTGTGTTCTGCACACCATTACTAAATTCTAGGTTCTATATTCTCTTTTATATATTCAATATTTTGTGTTCTTAATTCTATATTCTACATTCTATATTCTGCATTCATTTTCCATATTCTATGTTCTGTTTTCTATATTCTGTATTCTAATTCCTATATTCAGTATTCTGTATTCCATATTCTGAATTCGGTGTTCTACATTCTATATTCAATATTCTAAATTCAGTATTCTGTATTCTATATTCTAAATTCTATGTTCTGCATTCCATGATCTAAATACTGGCTTCTATATTTTCTTTTATATATTCTATATTTTGTGTTGTTCTTTCTATATTCCACATTCTATATTCTGCATACGGTATTCTATATTGAATATTCTGTGTTTTACGTTCTATATTCGAAATTCTATATTCAGTATTCTGTATTCTATAACGTAAACTCTGTATTCTTCATTCCATGTTCTAAATTCTGGGTTCTATATTCTCTTATCTATTTATATTGTGTGTTTTTCTTTCTATATTCTACATAGTATAGTCTGCATTCCGTATTCTATATTCTATATTATGTGTTCTTCATTCTATATTCTAAATTCTATATTCTCTATTCTGTATTCTATATTCTAAATTCTGTGTTCTGCATTCCATGATCTAAATTCTGGGTTATATTCTCTTTCTATATTCTATATTCTGTTTTCTTCATTCTATTTTCCACATTCTATATTCTGCATTCCGTATACTATATTCTATATTCTGTGTTTTACATTTTATTTTCGAAATTCTATATTCAGTATTCTGTATTCTATAATCTAAACTATGTGTTCTGCATTCCATGTTCTAAATTCTGGGTTCTATATTCTCTATTCTATATTCTATATTTTGTGTTCTACATTCTATATTCTAAATTCTATATTCAGTATTCTGTATTCTATAATCTTAATTCTATTTTCTGCATTCCATGCTCTTAATTCTGGGTTCTATATTCTCTATTCTCTATTCTATATTCTGTGTTACAGATTCTATATTCTAAATTCTATATTCAGTATTCTGTATTCTATATTCTAAATTCTGTGTTCTGCATTGCATGTTCTATATTCTATATATAGTATCCTGTATTCTATATTCTATATTTTGTGTTCTACATTCTATATTTTAAATTCTATATTCAGAATTCTGTTTTCTATTTTCTATATTCTGTGTTCAGCGTTCCATGTTCTAAATTCTGTGTTCTATATCCTCTATTCTATATTCGATATTGTGTGTTCTTCATTCTATAGTCTACATACAATATTTTGCATTCCGTATTCTATATTCTAAATTCTGAGTTCTAAGTTCTAAATTCTAAATTCTATATTCAGTAATCCATATTCTATATACTAAATTCTGTGTTCTGCTTTCTATGTTCTAAATTCTATATTCAGTATACTGTATTCTATTTTCTAAATTCAGTGTTCTGCATATCATGTTCTAAATTCTGGATTCTATATTCTCTATTCTGTGTTCTACATTCTAGGTTCTAAATACTATATCCAGTATTCTGTATTCTATATTCTAAATTCTGTGTTCAGCATTCCATGTTCTATATTCTATTTTCAGTGTTTTACATTCTATATTCTAAATTATGTGTTCTGCATTCTATGTTCTAAATTCTATATTCACTATTCTGTATTATATATTCTAAATTCTGTGTTTGCATTCAATGTTCTAAATTCTGGATTCTATACTTTGTATTCTATATTCTATAATCTGTGTTCTTCATTCAATATTCTAAATTCTGTATTCATTATTCTGTATTCTATTGTCAAAATTCTGAGTTCTGCATTCTATGTTCTAAATTCTATATTCATTATTCTGTGTTCTATATTCTAAATTCTGTGTTCTGAATTCCATGTTCAAAATTCTGGGTTCTGTATTCTGTTTTCCATATCTATATTCTGTGTTCTCCATTCTATATTCTGTAATTTATATTCTGCTTTCCTTATTCTATATTGTATATTCTGTGTCCTACGTTCTATATTCTGAATTCTATTTTTATTATTCTGTATTCTATTTTCAAAATTCTGTGTTCTACATTCCATGTTCTAAATTCTGAGTTCTATATTCTCTATTGTATATACTGTGTTCTACATTCTATTTTCTAAATTCTATGTTCAGTATTTTTTTATTCTATATTCTAAGTTCTATGTTCTGCATTTCATGTTCTAATTTCTATATTCAGTATTCTGCTTTCTGTATTCTAAATTCTGTGTTCTTCATCATATGTTCTAAATTCTGTATTCAGTATTATGTATTCTGTATTCTAAATTCTGTGTTCTGCATTCCATTTCTAAATTCTGGCTTCTATATTCTCTTTTATATATTCTATATTTTGTGTTGTTCTTTCTATATTCCACATTCTATATTCTGCATACTGTATTCTATATTGAATATTCTGTGTTTTACATTCTATATTCGAATTTCTATATTCAGTATTCTGTATTCTATAACCTAAACTCTGTATTCTTCATTCCATGTTCTAAATTCTGGGTTCTATATTCTCTAATCTATTCTATATTGTGTGTTTTTCATTCTATATTCTACATAGTATAGTCTGCATTCCGTATTCTATATTCTATATTATGTGTTCTTCATTCTATATTCTAAATTCTATATTCTCTATTCTGTATTCTATATTCTAAATTCTGTGTTCTGCATTCCATGATCTAAATTCTGGGTTCTATATTCTCTTTCTATATTCTATATTCTGTTTTCTTCATTCTATTTTCCACATTCTATATTCTGCATTCCGTATACTATATTCTATATTCTGTGTTTTACATTTTATTTTCGAAATTCTATATTCAGTATTCTGTATTCTATAATCTAAACTATGTGTTCTGCATTCAATGTTCTAAATTCTGGGTTCTATATTCTCTATTCTATATTCTATATTTTGTGTTCTACATTCTATATTCTAAATTCTATATTCAGTATTCTGTATTCTATATTCTAAATTCTATTTTCTGCATTCCATGCTCTTAATTCTGGGTTCTATATTCTCTATTCTATATTCTGTGTTACAGATTCTATATTCTAAATTCTATATTCAGTATTCTGTATTCTATATTCTAAATTCTGTGTTCTGCATTGCATGTTCTATATTCTATATTTAGTATCCTGTATTCTATATTCTATATTCTGTGTTCTAAATTCTATATTCTAAATTCTATATTCAGAATTCTGTATTCTATTTTCTATATTCTGTGTTCAGCGTTCCATGTTCTAAATTCTGTGTTCTATATCCTCTATTCTATATTCGATATTGTGTGTTCTTCATTCTATACTCTACATACAATATTTTGCATTCCGTATTCTATATTCTAAATTCTGAGTTCTAAGTTCTAAATTCTAAATTCTATATTCAGTATTCTATAGTCTATATAATAAATTCTGTGTTCTGCATTCTATATTCTAAATTCTATATTCAGTATTCTGCATTCTACTTTCCAGATTCAGTGTTCTGAATTTCATTTTCTAAATTCTGGATTCTATATTCTATATTCTGTGTTCTATATTCTATATTTTAAATTCTATATTCAGTATTACCTATTCTATATTCTAAATTCTGTGTTATGCATTCCATGTTCTATATTCTGAATTCTATATACTCTATGCTATATTCTATATTCTGTGTTCTACATTCTATATGCTAAATTCTATATTCAGTATTCATATACTATTTTCTAAATTCTGTGCTCTGCATTCCATGTGCTAAATTCTGTATTCTATAATCTGTATTCTATGTTCTGTGTTCTTCATTCTATATTCTAAATTCTATATTCAGTATTCTGTATTGTAAGTTCTAAATTCTGTGTTCTGCATTACATGTTCTACATTCTGGGTTGTACCTTGTCTATTGTATATTCTATATAATGTGTTCTTCATTCTATACTCTACATACTATATTTTGCATTCCGTAGTCTATATTATATATTCTTTGTTCTAAATTTTTAATTCTAAATTCTATATTCAGTATTCTATATTCTATATACTAAATTCGGTGTTCTGCATTCCATGTTCTATATTCTATATTCAGTATTCTGTATTCTATATTCTAAATTCTGTGTTCTGCATTATATGTTCTAAATTCTATATTCAGTATTCTGTATTCTATAGTCTAAATTCTGTGTTCTGCATTACAATTTCTAAATTCGGGGTTTTGTATTCTGTTTTCCATATTCTATATTCTGTGTTCTATATTCTATATACTGTATTCTGTATTCTGCATTCCGTATTCTATATTGTATATTCTGTGTTCTTCATTATATATTCTAAATTCTATATCCACTATTCCATATTCTATATTCTAAATTCTGTGTTCGGCATTCCATTACTAAATTCTAAGTTCTATATTCTCTATTTTATATTCTTTATATGGTGTTCTGCATTCTATATTCTGCATTCATTTTCTTTGTTCTATGTTCTGTGTTCTATATTCTGTATTCTAATTTCTATATTCAGTAGTCGGTATTCTATAGTCTGAATTCTCTGTTCTACGTTCTATATTCAAAATTCTAAATTCATTATTCTGTATTCTATATTCTAAATTCTCTGTTCTGCTTTCCATGTTCTAAATTCTGGGTTCTATATTCTCTATTATATATTCTATATTTTGTGTTCTTCATTCTATATTCCACATTCTATATTCTGAATTCCGTATACTATATTCTATATTCTGTGTTTTACATTCTATATTCTTAATTCTATATTCAGTATTCTGTATTCTATAATCTAAATTCTGTGTTCTGCATTCCATGTTCTAAATTTTGGTTTCTGTATTCTGTTTTCCATATTCTATATTTTGTGTTCTACATTCTATATTCTAAATTCTATATTCAGTATTCTGTATTCTATAATTTAAATTCTGTGTTCTGAATTCCATGTTCTTAACTTTGGGTTCTGTATTCTGCTTTCCATGTTCTATATTCTGTGTTCTACATTCTGTATACTGTATTCTATATTCTTCATTCCGTATTCAATATTCTATATTTTGTGTCCTTCATTATATATTCTCAATTCTATATTCAGTATTCCGTATTCTATATTTTAAATTCTGTGTTCGGCATTCCATTACTAAATTCTAAGTTCTATATTCTCTTTTTTATAATCTTAATTTTTTGTTCTTCATTCTATATTCTACATTCTATATTCTTCATTCTATATTCTGCATTCCGTATAGTAGATTCTATATTCTGTGTTTTACATTCTATATTCTAATTTCTATATTCAGTATTCTGTATTCTATAATCTAAATTCTGTGTTCTGCATTCCATGTTCTAAATTCTGGGTTCTATATTCCCTTTCTATATTCTATATTCTGTGTTCTGCATTCCATGATCTAAATACTATATTCAGTATTCTGTACTCTATATTCTATATTCTGTGTTTTACATTGTATATTCCAAATTCGATATTCAGTATTCTGTATTCTATTTTCTAAATTCTGTGTTCTACATTCCATGTTCTAAATCCGGTATTCAATATCCTCTATTTTATATTCTATATTGTGTGTACTTCATTCTATACTCTACATACTATATTTTACATTCCGTACTGTATAGTCTAAATTTTGAGTTCTAAATTCTAAATTCTAAATTCTATATTCAGAATTATGTTTTCTATATTCTAAATTCTGTGTTCTGCATTCCGTGTTCTATATTCTATTTTCAGTATTCTATATTCTATATTCTATATCCTGTGTTCTAAATTCTATGTTCTAAACTCTATATTCAGTATTCTGTATTCTATATTCTAAATTCTGTGTTGTGCATTCCATGTTCTAATTTCTATATTCAGTATTCTGTATTCCGTATTCTAAATTCTGTGTTCTGCATTCGATGATCTAAATTCTATATTCAGTAATCTGTATTCTATATTCTAAATTCTGTGTTTTGCATTCCATGTTATAAATTTTGGCTTCTGTATTCTGTTTTCCATATTCTATATTCTATGTTCTACATTCTATATTCTAAATTATATATACAGTGTTTTGTATTCTATATTATAAATTCTGTGTTCTGCATTCCATTCCTAAATTCTAGGTTCTATATTCTCTTTTATATATTCAATACTTTGTGTTCTTCATTCTATATTCTACATTTTATATTTTGCATTCATTCTCTATATTCTATATTCTGTATTCTAAATTCAATATTCAGTATTCTGTATTCTATAACTGAATTCTCAGTTCTACATTCTATATTCAAAATTCTAAATTCAGTATTCTGTATTCTATATTCTATATTCTGTGTTCTGCATTCCATGATCTAAATTCTGACTTCTTTATTGTCTTTTATATATTCTATAATTTGTGTTGTTCTTACTATATTCCACATTCTATATTCTGCATTTCGTATTCTATGTTATATATTCTGTGTTTTACATTCTATATTCGAAATTCTATATTCAGTATTCTGTATTCTATAATCTAAATTCTGTGTTCTGCATTCCATGTTCTATATTCTGGGTTCTATATTCTGTACTCTATTCTATATAGTGTGTTTTTCATTCTATATTCTACATACTATAGTCTGCATTCAGTATTCTATATTCTATATTGTGTGATCTACATTTTATATTTTAAATTCTATATTCTCTATTCTGTATTCTATATTATAAATTTTGTGTTCTGCATTCCATGTTATAAATTCTGGTTTCTATATTCTCAATTCTATATTCTATATTCTGTGTTCTACATTATATATTCTAAATTCTGTATTTTGTATTTATATTCTATATTCAAAATTCTGTGTTCTGAATTCCATGTTCTAAATTCGATATTAAGTATTCTGTATTCTATATTCTAAATTCCGTGTTCTTCATTTATGTTCTAAATACTATATTCAGTGTTCTGTATTCTATTTTCTAAATACTGTGTTCTACATTCCATGTTCTAAATTCTTTATTCTATATTCTCTATTATATATTCTATATTGTGTGTTCTTCATTCTATACTCTAAATACTATATTTTGCCTTCCATATTCTATATTCTAAATTTTGAATCTAAATTCTATATTCTAAATTCTATATTCAGTATTCTGTTTTCTATATTCTAAATTCTGTGTTCTGCATTCCATATTCTATATTCTATTTTCAGAATTCTATATTCTATATTCTAAATTCTGTGTACTGCATTCTATGTTCTAAATTCTATATTCAGTATTCTGTTTTGTATATTCTAAATTCTGTGTTTGAATTCCAAGTTCAAAATTCTGGGTTCTGTATTCTGTTTTCCATATTCTATATTCTGTGTTCTACATTCTATATTCTGTAATCTATATTCTGCTTTCCTTATTCTATAATCTATATTCTGTGTCCTACATTCTATACTCTAAATTCTATTTTTATTATTCTGTATTCTATTTTCTAAATTCTGTGTTCTACTTTCCATGTTCTAAATTCTGGGTTCTATATTCTCTATTCTATATTCTGTGTTCTACATTCTATTTTCTAAATTCTATATTCAGTAATTTTTATTCTATATTCTAAATTCTATGTTCTGCATTTCATGTTCTAAATTCTATATTCAGTATTCTGCTTTCTGTATTCTAAATTCTGTGTTCTGCATCATATGTTCTAAATTCTGTATTCAGTATTATGTATTCTATATTCTAAATTCTGTGTTCTGCATTCCATTTCTAAATTCTGGGTTTTATATTCTCTTTTATATATTCTATATTTTGTGTTCTTCATTCTACATTCCACATTCTATATTCTGCATTCCGTATTCTATATTCTATATTCTGTGTTTTACATTCTATATTCTAAATTCTATATTAAGAATTGTGTATTCTATAATCTAAATTCTGTGTTCTGCATTCCATGTTCTAAATTCTGAGTTCTATATTCTCTACTCTATTCTATATTTTGTGTTTTTCATTCTATATTCTACATACTATATTCTGCCTTCCGTATTCTATATTCCATACTATGTGCTCTACATTCTTTATTCTAATTCTATATTCAGTATTCAGTATTCTATATTCTAAATTCTGTGTTCTGCATTATATGTTCTAAATTCAATATTCAGGATTCTGTATTCTATATTCTTAATTCTGTGTTATGCATTCCATGTTCTAAATTCTGAATTCTATATCCTCTATGCTATATTCTATATTCTGTGTTCTACATTCTATATTCTAAATTCTGTGTTCTGCATTCTATCTTCTAAATTCTATATTCATTATTCTGTGTTCTATATTCTAAATTCTGTGTTCTGCATTCCATATTCTAAATTCTGGGTTCTGTATTCTGTTTTCCATAGTCTATATTCTTTGTTCTAAATTCTATATTCTGTATTCTATATTCTGCATCCCGAATTCTACATTGTATATTCTGTGTTCTACATTCTATATGCTAAATTCTATATTTAGTATTCATATTCTATTTTCTAAATTCTGTGTTCTGCATTCCATGTGCTAAATTCTGTATTCTATAATCTGTATTCTATGTTCTGTGTTCTACATTCTATATTCTAAATTCTATATTCAGTATTCTGTATTGTAAGTTCTAAATTCTGTGTTCTGCATTACATGTTCTACATTCTGTGTTCTACATTGTCTATTGTATATTCTATATAATGTGTTCTTCATTCTATACTCTACATACTATATTTTGCATTCGGTAGTCTATATTATATATTCTTTGTTCTAAATTTTTTATTCTAAATTCTATATTCAGTATTCTATATTCTATATACTAAATTCGGTGTTCTGCATTCCATGTTCTATATTCTATATTCAGTATTCTGTATTCTATATTCTAAATTCTGTGTTCTGCATTATATGTTCTAAATTCTATATTCAGTATTCTGTATTCTATAGTCTATATTTTGTGTTCTGCATTCCATGTTATAAATTCTGGGTTCTGTATTCTGTTTTCCATATTCTATACTCTGTGTTCTACATTCTATATTCTGCATTCCGAATTCTATATTTTATATTCTGTGTTTTACATTCTATATTCGAAATTCTATATTCAGTATTCTGTATTATATGGTCTAAATTCTGTGTTCTGCTTTCTATGTTCTAAATTCTATATTCATTTTTCTGTGTTCTATATTCAAAAATCTGTGTTCTGAATTCCATGTTCAAAATTCTGGATTCTGTATTCTGTTTTCCATATTCTATATTCTGTGTTCTACATTCTATATTCTGTATTCTATATTCTGCTTCCCGTATACTATATTCTATATGCTGTGTCCTATATTCTATATTGTAAATTCTATTTCCAGTATTCTGTATTCTATTTTCTAAATTCTGTGTTCTACATTCCATGTTCTAAATTGTGGATTCTATATTCTCTATTATATATTTTGTGTTCTACATTCTATTTTCTAAATTCTATATTCAGTATTCTGTATTCTATAGTCTAAATTCTGTGTTCTGCATTACAAGTTCTAAATTCGGGGTTTTGTATTCTGTTTTCCATATTCTATATTCTGTGTTCTACATTCTATATACTGTATTCTGTATTCTGCATTCCGTATTCTATATTGTATATTCTGTGTTCTTCATTATATATTCTAAATTCTATATTCACTATTCCGTATTCTATATTCTAAATTCTGTTTTCGGCATTCCATTACTAAATTCTAAGTTCTATATTCTCTGTTTTATATTCTTTATATTGTGTTCTGCATTCTATATTCTGCATTCATTTTCTATGTTCTATGTCCTGTATTCTATATTCTGTATTCTAATTTCTATATTCAGTAGTCAGTATTCTATAGTCTGAATTCTCTGTTCTACGTTGTATATTCAAAATTCTAAATTCAGTATTCTGTTTTCTATATTCTAAATTGTGTGTCCTGCATTCCAAATTCTAAATTCTGGCTTCTATATTCTCTATTATATATTCTATATTTTGGGTTCTTCATTCTAAAACCACATTCAATATTCTGAATTCCGTATACTATATTCTATGTTCTGTGTTTTACATTCTATATTCTAAATTCTATATTCAGTATTCTGTATTCTATAATCTAAATTCTGTGTTCTGCATTCCATGTTCTAAATTTTGGGTTCTGTATTCTGTTTTCCATATTCTATATTGTGTGTTCTACATTCTATATTCTAAATTCTATATTCAGTATTTTGTATTATATATTTAAATTCTGTGTTCTGCACACCATTACTAAATTCTAGGTTCTATATTCTCTTTTATATATTCAATATTTTGTGTTCTTAATTCTATATTCTACATTCTATATTCTGCATTCATTTTCCATATTCTATGTTCTGTTTTCTATATTCTGTATTCTAATTCCTATATTCAGTATTCTGTATTCCATATTCTGAATTCGGTGTTCTACATTCTATATTCAATATTCTAAATTCAGTATTCTGTATTCTATATTCTAAATTCTATGTTCTGCATTCCATGATCTAAATACTGGCTTCTATATTCTCTTTTATATATTCTATATTTTGTGTTGTTCTTTCTATATTCCACATTCTATATTCTGCATACGGTATTCTATATTGAATATTCTGTGTTTTACGTTCTATATTCGAAATTCTATATTCAGTATTCTGTATTCTATAACGTAAACTCTGTATTCTTCATTCCATGTTCTAAATTCTGGGTTCTATATTCTCTTATCTATTTATATTGTGTGTTTTTCTTTCTATATTCTACATAGTATAGTCTGCATTCCGTATTCTATATTCTATATTATGTGTTCTTCATTCTATATTCTAAATTCTATATTCTCTATTCTGTATTCTATATTCTAAATTCTGTGTTCTGCATTCCATGATCTAAATTCTGGGTTATATTCTCTTTCTATATTCTATATTCTGTTTTCTTCATTCTATTTTCCACATTCTATATTCTGCATTCCGTATACTATATTCTATATTCTGTGTTTTACATTTTATTTTCGAAATTCTATATTCAGTATTCTGTATTCTATAATCTAAACTATGTGTTCTGCATTCCATGTTCTAAATTCTGGGTTCTATATTCTCTATTCTATATTCTATATTTTGTGTTCTACATTCTATATTCTAAATTCTATATTCAGTATTCTGTATTCTATAATCTTAATTCTATTTTCTGCATTCCATGCTCTTAATTCTGGGTTCTATATTCTCTATTCTCTATTCTATATTCTGTGTTACAGATTCTATATTCTAAATTCTATATTCAGTATTCTGTATTCTATATTCTAAATTCTGTGTTCTGCATTGCATGTTCTATATTCTATATATAGTATCCTGTATTCTATATTCTATATTTTGTGTTCTACATTCTATATTTTAAATTCTATATTCAGAATTCTGTTTTCTATTTTCTATATTCTGTGTTCAGCGTTCCATGTTCTAAATTCTGTGTTCTATATCCTCTATTCTATATTCGATATTGTGTGTTCTTCATTCTATAGTCTACATACAATATTTTGCATTCCGTATTCTATATTCTAAATTCTGAGTTCTAAGTTCTAAATTCTAAATTCTATATTCAGTAATCCATATTCTATATACTAAATTCTGTGTTCTGCTTTCTATGTTCTAAATTCTATATTCAGTATACTGTATTCTATTTTCTAAATTCAGTGTTCTGCATATCATGTTCTAAATTCTGGATTCTATATTCTCTATTCTGTGTTCTACATTCTAGGTTCTAAATACTATATCCAGTATTCTGTATTCTATATTCTAAATTCTGTGTTCAGCATTCCATGTTCTATATTCTATTTTCAGTGTTTTACATTCTATATTCTAAATTATGTGTTCTGCATTCTATGTTCTAAATTCTATATTCACTATTCTGTATTATATATTCTAAATTCTGTGTTTGCATTCAATGTTCTAAATTCTGGATTCTATACTTTGTATTCTATATTCTATAATCTGTGTTCTTCATTCAATATTCTAAATTCTGTATTCATTATTCTGTATTCTATTGTCAAAATTCTGAGTTCTGCATTCTATGTTCTAAATTCTATATTCATTATTCTGTGTTCTATATTCTAAATTCTGTGTTCTGAATTCCATGTTCAAAATTCTGGGTTCTGTATTCTGTTTTCCATATCTATATTCTGTGTTCTCCATTCTATATTCTGTAATTTATATTCTGCTTTCCTTATTCTATATTGTATATTCTGTGTCCTACGTTCTATATTCTGAATTCTATTTTTATTATTCTGTATTCTATTTTCAAAATTCTGTGTTCTACATTCCATGTTCTAAATTCTGAGTTCTATATTCTCTATTGTATATACTGTGTTCTACATTCTATTTTCTAAATTCTATGTTCAGTATTTTTTTATTCTATATTCTAAGTTCTATGTTCTGCATTTCATGTTCTAATTTCTATATTCAGTATTCTGCTTTCTGTATTCTAAATTCTGTGTTCTTCATCATATGTTCTAAATTCTGTATTCAGTATTATGTATTCTGTATTCTAAATTCTGTGTTCTGCATTCCATTTCTAAATTCTGGCTTCTATATTCTCTTTTATATATTCTATATTTTGTGTTGTTCTTTCTATATTCCACATTCTATATTCTGCATACTGTATTCTATATTGAATATTCTGTGTTTTACATTCTATATTCGAATTTCTATATTCAGTATTCTGTATTCTATAACCTAAACTCTGTATTCTTCATTCCATGTTCTAAATTCTGGGTTCTATATTCTCTAATCTATTCTATATTGTGTGTTTTTCATTCTATATTCTACATAGTATAGTCTGCATTCCGTATTCTATATTCTATATTATGTGTTCTTCATTCTATATTCTAAATTCTATATTCTCTATTCTGTATTCTATATTCTAAATTCTGTGTTCTGCATTCCATGATCTAAATTCTGGGTTCTATATTCTCTTTCTATATTCTATATTCTGTTTTCTTCATTCTATTTTCCACATTCTATATACTGCATTCCGTATAATATATTCTATATTCTGTGATTTACATTTTATTTTCAAAATTCTATATTCAGTATTCTGTATTCTATAATCTAAACTATGTGTTCTGCATTCAATGTTCTAAATTCTGGGTTCTATATTCTCTATTCTATATTCTATATTTTGTGTTCTACATTCTATATTCTAAATTCTATATTCAGTATTCTGTATTCTATATTTTAAATTCTGTTTTCTGCATTCCATGCTCTTAATTCTGGGTTCTATATTCTCTATTCTATATTCTGTGTTACAGATTCTATATTCTAAATTCTATATTCAGTATTCTGTATTCTATATTCTAAATTCTGTGTTCTGCATTGCATGTTCTATATTCTATATTTAGTATCCTGTATTCTATATTCTATATTCTGTGTTCTAAATTCTATATTCTAAATTCTATATTCAGAATTCTGTATTCTATCTTCTATATTCTGTGTTCAGCGTTCCATGTTCTAAATTCTGTGTTCTATATCCTCTATTCTATATTCGATATTGTGTGTTCTTCATTCTATACTCTACATACAATATTTTGCATTCCGTATTCTATATTCTAAATTCTGAGTTCTAAGTTCTAAATTCTAAATACTATATTCAGTATTCTATAGTCTATATAATAAATTCTGTGTTCTGCATTCTATATTCTAAATTCTATATTCAGTATTCTGCATTCTACTTTCCAGATTCAGTGTTCTGAATTTCATTTTCTAAATTCTGGATTCTATATTCTATATTCTGTGTTCTACATTCTATATTCTAAATTCTATATTCAGTATTACCTATTCTATATTCTAAATTCTGTGTTATGCATTCCATATTCTATATTCTGAATTCTATATACTCTATGCTATATTCTATATTCTGTGTTCTACATTCTATATTCTAAATTCTGGTTCTGCATTGTATGTTCTAAATTCTATATTCATTATTCTGTGTTCTATATTCTAAGTTCTGTGTTCTGCATTCCATATTCTAAATTCTGTGTTCTGTATTCTGTTTTCCATAGTCTATATTCTGTGTTCTACATTCTATATTCTGTATTCTATATTCTGCATTCCGAATTCTACATTGTATATTCTGTGTTCTACATTCTATATGCTAAATTCTATATTCAGTATTCATATACTATTTTCTAAATTCTGTGCTCTGCATTCCATGTGCTTATTTCTGTATTCTATAATCTGTATTCTATGTTCTGTGTTCTACATTCTATATTCTAAATTCTATATTCAGTATTCTGTATTGTAAGTTCTAAATTCTGTGTTCTGCATTACATGTTCTACATTCTGGGTTTTACCTTGTCTATTGTATATTCTATATAATGTGTTCTTCATTCTATACTCTACATACTATATTTTGCATTCCGTAGTCTATATTATATATTCTTTGTTCTAAATTTTTAATTCTAAATTCTATATACATTATTCTATATTCTATATACTAAATTCGGTGTTCTGCTTTCCATGTTCTATATTCTATATTCAGTATTCTGTATTCTATAGTCTAAATTCTGTGTTCTGCATTACAATTTCTAAATTCGGGGTTTTGTATTCTGTTTTCCATATTCTATATTCTGTGTTCTATATTCTATATACTGTATTCTGTATTCTGCATTCCGTATTCTATATTGTATATTCTGTGTTCTTCATTATATATTCGAAATTCTATATCCACTCTTCCGTATTTTATATTCTAAATTCGGTGTTCAGCATACCATTACTAAATTCTAAGTTCTATATTCTCTATTTTATATTCTTTATATGGTGTTCTGCATTCTATATTATGCATTCATTTTCTTTGTTCTATGTTCTGTGTTCTATATTCTGTATTCTAATTTCTATATTCAGTAGTCGGTATTCTATAGTCTGAATTCTCTGTTCTACGTTCTATATTCAAAATTCTAAATTCAGTATTCTGTATTCTATATTCTAAATTCTCTGTTCTGCTTTCCATGTTCTAAATTCTGGGTTCTATATTCTCTATTATATATTCTATATTTTGTGTTCTTCATTCTATATTCCACATTCTATATTCTGAATTCCGTATACTATATTCTATATTCTGTGTTTTACATTCTATATTCTTAATTCTATATTCAGTATTCTGTATTCTATAATCTAAATTCTGTGTTCTGCATTCCATATTCTAAATTTTGGTTTCTGTATTCTGTTTTCCATATTCTATATTTTGTGTTCTACATTCTATATTCTAAATTCTATATTCAGTATTTTGTATTCTATAATTTAAATTCTGTGTTCTGAATTCCATGTTCTAAACTTTGGGTTCTGTATTCTTTTTTCCATGTTCTATATTCTGTGTTCTACATTCTGTATACTGTATTCTATATTCTTCATTCCGTATTCAATATTCTATATTTTGTGTCCTTCATTATATATTCTAAATTCTATATTCAGTATTCGGTATTCTATATTCTATATTCTGTTTTCGGCATTCCATTACTAAATTCTAAGTTCTATATTCTCTTTTTTATAATCTTAATTTTTTGTTCTTCATTCTATATTCTACATTCTATATTCTTCATTCTATATTCTGCATTCCGTATAGTAGATTCTATATTCTGTGTTTTACATTCTATATTCTAAATTCTATATTCAGTATTCTGTATTCTATAATCTAAATTCTGTGTTCTGCATTCCATGTTCTAATTTCTGGGTTCTATATTCCCTTTCTATATTCTATATTCTGTGTTCTGCATTCCATGATCTAAATACTATATTCAGTATTCTGTACTCTATATTCTATATTCTGTGTTTTACATTGTATATTCCAAATTCGATATTCAGTATTCTGTATTCTATTTTCTAAATTCTGTGTTCTACATTCCATGTTCTAAATTCGGTATTCAATATCCTCTATTTTATATTGTATATTGTGTGTACTTCATTCTATACTCTACATACTATATTTTACATTCCGTACTGTATAGTCTAAATTTTGAGTTCTAAATTCTAAATTCTAAATTCTATATTCAGAATTATGTTTTCTATATTCTAAATTCTGTGTTCTGCATTCCGTGTTCTATATTCTATTTTCAGTATTCTATATTCTATATTCTATATCCTGTGTTCTTAATTCTATGTTCTAAACTCTATATTCAGTATTCTGTATTCTATATTCTAAATTCTGTGTTGTGCATTCCATGTTCTAATTTCTATATTCAGTATTCTGTATTCCGTATTCTAAATTCTGTGTTCTGCATTCAATGTTCTATATTCTGGGTTCTATATTCTGTACTCTATTCTATATAGTGTGTTTTTCATTCTATATTCTACATACTATAGTCTGCATTCAGTATTCTATATTCTATATTGTGTGATCTACATTTTATATTTTAAATTCTATATTCTCTATTCTGTATTCTATATTATAAATTTTGTGTTCTGCATTCCATGTTATAAATTCTGGTTTCTATATTCTCAATTCTATATTCTATATTCTGTGTTCTACATTATATATTCTAAATTCTGTATTTTGTATTTATATTCTATATTCAAAATTCTGTGTTCTGAATTCCATGTTCTAAATTCGATATTAAGTATTCTGTATTCTATATTCTAAATTCCGTGTTCTTCATTTATGTTCTAAATACTATATTCAGTGTTCTGTATTCTATTTTCTAAATTCTGTGTTCTACATTCCATGTTCTAAATTCTTTATTCTATATTCTCTATTATATATTCTATATTGTGTGTTCTTCATTCTATACTCTAAATACTATATTTTGCCTTCCATATTCTATATTCTAAATTTTGAATTCTAAATTCTATATTCTAAATTCTATATTCAGTATTCTGTTTTCTATATTCTAAATTCTGTGTTCTGCATTCCATATTCTATATTCTATTTTCAGAATTCTATATTCTATATTCTAAATTCTGTGTACTGCATTCTATGTTCTAAATTCTATATTCAGTATTCTGTTTTGTATATTCTAAATTCTGTGTTTGAATTCCAAGTTCAAAATTCTGGGTTCTGTATTCTGTTTTCCATATTCTATATTCTGTGTTCTACATTCTATATTCTGTAATCTATATTCTGCTTTCCTTATTCTATAATCTATATTCTGTGTCCTACATTCTATACTCTAAATTCTATTTTTATTATTCTGTATTCTATTTTCTAAATTCTGTGTTCTACTTTCCATGTTCTAAATTCTGGGTTCTATATTCTCTATTCTATATTCTGTGTTCTACATTCTATTTTCTAAATTCTATATTCAGTAATTTTTATTCTATATTCTAAATTCTATGTTCTGCATTTCATGTTCTAAATTCTATATTCAGTATTCTGCTTTCTGTATTCTAAATTCTGTGTTCTGCATCATATGTTCTAAATTCTGTATTCAGTATTATGTATTCTATATTCTAAATTCTGTGTTCTGCATTCCATTTCTAAATTCTGGGTTTTATATTCTCTTTTATATATTCTATATTTTGTGTTCTTCTTTCTACATTCCACATTCTATATTCTGCATTCCGTATTCTATATTCTATATTCTGTGTTTTACATTCTATATTCTAAATTCTATATTAAGAATTGTGTATTCTATAATCTAAATTCTGTGTTCTGCATTCCATGTTCTAAATTCTGAGTTCTATATTCTCTACTCTATTCTATATTTTGTGTTTTTCATTCTATATTCTACATACTATATTCTGCCTTCCGTATTCTATATTCCATACTATGTGCTCTACATTCTTTATTCTAATTCTATATTCAGTATTCAGTATTCTATATTCTAAATTCTGTGTTCTGCATTATATGTTCTAAATTCAATATTCAGGATTCTGTATTCTATATTCTTAATTCTGTGTTATGCATTCCATGTTCTAAATTCTGAATTCTATATCCTCTATGCTATATTCTATATTCTGTGTTCTACATTCTATATTCTAAATTCTGTGTTCTGCATTCTATCTTCTAAATTCTATATTCATTATTCTGTGTTCTATATTCTAAATTCTGTGTTCTGCATTCCATATTCTAAATTCTGGGTTCTGTATTCTGTTTTCCATAGTCTATATTCTTTGTTCTAAATTCTATATTCTGTATTCTATATTCTGCATCCCGAATTCTACATTGTATATTCTGTGTTCTACATTCTATATGCTAAATTCTATATTTAGTATTCATATTCTATTTTCTAAATTCTGTGTTCTGCATTCCATGTGCTAAATTCTGTATTCTATAATCTGTATTCTATGTTCTGTGTTCTACATTCTATATTCTAAATTCTATATTCAGTATTCTGTATTGTAAGTTCTAAATTCTGTGTTCTGCATTACATGTTCTACATTCTGTGTTCTACATTGTCTATTGTATATTCTATATAATGTGTTCTTCATTCTATACTCTACATACTATATTTTGCATTCGGTAGTCTATATTATATATTCTTTGTTCTAAATTTTTTATTCTAAATTCTATATTCAGTATTCTATATTCTATATACTAAATTCGGTGTTCTGCATTCCATGTTCTATATTCTATATTCAGTATTCTGTATTCTATATTCTAAATTCTGTGTTCTGCATTATATGTTCTAAATTCTATATTCAGTATTCTGTATTCTATAGTCTATATTTTGTGTTCTGCATTCCATGTTATAAATTCTGGGTTCTGTATTCTGTTTTCCATATTCTATACTCTGTGTTCTACATTCTATATTCTGCATTCCGAATTCTATATTTTATATTCTGTGTTTTACATTCTATATTCGAAATTCTATATTCAGTATTCTGTATTATATGGTCTAAATTCTGTGTTCTGCTTTCTATGTTCTAAATTCTATATTCATTTTTCTGTGTTCTATATTCAAAAATCTGTGTTCTGAATTCCATGTTCAAAATTCTGGATTCTGTATTCTGTTTTCCATATTCTATATTCTGTGTTCTACATTCTATATTCTGTATTCTATATTCTGCTTCCCGTATACTATATTCTATATGCTGTGTCCTATATTCTATATTCTAAATTCTATTTTCAGTATTCTGTATTCTATTTTCTAAATTCTGTGTTCTACATTCCATGTTCTAAATTGTGGATTCTATATTCTCTATTATATATTTTGTGTTCTACATTCTATTTTCTAAATTCTATATTCAGTATTCTGTATTCTATAGTCTAAATTCTGTGTTCTGCATTACAAGTTCTAAATTCGGGGTTTTGTATTCTGTTTTCCATATTCTATATTCTGTGTTCTACATTCTATATACTGTATTCTGTATTCTGCATTCCGTATTCTATATTGTATATTCTGTGTTCTTCATTATATATTCTAAATTCTATATTCACTATTCCGTATTCTATATTCTAAATTCTGTTTTCGGCATTCCATTACTAAATTCTAAGTTCTATATTCTCTGTTTTATATTCTTTATATTGTGTTCTGCATTCTATATTCTGCATTCATTTTCTATGTTCTATGTCCTGTATTCTATATTCTGTATTCTAATTTCTATATTCAGTAGTCAGTATTCTATAGTCTGAATTCTCTGTTCTACGTTGTATATTCAAAATTCTAAATTCAGTATTCTGTTTTCTATATTCTAAATTGTGTGTCCTGCATTCCAAATTCTAAATTCTGGCTTCTATATTCTCTATTATATATTCTATATTTTGGGTTCTTCATTCTAAAACCACATTCAATATTCTGAATTCCGTATACTATATTCTATGTTCTGTGTTTTACATTCTATATTCTAAATTCTATATTCAGTATTCTGTATTCTATAATCTAAATTCTGTGTTCTGCATTCCATGTTCTAAATTTTGGGTTCTGTATTCTGTTTTCCATATTCTATATTGTGTGTTCTACATTCTATATTCTAAATTCTATATTCAGTATTTTGTATTATATATTTAAATTCTGTGTTCTGCACACCATTACTAAATTCTAGGTTCTATATTCTCTTTTATATATTCAATATTTTGTGTTCTTAATTCTATATTCTACATTCTATATTCTGCATTCATTTTCCATATTCTATGTTCTGTTTTCTATATTCTGTATTCTAATTCCTATATTCAGTATTCTGTATTCCATATTCTGAATTCGGTGTTCTACATTCTATATTCAATATTCTAAATTCAGTATTCTGTATTCTATATTCTAAATTCTATGTTCTGCATTCCATGATCTAAATACTGGCTTCTATATTCTCTTTTATATATTCTATATTTTGTGTTGTTCTTTCTATATTCCACATTCTATATTCTGCATACGGTATTCTATATTGAATATTCTGTGTTTTACGTTCTATATTCGAAATTCTATATTCAGTATTCTGTATTCTATAACGTAAACTCTGTATTCTTCATTCCATGTTCTAAATTCTGGGTTCTATATTCTCTTATCTATTTATATTGTGTGTTTTTCTTTCTATATTCTACATAGTATAGTCTGCATTCCGTATTCTATATTCTATATTATGTGTTCTTCATTCTATATTCTAAATTCTATATTCTCTATTCTGTATTCTATATTCTAAATTCTGTGTTCTGCATTCCATGATCTAAATTCTGGGTTATATTCTCTTTCTATATTCTATATTCTGTTTTCTTCATTCTATTTTCCACATTCTATATTCTGCATTCCGTATACTATATTCTATATTCTGTGTTTTACATTTTATTTTCGAAATTCTATATTCAGTATTCTGTATTCTATAATCTAAACTATGTGTTCTGCATTCCATGTTCTAAATTCTGGGTTCTATATTCTCTATTCTATATTCTATATTTTGTGTTCTACATTCTATATTCTAAATTCTATATTCAGTATTCTGTATTCTATAATCTTAATTCTATTTTCTGCATTCCATGCTCTTAATTCTGGGTTCTATATTCTCTATTCTCTATTCTATATTCTGTGTTACAGATTCTATATTCTAAATTCTATATTCAGTATTCTGTATTCTATATTCTAAATTCTGTGTTCTGCATTGCATGTTCTATATTCTATATATAGTATCCTGTATTCTATATTCTATATTTTGTGTTCTACATTCTATATTTTAAATTCTATATTCAGAATTCTGTTTTCTATTTTCTATATTCTGTGTTCAGCGTTCCATGTTCTAAATTCTGTGTTCTATATCCTCTATTCTATATTCGATATTGTGTGTTCTTCATTCTATAGTCTACATACAATATTTTGCATTCCGTATTCTATATTCTAAATTCTGAGTTCTAAGTTCTAAATTCTAAATTCTATATTCAGTAATCCATATTCTATATACTAAATTCTGTGTTCTGCTTTCTATGTTCTAAATTCTATATTCAGTATACTGTATTCTATTTTCTAAATTCAGTGTTCTGCATATCATGTTCTAAATTCTGGATTCTATATTCTCTATTCTGTGTTCTACATTCTAGGTTCTAAATACTATATCCAGTATTCTGTATTCTATATTCTAAATTCTGTGTTCAGCATTCCATGTTCTATATTCTATTTTCAGTGTTTTACATTCTATATTCTAAATTATGTGTTCTGCATTCTATGTTCTAAATTCTATATTCACTATTCTGTATTATATATTCTAAATTCTGTGTTTGCATTCAATGTTCTAAATTCTGGATTCTATACTTTGTATTCTATATTCTATAATCTGTGTTCTTCATTCAATATTCTAAATTCTGTATTCATTATTCTGTATTCTATTGTCAAAATTCTGAGTTCTGCATTCTATGTTCTAAATTCTATATTCATTATTCTGTGTTCTATATTCTAAATTCTGTGTTCTGAATTCCATGTTCAAAATTCTGGGTTCTGTATTCTGTTTTCCATATCTATATTCTGTGTTCTCCATTCTATATTCTGTAATTTATATTCTGCTTTCCTTATTCTATATTGTATATTCTGTGTCCTACGTTCTATATTCTGAATTCTATTTTTATTATTCTGTATTCTATTTTCAAAATTCTGTGTTCTACATTCCATGTTCTAAATTCTGAGTTCTATATTCTCTATTGTATATACTGTGTTCTACATTCTATTTTCTAAATTCTATGTTCAGTATTTTTTTATTCTATATTCTAAGTTCTATGTTCTGCATTTCATGTTCTAATTTCTATATTCAGTATTCTGCTTTCTGTATTCTAAATTCTGTGTTCTTCATCATATGTTCTAAATTCTGTATTCAGTATTATGTATTCTGTATTCTAAATTCTGTGTTCTGCATTCCATTTCTAAATTCTGGCTTCTATATTCTCTTTTATATATTCTATATTTTGTGTTGTTCTTTCTATATTCCACATTCTATATTCTGCATACTGTATTCTATATTGAATATTCTGTGTTTTACATTCTATATTCGAATTTCTATATTCAGTATTCTGTATTCTATAACCTAAACTCTGTATTCTTCATTCCATGTTCTAAATTCTGGGTTCTATATTCTCTAATCTATTCTATATTGTGTGTTTTTCATTCTATATTCTACATAGTATAGTCTGCATTCCGTATTCTATATTCTATATTATGTGTTCTTCATTCTATATTCTAAATTCTATATTCTCTATTCTGTATTCTATATTCTAAATTCTGTGTTCTGCATTCCATGATCTAAATTCTGGGTTCTATATTCTCTTTCTATATTCTATATTCTGTTTTCTTCATTCTATTTTCCACATTCTATATACTGCATTCCGTATAATATATTCTATATTCTGTGATTTACATTTTATTTTCAAAATTCTATATTCAGTATTCTGTATTCTATAATCTAAACTATGTGTTCTGCATTCAATGTTCTAAATTCTGGGTTCTATATTCTCTATTCTATATTCTATATTTTGTGTTCTACATTCTATATTCTAAATTCTATATTCAGTATTCTGTATTCTATATTTTAAATTCTGTTTTCTGCATTCCATGCTCTTAATTCTGGGTTCTATATTCTCTATTCTATATTCTGTGTTACAGATTCTATATTCTAAATTCTATATTCAGTATTCTGTATTCTATATTCTAAATTCTGTGTTCTGCATTGCATGTTCTATATTCTATATTTAGTATCCTGTATTCTATATTCTATATTCTGTGTTCTAAATTCTATATTCTAAATTCTATATTCAGAATTCTGTATTCTATCTTCTATATTCTGTGTTCAGCGTTCCATGTTCTAAATTCTGTGTTCTATATCCTCTATTCTATATTCGATATTGTGTGTTCTTCATTCTATACTCTACATACAATATTTTGCATTCCGTATTCTATATTCTAAATTCTGAGTTCTAAGTTCTAAATTCTAAATACTATATTCAGTATTCTATAGTCTATATAATAAATTCTGTGTTCTGCATTCTATATTCTAAATTCTATATTCAGTATTCTGCATTCTACTTTCCAGATTCAGTGTTCTGAATTTCATTTTCTAAATTCTGGATTCTATATTCTATATTCTGTGTTCTACATTCTATATTCTAAATTCTATATTCAGTATTACCTATTCTATATTCTAAATTCTGTGTTATGCATTCCATATTCTATATTCTGAATTCTATATACTCTATGCTATATTCTATATTCTGTGTTCTACATTCTATATTCTAAATTCTGGTTCTGCATTGTATGTTCTAAATTCTATATTCATTATTCTGTGTTCTATATTCTAAGTTCTGTGTTCTGCATTCCATATTCTAAATTCTGTGTTCTGTATTCTGTTTTCCATAGTCTATATTCTGTGTTCTACATTCTATATTCTGTATTCTATATTCTGCATTCCGAATTCTACATTGTATATTCTGTGTTCTACATTCTATATGCTAAATTCTATATTCAGTATTCATATACTATTTTCTAAATTCTGTGCTCTGCATTCCATGTGCTTATTTCTGTATTCTATAATCTGTATTCTATGTTCTGTGTTCTACATTCTATATTCTAAATTCTATATTCAGTATTCTGTATTGTAAGTTCTAAATTCTGTGTTCTGCATTACATGTTCTACATTCTGGGTTTTACCTTGTCTATTGTATATTCTATATAATGTGTTCTTCATTCTATACTCTACATACTATATTTTGCATTCCGTAGTCTATATTATATATTCTTTGTTCTAAATTTTTAATTCTAAATTCTATATACATTATTCTATATTCTATATACTAAATTCGGTGTTCTGCTTTCCATGTTCTATATTCTATATTCAGTATTCTGTATTCTATAGTCTAAATTCTGTGTTCTGCATTACAATTTCTAAATTCGGGGTTTTGTATTCTGTTTTCCATATTCTATATTCTGTGTTCTATATTCTATATACTGTATTCTGTATTCTGCATTCCGTATTCTATATTGTATATTCTGTGTTCTTCATTATATATTCGAAATTCTATATCCACTCTTCCGTATTTTATATTCTAAATTCGGTGTTCAGCATACCATTACTAAATTCTAAGTTCTATATTCTCTATTTTATATTCTTTATATGGTGTTCTGCATTCTATATTATGCATTCATTTTCTTTGTTCTATGTTCTGTGTTCTATATTCTGTATTCTAATTTCTATATTCAGTAGTCGGTATTCTATAGTCTGAATTCTCTGTTCTACGTTCTATATTCAAAATTCTAAATTCAGTATTCTGTATTCTATATTCTAAATTCTCTGTTCTGCTTTCCATGTTCTAAATTCTGGGTTCTATATTCTCTATTATATATTCTATATTTTGTGTTCTTCATTCTATATTCCACATTCTATATTCTGAATTCCGTATACTATATTCTATATTCTGTGTTTTACATTCTATATTCTTAATTCTATATTCAGTATTCTGTATTCTATAATCTAAATTCTGTGTTCTGCATTCCATATTCTAAATTTTGGTTTCTGTATTCTGTTTTCCATATTCTATATTTTGTGTTCTACATTCTATATTCTAAATTCTATATTCAGTATTTTGTATTCTATAATTTAAATTCTGTGTTCTGAATTCCATGTTCTAAACTTTGGGTTCTGTATTCTGTTTTCCATGTTCTATATTCTGTGTTCTACATTCTGTATACTGTATTCTATATTCTTCATTCCGTATTCAATATTCTATATTTTGTGTCCTTCATTATATATTCTAAATTCTATATTCAGTATTCGGTATTCTATATTCTATATTCTGTTTTCGGCATTCCATTACTAAATTCTAAGTTCTATATTCTCTTTTTTATAATCTTAATTTTTTGTTCTTCATTCTATATTCTACATTCTATATTCTTCATTCTATATTCTGCATTCCGTATAGTAGATTCTATATTCTGTGTTTTACATTCTATATTCTAAATTCTATATTCAGTATTCTGTATTCTATAATCTAAATTCTGTGTTCTGCATTCCATGTTCTAATTTCTGGGTTCTATATTCCCTTTCTATATTCTATATTCTGTGTTCTGCATTCCATGATCTAAATACTATATTCAGTATTCTGTACTCTATATTCTATATTCTGTGTTTTACATTGTATATTCCAAATTCGATATTCAGTATTCTGTATTCTATTTTCTAAATTCTGTGTTCTACATTCCATGTTCTAAATTCGGTATTCAATATCCTCTATTTTATATTCTATATTGTGTGTACTTCATTCTATACTCTACATACTATATTTTACATTCCGTACTGTATAGTCTAAATTTTGAGTTCTAAATTCTAAATTCTATATTCAGAATTATGTTTTCTATATTCTAAATTCTGTGTTCTGCATTCCGTGTTCTATATTCTATTTTCAGTATTCTATATTCTATATTCTATATCCTGTGTTCTTAATTCTATGTTCTAAACTCTATATTCAGTATTCTGTATTCTATATTCTAAATTCTGTGTTGTGCATTCCATGTTCTAATTTCTATATTCAGTATTCTGTATTCCGTATTCTAAATTCTGTGTTCTGCATTCGATGATTTAAATTCTATATTCAGTAATCTGTATTCTATATTCTAAATTCTGTGTTTTGCATTCCATGTTATAAATTTTGGCTTCTGTATTCTGTTTTCCATATTCTATATTCTATGTTCTACATTCTATATTCTAAATTATATATACAGTGTTTTGTATTCTATATTATAAATTCTGTGTTCTGCATTCCATTCCTAAATTCTAGGTTCTATATTCTCTTTTATATATTCAATACTTTGTGTTCTTCATTTTATATTCTACATTTTATATTTTGCATTCTTTCTCTATATTCTATATTCTGTATTCTAAATTCAATATTCAGTATTCTGTATTCTATAACTGAATTCTCAGTTCTACATTCTATATTCAAAATTCTAAATTCAGTATTCTGTATTCTATATTCTATATTCTGTGTTCTGCATTCCATGATCTAAATTCTGACTTCTTTATTGTCTTTTATATATTCTATAATTTGTGTTGTTCTTACTATATTCCACATTCTATATTCTGCATTTCGTATTCTATGTTATATATTCTGTGTTTTACATTCTATATTCGAAATTCTATATTCAGTATTCTGTATTCTATAATCTAAATTCTGTGTTCTGCATTCCATGTTCTATATTCTGGGTTCTATATTCTGTACTCTATTCTATATAGTGTGTTTTTCATTCTATATTCTACATACTATAGTCTGCATTCAGTATTCTATATTCTATATTGTGTGATCTACATTCTATATTTTAAATTCTATATTCTCTATTCTGTATTCTATATTCTAAATTTTGTGTTCTGCATTCCATGTTATAAATTCTGGTTTCTATAATCTCAATTCTATATTCTGTATTCTGTGTTCTACATTATAGATTCTAAATTCTATATTTTGTATTTATATTCTATATTCAAAATTCTGTGTTCTGAATTCCATGTTCTAAATTCGATATTAAGTATTCTGTATTCTATATTCTAAATTCCGTGTTCTGTATTTATGTTCTAAATACTATATTCAGTGTTCTGTATTCTATTTTCTATATACTGTGTTCTACATTCCATGTTCTAAATTCTTTATTCTATATTCTCTATTATATATTCTATATTGTGTGTTCTTCATTCTATACTCTAAATACTATATTTTGCCTTCCATATTCTATATTCTAAATATTGAATTCTAAATTCTATATTCTAAATTCTATATTCAGTATTCTGTTTTCTATATTCTAAATTCTGTGTTCTGCATTCCATGTTCTATATTCTATTTTCAGAATATTATATTCTATATTCTAAATTCTGTGTTCTGCATTCTATGTTCTAAATTCTATATTCAGTATTCAGTTTTGTATATTCTAATTTCTGTGTTTGAATTCCAAGTTCAAAATTCTGGGTTCTGTATTCTGTTTTCCATATTCTATGTTCTGTGTTCTACATTCTATATTCTGTAATCTATATTCTGCTTTCCTTTTTCTATATTCTATATTCTGTGTCCTACATTCTATACTCTAAATTCTATTTTTATTATTCTGTATTCTATTTTCTAAATTCTGTGTTCTACATTCCATGTTCTAAATTCTGGGTTCTATATTCTCTATTCTATATTCTGTGTTCTACATTCTATTTTCTAAATTCTATATTCAGTATTTTTTATTCTATATTCTAAATTCTATGTTCTGCATTTCATGTTCTAAATTCTATATTCAGTATTCTGCTTTCTGTATTCTAAATTCTGTGTTCTGCATCATATGTTCTAAATTCTGTATTCAGTATTATGTATTCTATATTCTAAATTCTGTGTTCTGCATTCCATTTCTAAATTCTCGGTTTTATATTCTCTTTTATATATTCTATATTTTGTGTTCTTCATTCTATATTCCACATTCTATATTCTGCATTCCGTATTCTATATTCTATATTCTGTGTTTTACATTCTATATTCTAAATTCTATATTAAGAATTGTGTATTCTATAATCTAAATTCTGTGTTCTGCATTCCATTTTCTAAATTCTGAGTTCCATATTCTCTACTCTATTCTATATTTTGTGTTTTTCATTCTATATTCTACATACTATATTCTGCCTTCCGTATTCCATATTCCATACTATGTGCTCTACATTCTTTATTCTAATTCAATATTCAGTATTCAGTATTCTATATTCTAAATTCTGTGTTCTGCATTATATGTTCTAAATTCAATATTCAGGATTCTGTATTCTATATTCTTAATTCTGTGTTATGCATTCCATGTTCTAAATTCTGAATTCTATATCCTCTATGCTATATTCTATATTCTGTGTTCTACATTCTATATTCTAAATTCTGTGTTCTGCATTCTATTTTCTAAATTCTATATTCATTATTCTGTGTTCTATATTCTAAATTCTGTGTTCTGCATTCCATATTCTAAATTCTGGGTTCTGTATTCTGTTTTCCATAGTCTATATTCTGTGTTCTACATTCTATATTCTGTATTCTATATTCTGCATCCCGAATTCTACATTGTATATTCTGTGTTCTACATTCTATATGCTAAATTGTATATTTAGTATTCATATTCTATTTTCTAAATTCTGTGTTCTGCATTCCATGTGCTAAATTCTGTATTCTATAATCTGTATTCTATGTTCTGTGTTCTACATTCTATATTCTAAATTCTATATTCAGTATTCTGTATTGTAAGTTCTAAATTCTGTGTTCTGCATTACATGTTCTACATTCTGTGTTCTACATTGTCTATTGTATATTCTATATAATGTGTTCTTCATTCTATACTCTACATACTATATTTTGCATTCCGTAGTCTATATTATATATTCTTTGTTCTAAATTTTTAATTCTAAATTCTATATTCAGTATTCTATATTCTATATACTAAATTCGGTGTTCTGCATTCCATGTTCTATATTCTATATTCAGTATTCTGTATTCTATATTCTAAATTCTGTGTTCTGCATTATATGATCTAAATTCTATATTCAGTATTCTGTATTCTATAGTCTATATTTTGTGTTCTGCATTCCATGTTATAAATTCTGGGTTCTGTATTCTGTTTTCCATATTCTATACTCTGTGTTCTACATTCTATATTCTGCATTCCGAATTCTATATTTTATATTCTGTGTTTTACATTCTATATTCGAAATTCTATATTCAGTATTCTGTATTATATGGTCTAAATTCTGTGTTCTGCTTTCTATGTTCTAAATTCTATATTCATTTTTCTGTGTTCTATATTCAAAAATCTGTGTTCTGAATTCCATGTTCAAAATTCTGGATTCTGTATTCTGTTTTCCATATTCTATATTCTGTGTTCTACATTCTATATTCTGTATTCTATATTCTGCTTCCCGTATACTATATTCTATATGCTGTGTCCTATATTCTATATTCTAAATTCTATTTTCAGTATTCTGTATTCTATTTTCTAAATTCTGTGTTCTACATTCCATGTTCTAAATTGTGGATTCTATATTCTCTATTATATATTCTGTGTTCTACATTCTATTTTCTAAATTCTATATTCAGTATTCTGTATTCTATAGTCTAAATTCTGTGTTCTGCATTACAAGTTCTAAATTCGGGGTTTTGTATTCTGTTTTCCATATTCTATATTCTGTGTTCTACATTGTATATACTGTATTCTGTATTCTGCATTCCGTATTCTATATTGTATATTCTGTGTTCTTCATTACATATTCTAAATTCTATATTCACTATTCCGTATTCTATATTCTAAATTCTGTGTTCGGCATTCCATTACTAAATTCTAAGTTCTATATTCTCTATTTTATATTCTTTATATTGTTTTCTGCATTCTATATTCTGCATTCATTTTCTATGTTCTATGTCCTGTGTTCTATATAATGTATTCTAAATTCTATATTCTGTATTCTGTATTCTATAGTCTGAATTCTCTGTTCTACGTTCTATATTCAAAATTCTAAATTCAGTATTCTGTATTCTACATTCTAAATTCTGTGTCCTGCATTCGAAATTCTATATTCTGGCTTCTATATTCTCTATTATTTATTCTATATTTTGGGTTCTTCATTCTATATACCACATTCAATATTCTGAATTCCGTATACTATATTCTATGTTCTGTGTTTTACATCCTATATTCTAAATTCTATATTCAGTATTCTGTATTCTATAATCTAAATTCTGTGTTCTGCATTCCATGTTCTAAATTTTTGTTTCTGTATTCTGTTTTCCATATTCTATATTTTGTGTTCTACATTCTATATTCTAAATTCTGTGTTCTGCATTCTATCTTCTAAATTCTATATTCATTATTCTGTGTTCTATATTCTAAATTCTGTGTTCTGCATTCCATATTCTAAATTCTGGGTTCTGTATTCTGTTTTCCATAGTCTATATTCTGTGTTCTACATTCTATATTCTGTATTCTATATTCTGCATCCCGAATTGTACATTGTATATTCTGTGTTCTACATTCTATATGCTAAATTCTATATTTAGTATTCATATTCTATTTTCTAAATTCTGTGTTCTGCATTCCATGTGCTAAATTCTTTATTCTATAATCTGTATTCTATTTTATGTGTTCTACATTCTATATTCTAAATTCTATATTCAGTATTCTGTATTGTAAGTTCTAAATTCTGTGTTCTGCATTACATGTTCTACATTCTGTGTTCTACATTGTCTATTGTATATTCTATATAATGTGTTCTTCATTCTATACTCTACATACTATATTTTGCATTCCGTAGTCTATATTATATATTCTTTGTTCTAAATTTTTAATTCTAAATTCTATATTCAGTATTCTATATTCTATATACTAAATTCGGTGTTCTGCATTCCATGTTCTATATTCTATATTCAGTATTCTGTATTCTATATTCTAAATTCTGTGTTCTGCATTATATGATCTAAATTCTATATTCAGTATTCTGTATTCTATAGTCTATATTTTGTGTTCTGCATTCCATGTTATAAATTCTGGGTTCTGTATTCTGTTTTCCATATTCTATACTCTGTGTTCTACATTCTATATTCTGCATTCCGAATTCTATATTTTATATTCTGTGTTTTACATTCTATATTCGAAATTCTATATTCAGTATTCTGTATTATATGGTCTAAATTCTGTGTTCTGCTTTCTATGTTCTAAATTCTATATTCATTTTTCTGTGTTCTATATTCAAAAATCTGTGTTCTGAATTCCATGTTCAAAATTCTGGATTCTGTATTCTGTTTTCCATATTCTATATTCTGTGTTCTACATTCTATATTCTGTATTCTATATTCTGATTCCCTTATACTATATACTATATGCTGTGTCCTATATTCTATATTCTAAATTCTATTTTCAGTATTCTGTATTCTATTTTCTAAATTCTGTGTTCTACATTCCATGTTCTAAATTGTGGATTCTATATTCTCTATTATATATTCTGTGTTCTACATTCTATTTTCTAAATTCTATATTCAGTATTCTGTATTCTATAGTCTAAATTCTGTGTTCTGCATTACAAGTTCTAAATTCGGGGTTTTGTATTCTGTTTTCCATATTCTATATTCTGTGTTCTACATTCTATATACTGTATTCTGTATTCTGCATTCCGTATTCTATATTGTATATTCTGTGTTCTTCATTATATATTCTAAATTCTATATTCACTATTCCGTTTTCTATATTCTAAATTCTGTGTTCGGCATTCCATTACTAAATTCTAAGTTCTATATTCTCTATTTTATATTCTTTATAATGTTTTCTGCATTCTATATTCTGCATTCATTTTCTATGTTCTATGTCCTGTGTTCTATATTCTGTATTCTAAATTCTATATTCAGTATTCTGTATTCTATAGTCTGAATTCTCTGTTCTACGTTCTATATTCAAAATTCTAAATTCAGTATTCTGTATTCTATATTCTAAATTCTGTGTCCTGCATTCGAAATTCTAAATTCTGGCTTCTATATTCTCTATTATATATTCTATATTTTGGGTTCTTCATTCTATATACCACATTCAATATTCTGAATTCCGTATACTATATTCTATGTTCTGTGTTTTACATTCTATATTCTAAATTCTATATTCAGTATTCTGTATTCTATAATCTAAATTCTGTGTTCTGCATTCCATGTTCTAAATTTTGGGTTCTGTATTCTTTTTTCCATATTCTATATTTTGTGTTCTACATTCTATATTCTAAATTCTATATTCAGTATTTTGTATTATATATTTAAATTCTGTGTTCTGCACACCATTACTAAATTCTAGGTTCTATATTCTATTTTATATATTCAATATTTTGTGTTCTTATTTCTATATTCTACATTCTATATTCTGCATTCATTTTCCATATTCTATGTTCTGTTTTCTATATTCTGTATTCTAATTCCTATATTCAGTATTCTGTATTCCATATTCTGAATTCGGTGTTTTACATTCTATATTCAAAATTCTAAATTCAGTATTCTGTATTCTATATTCTAAATTCTATGTTCTGCATTCCATGATCTAAATGCTGGCTTCTATATTCACTTTTATATATTCTATATTTTGTGTTGTTCTTTCTATATTCCACATTCTATATTCTGCATACGGTATTCTATATTGAATATTCTGTGTTTTACGTTCTATATTCTAAATTCTATATTCAGTATTCTGTATTCTATAGTCTGAATTCTCTGTTCTACGTTCTATATTCAAAATTCTTAATTCAGTATTCTGTATTCTATATTCTAAATTCTGTGTCCTGCATTCGAAATTCTAAATTCTGGCTTCTATATTCTCTATTATATATTCTATATTTTGGGTTCTTCATTCTATATACCACATTCAATATTCTGAATTCCGTATACTATATTCTATGTTCTGTGTTTTACATTCTATATTCTAAATTCTATATTCAGTATTCTGTATTCTATAATCTAAATTCTGTGTTCTGCATTCCATGTTCTAACTTTTGGGTTCTATATTCTCTTATCTATTTATATTGTGTGTTTTTCTTTCTATATTCTACAGAGTATAGTCTGCATTCCGTATTCTATATTCTATATTATGTGTTCTTCATTCTATATTCTAAATTCTATATTCTCTATTCTGTATTCTATATTCTAAATTCTGTGTTCTGCATTCCATGATATAAATTCTGGGTTATATTCTCTTTCTATATTCTATATTCTGTTTTATTCATTCTATTTTCCACATTCTATATTCTGCATTCCGTATACTATATTCTATATTCTGTGTTTTACATTTTATTTTCGAAATTCTATATTCAGTATTCTGTATTCTATAATCTAAACTATGTGTTTTGCATTCCATGTTCTAAATTCTGGGTTCTATATTCTCTATTCTATATTCTATATTTTGTGTTCTACATTCTATATTCTAAATTCTATATTCAGTATTCTGTATTCTATATTCTAAATTCTATTTTCTGCATTCCATGCTCTTAATTCTGGGTTCTATATTCTCTATTCTCTATTCTATATTCTGTGTTACAGATTCTATATTCTAAATTCTATATTCAGTATTCTGTATTCTATATTCTAAATTCTGTGTTCTGCATTGCATGTTCTATATTCTATATATAGTATCCTGTATTCTATATTCTATATTTTGTGTTCTACATTCTATATTTTAAATTCTATATTCAGAATTCTGTTTTCTATTTTTCTATATTCTGTGTTCAGCGTTCCATGTTCTAAATTCTGTGTTCTATATCCTCTATTCTATATTCGATATTTTGTGTTCTTCATTCTATAGTCTACATACAGTATTTTGCATTCCGTATTCTATATTCTAAATTCTGAGTTCTAAGTTCTAAATTCTAAATTCTATGTTCAGTATTCTATAGTCTATATAATAAATTCTGTGTTCTGCATTCTATATTCTAAATTCTATATTCAGTATTCTGCATTCTACTTTCCAGATTCAGTGTTCTGAATTTCATTTTCTAAATTCTGGATTCTATATTCTATATTCTGTGTTCTACATTCTATATTCTAAATTCTATATTCAGTATTATGTATTCTATTGTCTAAATTCTGTTTTCTGCATTCAATATTCTAAATTCTATATTCATTATTACCTATTCTATATTCTAAATTCTGTGTTCTGCATTCCATATTCTAAATTCTGAATTCTATATTCTCTATTCAATATTCAATATTCTGTGTTCTACATTCGAAATTCTAAATTCTATATTCAGTATTCTGTATTCTATATTCGAAATTCTCTGTTCTGCTTTCCATGTTCTAAATTCTGGGTTCTATATTGTCTGTTCTATATTCTATATTGTTAGTTCTTCATTCTATACTCTACATACTATATTTTGCATGCCGTTGTCTATATTCTAAATTCTGAGTTCTAAATTCTTAATTCTAAATTCTATATTCAGTAATCCATATTCTATATACTAAATTCTGTGTTCTGCTTTCTATGTTCTAAATTCTATATTCAGTATACTGTATTCTATTTTCTAAATTCAGTGTTCTGCATATCATGTTGTAAATTCTGGATTCTATATTCTCTATTCTGTGTTCTACATTCTATGTTCTAAATTCTATATCCAGTATTCTGTATTCTATATTCAAAATTCTGTGTTCAGCATTCCATGTTCTATATTCTATTTTCAGTGTTTTATATTCTATATTCTAAATTATGTGTTCTGCATTCTATGTTCTAAATTCTATATTCACTATTCTGTATTATATATTCTAAATTCTGTGTTTGCATTCAATGTTCTAAATTCTGGATTCTATACTTTGTATTCTATATTCTATAATCTGTGTTCTTCATTCAATATTCTAAATTCTGTATTCATTATTCTGTATTCTATTGTCAAAATTCTGAGTTCTGCATTCTATGTTCTAAATTCTATATTCATTATTCTGTGTTCTATATTCTAAATTCTGTGTTCTGAATTCCATGTTCAAAATTCTGTGTTCTGTATTCTGTTTTCCATATTCTATATTCTGTGTTCTCCATTCTATATTCTGTAATTTATATTCTGCTTTCCTTATTCTATATTTTATATTCTGTGTCCTACGTTCTATATTCTGAATTCTATTTTTATTATTCTGTATTCTATTTTCAAAATTCTGTGTTCTACATTCCATGTTCTAAATTCTGGGTTCTATATTCTCTATTCTATATACTGTGTTCTACATTCTATTTTCTAAATTCTATGTTCAGTATTTTTTATTCTATATTCTAAGTTCTATGTTCTGCATTTCATGTTCTAATTTCTATATTCAGTATTCTGCTTTCTGTATTCTAAATTCTGTGTTCTTCATCATATGTTCTAAATTCTCTATTCAGTATTATGTATTCTGTATTCTAAATTCTGTGTTCTGCATTCCATTTCTAAATTCTGTCTTCTATATTCTCTTTTATATATTCTATATTTTGTGTTGTTCTTTCTATATTCCACATTCTATATTCTGCATACTGTATTCTATATTGAATATTCTGTGTTTTACATTCTATATTCGAAATTCTATATTCAGTATTCTGTATTCTATAACCTAAACTCTGTATTCTTCATTCCATGTTCTAAATTCTGGGTTCTATATTCTCTAATCTATTCTATATTGTGTGTTTTTCATTCTATATTCTACATAGTATAGTCTGCATTCCGTATTCTATATTCTATATTATGTGTTCTTCATTCTATATTCTAAATTCTATATTCTCTATTCTGTATTCTATATTCTAAATTCTGTGTTCTGCATTCCATGATCTAAATTCTGGGTTCTATATTCTCTTTCTATATTCTATATTCTGTTTTCTTCATTCTATTTTCCACATTCTATATTCTGCATTCCGTATACTATATTCTATATTCTGTGTTTTACATTTTATTTTCGAAATTCTATATTCAGTATTCTGTATTCTATAATCTAAACTATGTGTTCTGCATTCAATGTTCTAAATTCTGGGTTCTATATTCTCTATTCTCTATTCTATATTTTGTGTTCTACATTCTATATTCTAAATTCTATATTCAGTATTCTGTATTCTATATTTTAAATTCTATTTTCTGCATTCCATGCTCTTAATTCTGGGTTCTATATTCTCTATTCTATATTCTGTGTTACAGATTCTATATTCTAAATTCTATATTCAGTATTCTGTATTCTATATTCTAAATTCTGTGTTCTGCATTGCATGTTCTATATTCTATATTTAGTATCCTGTATTCTATATTCTATATTCTGTGTTCTAAATTCTATATTCTAAATTCTATATTCAGAATTCTGTATTCTATCTTCTATATTCTTTGTTCAGCTTTCCATGTTCTAAATTCTGTGTTCTATATCCTCTATTCTATATTCGATATTGTGTGTTCTTCATTCTATAGTCTACATACAATATTTTGCATTCCGTATTCTATATTCTAAATTCTGAGTTCTAAGTTCTAAATTCTAAATTCTATATTCAGTATTCTATAGTCTATATAATAAATTCTGTGTTCTGCATTCTATATTCTAAATTCTATATTCAGTATTCTGCATTCTACTTTCCAGATTCAGTGTTCTGAATTTCATTTTCTAAATTCTGGATTCTATATTCTATATTCTGTGTTCTACATTCTATATTCTAAATACTATATTCAGTATTACCTATTCTATATTCTAAATTCTGTGTTATGCATTCCATGTTCTATATTCTGAATTCTATATACTCTATGCTATATTCTATATTCTGTGTTCTACATTCTATATTCTAAATTCTGGTTCTGCATTGTATGTTCTAAATTCTATATTCATTATTCTGTGTTCTATATTCTAAATTCTGTGTTCTGCATTCCATATTCAAAATTCTGGGTTCTGTATTCTGTTTTCCATAGTCTATATTCTGTGTTCTACATTCTATATTCTGTATTCTATATTCTGCATTCCGAATTCTACATTGTATATTCTGTGTTCTACATTCTATATGCTAAATTCTATATTCAGTATTCATATACTATTTTCTAAATTCTGTGGTCTGCATTCCATGTGCTTAATTCTGTATTCTATAATCTGTATTCTAAGTTCTGTGTTCTACATTCTATATTCTAAATTCTATATTCAGTATTCTGTATTGTAAGTTCTAAATTCTGTGTTCTGCATTACATGTTCTACATTCTGGGTTTTACCTTGTCTATTGTATATTCTATATAATGTGTTCTTCATTCTATACTCTACATACTATATTTTGCATTCCGTAGTCTATATTATATATTCTTTGTTCTAAATTTTTAATTCTAAATTCTATATTCATTATTCTATATTCTATATACTAAATTCGGTGTTCTGCATTCCATGTTCTATATTCTATATTCAGTATTCTGTATTCTATATTCTAAATTCTCTGTTCTGCATTATATGTTCTAAATTCTATATTCAGTATTCTGTATTCTATAGTCTAAATTCTGTGTTCTGCATTACAATTTCTAAATTCGGGGTTTTGTATTCTGTTTTCCATATTCTATATTCTGTGTTCTATATTCTATATACTGTATTCTGTATTCTGCATTCCGTATTCTATATTGTATATTCTGTGTTCTTCATTATATATTCGGAATTCTATATCCACTATTCCGTATTTTAAATTCTAAATTCTGTGTTCGGCATTCCATTACTAAATTCTAAGTTCTATATTCTCTATTTTATATTCTTTATATGGTGTTTGAATTCTCTATTCTGCATTCATTTTCTTTGTTCTATGTTCTGTGTTCTATATTCTGTATTCTAATTTCTATATTCAGTAGTCGGTATTCTACAGTCTGAATTCTCTGTTCTACGTTCTATATTCAAAATTCTAAATTCAGTATTCTGTATTCTATATTCTAAATTCTCTGTTCTGCTTTCCATGTTCTAAATTCTGGGTTCTATATTCTCTATTATATATTCTATATTTTGTGTTCTTCATTCTATATTCCACATTCTATATTCTGAATTCCGTATACTATATTCTATATTCTGTGTTTTACATTCTATATTCTTAATTCTATATTCAGTATTCTGTATTCTATAATCTAAATTCTGTGTTCTGCATTCCATGTTCTAAATTTTGGTTTCTGTATTCTGTTTTCCATATTCTATATTTTGTGTTCTACATTCTATATTCTAAATTCTATATTCAGTATTTTGTATTCTATAATTTAAATTCTGTGTTCTGAATTCCATGTTCTAAACTTTGGGTTCTGTATTCTGTTTTCCATGTTCTATATTCTGTGTTCTACATTCGGTATACTGTATTCTATATTCTTCATTCCGTATTCTATATTCTATATTTTGTGTCCTTCATTATATATTCTAAATTCTATATTCAGTATTCCGTATTCTATATTCTATATTCTGTTTTCGGCATTCCATTACAAAATTCTAAGTTCTATATTCTCTTTTTTATAATCTTAATTTTTTGTTCTTCATTCTATATTCTACATTCTATATTCTTCATTCTATATTCTGCATTCCGTATAGTAGATTCTATATTCTGTGTTTTACATTCTATATTCTAAATTCTATATTCAGTATTCTGTATTCTATAATCTAAATTCTGTGTTCTGCATTCCATGTTCTAAATTCTGGGTTCTATATTCCCTTTCTATATTCTATATTCTGTGTTCTGCATTCCATGATCTAAATACTATATTCAGTATTCTGTACTCTATATTCTATATTCTGTGTTTTACATTGTATATTCCAAATTCGATATTCAGTATTCTGTATTCTATTTTCTAAATTCTGTGTTCTACATTCCATGTTCTAAATTCGGTATTCAATATCCTCTATTTTATATTCTATATTGTGTGTACTTCATTCTATACTCTACATACTATATTTTACATTCCGTACTGTATAGTCTAAATTTTGAGTTCTAAATTCTAAATTCTAAATTCTATATTCAGAATTATGTTTTCTATATTCTAAATTCTGTGTCCTGCATTCGAAATTCTAAATTCTGGCTTCTATATTCTCTATTATATATTCTATATTTTGGGTTCTTCATTCTATATACCACATTCAATATTCTGAATTCCGTATACTATATTCTATGTTCTGTGTTTTACATTCTATATTCTAAATTCTATATTCAGTATTCTGTATTCTATAATCTAAATTCTGTGTTCTGCATTCCATGTTCTAAATTTTGGGTTCTGTATTCTGTTTTCCATATTCTATATTTTGTGTTCTACATTCTATATTCTAAATTCTATATTCAGTATTTTCTATTATATATTTAAATTCTGTGTTCTGCACACCATTACTAAATTCTAGGTTCTATATTCTATTTTATATATTCAATATTTTGTGTTCTTATTTCTATATTCTACATTCTATATTCTGCATTCATTTTCCATATTCTATGTTCTGTTTTCTATATTCTGTATTCTAATTCCTATATTCAGTATTCTGTATTCCATATTCTGAATTCGGTGTTTTACATTCTATATTCAAAATTCTATATTCTGTATTCTGTATTCTATATTCTAAATTCTATGTTCTGCATTCCATGATCTAAATGCTGGCTTCTATATTCACTTTTATATATTCTATATTTTGTGTTGTTCATTCTATATTCCACATTCTATATTCTGCATACGGTATTCTATATTGAATATTCTGTGTTTTACGTTCTATATTCTAAATTCTATATTCAGTATTCTGTATTCTATAGTCTGAATTCTCTGTTCTACGTTCTATATTCAAAATTCTAAATTCAGTATTCTGTATTCTATATTCTAAATTCTGTGTCCTGCATTCGAAATTCTAAATTCTGGCTTCTATATTCTCTATTATATATTCTATATTTTGGGTTCTTCATTCTATATACCACATTCAATATTCTGAATTCCGTATACTATATTCTATGTTCTGTGTTTTACATTCTATATTCTAAATTCTATATTCAGTATTCTGTATTCTATAATCTAAATTCTGTGTTCTGCATTCCATGTTCTAACTTTTGGGTTCTATATTCTCTTATCTATTTATATTGTGTGTTTTTCTTTCTATATTCTACATAGTATAGTCTGCATTCCGTATTCTATATTCTATATTATGTGTTCTTCATTCTATATTCTAAATTCTATATTCTATATTCTGTATTCTATATTCTAAATTGTGTGTTCTGCATTCCATGATCTAAATTCTGGGTTATATTCTCTTTCTATATTCTATATTCTGTTTTCTTCATTCTATTTTCCACATTCTATATTCTGCATTCCGTATACTATATTCTATATTCTGTGTTTTACATTTTATTTTCGAAATTCTATATTCAGTATTCTGTATTCTATAATCTAAACTATGTGTTTTGCATTCCATGTTCTAAATTCTGGGTTCTATATTCTCTATTCTATATTCTATATTTTGTGTTCTACATTCTATATTCTAAATTCTATATTCAGTATTCTGTATTCTATATTCTAAATTCTATTTTCTGCATTCCATGCTCTTAATTCTGGGTTCTATATTCTCTATTCTCTATTCTATATTCTGTGTTACAGATTCTATATTCTAAATTCTATATTCAGTATTCTGTATTCTATATTCTAAATTCTGTGTTCTGCATTGCATGTTCTATATTCTATATATAGTATCCTGTATTCTATATTCTATATTTTGTGTTCTACATTCTATATTTTAAATTCTATATTCAGAATTCTGTTTTCTATTTTCTATATTCTGTGTTCAGCGTTCCATGTTCTAAATTCTGTGTTCTATATCCTCTATTCTATATTCGATATTTTGTGTTCTTCATTCTATAGTCTACATACAGTATTTTGCATTCCGTATTCTATATTCTAAATTCTGAGTTCTAAGTTCTAAATTCTAAATTCTATATTCAGTATTCTATAGTCTATATAATAAATTCTGTGTTCTGCATTCTATATTCTAAATTCTATATTCAGTATTCTGCATTCTACTTTCCAGATTCAGTGTTCTGAATTTCATTTTCTAAATTCTGGATTCTATATTCTATATTCTGTGTTCTACATTCTATATTCTAAATTCTATATTCAGTATTATGTATTCTATTGTCTAAATTCTGTTTTCTGCATTCAATATTCTAAATTCTATATTCATTATTACCTATTCTATATTCTATATTCTGTGTTCTGCATTCCATATTCTAAATTCTGAATTCTATATTCTCTATTCAATATTCAATATTCTGTGTTCTACATTCGAAATTCTAAATTCTATATTCAGTATTCTGTATTCTATATTCGAAATTCTCTGTTCTGCTTTCCATGTTCTAAATTCTGGGTTCTATATTGTCTGTTCTATATTCTATATTGTTAGTTCTTCATTCTATACTCTACATACTATATTTTGCATGCCGTTGTCTATATTCTAAATTCTGAGTTCTAAATTCTTAATTCTAAATTCTATATTCAGTAATCCATATTCTATATACTAAATTCTGTGTTCTGCTTTCTATGTTCTAAATTCTATATTCAGTATACTGTATTCTATTTTCTAAATTCAGTGTTCTGCATATCATGTTGTAAATTCTGGATTCTATATTCTCTATTCTGTGTTCTACATTCTATGTTCTAAATTCTATATCCAGTATTCTGTATTCTATATTCTAAATTCTGTGTTCAGCATTCCATGTTCTATATTCTATTTTCAGTGTTTTATATTCTATATTCTAAATTATGTGTTCTGCATTCTATGTTCTAAATTCTATATTCACTATTCTGTATTATATATTCTAAATTCTGTGTTTGCATTCAAAGTTCTAAATTCTGGATTCTATACTTTGTATTCTATATTCTATAATCTGTGTTCTTCATTCAATATTCTAAATTCTGTATTCATTATTCTGTATTCTATTGTCAAAATTCTGAGTTCTGCATTCTATGTTCTAAATTCTATATTCATTATTCTGTGTTCTATATTCTAAATTCTGTGTTCTGAATTCCATGTTCAAAATTCTGTGTTCTGTATTCTGTTTTCCATATTCTATATTCTGTGTTCTCCATTCTATATTCTGTAATTTATATTCTGCTTTCCTTATTCTATATTTTATATTCTGTGTCCTACGTTCTATATTCTGAATTCTATTTTTATTATTCTGTATTCTATTTTCAAAATTCTGTGTTCTACATTCCATGTTCTAAATTCTGGGTTCTATATTCTCTATTCTATATACTGTGTTCTACATTCTATTTTCTAAATTCTATGTTCAGAATTTTTTATTCTATATTCTAAGTTCTATGTTCTGCATTTCATGTTCTAATTTCTATATTCAGTATTCTGCTTTCTGTATTCTAAATTCTGTGTTCTTCATCATATGTTCTAAATTCTCTATTCAGTATTATGTATTCTGTATTCTAAATTCTGTGTTCTGCATTCCATTTCTAAATTCTGTCTTCTATATTCTCTTTTATATATTCTATATTTTGTGTTGTTCTTTCTATATTCCACATTCTATATTCTGCATACTGTATTCTATATTGAATATTCTGTGTTTTACATTCTATATTCGAAATTCTATATTCAGTATTCTGTATTCTATAACCTAAACTCTGTATTCTTCATTCCATGTTCTAAATTCTGGGTTCTATATTCTCTAATCTATTCTATATTGTGTGTTTTTCATTCTATATTCTACATAGTATAGTCTGCATTCCGTATTCTATATTCTATATTATGTGTTCTTCATTCTATATTCTAAATTCTATATTCTCTATTCTGTATTCTATATTCTAAATTCTGTGTTCTGCATTCCATGATCTAAATTCTGGGTTCTATATTCTCTTTCTATATTCTATATTCTGTTTTCTTCATTCTATTTTCCACATTCTATATTCTGCATTCCGTATACTATATTCTATATTCTGTGTTTTACATTTTATTTTCGAAATTCTATATTCAGTATTCTGTATTCTATAATCTAAACTATGTGTTCTGCATTCAATGTTCTAAATTCTGGGTTCTATATTCTCTATTCTCTATTCTATATTTTGTGTTCTACATTCTATATTCTAAATTCTATATTCAGTATTCTGTATTCTATATTTTAAATTCTATTTTCTGCATTCCATGCTCTTAATTCTGGGTTCTATATTCTCTATTCTATATTCTGTGTTACAGATTCTATATTCTAAATTCTATATTCAGTATTCTGTATTCTATATTCTAAATTCTGTGTTCTGCATTGCATGTTCTATATTCTATATTTAGTATCCTGTATTCTATATTCTATATTCTGTGTTCTAAATTCTATATTCTAAATTCTATATTCAGAATTCTGTATTCTATCTTCTATATTCTTTGTTCAGCTTTCCATGTTCTAAATTCTGTGTTCTATATCCTCTATTCTATATTCGATATTGTGTGTTCTTCATTCTATAGTCTACATACAATATTTTGCATTCCGTATTCTATATTCTAAATTCTGAGTTCTAAGTTCTAAATTCTAAATTCTATATTCAGTATTCTATAGTCTATATAATAAATTCTGTGTTCTGCATTCTATATTCTAAATTCTATATTCAGTATTCTGCATTCTACTTTCCAGATTCAGTGTTCTGAATTTCATTTTCTAAATTCTGGATTCTATATTCTATATTCTGTGTTCTACATTCTATATTCTAAATACTATATTCAGTATTACCTATTCTATATTCTAAATTCTGTGTTATGCATTCCATGTTCTATATTCTGAATTCTATATACTCTATGCTATATTCTATATTCTGTGTTCTACATTCTATATTCTAAATTCTGGTTCTGCATTGTATGTTCTAAATTCTATATTCATTATTCTGTGTTCTATATTCTAAATTCTGTGTTCTGCATTCCATATTCAAAATTCTGGGTTCTGTATTCTGTTTTCCATAGTCTATATTCTGTGTTCTACATTCTATATTCTGTATTCTATATTCTGCATTCCGAATTCTACATTGTATATTCTGTGTTCTACATTCTATATGCTAAATTCTATATTCAGTATTCATATACTATTTTCTAAATTCTGTGGTCTGCATTCCATGTGCTTAATTCTGTATTCTATAATCTGTATTCTAAGTTCTGTGTTCTACATTCTATATTCTAAATTCTATATTCAGTATTCTGTATTGTAAGTTCTAAATTCTGTGTTCTGCATTACATGTTCTACATTCTGGGTTTTACCTTGTCTATTGTATATTCTATATAATGTGTTCTTCATTCTATACTCTACATACTATATTTTGCATTCCGTAGTCTATATTATATATTCTTTGTTCTAAATTTTTAATTCTAAATTCTATATTCATTATTCTATATTCTATATACTAAATTCGGTGTTCTGCATTCCATGTTCTATATTCTATATTCAGTATTCTGTATTCTATATTCTAAATTCTCTGTTCTGCATTATATGTTCTAAATTCTATATTCAGTATTCTGTATTCTATAGTCTAAATTCTGTGTTCTGCATTACAATTTCTAAATTCGGGGTTTTGTATTCTGTTTTCCATATTCTATATTCTGTGTTCTATATTCTATATACTGTATTCTGTATTCTGCATTCCGTATTCTATATTGTATATTCTGTGTTCTTCATTATATATTCGGAATTCTATATCCACTATTCCGTATTTTAAATTCTAAATTCTGTGTTCGGCATTCCATTACTAAATTCTAAGTTCTATATTCTCTATTTTATATTCTTTATATGGTGTTTGAATTCTCTATTCTGCATTCATTTTCTTTGTTCTATGTTCTGTGTTCTATATTCTGTATTCTAATTTCTATATTCAGTAGTCGGTATTCTACAGTCTGAATTCTCTGTTCTACGTTCTATATTCAAAATTCTAAATTCAGTATTCTGTATTCTATATTCTAAATTCTCTGTTCTGCTTTCCATGTTCTAAATTCTGGGTTCTATATTCTCTATTATATATTCTATATTTTGTGTTCTTCATTCTATATTCCACATTCTATATTCTGAATTCCGTATACTATATTCTATATTCTGTGTTTTACATTCTATATTCTTAATTCTATATTCAGTATTCTGTATTCTATAATCTAAATTCTGTGTTCTGCATTCCATGTTCTAAATTTTGGTTTCTGTATTCTGTTTTCCATATTCTATATTTTGTGTTCTACATTCTATATTCTAAATTCTATATTCAGTATTTTGTATTCTATAATTTAAATTCTGTGTTCTGAATTCCATGTTCTAAACTTTGGGTTCTGTATTCTGTTTTCCATGTTCTATATTCTGTGTTCTACATTCGGTATACTGTATTCTATATTCTTCATTCCGTATTCTATATTCTATATTTTGTGTCCTTCATTATATATTCTAAATTCTATATTCAGTATTCCGTATTCTATATTCTATATTCTGTTTTCGGCATTCCATTACAAAATTCTAAGTTCTATATTCTCTTTTTTATAATCTTAATTTTTTGTTCTTCATTCTATATTCTACATTCTATATTCTTCATTCTATATTCTGCATTCCGTATAGTAGATTCTATATTCTGTGTTTTACATTCTATATTCTAAATTCTATATTCAGTATTCTGTATTCTATAATCTAAATTCTGTGTTCTGCATTCCATGTTCTAAATTCTGGGTTCTATATTCCCTTTCTATATTCTATATTCTGTGTTCTGCATTCCATGATCTAAATACTATATTCAGTATTCTGTACTCTATATTCTATATTCTGTGTTTTACATTGTATATTCCAAATTCGATATTCAGTATTCTGTATTCTATTTTCTAAATTCTGTGTTCTACATTCCATGTTCTAAATTCGGTATTCAATATCCTCTATTTTATATTCTACATTGTGTGTACTTCATTCTATACTCTACATACTATATTTTACATTCCGTACTGTATAGTCTAAATTTTGAGTTCTAAATTCTAAATTCTAAATTCTATATTCAGAATTATGTTTTCTATATTCTAAATTCTGTGTCCTGCATTCGAAATTCTAAATTCTGGCTTCTATATTCTCTATTATATATTCTATATTTTGGGTTCTTCATTCTATATACCACATTCAATATTCTGAATTCCGTATACTATATTCTATGTTCTGTGTTTTACATTCTATATTCTAAATTCTATATTCAGTATTCTGTATTCTATAATCTAAATTCTGTGTTCTGCATTCCATGTTCTAAATTTTGGGTTCTGTATTCTGTTTTCCATATTCTATATTTTGTGTTCTACATTCTATATTCTAAATTCTATATTCAGTATTTTCTATTATATATTTAAATTCTGTGTTCTGCACACCATTACTAAATTCTAGGTTCTATATTCTATTTTATATATTCAATATTTTGTGTTCTTATTTCTATATTCTACATTCTATATTCTGCATTCATTTTCCATATTCTATGTTCTGTTTTCTATATTCTGTATTCTAATTCCTATATTCAGTATTCTGTATTCCATATTCTGAATTCGGTGTTTTACATTCTATATTCAAAATTCTATATTCTGTATTCTGTATTCTATATTCTAAATTCTATGTTCTGCATTCCATGATCTAAATGCTGGCTTCTATATTCACTTTTATATATTCTATATTTTGTGTTGTTCATTCTATATTCCACATTCTATATTCTGCATACGGTATTCTATATTGAATATTCTGTGTTTTACGTTCTATATTCTAAATTCTATATTCAGTATTCTGTATTCTATAGTCTGAATTCTCTGTTCTACGTTCTATATTCAAAATTCTAAATTCAGTATTCTGTATTCTATATTCTAAATTCTGTGTCCTGCATTCGAAATTCTAAATTCTGGCTTCTATATTCTCTATTATATATTCTATATTTTGGGTTCTTCATTCTATATACCACATTCAATATTCTGAATTCCGTATACTATATTCTATGTTCTGTGTTTTACATTCTATATTCTAAATTCTATATTCAGTATTCTGTATTCTATAATCTAAATTCTGTGTTCTGCATTCCATGTTCTAACTTTTGGGTTCTATATTCTCTTATCTATTTATATTGTGTGTTTTTCTTTCTATATTCTACATAGTATAGTCTGCATTCCGTATTCTATATTCTATATTATGTGTTCTTCATTCTATATTCTAAATTCTATATTCTATATTCTGTATTCTATATTCTAAATTCTGTGTTCTGCATTCCATGATCTAAATTCTGGGTTATATTCTCTTTCTATATTCTATATTCTGTTTTCTTCATTCTATTTTCCACATTCTATATTCTGCATTCCGTATACTATATTCTATATTCTGTGTTTTACATTTTATTTTCGAAATTCTATATTCAGTATTCTGTATTCTATAATCTAAACTATGTGTTTTGCATTCCATGTTCTAAATTCTGGGTTCTATATTCTCTATTCTATATTCTATATTTTGTGTTCTACATTCTATATTCTAAATTCTATATTCAGTATTCTGTATTCTATATTCTAAATTCTATTTTCTGCATTCCATGCTCTTAATTCTGGGTTCTATATTCTCTATTCTCTATTCTATATTCTGTGTTACAGATTCTATATTCTAAATTCTATATTCAGTATTCTGTATTCTATATTCTAAATTCTGTGTTCTGCATTGCATGTTCTATATTCTATATATAGTATCCTGTATTCTATATTCTATATTTTGTGTTCTACATTCTATATTTTAAATTCTATATTCAGAATTCTGTTTTCTATTTTCTATATTCTGTGTTCAGCGTTCCATGTTCTAAATTCTGTGTTCTATATCCTCTATTCTATATTCGATATTTTGTGTTCTTCATTCTATAGTCTACATACAGTATTTTGCATTCCGTATTCTATATTCTAAATTCTGAGTTCTAAGTTCTAAATTCTAAATTCTATATTCAGTATTCTATAGTCTATATAATAAATTCTGTGTTCTGCATTCTATATTCTAAATTCTATATTCAGTATTCTGCATTCTACTTTCCAGATTCAGTGTTCTGAATTTCATTTTCTAAATTCTGGATTCTATATTCTATATTCTGTGTTCTACATTCTATATTCTAAATTCTATATTCAGTATTATGTATTCTATTGTCTAAATTCTGTTTTCTGCATTCAATATTCTAAATTCTATATTCATTATTACCTATTCTATATTCTATATTCTGTGTTCTGCATTCCATATTCTAAATTCTGAATTCTATATTCTCTATTCAATATTCAATATTCTGTGTTCTACATTCGAAATTCTAAATTCTATATTCAGTATTCTGTATTCTATATTCGAAATTCTCTGTTCTGCTTTCCATGTTCTAAATTCTGGGTTCTATATTGTCTGTTCTATATTCTATATTGTTAGTTCTTCATTCTATACTCTACATACTATATTTTGCATGCCGTTGTCTATATTCTAAATTCTGAGTTCTAAATTCTTAATTCTAAATTCTATATTCAGTAATCCATATTCTATATACTAAATTCTGTGTTCTGCTTTCTATGTTCTAAATTCTATATTCAGTATACTGTATTCTATTTTCTAAATTCAGTGTTCTGCATATCATGTTGTAAATTCTGGATTCTATATTCTCTATTCTGTGTTCTACATTCTATGTTCTAAATTCTATATCCAGTATTCTGTATTCTATATTCTAAATTCTGTGTTCAGCATTCCATGTTCTATATTCTATTTTCAGTGTTTTATATTCTATATTCTAAATTATGTGTTCTGCATTCTATGTTCTAAATTCTATATTCACTATTCTGTATTATATATTCTAAATTCTGTGTTTGCATTCAAAGTTCTAAATTCTGGATTCTATACTTTGTATTCTATATTCTATAATCTGTGTTCTTCATTCAATATTCTAAATTCTGTATTCATTATTCTGTATTCTATTGTCAAAATTCTGAGTTCTGCATTCTATGTTCTAAATTCTATATTCATTATTCTGTGTTCTATATTCTAAATTCTGTGTTCTGAATTCCATGTTCAAAATTCTGTGTTCTGTATTCTGTTTTCCATATTCTATATTCTGTGTTCTCCATTCTATATTCTGTAATTTATATTCTGCTTTCCTTATTCTATATTTTATATTCTGTGTCCTACGTTCTATATTCTGAATTCTATTTTTATTATTCTGTATTCTATTTTCAAAATTCTGTGTTCTACATTCCATGTTCTAAATTCTGGGTTCTATATTCTCTATTCTATATACTGTGTTCTACATTCTATTTTCTAAATTCTATGTTCAGAATTTTTTATTCTATATTCTAAGTTCTATGTTCTGCATTTCATGTTCTAATTTCTATATTCAGTATTCTGCTTTCTGTATTCTAAATTCTGTGTTCTTCATCATATGTTCTAAATTCTCTATTCAGTATTATGTATTCTGTATTCTAAATTCTGTGTTCTGCATTCCATTTCTAAATTCTGTCTTCTATATTCTCTTTTATATATTCTATATTTTGTGTTGTTCTTTCTATATTCCACATTCTATATTCTGCATACTGTATTCTATATTGAATATTCTGTGTTTTACATTCTATATTCGAAATTCTATATTCAGTATTCTGTATTCTATAACCTAAACTCTGTATTCTTCATTCCATGTTCTAAATTCTGGGTTCTATATTCTCTAATCTATTCTATATTGTGTGTTTTTCATTCTATATTCTACATAGTATAGTCTGCATTCCGTATTCTATATTCTATATTATGTGTTCTTCATTCTATATTCTAAATTCTATATTCTCTATTCTGTATTCTATATTCTAAATTCTGTGTTCTGCATTCCATGATCTAAATTCTGGGTTCTATATTCTCTTTCTATATTCTATATTCTGTTTTCTTCATTCTATTTTCCACATTCTATATTCTGCATTCCGTATACTATATTCTATATTCTGTGTTTTACATTTTATTTTCGAAATTCTATATTCAGTATTCTGTATTCTATAATCTAAACTATGTGTTCTGCATTCAATGTTCTAAATTCTGGGTTCTATATTCTCTATTCTCTATTCTATATTTTGTGTTCTACATTCTATATTCTAAATTCTATATTCAGTATTCTGTATTCTATATTTTAAATTCTATTTTCTGCATTCCATGCTCTTAATTCTGGGTTCTATATTCTCTATTCTATATTCTGTGTTACAGATTCTATATTCTAAATTCTATATTCAGTATTCTGTATTCTATATTCTAAATTCTGTGTTCTGCATTGCATGTTCTATATTCTATATTTAGTATCCTGTATTCTATATTCTATATTCTGTGTTCTAAATTCTATATTCTAAATTCTATATTCAGAATTCTGTATTCTATCTTCTATATTCTTTGTTCAGCTTTCCATGTTCTAAATTCTGTGTTCTATATCCTCTATTCTATATTCGATATTGTGTGTTCGTCATTCTTTAGTCTACATACAATATTTTGCATTCCGTATTCTATATTCTAAATTCTGAGTTCTAAGTTCTAAATTCTAAATTCTATATTCAGTATTCTATAGTCTATATAATAAATTCTGTGTTCTGCATTCTATATTCTAAATTCTATATTCAGTATTCTGCATTCTACTTTCCAGATTCAGTGTTCTGAATTTCATTTTCTAAATTCTGGATTCTATATTCTATATTCTGTGTTCTACATTCTATATTCTAAATACTATATTCAGTATTACCTATTCTATATTCTAAATTCTGTGTTATGCATTCCATGTTCTATATTCTGAATTCTATATACTCTATGCTATATTCTATATTCTGTGTTCTACATTCTATATTCTAAATTCTGGTTCTGCATTGTATGTTCTAAATTCTATATTCATTATTCTGTGTTCTATATTCTAAATTCTGTGTTCTGCATTCCATATTCTAAATTCTGGGTTCTCTATTCTGTTTTCCATAGTCTATATTCTGTGTTCTACATTCTATATTCTGTATTCTATATTCTGCATTCCGAATTCTACATTGTATATTCTGTGTTCTACATTCTATATGCTAAATTCTATATTCAGTATTCATATACTATTTTCTAAATTCTGTGGTCTGCATTCCATGTGCTTAATTCTGTATTCTATAATCTGTATTCTAAGTTCTGTGTTCTACATTCTATATTCTAAATTCTATATTCAGTATTCTGTATTGTAAGTTCTAAATTCTGTGTTCTGCATTACATGTTCTACATTCTGGGTTTTACCTTGTCTATTGTATATTCTATATAATGTGTTCTTCATTCTATACTCTACATACTATATTTTGCATTCCGTAGTCTATATTATATATTCTTTGTTCTAAATTTTTAATTCTAAATTCTATATTCATTATTCTATATTCTATATACTAAATTCGGTGTTCTGCATTCCATGTTCTATATTCTATATTCAGTATTCTGTATTCTATATTCTAAATTCTCTGTTCTGCATTATATGTTCTAAATTCTATATTCAGTATTCTGTATTCTATAGTCTAAATTCTGTGTTCTGCATTACAATTTCTAAATTCGGGGTTTTGTATTCTGTTTTCCATATTCTATATTCTGTGTTCTATATTCTATATACTGTATTCTGTATTCTGCATTCCGTATTCTATATTGTATATTCTGTGTTCTTCATTATATATTCGAAATTCTATATCCACTATTCCGTATTTTAAATTCTAAATTCTGTGTTCGGCATTCCATTACTAAATTCTAAGTTCTATATTCTCTATTTTATATTCTTTATATGGTGTTTGAATTCTCTATTCTGCATTCATTTTCTTTGTTCTATGTCCTGTGTTCTATATTCTGTATTCTAATTTCTATATTCAGTAGTCGGTATTCTACAGTCTGAATTCTCTGTTCTACGTTCTATATTCAAAATTCTAAATTCAGTATTCTGTATTCTATATTCTAAATTCTCTGTTCTGCTTTCCATGTTCTAAATTCTGGGTTCTATATTCTCTATTATATATTCTATATTTTGTGTTCTTCATTCTATATTCCACATTCTATATTCTGAATTCCGTATACTATATTCTATATTCTGTGTTTTACATTCTATATTCTTAATTCTATATTCAGTATTCTGTATTCTATAATCTAAATTCTGTGTTCTGCATTCCATGTTCTAAATTTTGGTTTCTGTATTCTGTTTTCCATATTCTATATTTTGTGTTCTACATTCTATATTCTAAATTCTATATTCAGTATTTTGTATTCTATAATTTAAATTCTGTGTTCTGAATTCCATGTTCTAAACTTTGGGTTCTGTATTCTGTTTTCCATGTTCTATATTCTGTGTTCTACATTCTGTATACTGTATTCTATATTCTTCATTCCGTATTCAATATTCTTTATTTTGTGTCCTTCATTATATATTCTAAATTCTATATTCAGTATTCCGTATTCTATATTCTATATTCTGTTTTCGGCATTCCATTACAAAATTCTAAGTTCTATATTCTCTTTTTTATAATCTTAATTTTTTGTTCTTCATTCTATATTCTACATTCTATATTCTTCATTCTATATTCTGCATTCCGTATAGTAGATTCTATATTCTGTGTTTTACATTCTATATTCTAAATTCTATATTCAGTATTCTGTATTCTATAATCTAAATTCTGTGTTCTGCATTCCATGTTCTAAATTCTGGGTTCTATATTCCCTTTCTATATTCTATATTCTGTGTTCTGCATTCCATGATCTAAATACTATATTCAGTATTCTGTACTCTATATTCTATATTCTGTGTTTTACATTGTATATTCCAAATTCGATATTCAGTATTCTGTATTCTATTTTCTAAATTCTGTGTTCTACATTCCATGTTCTAAATTCGGTATTCAATATCCTCTATTTTATATTCTATATTGTGTGTACTTCAATCTATACTCTACATACTATATTTTACATTCCGTACTGTATAGTCTAAATTTTGAGTTCTAAATTCTAAATTCTAAATTCTATATTCAGAATTATGTTTTCTATATTCTAAATTCTGTGTTCTGCATTCCGTGTTCTATATTCTATTTTCAGTATTCTATATTCTATATTCTATATCCTGTGTTCTAAATTCTATGTTCTAAACTCTATATTCAGTATTCTGTATTCTATATTCTAAATTCTGTGTTGTGCATTCCATGTTCCAATTTCTATATTCAGTATTCTGTATTCCGTATTCTAAATTCTGTGTTCTGCATTCGATGATTTAAATTCTATATTCAGTAATCTGTATTGTATATTCTAAATTCTGTGTTTTGCATTCCATGTTATAAATTTTGGCTTCTGTATTCTGTTTTCCATATTCTATATTCTATGTTCTACATTCTATATTCTAAATTATATATACAGTGTTTTGTATTGTATATTATAAATTCTGTGTTCTGCATTCCATTCCTAAATTCTAGGTTCTATATTCTCTTTTATATATTCAATACTTTGTGTTCTTCATTTTATATTCTACATTTTATATTTTGCATTCATTCTCTATATTCTATATTCTGTATTCTAAATTCAATATTCAGTATTCTGTATTCTATAACTGAATTCTCAGTTCTACATTCTATATTCAAAATTCTAAATTCAGTATTCTGTATTCTATATTCTATATTCTGTGTTCTGCATTCCATGATCTAAATTCTGACTTCTTTATTGTCTTTTATATATTCTATAATTTGTGTTGTTTTTACTATATTCCACATTCTATATTCTGCATTTCGTATTCTATGTTATATATTCTGTGTTTTACATTCTATATTCAAAATTCTATATTCAGTATTCTGTATTCTATAATCTAAATTCTGTGTTCTGCATTCCATGTTCTATATTCTGGGTTCTATATTCTGTACTCTATTCTATATAGTGTGTTTTTCATTCTATATTCTACATACTATAGTCTGCATTCAGTATTCTATATTCTATATTGTGTGATCTACATTCTATATTTTAAATTCTATATTCTTTATTCCTGTATTCTATATTCTAAATTTTGTGTTCTGCATTCCATGTTATAAATTCTGGTTTCTATATTCTCAATTCTATATTCTATATTCTGTGTTCTACATTATAGATTCTAAATTCTATATTTTGTATTTATATTCTATATTCAAAATTCTGTGTTCTGAATTCCATGTTCTAAATTCGATATTAAGTATTCTGTATTCTATATTCTAAATTCCGTGTTCTGCATTTATGTTCTAAATAGTATATTCAGTGTTCTGTATTCTATTTTCTAAATACTGTGTTCTACATTCCATGTTCTAAATTCTTTATTCTATATTCTCTATTATATATTCTATATTGTGTGTTCTTCATTCTATACTCTAAATACTATATTTTGCCTTCCATATTCTATATTCTAAATATTGAATTCTAAATTCTATATTCTAAATTCTATATTCAGTATTCTGTTTTCTATATTCTAAATTCTGTGTTCTGCATTCCATGTTCTATATTCTATTTTCAGAATATTATATTCTATATTGTAAATTCTGTGTTCTGCATTCTATGTTCTAAATTCTATATTCAGTATTCTGTTTTGTATATTCTAATTTCTGTGTTTGAATTCCAAGTTCAAAATTCTGGGTTCTGTATTCTGTTTTCCATATTCTATATTCTGTGTTCTACATTCTATATTCTGTAATCTATATTCTACCTTCCTTATTCTATATACTATATTTTGTGTCCTACATTCTATACTCTAAATTCTATTTTTATTATTCTGTATTCTATTTTCTAAATTCTGTGTTCTACATTCCATGTTCTAAATTCTGGGTTCTATATTCTCTATTCTATATTCTGTGTTCTACATTCTATTTTCTAAATTCTATATTCAGTATTTTTTATTCTATATTCAAATTCTATGTTCTGCATTTCATGTTCTAAATTCTATATTCAGTATTCTGCTTTCTGTATTCTAAATTCTGTGTTCTGCATCATATGTTCTAAATTCTGTATTCAGTATTATATATTCTATATTCTAAATTCTGTGTTCTGCATTCCATTTCTAAATTCTGGGTTTTATATTCTCTTTTATATATTCTATATTTTGTGTTCTTCATTCTATATTCCACATTCTATATTCTGCATTCCGTATTCTATATTCTAAATTCTGTGTTTTACATTCTATATTCTAAATTCTATATTAAGAATTGTGTATTCTATAATCTAAATTCTGTGTTCTGCATTCCATGTTCTAAATTCTGAGTTCTATATTCTCTACTCTATTCTATATTTTGTGTTTTTCATTCTATATTCTACATACTATATTCTGCCTTCCGTATTCTATATTCCATACTATGTGCTCTACATTCTTTATTCTAATTCAATATTCAGTATTCAGTATTCTATATTCTAAATTCTGTGTTCTGCATTATATGTTCTAAATTCAATATTCAAGATTCTGTATTCTATATTCTTAATTCTGTGTTATGCATTCCATGTTCTAAATTCTGAATTCTATATCCTCTATGCTATATTCTATATTCTGTGTTCTACATTCTATATTCTAAATTCTGTGTTCTGCATTCTATCTTCTAAATTCTATATTCATTATTCTGTGTTCTATATTCTAAATTCTGTGTTCTGCATTCCATATTCTAAATTCTGGGTTCTGTATTCTGTTTTCCATAGTCTATATTCTGTGTTCTACATTCTATATTCTGTATTCTATATTCTGCATCCCGAATTCTACATTGTATATTCTGTGTTCTACATTCTATATGCTAAATTGTATATTTAGTATTCATATTCTATTTTCTAAATTCTGTGTTCTGCATTCCATGTGCTTAATTCTGTATTCTATAATCTGTATTCTATATTCTGTGTTCTACATTCTATATTCTAAATTCTATATTCAGTATTCTGTATTGTAAGTTCTAAATTCTCTGTTCTGCATTACATGTTCTACATTCTGTGTTCTACATTGTCTATTGTATATTCTATATAATGTGTTCTTCATTCTATACTCTACATACTATATTTTGCATTCCGTAGTCTATATTATATATTCTTTGTTCTAAATTTTTAATTCTAAATTCTATATTCAGTATTCTATATTCTATATACTAAATTCGGTGTTCTGCATTCCATGTTCTATATTCTATATTCAGTATTCTGTATTCTATATTCTAAATTCTGTGTTCTGCATTATATGTTCTAAATTCTATATTCAGTATTCTGTATTCTATATTCTATATTTTGTGTTCTGCATTCCATGTTATAAATTCTGGGTTCTGTATTCTGTTTTCCATATTCTATACTCTGTGTTCTACATTCTATATTCTGCATTCCGAATTCTATATTTTATATTCTGTGTTTTACATTCTATATTCGAAATTCTATATTCAGTATTCTGTATTATATGGTCTAAATTCTGAGTTCTGCTTTCTATGTTCTAAATTCTATATTCATTTTTCTGTGTTCTATATTCAAAAATCTGTGTTCTGAATTCCATGTTCAAAATTCTGGATTCTGTATTCTGTTTTCCATATTCTATATTCTGTGTTCTACATTCTATATTCTGTATTCTATATTCTGCTTCCCGTATACTATATTCTATATGCTGTGTCCTATATTCCATATTCTAAATTATATTTCCAGTATTCTGTATTCTATTTTCTAAATTCTGTGTTGTACATTCCATGTTCTAATTTGTGGATTCTATATTCTCTATTATATATTCTGTGTTCTACATTCTATTTTCTAAATTCTATATTCAGTATTCTGTATTCTATAGTCTAAATTCTGTGTTCTGCATTACAAGTTCTAAATTCGGGGTTTTGTATTATGTTTTCCATATTCTATATTCTGTGTTCTACATTCTATATACTGTATTCTGTATTCTGCATTCCGTATTCTATATTGTATATTCTGTGTTCTTCATTATATATTCTAAATTCTATATTCACTATTCCGTATTCTATATTCTAAATTCTGTGTTCGGCATTCCATTACTAAATTCTAAGTTCTATATTCTCTATTTTATATTCTTTATATTGTGTTCTGCATTCTATATTCTTCATTCATTTTCTATGTTCTATGTCCTGTGTTCTATATTCTGTATTCTAAATTCTCTATTGAGTATTCTGTATTCTATAGTCTGAATTCTGTGTTCTACGTTCTATATTGAAAATTCTAAATTCAGTATTCTGTATTCTATATTCTAAACTCTGTGTCCTGCATTCCATATTCTAAATTCTGGCTTCTATATTCTCTATTATATATTCTATATTTTGGGTTCTTCATTCTATATACCTCATTCTATATTCTGAATTCCGTATACTATATTCTATGTTCTGTGTTTTACATTCTATATTCTTAATTCTATATTCAGTATTCTGTATTCTATAATCTAAATTCTGTGTTCTGCATTCCATGTTCTAAATTTCGGGTTCTGTATTCTGTTTTCCATATTCTATATTTTGTGTTCTACATTTTATATTCTAAATTCTATATTCAGTATTTTGTATTATGTATTTAAATTCTGTGTTCTGCACACCATTACTAAATTCTAGGTTCTATATTCTCTTTTATATATTCAATATTTTGTGTTCTTAATTCTATATTCTACATTCTATATTCTGCATTCATTTTCCATATTCTATGTTCTGTTTTCTATATTCTGTATTCTAATTCCTATATTCAGTATTCTGTATTCTATATTCTGAATTCGGTGTTCTACATTCTATATTCAAAATTCTAAATTCAGTATTCTGTATTCTATATTCTAACTTCTATGTTCTGCATTCCATGATCTAATTACTGGCTTCTATATTCTCTTTTATATATTCTATATTTTGTGTTGTTCTTTCTATATTCCACATTCTATATTCTGCATTCCGTATACTATATTCTATATTCTGTGTTTTACATTTTGTTTTCGAAATTCTATATTCAGTATTGTGTATTCTATAATCTAAACTATGTGTTCTGCATTCCATGTTCTAAATTCTGGGTTCTATATTCTCTATTCTATATTCTATATTTTGTGTTCTACATTCTATATTCTAAATTCTATATTCAGTATTCTGTATTCTATATTCTAAATTCTATTTTCTGCATTCCATGCTCTTAATTCTGGGTTTTATATTCTCTATTCTCTATTCTATATTCTGTGTTACAGATTCTATATTCTAAATCCTATATTCAGTATTCTGTGTTCTATATTCTAAATTCTGTGTTCTGCATTGCATGGTCTATATTCTATATATAGTATCCTGTATTCTATATTCTATATTCTGTGTTCTAAATTCTATATTTTAAATTCTATATTCAGAATTCTGTTTTCTATTTTCTATATTCTGTGTTCAGCGTTCCATGTTCTAAATTCTGTGTTCTATATCCTCTATTCTATATTCGATATTGTGTGTTCTTCATTCTATACTCTACATACAATATTTTGCATTCCGTATTCTATATTCTAAATTCTGAGTTCTTAGTTCTAAATTCTAAAGTCTATATTCAGTATTCTATAGTCTATATAATAAATTCTGTGTTCTGCATTCTATATTCTAAATTCTAAATTCAGTATTCTGCATTCTACTTTCCAGATTCAGTGTTCTGAAGTTCATTTTCTAAATTCTGGATTCTATATTCTATATTCTGTGTTCTACATTCTATATTCTAAATTCTATATTCTGTATTATGTATTCTATTGTCTAAATTCTGTTTTATGAATTCAATATTCTAAATTCTATATTCATTATTACCTATTCTATATTCTAAATTCTGTGTTCTGCATTCCATATTCTAAATTCTGAATTCTATATTCTCTATTCTATATTCAATATTCTGTGTTCTACATTCGAAATTCTAAATTCTATATTCAGTATTCTGTATTCTATATTCTAAATTCTCTGTTCTGCTTTCCATGTTCTAAATTCTGGGTTCTATATTGTCTGTTCTATATTCTATATTGTGAGTTCTTCATTCTATACTCTACATACTATATTTTGCATGCCGTTGTCTATATTCTAAATTCTGAATTCTAAATTCTTAATTCTAAATTCTATATTCAGTAATCCATATTCTATATACTAAATTCTGTGTTCTGCTTTCTATGTTCTAAATTCTATATTCAGTATACTGTATTCTATTTTCTAAATTCAGTGTTCTGCATATCATGTTCTAAATTCTGGATTCTATATTCTCTATTCTGTGTTCTACATTCTATGTTCTAAATTCTATATCCAGTATTCTGTATTCTATATTCTAAATTCTGTGTTCAGCATTCCATGTTCTATATTCTATTTTCAGTGTTTTATATTCTATATTCTAAATTATGTGTTCTGCATTCTATGTTCTAAATTCTATATTCACTATTCTGTATTATATATTCTAAATTCTGTGTTTGCATTCAATGTTCTAAATTCTGGATTCTATACTTTGTATTCTATATTCTATAATCTGTGTTCTTCATTCAATATTCTAAATTCTGTATTCATTATTCTGTATTCTATTGTCAAAATTCTGAGTTCTGCTTTCTATGTTCTAAATTCTATATTCATTATTCTGTGTTCTATATTCTATATTCTGTGTTCTGAATTCCATGTTCAAAACTCTGGGTTCTGTATTCTGTATTCCATATTCTATATTCTGTGTTCTCCATTCTATATTCTGTAATCTATATTCTGCTTTCCTTATTCTATATTGTATATTCTGTGTCCTACGTTCTATATTCTGAATTGTATTTTTATTATTCTGTATTCTATTTTCAAAATTCTGTGTTCTACATTCCATGTTCTAAATTCTGGGTTCTATATTCTCTATTCTATATACTGTGTTCTACATTCTATTTTCTAAATTCTATGTTCAGTATTTTTTATTCTATATTCTAAGTTCTATGTTCTGCATTTCATGTTCTAATTTGTATATTCAGTATTCTGCTTTCTGTATTCTAAATTCTGTGTTCTGCATCATAAGTTCTAAATTCTGTATTCAGTATTATGTATTCTGTATTCTAAATTCTGTGTTCTGCATTCCATTTCTAAATTCTGGCTTCTATATTCTCTTTTATATATTCTATATTTTGTGTTGTTCTTTCTATATTCCACATTCTATATTCTGCATACTGTATTCTATATTGAATATTCTGTGTTTTACATTCTATATTCGAAATTCTATATTCAGTATTCTGTATTCTATAACCTAAACTCTGTATTCTTCATTCCATGTTCTAAATTCTGGGTTCTATATTCTCTAATCTATTCTATATTGTGTGTTTTTCATTCTATATTCTACATAGTATAGTCAGCATTCCGTATTCTATATTCTATATTATGTGTTCTTCATTCTATATTCTAAATTCTATATTCTCTATTCTGTATTCTATATCCTAAATTCTGTGTTCTGCATACCATGATCTAAATTCTGGGTTCTATATTTTCTTTCTATATTCTATATTCTGTTTTCTTCATTCTATTTTCCACATTCTATATTCTGCATTCCGTATACTATATTCTATATTCTGTGTTTTACATTTTATTTTCGAAATTCTATATTCAGTATTCTGTATTCTATAATCTAAACTATGTGTTCTGCATTCCATGTTCTAAATTCTGGGTTCTATATTCTGTATTCTATATTCTATATTTTGTGTTCTACATTCTATATTCTAAATTCTATATTCAGTATTCTGTATTCTATATTCTAAATTCTGTGTCCTGCATTCCATATTCTAAATTCTGGCTTCTATATTCTCTATTATATATTCTATATTTTGTGTTCTTCATTCTATATTCCACATTCTATATTATGAATTCCGTATACTATATTCTATATTCTTTGTTTTACATTCTATATTCTTAATTCTATATTCAGTATTCTGTGTTCTATAATCTAAATTCTGTGTTCTGCATTCCATGTTCTAAATTTTGGTTTCTGTATTCTGTTTTCCATATTCTATATTTTGTGTTCTACATTCTATATTCTAAATTCTATATTCAGTATTTTGTATTATATATTTAAATTCTGTGTTCTGCATTCCATTACTAAATTCTAGGTTCTATATTCTCTTTTATATATTCAATATTTTGTGTTCTTATTTCTATATTCTACATTCTATATTCTGCATTCATTTTCCATATTCTATGTTCTGTTTTCTATATTCTGTATTCTAATTCCTATATTCAGTATTCTGTATTCTATATTCTGAATTCAGTGTTCTACATTCTATATTCAAAATTCTAAATTCAGTATTCTGTATTCTATATTCTAAATTATGTGTTCTGCATTCCATGATCTAAATACTGGCTTCTATATTCTCTTTTATATATTCTATATTTTGTGTTGTTCTTTCTATATTCCACATTCTATATTCTGCATACGGTATTATATATTGAATATTCTGTGTTTTACATTGTATATTCGAAATTCTATATTCAGTATTCTGTATTCTATAAACTAAACTCTGTATTCTGCATTCCATGTTCTAAATTCTGGGTTCTATATTCTCTAATCTATTCTATATTGTGCGTTTTTCATTCTATATTCTACATAGTATAGTCTGCATTCCGTACTCTATATTCTATATTATGTGTTCTTCATTCTATATTCTAAATTCTATATTCTCTATTCAGTTTTATATATTCTAAATTATGTGTTCTGCATTCCAGGATCTAAATTCTGTGTTCTATATTCTCTTTCTATATTCTATATTCTGTTTTCTTCATTCTATTTTCCACATTCTATATTCTTCATTCCGTATACTATATTCTATATTCTGTGTTTTACATTCTATATTGTAAATTCTATATTCAGTATTCTGTATTCTATAATTTAAATTCTGTGTTCTGAATTCCATGTTCTAAACTTTGGGTTCTGTATTCTGTTTTCCATGTTCTATATTCTGTGTTCTACATTCTGTATACTGTATTCTATATTCTTCATTCCGTATTCAATATTCTATATTTTGTGTTCTTCATTCTATATTCCACATTCTATATTCTGCATTCCGTATTCTATATTCTATATTCTGTGTTTTACATTCTATATTCTAAATTCTATATTAAGAATTGTGTATTCTATAATCTAAATACTGTGTTCTGCATTCCATGTTCTAAATTCTGAGTTATATATTTTCTACTCTATTCTATATTTTGTGTTTTTCATTCTATATTCTACATACTATATTCTGCATTCCGTATTCTCTATTCCATAGTATGTGCTCTACATTCTGTATTCTAATTCTATATTCAGTATTCAGTATTCTATATTCTAAATTCTGTCTTCTGCATTATATGTTCTAAATTCAATATTCAGGATTCTGTATTCTATATTCTTAATTCTGTGTTATGCAGTCCATTTTCTATATTCTGAATTCTATATACTCTATGCTATATTCTATATTCTCTGTTCTACATTCTATATTCTAAATTCTGTGTTCTGCATTCTATGTTCTAAATTCTATATTCATTATTCTGTGTTCTATATTCTAAATTCTGTGTTCTGCATTCCATATTCTAAATTCTGGGTTCTGTATTCTGTTTTCCATAGTCTATATTCTGTGTTCTACATTCTATATTCTGTATTCTATATTCTGCATTCCGAATTCTACATTGTATATTCTGTGTTGTACATTCTATATGCTAAATTCTATATTCAGTATTCATATACTATTTTCTAAATTCTGTGTTCTGCATTACATGTTCTACATTCTGGGTTGTACCTTGTCTATTGTATATTCTATATAATGTGTTCTTCATTCTATACTCTACATACTATATTTTGCATTCCGTAGTCTATATTATATATTCTTTGTTCTAAATTTTTTATTCTAAATTCTATATTCAGTATTCTATATTCTATATGCTAAATTCGGTGTTCTGCATTCCATGTTCTATATTCTATATTCAGTATTCTGTATTCTATATTCTAAATTCTGTGTTCTGCATTTTATGTTCTAAATTCTATATTCAGTATTCTGTATTCTATAGTCTAAATTCTGTGTTCTGCATTCCATGATCTAAATACTGGCTTCTATATTCTCTTTTATATATTGTATATTTTGTTTTGTTCTTTCTATATTCCACATTCTATATTCTGCATACGGTATTCTATATTGAATATTCTGTGTTTTACATTCTATATTCGAAATTCTATATTCAGTATTCTGTATTCTATAGTCTAAATTCTGTGTTCTGCATTACAAGTTCTAAATTCGGGGTTCTGTATTCTGTTTTCCATATTCTATATTCTGTGTTCTACATTCTATATTCTGTATTCTTTATTCTGCATTCCATATTCTATATTCTATATTCTGTGTTCTAAATTCTATATTTTAAATTCTATATTCAGTATTCTGTATTCTATATTCTAAATTCTGTGTTCTGCATTCCATGTTCTAAATTCTGTGTCCTATATTCTCTATTCTATTTTACATTTTGTGTTTTTCATTCTATATTCTACATACTATATTCTGCATTCCGTATACACTATTCTGTATTATGTGTTCTACATTCTGTATTCTAAATTCTAAATTCTGTATTCTGTATTCTTTATACTAAATTCTGTGTTCTGCATTCCATGTTCTAAATTCTGGGTTGTGTATTCTGTTTTCCATATTCTATATTCTGTGTTCTACATTCTATATACTATATTCTATATTCTGCATTCCGTATTCTATATTGTATATTCTGTGTTCTTCATTATATATTCTAAATCCTATATTCACTATTCCGTATTCTATATTCTAAATTCTGTGTTCGGCATTCCATTACTAAATTCTAAGTTCTATATTCTCTATTTTATATTATTTATATTGTGTTCTGCATTCAATATTCTGCATTCATTTTCTATGTTCTATGTTCTGTGTTCTATATTCTGTATTCTAAATTCTATATTCAGTAGTCTGTATTCTATAGTCTGAATTCTCTGTTCTAAGTTCTATATTCAAAATTCTAAATTCATTATTCTGTATTCTTTATTCTAAACTCTTTGTCCTTTATTCCATATTCTAAATTCTGGCTTCTATATTTTTATTATATATTCTATATTTTGTGTTCTTCATTCTATATTCCACATTCTATATTCTGAATTCCCTATACTGTATTCTATATTCTGTGTTTTACATTCTATATTCTAAATTCTATATTCAGTATTCTGTATTCTATAATTTAAATTCTGAGTTCTGCATTCCATGTTCTAAATTTTGGGTTCTGTATTCTGTTTTCCATATTCTATATTTTGTGTTCTACATTCTATATTCTAAATTCTATATTCAGTATTTTGTATTATATATTTAAATTCTGTGTTCTGCATTCCATTACTAAATTCTAGGTTCTATATTCTCTTTTATATATTCAATATTTTGTGTTCTTATTTCTGTATTCTACATTCTATATTCTGCATTCATTTTCCATATTCTATGTTCTGTGTTCTATATTCTGTATTCTAATTCCTATATTCAGTATTCTGTATTCTATATTCTGAATTTGGTTTTCTACATTCTATATTCAAAATTCTAAATTCAGTATTCTGTAATCTATATTCTAAATTCTGTGTTCTGCATTCCATGATCTAAATTCTGGCTTCTATATTCTCGTTTATATATTCTATATTTTGTGTTGTTCTTTCTATATTCCACATTCTATATTCTGCATACGGTATTCTATATTGAATATTCTGTGTGTTACATTCTATATTCAAAATTCTATATTCAGTATTCTGTATTGTATAACCTAAACTCTGTATTCTGCATTCCATGTTTTAATTCTGGGTTCTATATTCTATAATCTATCCTATATTGTGTGTTTTTCATTCTATATTCTACATAGTTTAGTCTGCATTCCGTATTCTATATTCTATATTATGTGTTCTTCATTCTATATTCTAAATTCTATATTCTCTATTCTGTATTCTATATTCTAAATTCTGTGTTCTGCATTCCATGATCTAAATTCTGGGTTCTATATTCTCTTTCTATATTGTATATTCTGTATTCTTCATTCTATTTTCCACATTCTATATTCTGCATTCCGTATACTATATTCTATATTCTGTGTTTTACATTCTATATTCTAAATTCTATATTCAGTATTCTGTATTCTATAATTTAAATTCTGTGTTCTGAATTCCATGTTCTAAATTTTGGGTTTTGTATTCTGTTTTCCATATTCTATATTCTGTGTTCTACATTCTGTATACTGTATTCTATATTCTTCATTCCGTATTCTATATTCTATATTTTGTGTTCTTCATTATATATTCTAAATTCTATATTCAGTATTCTGTATTCTATATTCTAAATTCTGTGTTCGGCATTCCATTTCTAAATTCTAATTTCTATATTCTCTTTTTTATAATCTTAATTTTTGTTCTTCCATTCTATATTCTACATTCTATATTCTGCATTCTATATTCTGCATTCCGTATAGTATATTCTATATTCTGTGTTTTACATTCTATATTCTAAATTCTATATTCAGTATTTTGTATTCTATAATCTAAATTCTGTGTTCTGCATTCCATGTTCTAAATTCTGGGTTCTATATTCCCTTTCTATATTCTATATTCTGTGTTCTGCATTCCATGATCTAAATACTATATTCAGTATTCTGTACTCTATAATCTATATTCTGTGTTTTACATTGTATATTCCAAATTCTATATTCAGTATTCTGTATTCTATTTTCTAAATTCTGTGTTCTACATTCCATGTTCTAAATTCGGTATTCAATATCCTCTATTTTATATTCTATATTGTGTGTACTTCATTCTATACTCTACATGCTATATTTTACATTCCTTATTGTATAGTCTAAATTTTGAGTTCTAAATTCTAAATTCTAAATTCTATATTCAGAATTATGTTTTCTATATTCTAAATTCTGTGTTCTGCATTCCGTGTTCTATATTCTATTTTCAGTATTCTATATTCTATATTCTATATCCTGTGTTCTAAGTTCTATATTCTAAACTCTATATTCAGTATTCTGTATTCTATATTCTAAATTCTGTGTTGTGCATTCCATGTTCTAATTTCTATATTCAGTATTCTGTATTCCGTATTCTAAATTCTGTGTTCTGCATTCGATGATCTAAATTCTATATTCAGTAACCTGTATTCTATATTCTAAATTCTGTGTTTTGCATTCCATGTTATAAATTTTGGGTTCTGTATTCTGTTTTCCATATTCTATGTTCTGTGTTCTACATTCTATATTCTAAATTATATATACAGTGTTTTGTATTCTATATTATAAATTCTGTGTTCTGCATTCCATTCCTAAATTCTAGATTCTATATTCTCTTTTTTATATTCAATACTTTGTGTTCTTCTTTCTATATTCTACATTTTATATTTTGCATTCATTCTCTATATTCTATATTCTGTATTCTAAATTCAATATTCAGTATTCTGTATTCTATAACTGAATTCTCAGTTCTACATTCTATATTCAAAATTCTAAATTCAGTATTCTGTATTCTATATTCTATATTCTGTGTTCTGCATTCCATGATCTAAATTCTGACTTCTTTATTGTCTTTTATATATTCTATAATTTGTGTTGTTCTTACTATATTCCACATTCTATATTCTGCATTTCGTATTCTATGTTATATATTCTGTGTTTTACATTCTATATTCGAAATTCTATATTCAGTATTCCGTATTCTATAATCTAAATTCTGTGTTCTGCATTCCATGTTCTATATTCTGGGTTCTATATTCTGTACTCTATTCTATATAGTGTGTTTTTCATTCTATATTCTACATACTATAGTCTGCATTCAGTATTCTATATTCTATATTGTGTGATCTACATTCTATATTTTAAATACTATATTCGGTATTTTGTATTCTATATTCTAAATTTTGTTTTCTGCATTCCATGTTATAAATTCTGGTTTCTATATTCTCAATTCTATATTCAATATTCTGTGTTCTACATTATATATTCTAAATTCTATATTTTGTATTTATATTCTATATTTAAAATTCTGTGTTCTGCATTCCATGTTCTAAATTCGATATTAAGTATTCTGTATTCTATATTCTAAATTCCGTGTTCTGCATTGATGTTCTAAATACTATATTCAGTGTTCTGTATTCTATTTTCTAAATTCTGTGTTCTACATTCCATGTTCTAAATTCTTTATTCTATATTCTCTATTATATATTCTATATTGTGTGTTCTTCATTCTATACTCTAAATACTATATTTTGCCTTCCATATTCTATATTCTAAATTTTGAATTCTAAATTCTATATTCTAAATTCTATATTCAGTATTCTGTTTTCTATATTCTAAATTCTGTGTTCTGCATTCCATGTTCTATATTCTATTTTCAGAATTCTATATTCTATATTCTAAATTCTGTGTTCTGCATTCTATGTTCAAAATTCTATATTCAGTATTCTTTTTTGTATATTCTAAATTCTGTGTTTGAATTCCAAGTTCAAAATTCTGGGTTCTGTATTCTGTTTTCCATATTCTATATTCTGTGTTCTACATTCTATATTCTGTAATCTATATTCTGATTTCCTTATTCTATATTCTATATTCTGTGTCCTACATTCTATACTCTAAATTCTATTTTTATTATTCTGTATTCTATTTTCTAAATTCTGTGTTCTACATTCCATTTTCTAAATTCTGGGTTCTATATTCTCTATTCTATATTCTTTGTTCTACATTCTATTTTCTAAATTCTATATTCAGTATTTTTTATTCTATATTCTAAATTCTATGTTCTGCATTTCATGTTCTAAATTCTATATTCAGTATTCTGCTTTCTGTATTCTAAATTCTGTGTTCTTCATCATATGTTCTAAATTCTGTATTCAGTATTATGTATTCTATATTCTAAATTCTGTGTTCTGCATTCCATTTCTAAATTCTGGGTTTTATATTCTCTTTTATATATTCTATATTTTGTGTTCTTCATTCTATATTCCACATTCTATATTCTGCATTCCGTATTCTATATTCTATATTCTGTGTTTTACATTCGATATTCTAAATTCTATATTAAGAATTGTGTATTCTATATTCTAAATTCTGTGTTCTGCATTCCATTTCTAAATTCTGGGTTTTATATTCTCTTTTATATATTCTATATTTTGTGTTCTTCATTCTATATTCCACATTCTATATTCTGCCTTCCGTATTCTATATTCCATACTATGTGCTCTACATTCTGTATTCTAATTCTATATTCAGTATTCAGTATACTATATTCTAAATTCTGTGTTCTGCATTATATGTTCTAAATTCAATATTCAGGATTCTGTATTCTATATTCTTAATTCTGTGTTATGCATTCCATGTTCTAAATTCTGAATTCTATATACTCTATGCCATATTCTATATTCTGTGTTCTACATTCTATATTCTAAATTCTGTGTTCTGCATTCTATGTTCTAAATTCTATATTCATTATTCTGTGTTCTATATTCTAAATTCTGTGTTCTGCATTCCATATTCTAAATTCTGGGTTCTGTATTCTGTTTTCCATAGTCTATATTCTGTGTTCTACATTCTATATTCTGTATTCTATATTCTGCATTCCGAATTCTACATTATATATTCTGTGTTCTACATTCTATATGCTAAATTCTATATTCAGTATTCATATTCTATTTTCTAAATTCTGTGTTGTGCATTCCATGTGCTAAATTCTGTATTCTATAATCTGTATTCTATGTTCTGTGTTCTACATTCTATATTCTAAATTCTATATTCAGTATTCTGTATTGTAAGTTCTAAATTCTGTGTTCTGCATTACATGTTCTACATTCTGGGTTCTACATTGACTATTGTATATTCTATATAATGTGTTCTTCATTCTATACTCTACATACTATATTTTGCATTCCGTAGTCTATATTATATATTCTTTGTTCTAAATTTTTAATTCTAAATTCTATATTCAGTATTCTATATTCTATATACTATATTCGGTGTTCTGCATTCCATGTTCTGTATTCTATATTCAGTATTCTGTATTCTATATTCTAAATTCTGTGGTCTGCATTATATGTTCTAAATTCTATATTCAGTATTCTGTATTCTATAGTCTATATTTTGTGTTCTGCATTCCATGTTATAAATTCTGGGTTCTGTATTCTGTTTTCCATATTGTATACTCTGTGTTCTACATTCTATATTCTGCATTCCGAATTCTATATTATATATTCTGTGTTTTACATTCTATATTCGAAATTCTATATTCAGTATTCTGTATTATATGGTCTAAATTCTGTGTTCTGCTTTCTATGTTCTGAATTCTATATTCATTATTCTGTGTTCTATATTCAAAAATGTGTGTTCTGAATTCCATGTTCAAAATTCTGGATTCTGTATTCTGTTTTCCATATTCTATATTCTGTGTTCTACATTCTATATTCTGTATTCTATATTCTGCTTCCAGTATACTATATTCTATACGCTGTGTCCTATATTCTATATTCTAAATTCTATTTTCAGTATTCTGTATTCTATTTTCTAAATTCTGTGTTCTACATTCCATGTTCTAAATTGTGGATTCTATATTCTCTATTATATATTCTGTGTTCTACATTCTATATTCTAAATTCTATATTCAGTATATTGTTTTCTCTATTCTAAATTCTATGCTCTGAATTCCATGATCTAAATTCTATATTCAGTATTTTGTTTTCTGTATTCTACATTCTGTGTTCTGCATTCTATGTTCTAAATTGTATATTCTGTATTCTGTATTGTAAATTCAAAATTCTGTGTTCTGCAATCCAAGTTCTAATTTCTGTGTTCTATATTCTCTATTGTATTTTCTATATTCTGTGTTCTACATTCTATATTCTAAATTCTGTATTCAGTATTCTGTATTCTGTATTCTAAATTCTATTTTCTGAATTCCATGCTCTTAAATCTGGGTTCTATATTCTCTATTCTATATTCTATATTCTGTGTTACAGATTCTATATTCTAAATTCTATATTCAGTATTCTGTATTCTATATTCTAAATTCTGTGTTCTGCATTGCATGTTCTATATTCTACATTTAGTATCCTGTATTCTATATTCCATATTCTGTGTTCTACATTCTATATTCTAAATTCTATGTTCAGAATTTTGTATTCTATTTTCTATATTCTGTGTTCAGCGTTCCATGTTATAAATTCTGTGTTCTATATCCTCTATTCTATATTCGATATTGTTTGTTCTTCATTCTATACTCTACATGCAGTATTTTGCATTCCGTATTGTATATTCTAAATTCTGAGTTCTAAATTCTAAATTCTAAATTCTATATTCAGTATTCTATAGTCTATATAATAAATTCTGTGTTCTGCTTTCCATGTTCTAAATTCTGGGTTCTATATTCTCTATTCTATATTCTGTGTTCTACATTCTATTTTCTAAATTCTATATTCAGTAATTTTTATTGTATATTCTAAGATCTATGTTCTGCATTTCATGTTCTAATTTCAATATTCAGTATTCTGCTTTCTGTATTCTAAATTCTGTGTTCTGCATCATATGTTCTAAATTCTGTATTCAGTATTATGTATTCTATTTTCTAAATTCTGTGTTCTGCATTCCATTTCTTAATTCTGGGTTTTATATTCTCTTTTATATATTCTATATTTTGTGTTCTTCATTCTATATTCCACATTCTATATTCTGCATTCCGTATTCTATATTCTATATTCTGTGTTTTACATTCTATATTCTATATTCTATGTTAAGAATTGTGTATTCTATAATCTAAATACTGTGTTCTGCATTCCATGTTCTAAATTCTGAGTTCTATATTCTCTACTCTATTCTATATTTTGTGTTTTTCATTCTATATTCTACATACTATATTCTGCATTCCGTATTCTATATTCTATATTATGTGTTCTACATTCTATATTCTAAATTCTATATTCTGTATTCTGTATTCTAAATTCTGAATTCTGTGTTCTGCATTCTATGTTCAAAATTATATATTCATCATTCTGTATTTAATATTCTAAATTCTGTGTTCTAAATTCCATGTTATAAATTCTGTATTCTGTATTCTGTATTCCATATTCTATATTCTGTGTTCTAAATTCTATATTCTGTATTCTATATTCTGCATTCCGTATTATATATTGTATATTCTGTGTTCTACATCGTATATTCAAATTCTATATTCAGTATTCTGTATTCTATATTCTAAATTCTGTGTTATGCATTCCAAGTTCTAAATTCTATATTAAGTATCCTGTATACTATATTCTAAATTCTATGTACTGCATTTCATGTTCTAAATTCTATATTCATTATTCTGTATTCTATAATCTAAATTCTGTGTCCTGCATTCCATGTTCTATATTCTGTGTTCTGTATTCTGTTTTCCATATTCTATATTCTTTGTTCTATATTCTATATACTCTATTCTATATTCTGCATTCCGTATTCTATATTCTAAATTCTGTGTTCGGCATTCCATTACTATATACTAAGTTCTATATTCTATTTTTTATATTCTTTATTTTGTGTTCTTCATTCTATATTCTACAATCTATATTCTGCATTCATTTTCTATATTCTATGTTCTGTGTTCTATATTGTGTATTCTAAGTTCTATATTCAGTATTCTGTATTCTATATTCTGAATTCTCAGTTCTACATTCTATATTCAAAATCCTAAATTCAGTATTCTTTATTCTATATTCTAAATTCAGTATCCTGCATTCCATGTTCTGAATTCTGGCTTCTATATTCTCTATTCTGTATTCTATATTTTGTGTTCTTCATTCAATATTCCACATTCTATATTCTGCATTCCATATACTATATTCTCTATTCTGTGTTTTACATTCTATATTCTAAATTCTATATTAAGTATTCTGTATTATATAATCTAAATTCTGTATTCTGCATTCCATGTTCTAAATTCTGAGTTCTACATTCTCTTCTCTATTCTATATTTTGTGTTTATCATTCTATATTCTACATACTATATTCTGCATTCCGTATTCTATATTCCATACTATATGCTCTACATTCTGTATTCTAAACTCTATATTCAGTATTTAGTATTCTATATTCTAATTTCTGTGTTCTGCATTATATGTTCTAAATTCAATATTCAGGATTCTGTATTCTATTTTCTAAATTCTGTGTTATGCATTCCATGTTCTAAATTATGGATTGTATATTCTCTATGCTATATTCTATATTCTGTGTTCAAAATTCTATATTCAAAATTCCTTGTTCAGTATTCTGTATTCTATATTCTAAATTCTGTGTTCATCATTCTATGTTCTGCATTCTATATTCATTATTCTGTATTGTATATTCTAAATTTTGTGTTCTGCAAACCATATTCTAAATTCTGGGTTCTGAATTCTGTTTTCCATGTTCTATATTCTTGTTCTACATTCTATGTTCTGTATTCTATATTCTGCATTCCGAATTCTACATTCTATATTCTGTGTTCTACATTCTACATTCTAAATTCTATATTAGGTATTCATATTCTATATTCAAAATTCTGTGTTCTGCATTCTATATTCGAAATACTATATTCAGTATTCTTTATTATATATTCTAAATTCTAAGTTCTGCATTCCATGTTCTATATTCTATATTCAGTATTCTGTATTCTATATTCTAAATTCTGTGTTCTGCATTCTATGTTCTAAATTGTATATTCATTTTTCTGTATGCTATATTCTAAATTCTGGGTTCTGCTTTTCATGCTCTAATTTCTGGGTTCTGTATTCTGTTTTCCATATTCTATATTCTGTGTTATACATTCTATATTCTGTTTTCTATGTTCTGCATTCCGTATTCTACATTCTATATTCTGTGTCCTACATTCTATATTCTAATTTCTATATTCAGTATTCACATTCTATATTCAAAATTCTGTGTTCTGCATTCTAATTTCTTAATTCTATATACAGTATTCTGTGTACTATATTCTATATTCTGTGTTCTACATTCTATAATCTATATTCTATATTCAGAATTATGTATTCTATATACTAAATTCTGTGTTCAGCACTCCATTTCTAAATTAAGGTTTCTAAGTTCCATTTTATATATAATATATTTTGTGTTCTTCATTCCATATTCCAAATTCTATATTCTACATTCCGTATTCCATATTCTATATTCTGTGTTCTACATTCTATATTCTAAATTTTATATTCAGTATTCTGTATTCTATATTCTAAATTCTATCTTCTGCTTTCCATGTTCCAAATTCTGGATTCTATATTCTCTATTCTGTATTCTATATTGTGTGTTGTTCATTCTATACTTTACATACTGTATTTTGCATTCCGTAATCTGTATTCTAAATGCTGTGTTCTAAATTCTAAATTCTATATACAGTATTCTGTTTTCTATATTCTATATTCTGTGTTCTGCATTCCATGTTCTATATTCTATTTTCAGTATTCTATATTCTGTATTCTAAATTCTGTGTTCTGCATTCTATGTTCTAAATTCTATATTCAGTATTATGTATTATGTATTCTAAATTCTGTGTTTGCATTCCATGTTCTAAATACTGGATTCTATATTCTGTTTTCTGTGTTCTACATTCTATATTCTAAATTCTATATTCAGTATTCTGTATTCTATTTTCTAAATTCTGTGTTGTGCATTCCATGTTCTAATTTCTATATTCAGTATTCTCTATTCTGTATTATAATTCTGTGTTCTACTTTCAATGATCTAAATTCTATATTCAGTAATCTGTATTCTATATTCTAATTTCTGTGTTCTGCATTCCATGTTATAAATTTTGGGTTCTGAATTCTGTTTTCCATATTCTCTATTCTGTGTTCTACATTGTATATTCTAAATTCTATATTCAGTATTTTGTATTCTATATTATAAATTCTGTGTTCTGCATTCCATTACTAATTTCTAGGTTCTATATTCTCTTTTATATATTCAATACTTTGTGTTCTTCATTCTATATTCTACATTTTATATTCTGCATTCATTTTCTATATTCTATATTCTGTATTCTAATTTCTATATTCAGTATACTGTATTCAATATTCTGAATTCTGTGTTATACATTCTACGTTCAAAATTTAAAATTCAGTATTCTGTATTCTATGTTTTATACTCTGTGTTCTGCTTTCCATGATCTAAATTCCGACTTCTATATTCTCTTTTATATATTCTTTATTTTGTGTTGATTTTCTATATTCCACATTCTATATTCTGCATTCCGTATTCTATATTATATATTCTGTATTTTTCGTTCTATATTCGAAATTGTATATTCAGTATTCTGTATTCTATAATTTAAATTCTGCGTTCTGCATTCCATGTTCTATATTCTGGGTTCTATATTCTCTACTCTATTCTATATTGTGTGTTATTCATTCTATATTCTACATACTATAGTGTGCATTCCGTATTCTATATTCTATATTATGTGTTCTACATTCTATATTCTAAATTCTATATTCTGTATTCTGTATTCTATATTGTAAATTCTGTGTTCTGCATTCCATGTTGTAAATTCTGGGTTCTATATTCTCAATTCTTTATTCTATATTCTGTGTTCTATATTATATATTCTAAATTCTGCATTCAGTATTTTGTATTCTATATTATAAATTCTGTGTTCTGCATTCTATGTTCTAAATTCTTTATTCAGTGTTCTGTATTCTATTTTCTAATTTCTGTGTTCTACATTCCATGTTCTTAATTCTGGTTTCTATATTCTATTTTCTCTATTATATTCTGTGTTCTTCATTCTATACTGTATATGCTATATTTTGCATTCAGTAACCTATATAATAAAGTTTGAATTTTAAACCTTATTTTTAAATTCTATATTCAGTATTCTGTTTTCTATATTCTAAATTATGTGTTCTGCATTCCATGTTCTATATTCTATTTTCAGTATTCTATATTCTATATTCTAAATTCTGTGTTCTGCATTCTATGTTTCAAATTCTATATTCAGTATTCTGTATTGTATATTATAAATTCTGTGTTTGCATCCCATGTTCTATATTCTGGATTCTATATTTTGATTCTATATTCTATATTCTGTGTTCTACATTCTTTATTCTAAATTCTATATTCAGTATTTGTATTCTATATTACAAATTCTGTGTTTTGAATTCCATTACTAAATTCTAGGTTCAATATTCTCTTTTATATATTCAATACTTTCTTTTCTTCATCCTATATTTTACATTTTATATTCTGCATTAATTTTCTATATTCTATATTTTGTATTCTAAATTCTATATTCAGTATTCTGTATACTATATTCTGAATTCTGTGTTCTACATTCTATCTTTAAAATTTAAAATTCAGGATTCTCTATTCTATATTCTATATTCTGTGTTCTGCATTCCATGATCTAAATTCTGACTTCTATATTCTCTTTTATATATTCTATATTTTGTGTTGTTCTTTCTATATTCCACATTCTATATTCTGCATTCCGTATTCTATATTATATATTCTGTGTTTTACATTCTATATTCGAATTTCTATATTCAGTATTCTGTACTCTATAATCTAAATTCTGTGTTCTGAATTCCATGTTCTAAATTCTGGGTTCTATATACACAATTCCATATTCTATATTATGTGTTCTACATTATATATTCTAAATTCTATATATTGTATTCTTTTTTCTATATTCTAAATTCTGTGTTCTGCATTCCATGTTCTAAATTCTATATTCAGTATTCTGTATTCTATATTCTAAATTCTGTGTTCTGCATTCTATGTTCTAAATACTATATTCAGTGTTCTGTAATATATTTTCTAAATTCTGTGTTCTACATTCCATGATCTAAATTCTGGATTCTATATTCTCTATTCTATATTCTATATTGTGTGTTCTTCATTCTATACCCTAAAAACTATATTTTGCATTCCATATTCTATATTCTAAATTTTGAGTTCTAAATTCTAAATTCGAAATTCTATATTCAGTGTTCTGTATTCTATTTTCTAAATTCTATGTTCTACATTCCATGTTCTAAATTCTGGATTCTCTATTCTCTATTCTATATTGTGTGTTCTTCATTCTATACTCTAAATACTGTATTTTCCCTTAGGTATTCTATATTCTAAATTTTAAGTTCTAATTTCTAAATTCTAAATTCTGCATTCAGTACTCTGTTTTCTATATTGTAAATTCTGCTTTCTGCATCCATTTTCTATATTCTATTTTCAGTATTCTATATTCTAAATTCTAAATTCTGTGTTCTGCATTCTATGTTCTAAATTTTATATTCAGTATTCCGTATGGTACATTATAAATTCTGTGTTTGCATCCCATGTTCTAAATTCAGGATTATATATTTTCGATTCTATATTCTATATTCTGTGTTCAACATTATATATTCTAAATTCTATATTCAGTATTCGATTTTCTATAGTCTAAAATCTATGTTCTGCATTCTATGTTCTAAATTCTATTTTCAGTATTCTGTATTGTATATTCTAAATTCTGTGTTCTGCATTCCATTTTCTAAATTCTGGGTTCTGTATTCTGTTTTCCATATTCTATATTCTCTGTTCAACATTCTATATTCTGTATTCTATATTCTGCATTCCGTATTCTATATTCTATATTTTGTGTTCTACATTCTATATTCTAAATTCTGCTTTCTGCATTCCATGTTCTATATTCTGGGTTCTATATTCTCTACTCTATTCTATATTGTGTGTTATTCATTCTATATTCTACTTACTATAGTCTGCATTCCGTATTCTATATTCTATATTATGTGTTCTTCATTCTATATTCTAAATTCTATATTCTGTATTCTGTATTCTATATTGTAAATTCTGTGTTCTGCATTCCATGTTCTATATTCTCAATTCTATATTCTATATTCTGTGTTCTATATTATATATTCTAAATTCTATATTCAGTATTCTTTATTCTATATTCTAAACTCTGTGTTCTGCATTCCATGTTCTAAATTCCATATTCCGTATTCTGCATTCTATATTCTAAATTCTGTGTTCTGCATTTTATGTTCAAAATTCTTTATTCAGTGTTCTGTATTCTATTTTCTAAATTCTGTGTTCTACAAACCATGTTCTAAATTCTGGATTCTATATTCTATATTCTATATTCTATATTGTGTGTTCTTCATTCTATACTCTACATACTATATTTTGCATTCCGTATCCTATATTCTAAATTCTGAGTTCTAAATTCAAAATTCTAAATTCTATATTCAGTATTCTGTTTTCAATGTTCTAAACTCTGTGTTCTGCGTTCCATGTTCTATATTCTATTTTCAGTATTCTATACACTATATTCTAAATTTTGTGTTCTTCATTCTAGTTCAAACTTCTATATTCAGTACTCTGTATTGTATAATCTAAATTCTGTGTTTGCATCACATATTCTAAATTCTGGATTCTATATTTTCGATTCTATATTCTATATTCTGTGTTCTGCATTCTATATTCTGTATTCTCTATTCTGCATTCCGTATTCTATATTCTATATTCTGTGTTCTACATTCTATATTCTAAATTCTATATTCAGTATTATGTATTGTATATTCTAAATTCTGTGTTTGAGTCCCATGTTCTAAATTCTGGATTCTATATTTTCGATTGTATATTCTGTGTTCTGTATTCTATATTCTATATTCTATATCTGCATTCCGTATTCTATATTCTATATTCTGTGTTCTACATTCTATAATCTAAATTCTTTATTCAGTATTCTGTTTTCTATATTCTAAACTCTGTTTTCTGCATTTCATGATCTAAATTCTGAGTTCTCTATTCTATATTCTCTATTCTATATTCTGTGTTCTGCATTCTATTTTCTAAATTCTATATTCAGTATTCTGTATTCTATATTCTAAATTCTGTGTTCTGCATTCCAACTTCTTAAATCTATGTACAGTATTCTGTATTCTATAATCAATATTCTGTGTACTTCATTCTATAATCTGTATTCTATATTCAGAATTATGTATTCTATATACTAAATTCTGTGTTCAGCATTCCATTTCTAAATAAAGGGTTCTATATTCCCTTTTATATATTCTATATTTTGTGTTCTTCATTCTATATTCCAAATTCCAATTTCTGCATTCCATATTCCATATTCTATATTCTGTGTTCTACATTCTATATTCTAAATTCTATATTCTGTATTGTGTATTCTATATTTAATTCTGTGTTCTGCATTTTATGTTCTAAATCCTGGGTTCTATATTTTGTATACTATATTCTATATTCTGTGTTCTACATTCAATATTCTAAACTCTATATTCAGTATTCTTTACTCTATATTCTAAATTCAATGTTCTGCATTCCATGTTCTATATACTATATTCAGTATTCTGTATTCTATATTCTAAATTCTGTGTTCTGCATTATATGTTCTAAATTCTATATACAGTATTCTGTATTCTATTTCCTATATTCTGTGTTCTGCATTCCATGTTCTAAATTCTGGGTTCTGTATTCTGTTTTCCATGTTCTATATTCTGTGTTCTACATTCTATATTCTGTATTCTATATTCTGAATTCCAAAATCTACATTCTATATTCTGTGTTCTACATTCTATATGCTTAATTCTATATTCAGTATTCATATTCTATTTTCTAAATTCTGTGTTCTGCATTCCATGTGCTAAATTCTGTATTCTATAATCTGTATTCTATGTTCTGTGTTCTACATTCTATATTCTAAATTCTTAATTCAGTATTCTGTATTGTATATTCTAAATTCTGTGTTCTGAATTCCATGTTCTAAATTCTGGGTTCTACATTGTCTATTGTATATTCTATATAGTGTGTTCTTCATTCTATACTCTACGTACTATATTTTGCATTCTGTAATCTATATTATATATTCTTTGTTCTAAATTTTTAATTCAAAATTCTATATTCAGTATTCTATATTCTATATACTAAATTCGGTGTTCTGCATTCTATGTTCTAAATTCTATATTCAGTATTCTGTATTCTATAGTCTATATTTTGTGTTCTGCATTCCATGTTATAAATTCTGGGTTCTGTATTCTGTTTTTCATATACTATACTCTGTGTTCTACATACTATATTCTGCATTCCGAATTCTACATTCTATATTCTGTGTTCTCCATTCTATATTCTAAACTCTATATTCAGTATTCTTTATTCTATATTCTAAATTCTATGTTCTGCATTCCATGTTCTATATTCTATATTCAGTATTCTGTATTCTATATTCTAAGTTCTGTGTTCTGCATTATATGTTCTAAATACTATATACAGTATTCTGTATTCTATTTCCTAAATTCTGTGTTCTGCATTCCATGTTCTAAATTCTGGGTTCTATATACTCTATTCTATATTCTATAGTGTTTGTTCTGCATTCCATATTATACATACTAAATTTTGCATTCCGTATTCTATATTCTAAATTCTGTGTTCTAAATTCTAAATTCAAAATTCTATATTCAGTATTCTGTTTTCTATATTCTAAATCCTGTGTTCTGCATTCCATGTTCTATATTCTATTTTCATTATTCTATATTCTATATCTAAATTCTGTGTGCTGCATTCTATGTTCTAATTTCTATATTCAGTATTTTGTATTATGTATTCTAAATTCTGTGTTTGCATTCCATGTTCTAAATACTGGATTCTATATTCTGTATTCTGTGTTCTACATTCTATATTCTAAATTCTATATTTAGTATTCTGTATTCTATTTTCTAAATTCTGTGTTGTGCATTCCATGTTCTAATTTCTATATTCAGTATTCTCTATTCTGTATTATAATTCTGTGTTCTACTTTCAATGATCTAAATTCTATATTCAGTAATCTGTATTCTATATTCTAAATTCTGTGTTCTGCATTCCATGTTCTAAATTCTGTGTCCTATATTCTCTATTCTATGTTCTAAATTCTATATTTAGTATTCAGTATTATATATTCTAAATTCTGTGTTCTGCATTCTGTGTTCTTAATTCTGGATTCTATATTCTCTATGCTAATTTCAATATGCTGTGTTCTAAATTCTATATTCTAAATTCTATATTCAGGATTCTGTATCCTGTATTGTAAATTCTGTTATGTGCAATCCATGTTCTAATTTCTATATTCAGTATTCTGAATTCTGTATTCTAAATTCTGTGTTCTACATTCGATGTTCTAAATTCTATATTCAGTATTTTTTAATCTATATTCTAAATTCTGTGTTCTGCATTTCATGTTCTAAATCTTGGGTTCTGTATTCTGTTATCCACATTCTATATTTTGTGTTCTTCATTATATATTCTAAATATTATATTTAGTATTTTGTATTATATATTTAAATTCTGTGTTCTGCATTCCATTACTAAATTCTAGGTTCTATATTCTCTTTTATATATTCAATATTTTGTGTTCTTAATTCTATATTCTACATTCTATATTCTGCATTCATTTTCTATATTCTATATTCTGTGTTCAATATTCTGTATTCTAATTCCTATATTCAGTATTATGTATTCTATATTTTGAATTCTTGTTCTACATTCTGTATTGAAATTCTAAATTCAGTATTCTTTATTCTATATTCTAAATTCTGTGTTCTTCATTCCATGATCTAAATTCTGCCTTCTATATTCTCTTTTTTATATTCTATATTTTGTGTTGTTCTTTCTTTATTCCACATTCTATATTCTGCATACGGTGTTCTATATTATACATTCTGTGTTTTACATTCTATATTCGAAATTCTATATTCAGTATTCTGTATACTATAATCTAAACTCTGTATTCTGCATTCCATGTTCTAAATTCTGGTTTCTCTATTCTCTACTCTATTCTATATTTTGTGTTTTTCATTCTAGATTCTACATACTTTAGTCTGCATTCTGTATTCTATATTCTATATTATGTGTTCTTCATTCTATAATCTTAGTTCTATATTCTGTATTCTGTATTCTATACTCTAAATTTTGTGTTCTGCAATCCATATTCTAAATTCTGGGTTCTGTATTCTCTTTTCCATGTTCTATATTCTGTGTTCTACATTCTATATTCTGTATTCTATATTCTGCATTCCAAATTCTACATTCTATATTCTGTGTTCTACATTCTATATTCTAAATTCTATTTTCAGTATTCTGTATTCTATAGTCTAAATTCTGTGTTCTGCATTACAAGTTCTACATTCGGGGTTCTGTATTCTATTTTCCATAATCTATATTCTGTGTTCTACATTCTATATTCTGTATTCTTTTTTCTGCATTCCGTATTCTATATTCTATATTCTGTGTTCTAAATTCTATATTTTAAATTCTATATTCAGTATTCTGTATTCTATATTCTAAATTCTGTGTTCTGCATTCCATGTTCTAATTTCTGTGTCCTATATTCTCTATTCTATTCTACATTTTCTGTTTTTCATTCTATATTCTACATACTATATTCTGCATTCCGTATACACTATTCTATATTATGTGTTCTACATTCAGTATTCTAAATTCTAAATTCTGTATTCTGTATTCTTTATACTAAATTCTGTGTTCTGCATTCCATGTTCTAAATTCTGGGTTGTGTATTCTGTTTTCCATATTCTATATTCTGTGTTCTTCATTCTATATACTGTATTCTATATTCTGCATTCCGTATTCTATATTGTATATTCTGTGTTCTTCATTATATATTCTAAATCCTATATTCACTATTCCGTATTCTATATTCTAAATTCTGTGTTCGGCATTCCATTACTAAATTCTAAGTTCTATATTCTCTATTTTATAGTATTTATATTGTTTTCTGCATTCTATATTCTGCATTCATTTCCTATGTTCTATGTTCTGTGTTCTATATTCTGTATTCTAAATTCTATATTCAGTAGTCTGTATTCTATAGTCTGAATTCTCTGTTCTACGTTCTATATTCAAAATTCTAAATTCATTATTCTGTATTCTTTATTCTAAACTCTTTGTCCTGCATTCCATATTCAAAATTCTGGCTTCTATATTCTCTATTATATATTCTATATTTTGTGTTCTTCATTCTATATTCCACATTCTATATTCTGAATTCCCTATACTGTATTCTATATTCTGTGTTTTACATTCTATATTCTAAATTCTATATTCAGTATTCTGTATTCTATAATCTAAATTCTGTGTTCTGCATTACATGTTCTAAATTTTGGTTTCTGTATTCTGTTTTCCATATTCTATATTTTGTGTTCTACATTCTATATTCTAAATTCTATATTCAGTATTTTGTATTATATATTTAAATTCTGTGTTCTGCATTCCATTACTAAATACTAGGTTCTATATTCTCTTTTATATATTCAATATTTTGTGTTCTTAATTCTATATTCTACATTCTATATTCTGCATTCATTTTCCATATTCTATGTTCTGTTTTCTATATTCTGTATTCTAATTCCTATATTCAGTATTCTGTATTCTATATTCTGAATTTGGTGTTCTACATTCTATATTCAAAATTCTAAATTCAGTATTCTGTATTCTATATTCTAAATTCTGTGTTCTGCATTCCATGATCTAAATTCTGGCTTCTATATTCTCGTTTATATATTCTATATTTTGTGTTGTTCTTTCTATATTCCACATTCTATATTCTGCATACGGTATTCTATATAGTATATTCTGAGTTTTACATTCTATATTCGAAATTCTATATTCAGTATTCTGTATTCTATAACCTAAACTCTGTATTCTGCATTCCATGTTCTAAATTCTGGGTTCTATATTCTCTAATCTATTCTATATTGTGGGTTTTTCATTCTATATTCTACATAGTTTAGTCTGCATTCCGTATTCTATATTCTATATTATGTGTTCTTCATTCTATATTCTAAATTCTATATTCTCTATTCTGTATTCTATATTCTAAATTCTGTGTCCTGTATTCCATGATCTAAATTCTGGGTTCTATATCCTCTTTCTATATTCTATATTCTGTTTTCTTCATTCTATATTCCACATTCTATATTCTGCATTCCGTATACTATATTCTATATTCTGTGTTTTACATTCTATATTCTAAATTCTATATTCAGTATTCTGTATTCTATAATTTAAATTCTGTGTTCTGAATTCCATGTTCTAAATTTTGTGTTCTGTATTCTGTTTTCCATATTCTATATTCTGTGTTCTACATTCTGTATACTGTATTCTATATTCTTCATTCCGTATTCTATATTCTATATTTTGTGTTCTTCATTATATATTCTAAATTCTATATTCAGTATTCTGTATTCTATAATCTAAATTCTGTGTTCTGCATTCCATGTTCTAAATTCTGGGTTCTATATTCCCTTTCTATATTCTATATTCTGTGTTCTGCATTCCATGATCTAAATAATATATTCAGTATTCTGTACTCTATATTCTATATTCTGTGTTTTACATTGTATATTCCAAATTCTATAATCAGTATTCTGTATTCTATTTTCTAAATTCTGTGTTCTACATTCCATGTTCTAAATTCGGTATTCAATATCCTCTATTTTATATTCTATATTGTGTGTACTTCATTCTATACTCTACATGCTATATATTACATTCCGTATTGTATAGTCTAAATTTTGAGTTCTCAATTCTAAATTCTAAATTCTATATTCAGAATTATGTTTTCTATATTCTAAATTCTGAGTTCTGCATTCCGTGTTCTATATTCTATTTTCAGTATTCTATATTCTATATTCTATATCCTGTGTTCTAAATTCTATATTCTAAACTCTATATTCAGTATTCTGTATTCTATATTCTAAATTTTGTGTTGTGCATTCCATGTTGTAATTTCTATATTCAGTATTCTGTATTCCGTGTTCTAAATTCTGTGTTCTGCATTCGATGATCTAAATTCTATATTCAGTATTCTGTATTCTATAATTTAAATTCTGTGTTCTGAATTCCATGTTCTAAATTTTGGGTTTTGTATTCTGTTTTCCATATTCTATATTCTGTGTTCTACATTCTATATTCTAAATTATTTATTAAGTGTTTTGTATTCTATATTATAAATTCTGTGTTCTGCATTCCATTCCTAAATTCTAGGTTCTATATTCTCTTTTATATATTCAATAATTTGTGTTCTTCATTCTATATTCTACATTTTATATTTTGCATTCATTCTCTATATTCTATATTCTGTATTCTAAATTCAATATTCAGTATTCTGTATTCTATAACTGAATTCTCAGTTCTACATTCTATATTCAAAATTCTAAATTCAGTATTCTGTATTCTATATTCTATAATCTGTATTCTGCATTCCATGATCTAAATTCTGACTTCTTTAATGTCTTTTATATATTCTATAATTTGTGTTGTTCTTACTATATTCCACATTCTATATTCTGCATTTCGTATTCTATGTTATATATTCTGTGTTTTACATTCTATATTCGAAATTCTATATTCAGTATTCTGTATTCTATAATCTAAATTCTGTGTTCTGCATTCCATGTTCTATATTCTGGGTTCTATATTCTGTACTCTATTCTATATAGTGTGTTTTTCATTCTATATTCTACATACTATAGTCTGCATTCAGTATTCTATATTGTATATTGTGTGATCTACATTCTATATTTTAAAAACTATATTCGGTATTCTGTATTATATATTCTAAATTTTGTGTTCTGCATTCCATGTTATAAATTCTGGTTTCTATATTCTCAATTCTATATTCTATATTCTGTGTTCTACATTATATATTCTAAATTCTATATTTTGTATTTATATTCTATATTCAAAATTCTGTGTTCTGCATTGATGTTCTAAATACTATTTTCAGTGTTCTGTATTCTATTTTCTAAATTCTGTGTTCTGCATTCCATGTTCTAAATTCGATATTAAGTATTCTGTATTCTATATTCTAAATTCCGTGTTCTGCATTGATGTTCTAAATACTATATTCAGTGTTCTGTATTCTATTTTCTAAATTCTGGGTTCTACATTCCATGTTCTAAATTCTTTATTCTATATTCTCTATTATATATTCTATATTGTGTGTTCTTCATTCTATACTCTAAATACTATATTTTGCCTTCCATATTCTATATTCTAAATTTTGAATTCTAAATTCTATATTCTAAATTCTATATTCAGTATTCTGTATTCTATATTCTAAATTCCGTGTTATGCATTGATGTTCTAAATACTATATTCAGTGTTCTGTATTCTATTTTCTAAATTCTGTGTTCTACATTCCATGTTCTAAATTCTTTATTCTATATTCTCTTTTATATAGTCTATATTGTGTGTTCTTCATTCTATACTCTAAATACTATATTTTGCCTTCCATATTCTGTATTCTAAATTTTGAATTCTAAATTCTATATTCTAAATTCTATATTCAGTATTCTGTTTTCTATATTCTAAATTCTGTGTTCTGCATTCCATGTTCTATATTCTATTTTCAGAATTCTATATTCTATATTCTAAATTCTGTGTTCTGCATTCTATGTTCTACATTCTATATTCAGTATTCTGTATTGTATATTCTAAATTCTGTGTTTGAATTCCATGTTCAAAATTCTGGGTTCTGTATTCTGTTTTCCATATTCTATATTCTGTGTTCTACATTCTATATTCTGTAATCTATATTCTGCTTTCCTTATTCTATATTCTATATTTTGTGTCCTACATTCTATATTCTAAATTCTATTTTTATTATTCTGTATTCTATTTTCTAAATTCTGTGTTCTACATTCCATGTTCTAAATTCTGGGTTCTATATTCTCTATTCTATATTCTGTGTTCTACATTCTATTTTCTAAATTCTATATTCAGTATTTTTTATTCTATATTCTAAAATCTATGTTCTGCATTTCATGTTCTAATTTCTATATTCAGTATTCTGCTTTCTGTATTGTAAATTCTGTGTTCTGCATCATATGTTCTAAATTCTGTATTCAGTATTATGTATTCTATATTCTAAACTCTGTGTTTTGCATTCCATTTCTAAATTCTGGGTTTTATATTCTCTTTTATATATTCTATATTTTGTGTTCTTCATTCTATATTCCATATTCTATATTCTGCATTCCGTATTCTATATTCAATATTCTGTGTTCTACATTCTATATTCTAAATCCTATATTCAGTATTTTGTATTATATATTTAAATTCTGTGTTCTGCATTCCATTACTAAATTCTAGGTTCTATATTCTCTTTTATATATTCAATATTTTGTGTTCTTAATTCTATATTCTGCATTCTATATTCTGCATTCATTTTCCATATTCTATGTTCTGTTTTCTATATTCTGTATTCTAATTCCTATATTCAGTATTCTGTATTCTATATTCTGAATTCGGTGTTCTACATTCTATATTCAAAATTCTAAATTCAGTATTCTGTATCCTATATTCTAAACTCTGTGTTCTGCATTCCATGATCTAAATTTTGGCTTCTATATTCTCTTTTATATATTCTATATTTTGTGTTGTTTTTCTATATTCCACATTCTATATTCTTCATACTGTATTCTATATTGAATATTCTGTGTTTTACATTCTATATTCGAAATTCTATATTCAGTATTCTCTATTGTATAACCTAAACTCTGTATTCTGCATTCCATGTTCTAAATTCTGGGTTCTATATTCTCTAATCTATTCTATATTGTGTGTTTTTCATTCTATATTCTACATAGTATAGTCTGTTTTCCGTATTCTATATTCTATATTATGTGTTCTACATTCTATATTCTCTATTCTGTATTCTATATTCTAAATTCTGTGTTCTGCATTAAATGATCTAAATTCTGGGTTCTATATCCTCTTTCTATATTCTATATTCTGTTTTCTTCATTCTATATTCCACATTCTATATTCTGCATTCCGTATACTATATTCTATATTCTGTGTTTTACATTCTATATTCTAAATTCTATATTCAGTATTCTGTATTCTATAATTTAAATTCTGTGTTCTGAATTCCATGTTCTAAATTTTGTGTTCTGTATTCTGTTTTCCATATTCTATATTCTGTGTTCTACATTCTGTATACTGTATTCTATAGTCTCCATCCGTATTCTATATTCTATATTTTGTGTTCTTCATTATATATTCTAAATTCTATATTCAGTATTCTGTATTCTATAATCTAAATTCTGTGTTCTGCATTCCATGTTCTAAATTCTGGGTTCTATATTCCCTTTCTATATTCTATATTCTGTGTTCTGCATTCCATGATCTAAATACTATATTCAGTATTCTGTACTCTATATTCTATATTCTGTGTTTTACATTGTATATTCCAAATTCTATATTCAGTATTCTGTATTCTATTTTCTAAATTCTGTGTTCTACATTCCATGTTCTAAATTCGGTATTCAATATCCTCTATTTTATATTCTATATTGTGTGTACTTCATTCTATACTCTACATGCTATATATTACATTCCGTATTGTATAGTCTAAATTTTGATTTCTCAATTCTAAATTCTAAATTCTATATTCAGAATTATGTTTTCTATATTCTAAATTCTGAGTTCTGCATTCCGTGTTCTATATTCTATTTTCAGTATTCTATATTCTATATTCTATATCCTGTGTTCTAAATTCTATATTCTAAACTCTATATTCAGTATTCTGTATTCTATATTCTAAATTTTGTGTTGTGCATTCCATGTTGTAATTTCTATATTCAGTATTCTGTATTCCGTATTCTAAATTCTGTGTTCTGCATTCGATGATCTAAATTCTATATTCAGTATTCTGTATTCTATAATTTAAATTCTGTGTTCTGAATACCATGTTCTAAATTTTGGGTTTTGTATTCTGTTTTCCATATTCTATATTCTGTGGTCTACATTTTGTATACTGTATTCTATATTCTTCATTCCGTATTCTATATTCTATATTTTGTGTTCTTCATTATATATTCTAAATTCTATATTCAGTAATCCATATTCTATATTCTAAATTCTGTGTTCGGCATTCCATTACTAAATTTTAAGTTCTATATTCTCTTTTTTATAATCTTAATTTTTTGTTCTTCATTCTATATTCTACATTCTATATTCTGCATTCTATATTCTGCATTCCGTATAGTAGATTCTATATTCTGTGTTTTACATTCTTTATTCTAAATTCTATATTCAGTATTCTGTATTCTATAATCTAAATTCTGTGTTCTGCATTCCATGTTCTTAATTCTGGGTTCTATATTCCCTTTCTATATTCTATATTCTGTGTTCTGCATTCCATGATCTAAATACTATATTCAGTATTCTGTACTCTATATTCTATATTCTGTGTTTTACATTGTATATTCCAAATTCTATATTCAGTATTCTGTATTCTATTTTCTAAATTCTGTGTTCTACATTCCATGTTCTAAATTCGGTATTCAATATCCTCTATTTTATATTCTATATTGTGTGTACTTCATTCTATACTCTACATGCTATATATTACATTCCGTATTGTATAGTCTAAATTTTGAGTTCTCAATTCTAAATTCTAAATTCTATATTCAGAATTATGTTTTCTATATTCTAAATTCTGAGTTCTGCATTCCGTGTTCTATATTCTACTTTCAGTATTCTATATTCTATATTCTATATCCTGTGTTCTAAATTCTGTATTCTAAACTCTATATTCAGTATTCTGTATTCTATATTCTAAATTCTGTGTTGTGCATTCCATGTTGTAATTTCTATATTCAGTTTTCTGTATTCCGTATTCTAAATTCTGTGTTCTGCATTCGATGATCTAAATTCTATATTCAGTAATCTGTATTCTATATTCTAAATTCTGTGTTTTGCATTCCATGTTATAAATTTTGGGTTCTGTATTCTGTTTTCCATATTCTATATTCTGTGTTCTACATTCTATATTCTAAATTATTTATTAAGTGTTTTGTATTCTATATTATAAATTCTGTGTTCTGCATTCCATTCCTAAATTCTAGGTTCTATATTCTCTTTTATATATTCAATAATTTGTGTTCTTGATTCTATATTCTACATTTTATATTTTGCATTCATTCTCTATATTCTATATTCTGTATTCTAAATTCAATATTCAGTATTCTGTATTCTATAACTGAATTCTCAGTTCTACATTCTATATTCAAAATTCTAAATTCAGTATTCTGTATTCTATATTCTATAATCTGTGTTCTGCATTCCATGATCTAAATTCTGACTTCTTTAATGTCTTTTATATGTTCTATAATTTGTGTTGTTCTTACTATATTCCACATTCTATATTCTGCATTTCGTATTCTATGTTATATATTCTGTGTTTTACATTCTATATTCGAAATTCTATATTCAGTATTCTGTATTCTATAATCTAAATTCTGTGTTCTGCATTCCATGTTCTATATTCTGGGTTCTATATTCTGTACTCTATTCTATATAGTGTGTTTTTCATTCTATATTCTACATACTATAGTCTGCATTCAGTATTCTATATTGTATATTGTGTGATCTACATTCTATATTTTAAAAACTATATTCGGTATTCTGTATTCTATATTCTAAATTTTGTGTTCTGCATTCCATGTTATAAATTCTGGTTTCTATATTCTCAATTCTATATTCTATATTCTGTGTTCTACATTATATATTCTAAATTCTATATTTTGTATTTATATTCTATATTCAAAATTCTGTGTTCTGCATTGATGTTCTAAATACTATATTCAGTGTTCTGTATTCTATTTTCTAAATTCTGTGTTCTGCATTCCATGTTCTAAATTCGATATTAAGTATTCTGTATTCTATATTCTAAATTCCGTGTTCTGCATTGATGTTCTAAATACTATATTCAGTGTTCTGTATTCTATTTTCTAAATTCTGTGTTCTACATTCCATGTTCTAAATTCTTTATTCTATATTCTCTATTATATATTCCATATTGTGTGTTCTTCATTCTATACTCTAAATACTATATTTTGCCTTCCATATTCTATATTCTAAATTTTGAATTCTAAATTCTATATTCTAAATTCTATATTCAGTATTCTGTAGTCTATATTCTAAATTCCGTGTTATGCATTGATGTTCTAAATACTATATTCAGTGTTCTGTATTCTATTTTCTAAATTCTGTGTTCTGCATTCCATTTCTAAATTCTGGGTTTTATATTCTCTTTTATATATTCTATATTTTGTGTTCTTCATTCTATATTCCATATTCTATATTCTGCATTCCGTATTCTATATTCAATATTCTGTGTTCTACATTCTATATTCTAAATCCTATATTCAGTATTTTGTATTATATATTTAAATTCTGTGTTCTGCATTCCATTACTAAATTCTAGGTTCTATATTCTCTTTTATATATTCAATATTTAGTGTTCTTATTTCTATATTCTACATTCTATATTCTGCATTCATTTTCCATATTCTATCTTCTGTTTTCTATATTCTGTATTCTAATTCCTATATTCAGTATTCTGTATTCTATATTCTGAATTCGGTGTTCTACATTCTATATTCAAATTCTAAATTCAGTATTCTGTATCCTATATTCTAAACTCTGTGTTCTGCATTCCATGATCTAAATTTTGGCTTCTATATTCTCTTTTATATATTCTATATTTTGTGTTGTTTTTCTATATTCCACATTCTATATTCTTCATACTGTATTCTATATTGAATATTCTGTGTTTTACATTCTATATTCGAAATTTTATATTCAGTATTCTGTATTGTATAACCTAAACTCTGTATTCTGCATTCCATGTTCTAAATTCTGGGTTCTATATTCTCTAATCTATTCTATATTGTGTGTTTTTCATTCTATATTCTACATAGTATAGTCTGCATTCCGTATTCTATATTCTATATTATGTGTTCTACATTCTATATTCTCTATTCTGTATTCTATATTCTAAATTCTGTGTTCTGCATTAAATGATCTAAATTCTGGGTTCTATATTCTCTTTCTATATTCTATATTCTGTTTTCTTCATTCTATTTTCCACATTCTATATTCTGCATTCCGTATACTATATTCTATATTCTGTGTTTTACATTCTATATTCTAATTTTTATATTCAGTATTCTGTATTCTATAATTTAAATTCTGTGTTCTGCATTCCATGTTCTAAATTTTGGGTTCTGTATTCTGTTTTCCATATTTTATATTCTGTGTTCTACATTCTGTATACTGTATTCTATATTCTTCATTCCGTATTCTATATTCTATATTTTGTGTTCTTCATTATATATTCTAAATTCTATATTCAGTATTCCGTATTCTATTTTCTAAATTCTGTGTTCAGAATTCCATTACTAAATTCTAAGTTCTATATTCTCTTTTTTATATTCTTAGTTTTTTGTTCTTCCTTCTATATTCTACATTCTATATTCTGCATTCTATATTCTGCATTCCGTATAGTAGATTCTATATTCTGTGTTTTACATTCTATATTCTAAATTCTATATTCAGTATTCTCTATTCTATAATCTAAATTCTGTGTTTTGCATTCCATGTTCTAATTTCTGGGTTCTATATTCACTTTCTATATTCTATATTCTGTGTTCTGTATTCCATGATCTAAATACTATATTCAGTATTCTGTACTCTGTATTCTATATTCTGTGTTTTACATTGTATATTCCAAATTCTATATTCAGCATTCTATATTCTATTTCCTAAATTCTGTGTTCTACATTCCATGTTCTAAATTCGGTATTCAATATCCTCTATTTTATATTCTATATTGTGTGTGCTTCATTCTATACTCTACATACTATATTTTACATTCCGTATTTTATAGTCTAAATTTTGAGTTCTAAATTCTAAATTCTAAATTCTATATTCAGAATTATGTTTTCTATATTCTAAATTCTGTGTTCTGCATTCCGTGTTCTATATTCTATTTTCAGTATTCTATATTCTATATTCTATATCCTGTGTTCTAAATTCTATGTTCTAAACTCTATATTCAGTATTCTGTATTCTATATTCTAAATTCCGTGATCTGCATTGATGTTCTAAATACTATATTCAGTGTTCTGTATTCTATTTTCTAAATTCTGTGTTCTACATTCCATGTTCTAAATTCTTTATTCTATATTCTCTATTATATATTCTATATTGTGTGTTCTTCCTTCTATACTCTCAATACTATATTTTGCCTTCCATATTCTATATTCTAAATTTTGAATTCTAAATTCTATATTCTAAATTCTATATTCAGTATTCTGTATTCTATATTCTAAATTCCGTGTTATGCATTGATGTTCTAAATACTATATTCAGTGTTCTGTATTCTATTTTCTAAATTCTGTGTTCTACATTCCATGTTCTAAATTCTTTATTCTATATTCTCTTTTATATATTCTATATTGTGTGTTCTTCATTCTATACTCTAAATACTATATTTTGCCTTCCATATTCTATATTCTAAATTTTGAATTCTAAATTCTATATTCTAAATTCTATATTCAGTATTCTGTTTTCTATATTCTAAATTCTGTGTTCTGCATTCCATGTTCTATATTCTATTTTCAGAATTCTATATTCTATATTCTAAATTCTGTGTTCTGCATTCTATGTTCTACATTCTATATTCAGTATTCTCTTTTGTATATTCTAAATTCTGTGTTTGAATTCCATGTTCAAAATTCTGGGTTCTGTATTCTGTATTCCATATTCTATATTCTGTGTTCTACATTCTATATTCTGTAATCTATATTCTGCTTTCCTTATTCTATATTCTATATTTTGTGTCCTACATTCTATATTCTAAATTCTATTTTTATTATTCTGTATTCTATTTTCTAAATTCTGTGTTCTACATTCCATGTTTTAAATTCTGGGTTCTATATTCTCTATTCTATATTCTGTGTTCTATATTCTATTTTCTAAATTCTATATTCAGTATTTTTTATTCTATATTCTAAATTCTATGTTCTGCATTTCATGTTCTAATTTCTATATTCAGTATTCTGCTTTCTGTATTCTAAATTCTGTGTTCTGCATCATATGTTCTAAATTCTCTATTCAGTATTATGTATTTCTTATTCTAAATTCTGTGTTCTGCATTCCATTTCTAAATTCTGGGTTTTATATTCTCTTTTATATATTCTATATTTTGTGTTCTTCTTTCTATATTCCATATTCTATATTCTGCATTCCGTATTCTATATTCAATATTCTGTGTTCTACATTCTATATTCTAAATCCTATATTCAGTATTTTGTATTATATATTTAAATTCTGTGTTCTGCATTCCATTACTAAATTCTAGGTTCTATATTCTCTTTTATATATTCAATATTTTGTGTTCTTAATTCTATATTCTACATTCTATATTCTGCATTCATTTTCCATATTCTATGTTCTGTTTTCTATATTCTGTATTCTAATTCCTATATTCAGTATTCTGTATTCTATATTCTGAATTCGGTGTTCTACATTCTATATTCAAAATTCTAAATTCAGTATTCTGTATTCTATATTCTAAACTCTGTGTTCTGCATTCCATGATCTAAATTTTGGCTTCTATATTCTCTTTTATATATTCTATATTTTGTGTTGTTTTTCTATATTCCACATTCTATATTCTTCATACTGTATTCTATATTGAATATTCTGTGTTTTACATTCTATATTCGAAATTCTATATTCAGTATTCTGTATTGTATAACCTAAACTCTGTATTCTGCATTCCATGTTCTAAATTCTGGGTTCTATATTCTCTAATCTATTCTATATTGTGTGTTTTTCATTCTATATTCTACATAGTATAGTCTGCATTCCGTATTCTATATTCTATATTATGTGTTCTACATTCTATATTCTCTATTCTGTATTCTATATTCTAAATTCTGTGTTCTGCATTAAATGATCTAAATTCTGGGTTCTATATTCTCTTTCTATATTCTATATTCTGTTTTCTTCATTCTATTTTCCACATTCTATATTCTGCATTCCGTATACTATATTCTATATTCTGTGTTTTACATTCTATATTCTAAATTATATATACAGTGTTTTGTATTCTATATTATAAATTCTGTGTTCTGCATTCCATTCCTAAATTCTAGGTTCTATATTATCTTTTATATATTCAATTCTTTGTGTTTTTCATTCTATATTCTACATTTTATATTTTGCATTCATTCTCTATATTCTATATTCTGTATTCTAAATTCAATATTCAGTATTCTGTATTCTATAACTGAATTCTCATTTCTACATTCTATATTCAAAATTCTAAATTCAGTATTCTGTATTCTATATTCTATATACTGTGTTCTGCATTCCATGATCTAAATTCTGACTTCTTTAGTGTCTTTTCTATATTCTATAATTTGTGTTGTTATTATTATATTCCACATTCTATATTCTGCATTTCGTATTCTATGTTATATATTCTGTGTTTTACATTCTATATTCGAAATTCTATATTCAGTATTCTGTATTCTATAATCTAAATTCTGTGTTCTGCATTCCATGTTCTATATTCTGGGTTCTATATTCTGTACTCTATTCTATATAGTGTGTTTTTCATTCTATATTCTACATACTATAGTCTGCATTCAGTATTCCATATTCTATATTGTGTGATCTACATTCTATATTTTAAATACTATATTCGGTATTCTGTATTCTATATTCTAAATTTTGTGTTCTGAATTCCATGTTATAAATTCTGGTTTCTATATTCTCAATTCTATATTCTATATTCTGTGTTCTACATTATAAACTCTAAATTCTATATTTTGTATTTATATTCTATATTCAAAATTCTGTGTTCTGCATTCCATGTTCTAAATTCGATATTAAGTATTCTGTATTCTATATTCTAAATTCCGTGTTCTGCATTGATGTTCTAAATACTATATTCAGTGTTCTGTATTCTATTTTCTAAATTCTGTGTTCTACATTCCATGTTCTAAATTCTTTATTCTATATTCTCTATTATATATTCTATATTGTGTGTTCTTCATTCTATACTCTAAATACTATATTTTGCCTTCCATATTCTATATTCGAAATTTTGAATTCTAAATTCTATATTCTAAATTCTATATTCAGTATTTGTATTCTATATTCTAAATTCCGTGTTCTGCATTGATATTCTAAATACTATATTCAGTGTTCTGTATTCTATTTTCTAAATTCTGTGTTCTACATTCCATGTTCTAAATTCTTTATTCTATATTCTCTTTTATATATTCTATATTGTGTGTTCTTCATTCTATACTCTAAATACTATATTTTGCCTTCCATATTCTATATTCTAAATATTGAATTCTAAATTCTATATTCTAAATTCTATATTCAGTATTGTGTTTTCTATATTCTAAATTGTGTGTTCTGCATTCCATGTTCTAAATTCGATATTAAGTATTCTGTATTCTATATTCTAAATTCCGTGTTCTGCATTTATGTTCTAAATTCTATATTCAGTGTTCTGTATTCTATTTTCTAAATTCTGTGTTCTACATTCCATGTTCTAAATTCTTTATTCTATATTCTCTATTATATATTCTATATTGTGTGTTCTTCATTCTATACTCTAAATACTATATTTTGCCTTCCATATTCTATATTCTAAATTTTGAATTCTAAATTCTATATTGTAAATCTTATATTCAGTATTCTGTATTCTATATTCTAAATTCCGTGTTCTGCATTGATGTTCTAAATACTATATTCAGTGTTCTGTATTCTATTTTCTAAATTCTGTGTTCTACATTCCATGTTCTAAATTCTTTATTCTATATTCTCTATTATATATTCTATATTGTGTGTTCTTCATTCTATACTCTAAATACTATATTTTGCCTTACATATTCTATATTCTAAATTTTGAATTCTAAATTCTATATTCTAAATTCTATATTCAGTATTCTGTTTTCTATATTCTAAATTGTGTGTTCTGCATTCCATGTTCTATATTCTATTTTCAGAATTCTATATTCTATATTCTAAATTCTGTGTTCTGCATTCTATGTTCTACATTCTATATTCAGTATTCTGTTTTGTATATTCTAAATTCTGTGTTTGCATCCCATGTTCTAAATTCTGGATTCTATATTTTTGATTCTATATTCTATATTGTGTTTTCTACATTATATATTCTATATTCAGTATTCAGTTTTCTATAGTCTAAAATCTGTGTTCTGCATTCTATGTTCTAAATTGTATATTCATTATTCTGTATTCTATATTCTAAATTCTGTGTTCTGAATTTCATGTTCTAAATTCTGGATTCTATATTCTCTATTATATATTCTATATTGTGTGTTCTTCATTCTATACTCTAAATACTATATTTTGCCTTCTGTATTCTATATTCTAAATTTTGAGTACTAAATTCTAAATTCTAAATTCTATATTCAGTATTCTGTTTTGTATATTCTAAATTCTGTGTTCTACATTCTATACTCTGTATTCTATATCCTGCATTCCGTATTCTATATTCTATATTCTGTGTTCTACATTCTATGTTCTAAATTCTATATTCATTATTCTGTATTCTACATTCTATGTTTTGTGTTCTGCATTCCGATTTCTTAATCCTATATATATTATTCTGTATACTATATTCTATATTCTGTGTTATACATTAAATATTGTATATTCTATACTCAGAATTATGTTATCTATATACTTAATTCTGTGTTCAGCGCTCTATATCTAAATTAAGTTTTGTATATTCTTTTATATATTCTAAATTTTGTGTTCTACATTCTATACTCCTAATTATATATTCTACTTTCCGTATTCCATATTCTATATTATGTGTTTTACATTCTATATTCTAAAGTTTATATTCAGTATTCTGTATTCTATATTCTAAATTTTGTGTTCTGCATTCCATGTTCCAAATTCTGGATTCTATATTTTCTGTTCTATGTTCTGTATTCTGTGTTCTACATTCTATATTCTTAATTCTATATTCAGTATTCTGTTTTCTATATTCTAAATACTGTGTTCTGCATTCCATGTTCTATATTCTATTTTCAGTATTCTATATTCTATATTGTATATTGTGTGTTCTGCATTCTATATTTTAAATTCTATATTCAGTATTCTGTATTATATATTCTAAATTCTGTGTTTGCATTCCATGTTCTAAATTCTGGATTCTATATGTTCTGTTCTATATTCTGTATTCTGTTTTCTACATTCTATATTCTAAATTATATATTCAGTATTCTGTATTATATATTCTAAATTCTGTGTTGTGCATTCCATGTTCCAATTTCTATATTCAGTATTCTGTATTCTGTATTCTAAATTCTGTGTTCTGCATTCGATGATCTAAATTCTATATTCAGTAATCTGTATTCTATATTATATATTCTGAGTTCTGCATTCCATGTTATAAATTCTGGGTTCTGAATACTGTTTTCCATATTGTATATTCTGTGTTCAACATTCAATATTGTAAATTCTATTTTCAGTATTCTTTACTCTATATTCTAAATTCTGTGTTCTGCATTCTAAGTTCTTAATTCTATATACAATATTCTGTATACTATATTCTATATTCTGTGTTCTACATTCTATAATCTATATTCTATATTCAGAATTATGTATTCTATATACTAAATTCTCTGTTCAGGACTCCTTTTCTAAATTAAGGGTTCTATGTTCCATTTTATATATTCTATATTTTGTGTTTTTCATTCTATATTCCAAATTCTATATTCTACATTCCGTATTCCATATTCTATATTCTGTGTTCTACATTCTATATTCTAAATTCTATATTCAGTATTCTGTATTGTATATTCTAAATTCTGTGTTTGATTCCCATGTTCTAAATTGTGGATTCTATATTTTCGATTCTATATTCTATATTCTGTGTTCTGCATTCTATATCTGCATTCCGTATTCTATATTCTATATTCTGTGTTCTACATTCTATAATCTAAATTCCATATTCAGTATTCTGTTTTCTATATTCTAAACTCTGTGTTCTGCATTTCATGATCTAAATTCTGAGTTCTCTCTTCCCTCTTCTCTATTCTATATTCTGTGTTCTACATTCTATTTTCTAAATTGTATATTCAGTATTCTGTGTTCTATATTCTAAATTCTATGTTCTGCATTCCAACTTCTTAATTCTATATACAGTGTTCTGTATTCTATAATCTAAATTCTGTGTACTTCATTCTATTATCTATATTCTATATTCAGAATTATGTATTCTATATACTAAATTCTGTGTTCAGCATTCCATTTCTAAATAAATGGTTCTATAGTCCCTTTTATATATTCTATATTTTGTGCTCTTCATTCTACATTCTAAATTCGGTATTCTGCATTCCATGTTCTAAATTCTGTGTTCTGTATTCTGTTTTCCATATTCTATATTCTGAGTTCTACATTCTATATTCTATATACTATATTCTGCATTCCGTATTCTATATTCTATATTCTGTGTTCTACAATGTATATAATAAAATCTATATTCAGTATTCTTTATTGAATAATCTAAATTTTGTGTTCTTCATTCCATGTTCTAAATTCTGGGTTCTATATTTTCTATTCTGTATTATATATTCTGTGTTCTACATTCTATATTCTAAATTCTATATTCAGTATTCTGTGTATTATATTCTAAATTCTGTGTTCTGCATTCCAATTTCTTATTACTATATTCAGTATTCTGTATTCTATATTCTGTGTTCTACATTCTATATTCTATATTCTATATTCAGTATTCTGTTTTCTATAGTCTAAATTCTGTGTTATGCTTTCCATGTTTAAAATACTGGGTTCTATATTCTGTTTTCCATTTTCTATATTCTGTGTTCTTTATTCAATATTCTGTATTCTACATTCTGCATTCCGTATTCTTTGTTCTATTTTCTATGTTCTACATTCTATATTCTAAATTCTATATTCTGTATTCTGTATTCTAAATCCTAAATTCTGTTTTCTGCATTCCAAGTTCTAAATTCTGTGTTCTGCATTCCATGTTCTAAATTATGTGTTCTATATTCTCTGTTCTCTATTCTATATTCTGTGTTCTACATTCTATATTCTAAATACTATATTCAGTATTCTGTGTTCTATATTCTAAATTCTGTGTTCTGCATTCCATGTTCTAAATTCTGGGTTCTATACACTGTATTCTATATTCTGTGTTCTACATTCTATATTCTGTAGTCTATATTCTTCTTTCCGAATTCTATATTCTATATTCTGTGTTCTACAATCTATATTCTATATTCTATATTCAGTAATTTTATTCTATATTCTAAATTCTATGTTCTGCATTTCATGTTCTTAATTCTATATTCAGTATTCTGCTTTCTGTATTCTAAATTCTGTGTTCTGCGTCATATATTCTTAATTCTATATTCATTATTCTGTATTCTATAATCTAAATTCTGTGTTCAACATTCCACTTTCTATATTCTGGTTTCTATATTCTCTACTCTATTTTATATTGTGTGTTCTTCATTCTATATTCTACACACTTTATTCTGCATTCCGTATTCTATATTCTATATTATGTGTTCTACATTCTATATTCTAAATTCAATATTCTGTATTCTGTATTCTAAATTCTAAATTCTGTGTTCTGCATTCCATGTTCTAAATTCTATATTCAGTATACTGTATTCTATATTCTTAATTCTGTGTGCTAAATTCCATGTTATAAATTCTGTATTCTGTATTCTGTATTACATATTCTTTATTCTGTGTTCTAAATTCTATATTCTGTATTCTATATTCTGCATTCCGTATTATATATTGTATATTCTGTGTTCTACATTCTATATTCTATATTTTATGTTCAGTATTCTGTATTCTATATTCAAAATTCTGTGTTATGCATTCCAAGTTCTAAATCCTATATTAAGTATCCTGTATACTATATTCTATATTCTGTGTTCTACATTCTATGTTCAAAATTCTATATTCAGAATTCGGTATTCTATATTCTAAATTCTGTGTTCAGCATTCCATACTCTAAATTCTGTGTTGTATATTCCCTATTTTCTATTCTATATTGTGTTGTTCATTCTATACTCTACATACTATATTTTGCATTCCGATTCTATATTCTAAATTCAGAGTTCTTAATTTTAATTCTAAATTCTATATTCAGTATTCTGTTTTCTATATTCTAAATTCTGTTTTCTGCATTCCATGTTCTATATTCAAGTTTCAGTATTCTATATTCTATAATCTAAATTCTGTGTTCTGCAATCCATGTTCTAAATTCTTTGTTCTGTATTCTGTTTTCCATATTCTATATTCTTTGTTCTACATTCTATATACTGTTTCCTATATTCTGCATTCCGTATTCTATATTCTATATTCTGTGTTCTTCATTATATATTCTAAATTGTATATACACTATTCCGTATTCTATATTCTAAATTCTGTGTTCGGCATTCCATTACTAAATTCTAAGTTCTATATTCTATTTTTTATATTCTTTATTTTGTGTTCTTCATTCTATATTCTACAATTTATATTCTGCCTTCATTTTCTATATTCTATGTTCTGTGTTCTATATTCTGTATTGTAAATTCTATAATCAGTATTGTGTATTCTATATTCTGAATTCTCTGTTCTACATTCTATATTCAAAATTCTAAATTCAGGATTCTGTATTCTATAATCTAAATTCTGTGTTCTGCATTCTATGTTCTAAATTGTATATTCATATTTCTGTGTTCTATATTCTAAACTCTGTGTACTGCATTCCATATTCTAAATTCTGGGTTCTGTATTCTGTTTTCCAAGTTCTATGTTCTGTGTTCTACATTCTATATTCTGAATTCCAAAATCTACATTCTATATTCTGTGTTCTACATTCTATATGCTTAATTCTATATTCAGTATTCATATTCTATTTTCTAAATTCTTAGTTCTGCATTCCATGTGCTAAATTCTGTATTCTATAATCTGTATTCTATGTTCTGTGTTCTACATTCTATATTCTAAATTCTTAATTCAGTATTCTCTATTGTATATTCTAAATTCTGTGTTCTGAATTCCATGTTCTAAATTCTGGGTTCTACATTGTCTATTGTATATTCTGTATAGTATGTTCTTCATTCTATACTCTACGTACTATATTTTGCATTCTGTAATCTATATTATATATTCTTTGTTCTAAATTTTTAATTCTAAATTCTATATTCAGTATTCTATATTCTATATACTAAATTCGGTGTTCTGCATTCTATGTTCTAAATTCTATATTCAGTATTCTGTATTCTATAGTCTATATTTTGTGTTCTTCATTCCATGTTATAAATTCTGGGTTCTGTATTCTGTTTTTCCTATACTATACTCTGTGTTCTACATACTATATTCTGCATTCCGAATTCTACATTCTATATTCTGTGTTCTACATTCTATGTTCTAAATTCTATATTCAGTATTCTGTATTCTATATTCTCAATTCTGTGTTCTGCATTCCATGTTCTAAATTCTTGGTTCTATATTCTCTACACTATACTATATTTTATGTTTTTCATTCTATATTCTACATACTATATGCTGCATTCCGTTTTATATATGTTATATTATGTGTCCTACATTCTGTATTCTAAATTCTATATACTGTATTCTGTATTCTATATTCTAAATTCTGTGTTCTGCATTTCATGTTCTAAATCCTGGGTTCTATATTCTCTATTCTATATTCTGTGTTCTGTGTTCTACATTCTATATTCTAAATTCTTAGTTCAGTATTCTGTATTGTATATTCTAAATTCTGTGTTCTGAATTCCATGTTCTAAATTCTGGGTTCTACATTGTCTATTGTATATTCTATATAGTGTGTTCTTCATTCTATACTCTACGTACTATATTTTGCATTCTGTAATCTATATTATATATTCTATGTTCTAAATTTTTAATTCTAAATTCTATATTCAGTATTCTATATTCTATATACTAAATTCGGTGTTCTGCATTCTATGTTCTAAATTCTATATTCAGTATTCTGTATTCTATAGTCTATATTTTGTGTTCTGCATTCCATGTTATAAATTCTGGGTTCTGTATTCTGTTTTTCCTATACTATACTCTGTGTTCTACATACTATATTCTGCATTCCGAATTCTACATTCTATATTCTGTGTTCTACATTCTATATTCTAAATTCTATATTCAGTATTCTGTATTGTATATTCTAAATTCTGTGTTCTGAATTCCATGTTCTAAATTCTGGGTTCTACATTGTCTATTGTATATTCTATATAGTGTGTTCTTCATTCTATACTCTACGTACTATATTTTGCTTTCTGAAGTCTATATTATATATTCTTTGTTCTAAATTTTTAATTCTAAATTCTATGTTCAGTATTCTCTATTCTATATACTAGTTTCGGTGTTCTGCATTCTATGTTCTAAATTCTATATTCAGTATTCTGCATTCTATAGTCTATATTTTGTGTTCTGCATTCCATGTTATAAATTCTGGGTTCTGTATTCTGTTTTTCATATACTATACTCTGTGTTCTACATACTATTTTCTGCATTCCGAATTCTATATTCTATATTGTGTGTTCTACATTCTATGTTCTAAATTCTATATTCAGTATTCTGTATTCTATATTCTCAATTCTGTGTTCTGCATTCCATGTTCTAAATTCTTGGTTCTATATTCTCTACACTATACTATAATTTAGGTTTTTCATTCTATATTCTACATACTATATGCTGCATTCCGTTTTATATATGTTATATTATGTGTTCTACATTCTGTATTCTAAATTCTATATTCTGTATTCTGCATTCTATATTCTAAATTCTGTGTTCTGCATTTCATGTTCTAAATCCTGGGTTCTATATTCTCTATTCTATATTCTGTGTTCTGTGTTCTACATTCTATATTCTAAATTCTATATTCAGTATTCTTTATTCTATGTTCTAAATTCTATGTTCTGCATTCTATGTTCTATATTCTATATTCAGTATTCTGTATTCTATATTCTAAATTCTGTGTTCTGCATTCCATGTTCTATATTCTGGGTTCTATATACTCTATTCTATATTCTATATTGTGTGTTCTTCATTCCGTAATCAACATACTAAATTTTGGATTCCGTATCCTATATTCTAAATTCTGTGTTCTAAATTCTAAATTCTAAATTTTATATTCAGTATTCTGTTTTCTATATCCTAAATTCTGTGTTCTGCATTCCATGTTCTATATTCTAATTTCAGTATTCTATATTCTATATCTAAATTCTGTGTTCTGCATTCTATGATCTAAATTCTATATTCAGTATTCTGTATTCTATATTCTAAATTCTGTGTTCTGAATTCCATGTTCTAAATTTTGGGTTCTGTATTCTCTACTCTATATACTAAAATCCGTGTTCTGCATTCTATGTTCTAAATTCTTTATTCAGTATTTTGTATTCAATACTCTAAAGTCTGTGTTCTGCATTCCATGTCCTAAATTTTGGGTTCTGTATATTCTGTTTTCCATATTCTGTATTTTGTGTTCTACATTCTATATTCTAAATTCTATATTCCGTATTCTATATTCTACATTATAAATTCTGTGTTTTGCATTCCATGATCAAATTTCTGGCTTCTGTATTCTCTTTTATATATCCTATATTTTGTGTTGTTCTTTCTATATTCCACATTCCATATTCTGCATGCGGTATTCTATATTTTATATTCTGTGTTTTACATTCTATATTCGAAATTCTATATTCAGTATTCATTATTCTATATTCTAAACTCTGTTTTCTGCATTCCATGTTCTAAATTCTGAGTTCTATATTCTCTACTCTATTCTATATTGTGTTTTTTCATTCTATATTCTGCATACTTTAGTCTGCATTCCGTATTCTATATTCTATATTATGTGTTCTTCATTCTATATTCTAAATTCTATATCCAGTATTCTGTATTCTATATATTTTATTCTGTGTTTTACATGCTATATTCTAAATTCTATAACCAGTATTCTGTATTCTATATTCTAAATTCTGTGTTCTGCATTCTATGTTGTAAATTGTATATTCATATTTCTGTGTTCTATATTCTAAATTCTGTGTTCTGCATCCCATATTCTAAATTCTGGGTTCTGTATTCTGTTTTCCATGTTCTATATTCTGTGTTCTACATTCTATATTCTGTATTCTATATTCTGAATTCCAAAATCTACATTCTATATTCTGTGTTCTACATTATATATGCTTAATTCTATATTCAGTATTCATATTCTATTTTCTAAATTCTGTGTTCTGCATTCCATGTGCTAAATTCTGTATTCTATAATCTGTATTCTATGTTCTGTGTTCTACATTCTATATTCTAAATTCTTAATTCAGTATTCTGTATTGTATATTCTAAATTCTGTGTTCGGAATTCCATGTTCTAAATTCTGTGTTCTACATTGTCTATTGTATATTCTATATAGTGTGTTCTTCATTCTATACTCTACGTACTATATTTTGCATTCTGTAATCTATATTATATATTCTTTGTTCTAAATTTTTAATTCTAAATTCTATATTCAGTATTCTATATTCTATATACTAAATTCGGTGTTCTGCATTCTATGTTCTAAATTCTATATTCAGTATTCTGTATTCTATAGTCTATATTTTGTGTTCTGCATTCCATGTTATAAATTCTGGGTTCTGTATTCTGTTTTTCCTACACTATACTCTGTGTTCTACATACTATATTCTGCATTCCGAATTCTACATTCTATATTCTGTGTTCTACATTCTATATTCTAAATTCTATATTCAGTATTCTGTATTGTATATTCTAAATTATGTGTTCTGAATTCCATGTTCTAAATTCTGGGTTCTACATTGTCTATTGTATATTCTATATAGTGTGTTCTTCATTCTATACTCTACGTACTATATTTTGCATTCTGTAGTCTATATTATATATTCTTTGTTCTAAATTTTTAATACTAAATTCTATGTTCAGTATTCTTTCTTCTATGTTCTAAATTCTATGTTCTGCATTCTATGTTCTATATTCTATATTCAGTATTCTGTATTCTATATTCTAAATTCTGTGTTCTGCATTCCATGTTGTACATTCTGGGTTCTATATACTCTATTCTATATTCTATATTGTGTGTTCTTCATTCCATAAACAACATACTAAATTTTGCATTCCGTATCCTATATTCTAAATTCTGTGTTCTAAATACTAAATTCTAAATTTTATATTCAGTATTCTGTTTTCTATATCCTAAATTCTGTGTTCTGCATTCCATGTTCTATATTCTAATTTCAGTATTCTATATTCTATATCTAAATTCTGTGTTCTGCATTCTATGATCTATATTCTATATTCAGTATTCTGTATTCTATATTCTAAATTCTGTGTTCTGAATTGCATGTTCTAAATTTTGAGTTCTGTATTCTCTACTCTATATACTAAAATCCGTGTTCTGCATTCTATGTTCTAAATTCTTTATTCAGTATTTTCTATTCTATATTCTAAAGTCTGTGTTCTGCATTCCATGTCCTAAATTTTGGGTTCTGTATATTCTGTTTTCCATATTCTGTATTTTGTGTTCTACATTCTATATTCTAAATTCTATATTCCGTATTCTATATTCTACATTATAAATTCTGTGTTTTGCATTCCATGATCAAATTTCTGGCTTCTGTATTCTCTTTTATATATCCTATATTTTGTGTTGTTCTTTCTATATTCCACATTCCATATTCTGCATGCGGTATTCTATATTTTATATTCTGTGTTTTACATTCTATATTCGAAATTCTATATTCAGTATTCATTATTCTATATTCTAAACTCTGTTTTCTGCATTCCATGTTCTAAATTCTGAGTTCTATATTCTCTACTCTATTCTATATTGTGTTTTTTCATTCTATATTCTGCATACTGTAGTCTGCATTCCGTATTCTATATTCTATATTATGTGTTCTTCATTCTATATTCTAAATTCTATATCCAGTATTCTGTATTCTATATATTTTATTCTGTGTTTTACATGCTGTATTCTAAATTCTATAACCAGTATTCTGTATTCTATATTCTAAATTCTGTGTTGTACATTCCATGTTCTAAATTCTGGTTTCTATATTCTCTATTCTATATTCTGTGTTATTCATTCTATATTTGAAATTCTATATTCAGTATTCTGTATTCTATATTCTATATTTTGTGTTCTACATTCTATATTCTAAATTCTATAACCAGTATTCTGTATTCTATATTCTAAATTCTGTGTTGTACATTCCATGTTCTAAATTCTGGTTTCTATATTCTCTATTCTATATTCTGTGTTATTCATTCTATATTCGAAATTCTATATTCAGTATTCTGTATTCTATATTCTATATTTTGTGTTCTACATTCTATATTCTAAATTCTATAACCAGTATTCTGTATTCTATATTCTAAATTCTGTTTTTGTACATTCCATGTTCTAAATTCTGGGTTCAATATTCTTTATTCTATTTTCAATATTCTGTGTTATTCATTCTATATTCTAAATTCTATATTCAGTATTCTGTATTCTATATCCTAAATTCTGTGTTCTGCATTCCATGTTCAAAATTCTGTGTTCTATATTCTCCTTTCTAAATTCTATATTGCGTGTTCTTCATTCTATACTCTACATACTATATTTTGCATTCCGTATACTCTATGCTAAATTCTGTGTTCTAAATTCTAAATTTTAATTCTATATTCAGTATTCTATATTCTATATACTTAATTCTTTGTTCTGCATTCTATGTTCTAAATTCTATATTCAGTATTCTGTATTCTATTTTATAATTTCATTGTTCTGAATTTCATGTTCTAAATTCTGGATTCTATATTCTATATTCTGTGTTCTACATTTTACATTCTAAATCCTATATTCAGTATTCTGTATTCTATAGTCTAAATTCTGTCTTCTGCATTCAATATTCTAAATTCCATATTCATTATTATGTATTCTATATTCTATATTCTGAGTTCCTCATTCAATATTCTATATTCTGGAGTCTATATTCTCTTTTCTATATTCAATATTCTATGTTCTTCAGTCTAAATTCTAAATTCTATATTCAGTATTCTGTATTCTATATTCTAAATTCTGTGTTCTGTGTTCTATGTTCAAAATTATATATTCATTATACTGTATTTAATATTCTATATTCTATGTTCTCAATTTCATGTTATAAATTTTGGGTTCTGTATTCTGCTTTCCATAATCTGTATTTTGTTTTCTAAATTCTATATTCTGTATTCTATATTCTGCTTTCCGTATTATATATTGTATATTCTGTGTTCTACATTCTATATTCTAAATTCTATATTCAGTATTCTCTATTCTATATTGTAAATTCTGTGTTCTGCATTCCAAGTTATAAATTTTATATTAAGTATCCTGTATACTATATTCTAAATTCTGTGTTGTACATTCTATTTTCAAAATTATAATTTCAGTATTCTGTATTCTATATTCTAAATTCTGTATTCAGCATTCAATATTCTAAATTCTGTGTTCTATATTCTCTGTTCTCTATTCTATATTGTGTGTTCTTCATTCTATACTCTACATACTATATTTTGCATTCTGTATTCCATATTATAAATTCTGAGTTCTTAATTTTAATTCTAATTTCTATATTCAGTATTCTGTTTTCTATATTCTATTTTCTGTTTTCTGCATTCCATGTTCTAAATTCTAGTTTCAGAATTCTATATTCTATATTCTAAATTCTGTGTTCTTCATTCCATGTTCTATATTCTGTTTTCACTATTCTATATTCTTTATCCAAAATTCTGTGTTCTGCATTCCATGTTCTAAATTCTGGGTTCTGTATTCTGTTTTCCATATTCTATATTCTTTGTTCTACATTCTATATACTGTTTTCTATATTCTGCAGTCCGTATTCTATATTCTATATTCTGTGTTCTTCATTATATATTCTAAATTGTATATACACTATTCCGTATTCTATATTCTAAATTCTGTGTTCGGCATTCCATTACTAAATTCTAAGTTCTATATTCTATTTTTTATATTATTTATTTTGTGTTCTTCATTCTATATTCTACAATTTATATTCTGCATTCATTTTCTATATTCTATGTTCTGTGTTCTATATTCTGTATTCTAAATTCTATATTCATTATTCTGTATTCTATATTCTGAATTCTCTGTTCTACATTCTATATTCAAAATTCTAAATTCAGGATTCTGTATTCTATATTCTAAATTGTGTGTTATGATTTCCATGTTCTAAATTCTGAATTCTATATACTCTATTCTATATTCTATATTCTGTGTTCTGCATTCTATATTCTGAATTCTGTATTCAGTATTCTGTATTCTATATTCTAAATTCTGTGTTCTGCATTCTATGTTGTAAATTGTATATTCATATTTCTGTGTTCTATATTCTAAATTCTGGGTTCTGCATTCCATATTCTAAATTCTGGGTTCTGTATTCTGTTTTCCATGTTCTATATTCTGTGTTCTACATTCTATATTCTGTTTTCTATATTCTGAATTCCAAATTCTACATTCTATATTCTGTGTTCTACATTCTATATGCTTAATTCTATATTCAGTATTCATATTCTATTTTCTAAATTCTGTGTTCTGCATTCCATGTGCTAAATTCTGTATTCTATAATCTGTATTCTATGTTCTGTGTTCTACATTCTATATTCTAAATTCTTAATTCAGTATTCTGTATTGTATATTCTAAATTCTGTTTTCTGAATTCCATGTTCTAAATTCTGGGTTCTACATTGTCTATTGTATATTCTATATAGTGTGTTCTTCATTCTATACTCTACGTACTATATTTTGCATTCTGTAATCTATATTATATATTCTTTGTTCTAAATTTTTATTTCAAAATTCTATATTCAGTATTCTATATTCTATATACTAAATTCGGTGTTCTGCATTCTATGTTCTAAATTCTATATTCAGTATTCTGTATTCTATAGTCTATATTTTGTGTTCTGCATTCCATGTTATAAATTCTTGGTTCTGTATTCTGTTTTTCATATACTATACTCTGTGTTCTACATACTATATTCTGCATTCCGAATTCTACATTCTATATTCTGTGTTCTACATTCTATATTCTAAATTCTATATTCAGTATTCTGTATTGTATATTCTAAATTCTGTGTTCTGAATTCCATGTTCTAAATTCTGGGTTCTACATTGTCTATTGTATATTCTATATAGTGTGTTCTTCATTCTATACTCTACGTACTATATTTTGCATTCTGTAGTCTATATTATATATTCTTTGTTCTAAATTTTTAATTCTAAATTCTATGTTCAGTATTCTATATTCTATATACTTATTTCGGTGTACTGCATTCTATGTTCTAAATTCTATATTCAGTATTCTGCACTCTATAGTCTATATTTTGTGTTCTGCATTCCATGTTATAAATTCTGGGTTCTGTATTCTGTTTTTCATATACTATACTCTGTGTTCTACATACTATATTCTGCATTCCGAATTATATATTCTATATTCTGTGTTCTACATTCTATGTTCTAAATTCTATATTCAGTATTCTGTATTCTATATTCTCAATTCTGTGTTCTGCATTCCATGTTCTAAATTCTTGGTTCTATATTCTCTACACTATACTATATTTTATGTTTTTCATTCTATATTCTACATACTATATGCTGCATTCCGTTTTATATATGTTATATTATGTGTTCTACATTCTGTATTCTAAATTCTATATACTGTATTCTGTATTCTATATTCTAAATTCTGTGTTCTGCATTTCATGTTCTAAATCCTGGGTTCTATATTCTCTATTCTATATTCTGTGTTCTGTGTTCTACATTCTATATTCTAAATTCTTAGTTCAGTATTCTGTATTGTATATTCTAAATTCTGTGTTCTGAATTCCATGTTCTAAATTCTGGGTTCTGTATTCTGTTTTTCCTATACTATTCTCTGTGTTCTACATACTATATTCTGCATTCCGAATTCTACATTCTATATTCTGTGTTCTACATTCTATATTCTAAATTCTATATTCAGTATTCTGTATTGTATATTGTAAATTCTGTGTTCTGAATTCCATGTTCTAAATTCTGGGTTCTACATTGTCTATTGTATATTCTATATAGTGTGTTCTTCATTCTATACTCTACGTACTATATTTTGCATTCTGAAGTCTATATTATATATTCTTTGTTCTAAATTTTTAATTCTAAATTCTATGTTCAGTATTCTCTATTCTATATACTAATTTCGGTGTTCTGCATTCTATGTTCTAAATTCTATATTCAGTATTCTGCATTCTATAGTCTATATTTTGTGTTCTGCATTCCATGTTATAAATTCTGGGTTCTGTATTCTGTTTTTCATATACTATACTCTGTGTTCTACATACTATATTCTGCATTACGAATTCTATATTCTATATTGTGTGTTCTACATTCTATGTTCTAAATTCTATATTCAGTATTCTGTATTCTATATTCTCAATTCTGTGTTCTGCATTCCATGTTCTAAATTCTTGGTTCTATATTCTCTACACTATACTATAATTTATGTTTTTCATTCTATATTCTACATACTATATGCTGCATTCAGTTTTATATATGTTATATTATGTGTTCTACATTCTGTATTCTAAATTCTATATTCTGTATTCTGTATTCTATATTCTAAATTCTGTGTTCTGCATTTCATGTTCTAAATCCTGGGTTCTATATTCTCTATTCTATATTCTGTGTTCTGTGTTCTACATTCTATATTCTAAATTCTATATTCAGTATTCTTTATTCTATGTTCTAAGTTCTATGTTCTGCATTCTATGTTCTATATTCTATATTCAGTATTCTGTATTCTATATTCTAAATTCTGTGTTCTGCATTCCATGTTCTATATTCTGGGTTCTATATACTCTATTCTATATTCTATATTGTGTGTTCTTCATTCCATAATCAACATACTAAATTTTGGATTCCGTATCCTATATTCTAAATTCTGTGTTCTAAATTCTAAATTCTAAATTTTATATTAAGTATTCTGTTTTCTATATCCTAAATTCTGTGTTCTGCATTCCATGTTCTATATTCTAATTTCAGTATTCTATATTCTATATCTAAATTCTGTGTTCTGCATTCTATGATCTAAATTCTATATTCAGTATTCTGTATTCTATATTCTAAATTCTGTGTTCTGAATTCCATGTTCTAAATTTTGGGTTCTGTATTCTCTACTCTATATACTAAAATCCGTGTTCTGCATTCTATGTTCTAAATTCTTTATTCAGTATTTTGTATTCAATACTCTAAAGTCTGTGTTCTGCATTCCATGTCCTAAATTTTGGGTTCTGTATATTCTGTTTTCCATATTCTGTATTTTGTGTTCTACATTCTATATTCTAAATTCTATATTCCGTATTCTATATTCTACATTATAAATTCTGTGTTTTGCATTCCATGATCAAATTTCTGGCTTCTGTATTCTCTTTTATATATCCTATATTTTGTGTTGTTCTTTCTATATTCCACATTCCATATTCTGCATGCGGTATTCTATATTTTATATTCTGTGTTTTACATTCTATATTCGAAATTCTATATTCAGTATTCATTTTTCTATATTCTAAACTCTGTTTTCTGCATTCCATGTTCTAAATTCTGAGTTCTGTATTTTCTATTCTATTCTATATTGTGTTTTTTCATTCTATATTCTGCATACTGTAGTCTGCATTCCGTATTCTATATTCTATATTATGTGTTCTTCATTCTATATTCTAAATTCTATAACCAGTATTCTGTATTCTATATTCTAAATTCTGTGTTGTACATTCCATGTTCTAAATTCTGGTTTCTATATTCTCTATTCTATATTCTGTGTTATTCATTCTATATTCGAAATTCTATATTAAGTATTCTGTATTCTATATTCTATATTTTTTGTTCTACATTCTATATTCTAAATTCTATAACCAGTATTCTGTATTCTATATTCTAAATTCTGTGTTGTACATTCCATGTTCTAAATTCTGGGTTCAATATTCTTTATTCTATTTTCAATATTCTGTGTTATTCATTCTATATTCTAAATTCTATATTCAGTATTCTGTATTCTATATCCTAAATTCTGTGTTCTGCATTCCATGTTCAAAATTCTGTGTTCTATATTCTCCTTTCTAAATTCTATATTGCGTGTTCTTCATTCTATACTCTACATACTATATTTTGCTTTCCGTATACTCTATGCTAAATTCTGTGTTCTAAATTCTAAATTTTAATTCTATATTCAGTATTCTATATTCTATATACTTAATTCTTTGTTCTGCATTCTATGTTCTAAATTCTATATTCAGTATTCTGTATTCTATTTTATAATTTCATTGTTCTGAATTTCATGTTCTAAATTCTGGATTCTATATTCTATATTCTGTGTTCTACATTTTACATTCTAAATCCTATATTCAGTATTCTGTATTCTATAGTCTAAATTCTGTCTTCTGCATTCAATATTCTAAATTCCATATTCATTATTATGTATTCTATATTCTAAATTCTGTGTTCCTCATTCAATATTCTATATTCTGGAGTCTATATTCTCTTTTCTATATTCAATATTCTATGTTCTTCAGTCAAAATTCTAAATTCTATATTCAGTATTCTGTATTCTATATTCTAAATTCTGTGTGCTGTGTTCTATGTTCAAAATTATATATTCATTATACTGTATTTAATATTCTATATTCTATGTTCTCAATTTCATGTTATAAATTTTGGGTTCTGTATTCTGTTTTCCATAATCTGTATTTTGTTTTCTAAATTCTATATTCTGTATTCTATATTCTGCTTTCCGTATTATATATTGTATATTCTGTGTTCTACATTCTATATTCTAAATTCTATATTCAGTATTCTGTATTCTATATTGTAAATTCTGTGTTCTGCATTCCAAGTTATAAATTTTATATTAAGTATCCTGTATACTATATTCTAAATTCTGTGTTGTACATTCTATTTTCAAAATTATAATTTCAGAATTCTGTATTCTATATTCTAAATTCTGTATTCAGCATTCAATATTCTAAATTCTGTGTTCTATATTCTCTGTTCTCTATTCTATATTGTGTGTTCTTCATTCTATACTCTACATACTATATTTTGCATTCTGTATTCCATATTCTAAATTCTGAGTTCTTAATTTTAATTCTAATTTCTATATTCAGTATTCTGTTTTCTATATTCTATTTTCTGTTTTCTGCATTCCATGTTCTAAATTCTAGTTTCAGAATTCTATATTCTATATTCTAAATTCTGTGTTCTTCATTCCATGTTCTATATTCTATTTTCACTATTCTATATTCTTTATCCAAAATTCTGTGTTCTGCATTCCATGTTCTAAATTCTGGGTTCTGTATTCTGTTTTCCATATTCTATGTTCTTTGTTCTACATTCTATATACTGTTTTCTATATTCTGCATTCCGTATTCTATATTCTATATTCTGTGTTCTTCATTATATATTCTAAATTGTATATACACTATTCCGTATTCTATATTCTAAATTCTGTGTTCGGCATTCCATTACTAAATTCTAAGTTCTATATTCTATTTTTTATATTATTTATTTTGTGTTCTTCATTCTATATTCTACAATTTATATTCTGCATTCATTTTCTATATTCTATGTTCTGTGTTCTATATTCTGTATTCTAAATTCTATATTCAGTATTCTGTATTCTATATTCTGAATTCTCTGTTCTACATTCTATATTCAAAATTCTAAATTCAGGATTGTGTATTCTATATTCCAAATTCTATGTTCTGCATTCTATGTTGTAAATTGTATATTCATATTTCTGTGTTCTATATTCTAAATTCTGTGTTCTGCATCCCATATTCTAAATTCTGGGTTCTGTATTCTGTTTTCCATGTTCTATATACTGTGTTCTACATTCTATATTCTGTATTCTATATTCTGAATTCCAAAATCTACATTCTATATTCTGTGTTCTACATTCTATATGCTTAATTCTATATTCAGTATTCATATTCTATTTTCTAAATTCTGTGTTCTGCATTCCATGTGCTAAATTCTGTATTCTATAATCTGTATTCTATGTTCTGTGTTCTACATTCTATATTCTAAATTCTTAATTCAGTATTCTGTATTGTATATTCTAAATTATGTTTTCTGAATTCCATGTTCTAAATTCTGGGTTCTACATTGTCTATTGTATATTCTATATAGTGTGTTCTTCATTCTATACTCTACGTACTATATTTTGCATTCTGTAATCTATATTATATATTCTTTGTTCTAAATTTTTAATTCTAAATTCTATATTCAGTATTCTATATTCTATATACTAAATTCGGTGTTCTGCATTCTATGTTCTAAATTCTATGTTCAGTATTCTGTATTCTATAGTCTATATTTTGTGTTCTGCATTCCATGTTATAAATTCTTGGTTCTGTATTCTGTTTTTCATATACTATACTCTGTGTTCTACATACTATATTCTGCATTCCGAATTCTACATTCTATATTCTGTGTTCTCCATTCTATATTCAAATTTCTATATTCAGTATTCTGTATTCTATATTCTAAATTCAGTGTCCTGCATTCCATGTTCTGAATTCTGGCTTCTATATTCTCTATTCTCTATTCTATATTTTGGGTTCTTCATTCAATATTCCACATTCTATATTCTGCATTCCATATACTATATTCTATATTCTGTGTTTTACATTCTATATTCTAAATTCTATATTAAGTATTCTGTATTATATAATCTAAATTCTGTATTCTGCATTCCATGTTCTAAATTCTGAGTTCTACATTCTCTTCTCTATTCTATATTTTGTGTTTATCATTCTATATTCTACATACTATATTCTGCAGTCCGTATTCTATATTCCGTACTATATGCTCTACATTCTGTATTCTAAACTCTATATTCAGTATTTAGTATTCTATATTCTAATTTCTGTGTTCTGCATTATATGTTCTAAATTCAATATTCAGGATTCTGTATTCTATTTTCTAAATTCTGTGTTATGCATTCCATGTTCTAAATTATGGATTGTATATTCTCTATGCTATATTCTATATTCTGTGTTCAAAATTCTATATTCAAAATTCCTTGTTCAGTGTTCTGTATTCTATATTCTAAATTCTGTGTTCATCATTCTATGTTCTGCATTCTATATTCATTATTCTGTATTGTATATTCTAAATTTTGTGTTCTGCAATCCATATTCTAAATTCTGGGTTCTGAATTCTGTTTTCCATGTTCTATATTCTTGTTCTACATTCTATGTTCTGTATTCTATATTCTGCATTCCGAATTCTACATTCTATATTCTGTGTTCTACATTCTACTATCTAAATTCTATATTAGGTATTCATATTCTATATACTAACTTCTGTGTTCTGCATTCCATGTGCTAAACTCTGGATTCTATATTCTCTATTCTGTATTCTGTGTTCTACATACTATATTCTAAATTCTATATTCAGTATTCTGTATTGTATGTTCTAAATTCTGTGTTTTGCATTCCATGTTCTAAATTCATCGTTGTACATTGTCTATTGTATATTCTATATAGTGTGTTCTTCATTCTATACTCTGCATATTTTATTTTGCATTCCGTACACTATATTATATATTCTGTGTTCTAAATACTTAATTCTAAATTATATATTCACTATTCTATATTCTATATACTAAATTCGGTGTTCTGCATTCTATGCTCTAAATTCCATATTCAGTATTCTATATTCTCGTTTCGAAATTCAGTGTTCTGCATATCATGTTCTAAATACTGGATTCAGTATTCTAAATTCTGTGTTCTACATTCTATATTCTAAATTCTATATTCAGTATTCTGTATTATATTGTCTATATTTTGTGTTCTGCATTCCATGTTATAAATTCTGGGTTTTCTATTCTGTTTTCCATATTCTATACTCTGTGTTCTACATTCTATATTCTGCATTCCGAATTCTATATTATATATTCTGTGTTTTACATTGTTTATTCTAAATTCTATATTCAGTATTCTGTATTCTATATTCTAAATTCGGTGTCCTGCATTCCATGTTCTAAATTCTGGGTTCTACATTGTCTATTGTATATTCTATATAGTGTGTTCTTCATTCTATACTCTACGTACTATATTTTGCATTCTGTAATCTATATTATATATTCTTTGTTCTAAATTTTTAATTCAAAATTCTATATTCAGTATTCTATATTCTATATACTAAATTCGGTGTTCTGCATTCTATGTTCTATATTCTATATTCAGTATTCTGTATTCTATAGTCTATATTTTGTGTTCTGCATTCCATGTTATAAATTCTGGGTTCTGTATTCTGTTTTTCATATACTATACTCTGTGTTCTACATACTATATTCTGCATTCCGAATTCTATATTCTATATTCTGTGTTCTACATTCTATGTTCTAAATTCTATATTCAGTATTCTGTATTCTATATTCTAAATTCTGTGTTCTGCATTCCATGTTCTAAATTCTTGGTTCTATATTCCCTACACTATACTATATTTTATGTTTTTCATTCTATATTCTACATACTATATGCTGCATTCCGTTTTATATATGTTATATTATGTGTTCTACATTCTGTATTCTAAATTCTATATACTGTATTCTGTATTCTATATTCTAAATTCTGTGTTCTACATTTCATGTTCTAAATCCTGGGTTCTATATTCTCTATTCTATATTCTGTGTTCTGTGTTCTACATTCTATATTCTAAATTCTATATTCAGTATTCTTTATTCTATGTTCTAAATTCTGTGTTCTGCATTCCATGTTCTATATTCTGGGTTCTATATACTCTATTCTATATTCTTTATTGTGTGTTCTTCATTCCATAATCAACATACTAAATTTTGGATTCCGTATCCTATATTCTAAATTCTGTGTTCTAAATTCTAAATTCTAAATTTTATATTCAGTATTCTGTTTTCTATATCCTAAATTCTGTGTTCTGCATTCCATGTTCTATATTCTAATTTCAGTATTCTATATTCTATATCTAAATTTTGTGTTCTGCATTCTATGATCTAAATTCTATATTCAGTATTCTGTATTCTATATTCTAAATTCTGTGTTCTGAATTCCATGTTCTAAATTTTGGGTTCTGTATTCTCTACTCTATATACTAAAATCCGTGTTCTGCATTCTATGTTCTAAATTCTTTATTCAGTATTTTGTATTCAATACTCTAAAGTCTGTGTTCTGCATTCCATGTCCTAAATTTTGGGTTCTGTATATTCTGTTTTCCATATTCTGTATTTTGTGTTCTACATTCTATATTCTAATTTCTATATTCCGTATTCAATATTCTACATTATAAATTCTGTGTTTTGCATTCCATGATCAAATTTCTGGCTTCTGTATTCTCTTTTATATATCCTATATTTTGTGTTGTTCTTTCTATATTCCACATTCCATATTCTGCATGCGGTATTCTATATTTTATATTCTGTGTTTTACATTCTATATTCGAAATTCTATATTCAATATTCAATATTCTATATTCTAAACTCTGTTTTCTGCATTCCATGTTCTAAATTCTGAGTTCTGTATTCTCTACTCTATTCTATATTGTGTTTTTTCATTCTATATTCTGCATACTGTAGTCTGCATTCCGTATTCTATATTCTATATTATGTGTTCTTCATTCTATATTCTAAATTCTATATCCAGTATTCTGTATTCTATATATTTTATTCTGTGTTTTACATGCTATATTCTAAATTCTATAACCAGTATTCTGTATTCTATATTCTAAATTCTGTGTTGTACATTCCATGTTCTAAATTCTGGTTTCTATATTCTCTATTCTATATTCTGTGTTATTCATTCTATATTCGAAATTCTATATTCAGTATTCTGTATTCTATATTCTATATTTTGTGTTCTACATTCTATATTCTAAATTCTATAACCAGTATTCTGTATTCTATATTCTAAATTCTGTGTTGTACATTCCATGTTCTAAATTCTGGGTTCAATATTCTTTATTCTATTTTCAATATTCTGTGTTATTCATTCTATATTCTAAATTCTATATTCAGTATTCTGTATTCTATATCCTAAATTCTGTGTTCTGCATTCCATGTTCAAAATTCTGTGTTCTATATTCTCCTTTCTAAATTCTATATTGCGTGTTCTTCATTCTATACTCTACATACTTTATTTTGCATTCTGTATACTATATGCTAAATTCTGTGTTGTAAATTCTAAATTTTAATTCTATATTCAGTATTCTATATTCTATATACTTAATTCTTTGTTCTGCATTCTATGTTCTAAATTCTATATTCAGTATTCTGTATTCTATTTTATAATTTCATTGTTCTGAATTTCATGTTCTAAATTCTGGATTCTATATTCTATATTCTGTGTTCTACATTTTACATTCTAAATCCTATATTCAGTATTCTGTATTCTATAGTCTAAATTCTGTCTTCTGCATTCAATATTCTAAATTCCATATTCATTATTATGTATTCTATATTCTAAATTCTGTGTTCCTCATTCAATATTCTATATTCTGGGGTCTATATTCTCATTTCTATATTCAATATTCTATGTTAGTCTGTCTAAATTCTAAATTCTATATTCAGTATTCTGTATTCTATATTCTAAATTCTGTGTTCTGTGTTCTATGTTCAAAATTATATATTCATTATACTGTATTTAATATTCTATATTCTATGTTCTCAATTTCATGTTATAAATTTTGGGTTCTGTATTCTCTTTTCCATAATCTGTATTTTGTTTTCTAAATTCTATATTCTATATTCTATATTCTGCTTTCCGTATTATATATTGTATATTCTGTGTTCTACATTCTATATTCTAAATTCTATATTCAGTATTCTGTATTCTATTTTGTAAATTCTGTGTTCTGCATTCCAAGTTATAAATTTTATATTAAGTATCCTGTATACTATATTCTAAATTCTGTGTTGTACATTCTATTTTCAAAATCCTAATTTCAGAATTCTGTATTCTATATTCTAAATTCTGTATTCAGCATTCAATATTCTAAATTCTGTGTTCTATATTCTCTGTTCTCTATTCTATATTGTGTGTTCTTCATTCTATAGTCTGCATACTATATTTTGCATTCTGTATTCCATATTGTAAATTCTGAGTTCTTAATTTTAATTCTAATTTCTATATTCAGTATTCTGTTTTCTATATTCTATTTTCTGTTTTCTGCATTCCATGTTCTAAATTCTAGTTTCAGAATTCTATATTCTATATTCTTAATTCTGTGTTCTTCATTCCATGTTCTATATTCTATTTTCAGTATTCTATATTCTTTATCCAAAATTCTGTGTTCTGCATTCCATGTTCTAAATTCTGGGTTCTGTATTCTGTTTTCCATATTCTGTATTCTGTGTTCTAAATTCTATATACTGTATTCTATATTCTGCATTCCGTATTCTATATTCTATATTCTGTGTTCTTCATTATATATTTTAAATCCTATATTCACTATTCCGTATTCTATATTCTAAATTCTGTGTTCGGCATTCCATTACTAAATTCTAAGTTCTATATTCTATTTTTTATATTATTTATTTTGTGTTCTTCATTCTATATTCTACAATTTATATTCTGCATTCATTTTCTATATTCTATGTTCTGTGTTCTATATTCTGTATTCTAAATTCTATATTCATTATTCTGTATTCTATATTCTGAATTCTCTGTTCTACATTCTATATTCAAAATTCTAAATTCAGGATTCTGTATTCTATATTCTAAATTGTGTGTTATGATTTCCATGTTCTAAATTCTGAATTCTATATACTCTATTCTATATTCTATATTCTGTGTTCTACATTCTATATTCTGAATTCTGTATTCAGTATTCTGTATTCTATATTCTAAATTCTGTGTTCTGCATTCTATGTTGTAAATTGTATATTCATATTTCTGTGTTCTATATTCTAAATTCTGGGTTCTGCATTCCATATTCTAAATTCTGGGTTCTGTATTCTGTTTTCCATGTTCTATATTCTGTGTTCTACATTCTATATTCTATTTTCTATATTCTGAATTCCAAATTCTACATTCTATATTCTGTGTTCTACATTCTATATGCTTAATTCTATATTCAGTATTCATATTCTATTTTCTAAATTCTGTGTTCTGCATTCCATGTGCTAAATTCTGTATTCTATAATCTGTATTCTATGTTCTGTGTTCTACATTCTATATTCTAAATTCTTAATTCTGTATTCTGTATTGTATATTCTAAATTCTGTTTTCTGAATTCCATGTTCTAAATTCTGGGTTCTACATTGTCTATTGTATATTCTATATAGTGTGTTCTTCATTCTATACTCTACGTACTATATTTTGCATTCTGTAATCTATATTATATATTCTTTGTTCTAAATTTTTAATTCAAATTTCTATATTCTATATACTAAATTCGGTGTTCTGCATTCTATGTTCTAAATTCTATATTCAGTATTCTGTATTCTATAGTCTATATTTTGTGTTCTGCATTCCATGTTATAAATTCTTGGTTCTGTATTCTGTTTTTCATATACTATACTCTGTGTTCTACATACTATATTCTGCATTCCGAATTCTACATTCTATATTCTGTGTTCTACATTCTATATTCTAAATTCTATATTCAGTATTCTGTATTGTATATTCTAAATTCTGTGTTCTGAATTCCATGTTCTAAATTCTGGGTTCTACATTGTCTATTGTATATTCTATATAGTGTGTTCTTCATTCTATACTCTACGTACTATATTTTGCATTCTGTAGTCTATATTATATATTCTTTGTTCTAAATTTTTAATTCTAAATTCTATGTTCAGTATTCTATATTCTATATACTTATTTCGGTGTACTGCATTCTATGTTCTAAATTCTATATTCAGTATTCTGCACTCTATAGTCTATATTTTGTGTTCTGCATTCCATGTTATAAATTCTGGGTTCTGTATTCTGTTTTTCATATACTATACTCTGTGTTCTACATACTATATTCTGCATTCCGAATTATATATTCTATATTCTGTGTTCTACATTCTATGTTCTAAATTCTATATTCAGTATTCTGTATTCTATATTCTCAATTCTGTGTTCTGCATTCCATGTTCTAAATTCTTGGTTCTATATTCTCTACACTATACTATATTTTATGTTTTTCATTCTATATTCTACATACTATATGCTGCATTCCGTTTTATATATGTTATATTATGTGTTCTACATTCTGTATTCTAAATTCTATATACTGTATTCTGTATTCTATATTCTAAATTCTGTGTTCTGCATTTCATGTTCTAAATCCTGGGTTCTATATTCTCTATTCTATATACTGTGTTCTGTGTTCTACATTCTATATTCTAAATTCTTAGTTCAGTATTCTGTATTGTATATTCTAAATTCTGTGTTCTGAATTCCATGTTCTAAATTCTGGGTTCTGTATTCTGTTTTTCCTGTACTATTCTCTGTGTTCTACATACTATATTCTGCATTCCGAATTCTACATTCTATATTCTGTGTTCTACATTCTATATTCTAAATTCTATATTCAGTATTCTGTATTGTATATTGTAAATTCTGTGTTCTGAATTCCATGTTCTAAATTCTGGGTTCTACATTGTCTATTGTATATTCTATATAGTGTGTTCTTCATTCTATACTCTACGTACTATATTTTGCATTCTGAAGTCTATATTATATATTCTTTGTTCTAAATTTTTAATTCTAAATTCTATGTTCAGTATTCTCTATTCTATATACTAATTTCGGTGTTCTGCATTCTATGTTCTAAATTCTATATTCAGTATTCTGCATTCTATAGTCTATATTTTGTGTTCTGCATTCCATGTTATAAATTCTGGGTTCTGTATTCTGTTTTTCATATACTATACTCTGTGTTCTACATACTATATTCTGTATTCCGAATTCTATATTCTATATTGTGTGTTCTACATTCTATGTTCTAAATTCTATATTCAGTATTCTGTATTCTATATTCTCAATTCTGTGTTCTGCATTCCATGTTCTAAATTCTTGGTTCTATATTCTCTACACTATACTATAATTTATGTTTTTCATTCTATATTCTACATACTATATGCTGCATTCCGTTTTATATATGTTATATTATGTGTTCTACATTCTGTATTCTAAATTCTATATTCTGTATTCTGTATTCTATATTCTAAATTCTGTGTTCTGCATTTCATGTTCTAAATCCTGGGTTCTATATTCTCTATTCTATATTCTGTGTTCTGTGTTCTACATTCTATATTCTAAATTCTATATTCAGTATTCTTTATTCTATGTTCTAGGTTCTATGTTCTGCATTCTATGTTCTATATTCTATATTCAGTATTCTGTATTCTATATTCTAAATTCTGTGTTCTGCATTCCATGTTCTATATTCTGGGTTCTATATACTCTATTCTATATTCTATATTGTGTGTTCTTCATTCCATAATCAACATACTAAATTTTGGATTCCGTATCCTATATTCTAAATTCTGTGTTCTAAATTCTAAATTCTAAATTTTATATTCAGTATTCTGTTTTCTATATCCTAAATTCTGTGTTCTGCATTCCATGTTCTATATTCTAATTTCAGTATTCTATATTCTATATCTAAATTTTGTGTTCTGCATTCTATGATCTAAATTCTATATTCAGTATTCTGTATTCTATATTCTAAATTCTGTGTTCTGAATTCCATGTTCTAAATTTTGGGTTCTGTATTCTCTACTCTATATACTAAAATCCGTGTTCTGCATTCTATGTTCTAAATTCTTTATTCAGTATTTTGTATTCAATACTCTAAAGTCTGTGTTCTGCATTCCATGTCCTAAATTTTGGGTTCTGTATATTCTGTTTTCCATATTCTGTATTTTGTGTTCTACATTCTATATTCTAAATTCTATATTCCGTATTCTATATTCTACATTATAAATTCTGTGTTTTGCATTCCATGATCAAATTTCTGGCTTCTGTATTCTCTTTTATATATCCTATATTTTGTGTTGTTCTTTCTATATTCCACATTCCATATTCTGCATGCGGTATTCTATATTTTATATTCTGTGTTTTACATTCTATATTCGAAATTCTATATTCAGTATTCATTATTCTATATTCTAAACTCTGTTTTCTGCATTCCATGTTCTAAATTCTGAGTTCTGTATTTTCTACTCTATTCTATATTGTGTTTTTTCATTCTATATTCTGCATACTGTAGTCTGCATTCCGTATTCTATATTCTATATTCTGTGTTCTACATTTTACATTCTAAATCCTATATTCAGTATTCTGTATTCTATAGTCTAAATTCTGTCTTCTGCATTCAATATTCTAAATTCCATATTCATTATTATGTATTCTATATTCTAAATTCTGTGTTCCTCATTCAATATTCTATATTCTGGAGTCTATATTGTCTTTTCTATATTCAATATTCTATGTTCTTCAGTCAAAATTCTAAATTCTATATTCAGTATTCTGTATTCTATATTCTAATTTCTGTGTGCTGTGTTCTATGTTCAAAATTATATATTCATTATACTGTATTTAATATTCTATATTCTATGTTCTCAATTTCATGTTATAAATTTTGGGTTCTGTATTCTGTTTTCCATAATCTGTATTTTGTTTTCTAAATTCTATATTCTGTATTCTATATTCTGCTTTCCGTATTATATATTGTATATTCTGTGTTCTACATTCTATATTCTAAATTCTATATTCAGTATTCTGTATTCTATATTGTAAATTCTGTGTTCTGCATTCCAAGTTATAAATTTTATATTAAGTATCCTGTATACTATATTCTAAATTCTGTGTTGTACATTCTATTTTCAAAATTATAATTTCAGAATTCTGTATTCTATATTCTAAATTCTTTATTCAGCATTCAATATTCTAAATTCTGTGTTCTATATTCTCTGTTCTCTATTCTATATTGTGTGTTCTTCATTCTATACTCTACATACTATATTTTGCATTCTGTATTCCATATTCTAAATTCTGAGTTCTTAATTTTAATTCTAATTTCTATATTCAGTATTCTGTTTTCTATATTCTATTTTCTGTTTTCTGCATTCCATGTTCTAAATTCTAGTTTCAGAATTCTATATTCTATATTCTAAATTCTGTGTTCTTCATTCCATGTTCTATATTCTATTTTCACTATTCTATATTCTTTATCCAAAATTCTGTGTTCTGCATTCCATGTTCTGAATTCTGGGTTCTGTATTCTGTTTTCCATATTCTATGTTCTTTGTTCTACATTCTATATACTGTTTTCTATATTCTGCATTCCGTATTCTATATTCTATATTCTGTGTTCTTCATTATATATTCTAAATTGTATATACACTATTCCGTATTCTATATTCTAAATTCTGTGTTCGGCATTCCATTACTAAATTCTAAGTTCTATATTCTATTTTTTATATTATTTATTTTGTGTTCTTCATTCTATATTCTACAATTTATATTCTGCATTCATTTTCTATATTCTATGTTCTGTGTTCTATATTCTGTATTCTAAATTCTATATTCAGTATTCTGTATTCTATATTCTGAATTCTCTGTTCTACATTCTATATTCAAAATTCTAAATTCAGGATTCTGTATTCTATATTCTAAATTGTGTGTTATGATTTCCATGTTCTAAATTCTGAATTCTATATACTCTATTCTATATTCTATATTCTGTGTTCTACATTCTATTTTCTAAATACTGTATTCAGTATTCTGTATTCTATATTCCAAATTCTGTGTTCTGCATTCTATGTTGTAAATTGTATATTCATATTTCTGTGTTCTATATTCTAAATTCTGTGTTCTGCATCCCATATTCTAAATTCTGGGTTCTGTATTCTGTTTTCCATGTTCTATATACTGTGTTCTACATTCTATATTCTGTATTCTATATTCTGAATTCCAAAATCTACATTCTATATTCTGTGTTCTACATTCTATGTGCTTAATTCTATATTCAGTATTCATATTCTATTTTCTAAATTGTGTGTTCTGCATTCCATGTGCTAAATTCTGTATTCTATAATCTGTATTCTATGTTCTGTGTTCTACATTCTATATTCTAAATTCTTAATTCAGTATTCTGTATTGTATATTCTAAATTCTGTTTTCTGAATTCCATGTTCTAAATTCTGGGTTCTACATTGTCTATTGTATATTCTATATAGTGTGTTCTTCATTCTATACTCTACGTACTATATTTTGCATTCTGTAATCTATATTATATATTCTTTGTTCTAAATTTTTAATTCTAAATTCTATATTCAGTATTCTATATTCTATATACTAAATTCGGTGTTCTGCATTCTATGTTCTAAATTCTATGTTCAGTATTCTGTATTCTATAGTCTATATTTTGTGTTCTGCATTCCATGTTATAAATTCTTGGTTCTGTATTCTGTTTTTCATATACTATACTCTGTGTTCTACATACTATATTCTGCATTCCGAATTCTACATTCTATATTCTGTGTTCTCCATTCTGTATTCAAATTTCTATATTCAGTATTCTGTATTCTATATTCTAAATTCAGTGTCCTGCATTCCATGTTCTGAATTCTGGCTTCTATATTCTCTATTCTCTATTCTATATTTTGGGTTCTTCATTCAATATTCCACATTCTATATTCTGCATTCCATATACTATATTCTATATTCTGTGTTTTACATTCTATATTCTAAATTCTATATTAAGTATTCTGTATTATATAATCTAAATTCTGTATTCTGCATTCCATGTTCTAAATTCTGAGTTCTACATTCTCTTCTCTATTCTATATTTTGTGTTTATCATTCTATATTCTACATACTATATTCTGCAGTCCGTATTCTATATTCCGTACTATATGCTCTACATTCTGTATTCTAAACTCTATATTCAGTATTTAGTATTCTATATTCTAATTTCTGTGTTCTGCATTATATGTTCTAAATTCAATATTCAGGATTCTGTATTCTATTTTCTAAATTCTGTGTTATGCATTCCATGTTCTAAATTATGGATTGTATATTCTCTATGCTATATTCTATATTCTGTGTTCAAAATTCTATATTCAAAATTCCTTGTTCAGTATTCTGTATTCTATATTCTAAATTCTGTGTTCATCATTCTATGTTCTGCATTCTATATTCATTATTCTGTATTGTATATTCTAAATTTTGTGTTCTGCAATCCATATTCTAAATTCTGGGTTCTGAATTCTGTTTTCCATGTTCTATATTCTTTTTCTACATTCTATGTTCTGTATTCTATATTCTGCATTCCGAATTCTACATTCTATATTCTGTGTTCTACATTCTACTTTCTAAATTCTATATTAGGTATTCATATTCTATATACTAACTTCTGTGTTCTGCATTCCATGTGCTAAACTCTGGATTCTATATTCTCTATTCTGTATTCTGTGTTCTACATACTATATTCTAAATTCTATATTCAGTATTCTGTATTGTATGTTCTAAATTCTGTGTTTTGCATTCCATGTTCTAAATTCATCGTTCTACATTGTCTATTGTATATTCTATATAGTGTGTTCTTCATTCTATACTCTGCATATTTTATTTTGCATTCCGTACACTATATTATATATTCTGTGTTCTAAATACTTAATTCTAAATTATATATTCACTATTCTATATTCTATATACTAAATTCGGTGTTCTGCATTCTATGCTCTAAATTCCATATTCAGTATTCTATATTCTCGTTTCGAAATTCAGTGTTCTGCATATCATGTTCTAAATACTGGATTCAGTATTCTAAATTCTGTGTTCTACATTCTATATTCTAAATTCTATATTCAGTATTCTGTATTATATTGTCTATATTTTGTGTTCTGCATCCCATGTTATAAATTCTGGGTTTTCTATTCTGTTTTCCATATTCTATACTCTGTGTTCTACATTCTATATTCTGCATTCCGAATTCTATATTATATATTCTGTGTTTTACATTGTTTATTCTAAATTCTATATTCAGTATTCTGTATTCTATATTCTAAATTCGGTGTCCTGCATTCCATGTTCTAAATTCTGGGTTCTACATTGTCTATTGTATATTCTATATAGTGTGTTCTTCATTCTATACTCTACGTACTATATTTTGCATTCTGTAATCTATATTATATATTCTTTGTTCTAAATTTTTAATTCAAAATTCTATATTCAGTATTCTATATTCTATATACTAAATTCGGTGTTCTGCATTCTATGTTCTAAATTCTATATTCAGTATTCTGTATTCTATAGTCTATATTTTGTGTTCTGCATTCCATGTTATAAATTCTGGGTTCTGTATTCTGTTTTTCATATACTATACTCTGTGTTCTACATACTATATTCTGCATTCCGAATTCTATATTCTATATTCTGTGTTCTACATTCTATGTTCTAAATTCTATATTCAGTATTCTGTATTCTATATTCTAAATTCTGTGTTCTGCATTCCATGTTCTAAATTCTTGGTTCTATATTCTCTACACTATACTATATTTTATGTTTTTCATTCTATATTCTACATACTATATGCTGCATTCCGTTTTATATATGTTATATTATGTGTTCTACATTCTGTATTCTAAATTCTATATACTGTATTCTGTATTCTATATTCTAAATTCTGTGTTCTACATTTCATGTTCTAAATCCTGGGTTCTATATTCTCTATTCTATATTCTGTGTTCTGTGTTCTACATTCTATATTCTAAATTCTATATTCAGTATTCTTTATTCTATGTTCTAAATTCTATGTTCTGCATTCTATGTTCTATATTCTATATTCAGTATTCTGTATTCTATATTCTAAATTCTGTGTTCTGCATTCCATGTTCTATATTCTGGGTTCTATATACTCTATTCTATATTCTTTATTGTGTGTTCTTCATTCCATAATCAACATACTAAATTTTGGATTCCGTATCCTATATTCTAAATTCTGTGTTCTAAATTCTAAATTCTAAATTTTATATTCAGTATTCTGTTTTCTATATCCTAAATTCTGTGTTCTGCATTCCATGTTCTATATTCTAATTTCAGTATTCTATATTCTATATCTAAATTTTGTGTTCTGCATTCTATGATCTAAATTCTATATTCAGTATTCTGTATTCTATATTCTAAATTCTGTGTTCTGAATTCCATGTTCTAAATTTTGGGTTCTGTATTCTCTACTCTATATACTAAAATCCGTGTTCTGCATTCTATGTTCTAAATTCTTTATTCAGTATTTTGTATTCAATACTCTAAAGTCTGTGTTCTGCATTCCATGTCCTAAATTTTGGGTTCTGTATATTCTGTTTTCCATATTCTGTATTTTGTGTTCTACATTCTAAATTCTATATTCCGTATTCTATATTCTACATTATAAATTCTGTGTTTTGCATTCCATGATCAAATTTCTGGCTTCTGTATTCTCTTTTATATATCCTATATTTTGTGTTGTTCTTTCTATATTCCACATTCCATATTCTGCATGCGGTATTCTATATTTTATATTCTGTGTTTTACATTCTATATTCGAAATTCTATATTCAGTATTCATTATTCTATATTCTAAACTCTGTTTTCTGCATTCCATGTTCTAAATTCTGAGTTCTATATTCTCTACTCTATTCTATATTGTGTTTTTTCATTCTATATTCTGCATACTGTAGTCTGCATTCCGTATTCTATATTCTATATTATGTGTTCTTCATTCTATATTCTAAATTCTATATCCAGTATTCTGTATTCTATATATTTTATTCTGTGTTTTACATGCTATATTCTAAATTCTATAACCAGTATTCTGTATTCTATATTCTAAATTCTGTGTTGTACATTCCATGTTCTAAATTCTGGTTTCTATATTCTCTATTCTATATTCTGTGTTATTCATTCTATATTCGAAATTCTATATTCAGTATTCTGTATTCTATATTCTATATTTTGTGTTCTACATTCTATATTCTAAATTCTATAACCAGTATTCTGTATTCTATATTCTAAATTCTGTGTTGTACATTCCATGTTCTAAATTCTGGGTTCAATATTCTTTATTCTATTTTCAATATTCTGTGTTATTCATTCTATATTCTAAATTCTATATTCAGTATTCTGTATTCTATATCCTAAATTCTGTGTTCTGCATTCCATGTTCAAAATTCTGTGTTCTATATTCTCCTTTCTAAATTCTATATTGCGTGTTCTTCATTCTATACTCTACATACTTTATTTTGCATTCTGTATAGTATATGCTAAATTCTGTGTTGTAAATTCTAAATTTTAATTCTATATTCAGTATTCTATATTCTATATACTTAATTCTTTGTTCTGCATTCTATGTTCTAAATTCTATATTCAGTATTCTGTATTCTATTTTATAATTTCACTGTTCTGAATTTCATGTTCTAAATTCTGGATTCTATATTCTATATTCTGTGTTCTACATTTTACATTCTAAATCCTATATTCAGTATTCTGTATTCTATAGTCTAAATTCTGTCTTCTGCATTCAATATTCTAAATTCCATATTCATTATTATGTATTCTATATTCTAAATTCTGTTATCCTCATTCAATATTCTATATTCTGGGGTCTATATTCTCATTTCTATATTCAATATTCTATGTTCGTCTGTCTAAATTCTAAATTCTATATTCAGTATTCTGTATTCTATATTCTAAATTCTGTGTTCTGTGTTCTATGTTCAAAATTATATATTCATTATACTGTATTTAATATTCTATATTCTATGTTCTCAATTTCATGTTATAAATTTTGGGTTCTGTATTCTGTTTTCCATAATCTGTATTTTGTTTTCTAAATTCTATATTCTGTATTCTATATTCTGCTTTCCGTATTATATATTGTATATTCTGTGTTCTACATTCTATATTCTAAATTCTATATTCAGTATTCTGTATTCTATTTTGTAAATTCTGTGTTCTGCATTCCAAGTTATAAATTTTATATTAAGTATCCTGTATACTATATTCTAAATTCTGTGTTGTACATTCTATTTTCAAAATCCTAATTTCAGAATTCTGTATTCTATATTCTAAATTCTGTATTCAGCATTCAATATTCTAAATTCTGTGTTCTATATTCTCTGTTCTCTATTCTATATTGTGTGTTCTTCATTCTATAGTCTGCATACTATATTTTGCATTCTGTATTCCATATTCTAAATTCTGAGTTCTTAATTTTAATTCTAATTTCTATATTCAGTATTCTGTTTTCTATATTCTATTTTCTGTTTTCTGCATTCCATGTTCTAAATTCTAGTTTCAGAATTCTATATTCTATATTCTTAATTCTGTGTTCTTCATTCCATGTTCTATATTCTATTTTCAGTATTCTATATTCTTTATCCAAAATTCTGTGTTCTGCATTCCATGTTCTAAATTCTGGGTTCTGTATTCTGTTTTCCATATTCTGTATTCTGTGTTCTAAATTCTATATACTGTATTCTATATTCTGCATTCCGTATTCTATATTCTATATTCTGTGTTCTTCATTATATATTTTAAATCCTATATTCACTATTCCGTATTCTATATTCTAAATTCTGTGTTCGGCATTCCATTATTAAATTCTAAGTTCTATATTCTCTTTTTTATATTCTTTATTTTGTGTTCAACATTCTATATTGTACAATCTATATTCTGCATTCATTTTCTATATTCTATGTTCTGTGTTCTATATTCTGTATTCTAAGTTCTATATTCAGTATTCTGTATTCTATATTCTGAATTCTCAGTTCTACATTCTATATTCAAATTTCTATATTCAGTATTCTGTATTCTATATTCTAAATTCAGTGTCCTGCATTCCATGTTCTGAATTCTGGCTTCTATATTCTCTATTCTCTATTCTATATTTTGGGTTCTTCATTCAATATTCCACATTCTATATTCTGCATTCCATATACTATATTCTATATTCTGTGTTTTACATTCTATATTCTAAATTCTATATTAAGTATTCTGTATTATATAATCTAAATTCTGTATTCTGCATTCCATGTTCTAAATTCTGAGTTCTACATTCTCTTCTCTATTCTATATTTTGTGTTTATCATTCTATATTCTACATACTATATTCTGCATTCCGTATTCTATATTCCGTACTATATGCTCTACATTCTGTATTCTAAACTCTATATTCAGTATTTAGTATTCTATATTCTAATTTCTGTGTTCTGCATTATATGTTCTAAATTCAATATTCAGGATTCTGTATTCTATTTTCTAAATTCTGTGTTATGCATTCCATGTTCTAAATTATGGATTGTATATTCTCTATGCTATATTCTATATTCTGTGTTCAAAATTCTATATTCAAAATTCCTTGTTCAGTATTCTGTATTCTATATTCTAAATTCTGTGTTCATCATTCTATGTTCTGCATTCTATATTCATTATTCTGTATTGTATATTCTAAATTTTGTGTTCTGCAATCCATATTCTAAATTCTGGGTTCTGAATTCTGTTTTCCATGTTCTATATTCTTTTTCTACATTCTATGTTCTGTATTCTATATTCTGCATTCCGAATTCTACATTCTATATTCTGTGTTCTACATTCTACATTCTAAATTCTATATTAGGTATTCATATTCTATATACTAACTTCTGTGTTCTGCATTCCATGTGCTAAACTCTGGATTCTATATTCTCTATTCTGTATTCTGTGTTCTACATACTATATTCTAAATTCTATATTCAGTATTCTGTATTGTATGTTCTAAATTCTCTGTTTTGCATTCCATGTTCTAAATTCATCATTCTACATTGTCTATTGTATATTCTATATAGTGTGTTCTTCATTCTATACTCTGCATATTTTATTTTGCATTCCGTACACTATATTATATATTCTGTGTTCTAAATACTTAATTCTAAATTATATATTCACTATTCTATATTCTATATACTAAATTCGGTGTTCTGCATTCTATGCTCTAAATTCCATATTCAGTATTCTATATTCTCGTTTCGAAATTCAGTGTTCTGCATATCATGTTCTAAATACTGGATTCAGTATTCTAAATTCTGTGTTCTACATTCTATATTCTAAATTCTATATTCAGTATTCTGTATTATATTCTCTATATTTTGTGTTCTGCATTCCATGTTATAAATTCTGGGTTTTCTATTCTGTTTTCCATATTCTATACTCTGTGTTCTACATTCTATATTCTGCATTCCGAATTCTATATTATATATTCTGTGTTTTACATTGTTTATTCTAAATTCTATATTCAGTATTCTGTATTCTATATTCTAAATTCGGTGTCCTGCATTCCATGTTCTAAATTCTGGGTTCTACATTGTCTATTGTATATTCTATATAGTGTGTTCTTCATTCTATACTCTACGTACTATATTTTGCATTCTGTAATCTATATTATATATTCTTTGTTCTAAATTTTTAATTCAAAATTCTATATTCAGTATTCTATATTCTATATACTAAATTCGGTGTTCTGCATTCTATGTTCTAAATTCTATATTCAGTATTCTGTATTCTATAGTCTATATTTTGTGTTCTGCATTCCATGTTATAAATTCTGGGTTCTGTATTCTGTTTTTCATATACTATACTCTGTGTTCTACATACTATATTCTGCATTCCGAATTCTATATTCTATATTCTGTGTTCTACATTCTATGTTCTAAATTCTATATTCAGTATTCTGTATTCTATATTCTAAATTCTGTGTTCTGCATTCCATGTTCTAAATTCTTGGTTCTATATTCTCTACACTATACTATATTTTATGTTTTTCATTCTATATTCTACATACTATATGCTGCATTCCGTTTTATATATGTTATATTATGTGTTCTACATTCTGTATTCTAAATTCTATATACTGTATTCTGTATTCTATATTCTAAATTCTGTGTTCTACATTTCATGTTCTAAATCCTGGGTTCTATATTCTCTATTCTATATTCTGTGTTCTGTGTTCTACATTCTATATTCTAAATTCTATATTCAGTATTCTTTATTCTATGTTCTAAATTCTATGTTCTGCATTCTATGTTCTATATTCTATATTCAGTATTCTGTATTCTATATTCTAAATTCTGTGTTCTGCATTCCATGTTCTATATTCTGGGTTCTATATACTCTATTCTATATTCTTTATTGTGTGTTCTTCATTCCATAATCAACATACTAAATTTTGGATTCCGTATCCTATATTCTAAATTCTGTGTTCTAAATTCTAAATTCTAAATTTTATATTCAGTATTCTGTTTTCTATATCCTAAATTCTGTGTTCTGCATTCCATGTTCTATATTCTAATTTCAGTATTCTATATTCTATATCTAAATTTTGTGTTCTGCATTCTATGATCTAAATTCTATATTCAGTATTCTGTATTCTATATTCTAAATTCTGTGTTCTGAATTCCATGTTCTAAATTTTGGGTTCTGTATTCTCTACTCTATATACTAAAATCCGTGTTCTGCATTCTATGTTCTAAATTCTTTATTCAGTATTTTGTATTCAATACTCTAAAGTCTGTGTTCTGCATTCCATGTCCTAAATTTTGGGTTCTGTATATTCTGTTTTCCATATTCTGTATTTTGTGTTCTACATTCTAAATTCTATATTCCGTATTCTATATTCTACATTATAAATTCTGTGTTTTGCATTCCATGATCAAATTTCTGGCTTCTGTATTCTCTTTTATATATCCTATATTTTGTGTTGTTCTTTCTATATTCCACATTCCATATTCTGCATGCGGTATTCTATATTTTATATTCTGTGTTTTACATTCTATATTCGAAATTCTATATTCAGTATTCATTATTCTATATTCTAAACTCTGTTTTCTGCATTCCATGTTCTAAATTCTGAGTTCTATATTCTCTACTCTATTCTATATTGTGTTTTTTCATTCTATATTCTGCATACTGTAGTCTGCATTCCGTATTCTATATTCTATATTATGTGTTCTTCATTCTATATTCTAAATTCTATATCCAGTATTCTGTATTCTATATATTTTATTCTGTGTTTTACATGCTATATTCTAAATTCTATAACCAGTATTCTGTATTCTATATTCTAAATTCTGTGTTGTACATTCCATGTTCTAAATTCTGGTTTCTATATTCTCTATTCTATATTCTGTGTTATTCATTCTATATTCGAAATTCTATATTCAGTATTCTGTATTCTATATTCTATATTTTGTGTTCTACATTCTATATTCTAAATTCTATAACCAGTATTCTGTATTCTATATTCTAAATTCTGTGTTGTACATTCCATGTTCTAAATTCTGGGTTCAATATTCTTTATTCTATTTTCAATATTCTGTGTTATTCATTCTATATTCTAAATTCTATATTCAGTATTCTGTATTCTATATCCTAAATTCTGTGTTCTGCATTCCATGTTCAAAATTCTGTGTTCTATATTCTCCTTTCTAAATTCTATATTGCGTGTTCTTCATTCTATACTCTACATATTTTATTTTGCATTCTGTATACTATATGCTAAATTCTGTGTTGTAAATTCTAAATTTTAATTCTATATTCAGTATTCTATATTCTATATACTTAATTCTTTGTTCTGCATTCTATGTTCTAAATTCTATATTCAGTATTCTGTATTCTATTTTATAATTTCACTGTTCTGAATTTCATGTTCTAAATTCTGGATTCTATATTCTATATTCTGTGTTCTACATTTTACATTCTAAATCCTATATTCAGTATTCTGTATTCTATAGTCTAAATTCTGTCTTCTGCATTCAATATTCTAAATTCCATATTCATTATTATGTATTCTATATTCTAAATTCTGTTATCCTCATTCAATATTCTATATTCTGGGGTCTATATTCTCATTTCTATATTCAATATTCTATGTTCGTCAGTCTAAATTCTAAATTCTATATTCAGTATTCTGTATTCTATATTCTAAATTCTGTGTTCTGTGTTCTATGTTCAAAATTATATATTCATTATACTGTATTTAATATTCTATATTCTATGTTCTCAATTTCATGTTATAAATTTTGGGTTCTGTATTCTGTTTTCCATAATCTGTATTTTGTTTTCTAAATTCTATATTCTGTATTCTATATTCTGCTTTCCGTATTATATATTGTATATTCTGTGTTCTACATTCTATATTCTAAATTCTATATTCAGTATTCTGTATTCTATTTTGTAAATTCTGTGTTCTGCATTCCAAGTTATAAATTTTATATTAAGTATCCTGTATACTATATTCTAAATTCTGTGTTGTACATTCTATTTTCAAAATCCTAATTTCAGAATTCTGTATTCTATATTCTAAATTCTGTATTCAGCATTCAATATTCTAAATTCTGTGTTCTATATTCTCTGTTCTCTATTCTATATTGTGTGTTCTTCATTCTATAGTCTGCATACTATATTTTGCATTCTGTATTCCATATTCTAAATTCTGAGTTCTTAATTTTAATTCTAATTTCTATATTCAGTATTCTGTTTTCTATATTCTATTTTCTGTTTTCTGCATTCCATGTTCTAAATTCTAGTTTCAGAATTCTATATTCTATATTCTTAATTCTGTGTTCTTCATTCCATGTTCTATATTCTATTTTCAGTATTCTATATTCTTTATCCAAAATTCTGTGTTCTGCATTCCATGTTCTAAATTCTGGGTTCTGTATTCTGTTTTCCATATTCTGTATTCTGTGTTCTAAATTCTATATACTGTATTCTATATTCTGCATTCCGTATTCTATATTCTATATTCTGTGTTCTTCATTATATATTTTAAATCCTATATTCACTATTCCGTATTCTATATTCTAAATTCAGTGTTCGGCATTCCATTATTAAATTCTAAGTTCTATATTCTCTTTTTTATATTCTTTATTTTGTGTTCAACATTCTATATTGTACAATCTATATTCTGCATTCATTTTCTATATTCTATGTTCTGTGTTCTATATTCTGTATTCTAAGTTCTATATTCAGTATTCTGTATTCTATATTCTGAATTCTCAGTTCTACATTCTATATTCAAATTTCTATATTCAGTATTCTGTATTCTATATTCTAAATTCAGTGTCCTGCAGTCCATGTTCTGAATTCTGGCTTCTATATTCTCTATTCTCTATTCTATATTTTGGGTTCTTCATTCAATATTCCACATTCTATATTCTGCATTCCATATACTATATTCTCTATTCTGTGTTTTACATTCTATATTCTAATTTCTATATTAAGTATTCTGTATTATATAATCTAAATTCTGTATTCTGCATTCCATGTTCTAAATTCTGAGTTCTACATTCTCTTCTCTATTCTATATTTTGTGTTTATCATTCTATATTCTACATACTATATTCTGCATTCCGTATTCTATATTCCGTACTATATGCTCTACATTCTGTATTCTAAACTCTATATTCAGTATTTAGTATTCTATATTCTAATTTCTGTGTTCTGCATTATATGTTCTAAATTCAATATTCAGGATTCTGTATTCTATTTTCTAAATTCTGTGTTATGCATTCCATGTTCTAAATTATGGATTGTATATTCTCTATGCTATATTCTATATTCTGTGTTCAAAATTCTATATTCAAAATCCCTTGTTCAGTATTCTGTATTCTATATTCTAAATTCTGTGTTCATCATTCTATGTTCTGCATTCTATATTCATTATTCTGTATTGTATATTCTAAATTTTGTGTTCTGCAATCCATATTCTAAATTCTGGGTTCTGAATTCTGTTTTCCATGTTCTATATTCTTGTTCTACATTCTATGTTCTGTATTCTATATTCTGCATTCCGAATTCTACATTCTATATTCTGTGTTCTACATTCTACATTCTAAATTCTATATTAGGTATTCATATTCTATATACTAAATTCTGTGTTCTGCATTCCATCTGCTAAACTCTGGATTCTATATTCTCTATTCTGTATTCTGTGTTCTACATACTATATTCTAAATTCTATATTCAGTATTCTGTATTGTATGTTCTAAATTCTGTGTTCTGCATTCCATGTTCTATATTCTCAATTCTATATTCTATATTCTGTGTTCTATATTATATATTCTAAATTCTATATTCAGTATTCTTTATTCTATATTCTAAACTCTGTGCTCTGCATTCCATGTTCTAAATTCCATATTTCGTATTCTGTATTCTATATTCTAAATTCTGTGTTCTGCATTTTATGTTCAAAATTCTTTATTCAGTGTTCTGTATTCTATTTTCTAAATTCTGTGTTCTACAAACCATGTTCTAAATTCTGGATTCTATATTCTCTATTCTATATTGTGTGTTCTTCATTCTATACTCTACATACTATATTTTGCATTCCGTATCCTATATTCTAAATTTTGAGTTCTAAATTCTAAATCCTAAATTCTATATTCAGTATTCTGTTTTCAATATTCTAAACTCTGTGTTCTGCGTTCCATGTTCTATATTCTATTTTCAGTATTCTATACTCCATATTCTAAATTTTGTGTTCTTCATTCTAGTTCAAATTTCTATATTCAGTACTCTGTATTGTATAATCTAAATTCTGTGTTTGCATCACATATTCTAAATTCTGGATTCTATATTTTCGATTCTATATTCTATATTCTGTGTTCTGCATTCTATATTGTGTATTCTATATTCTGCATTCCGTATTCTATATTCTATATTCTGTGTTCTACATTCTATATTCTAAATTCTATATTCAGTATTATGTATTGTATATTCTAAATTCTGTGTTTGAGTCCCATGTTCTAAATTCTGGATTCTATATTTTCGATTCTATATTCTGTGTTCTGCATTCTATATTCTATATTCTATATCTGCATTCCGTATTCTATATTCTATATTCTGTGTTCTACATTCTATAATCTAAATTCTATATTCAGTATTCTGTTTTCTATATTCTAAACTCTGTTTTCTGCATTTCATGATCTAAATTCTGAGTTCTCTAGTCTCTATTCTCTATTCTATATTCTGTGTTCTGCATTCTATTTTCTAAACTCTATATTCAGTATTCTTTATTCTATATTCTAAATTCTATGTTCTGCATTCCATGTTCTATATACTATATTCAGTATTCTGTATTCTATATTCTAAATTCTGTGTTCTGCATTATATGTTCTAAATTCTATATACAGTATTCTGTATTCTATTTCCTAAATTCTGTGTTCTGCATTCCATGTTCTAAATTCTGGGTTCTATATACTCTATTCTATATTCTATAGTGTTTGTTCTTCATTCCATATTCTACATACTAAATTTTGCATTCCGTATTCTATATTCTAAATTCTGTGTTCTAAATTCTAAATTCAAAATTCTATATTCAGTATTCTGTTTTCTATATTCTAAACTCTGTTTTCTGCATTTCATGATCTAAATTCTGAGTTCTCTAGTCTCTATTCTCTATTCTATATTCTGTGTTCTGCATTCTATTTTCTAAATTCTATATTCAGTATTCTGTATTCTATATTCTAAATTCTGTGTTCTGCATTCCAACTTCTTAAATCCATGTACAGTATTCTGTATTCTATAATCTATATTCTGTGTACTACATTCTATAATCTGTATTCTATATTCAGAATTATGTATTCTATATACTAAATTCTGTGTTCAGCATTCCATTTCTTAATAAAGGGTTCTATATTCCCTTTTATATATTCTATATTTTGTGTTCTTCATTCTATATTCCAAATTCCAATTTCTGCATTCCATATTCCATATTCTATATTCTGTGTTCTACATTCTATATTCTAAATTCTATATTCTGTATTGTGTATTCTATATTTAATTCTGTGTTCTGCATTTTATGTTCTAAATCCTGGGTTCTATATTCTGTATACTATATTCTATACTCTGTGTTCTACATTCTATATTCTAAACTCTATATTCAGTATTCTTTATTCTATATTCTAAATTCTATGTTCTGCATTCCATGTTCTATATACTATATTCAGTATTCTGTATTCTATATTCTAAATTCTGTGTTCTGCATTATATGTTCTAAATTCTATATACAGTATTCTGTATTCTATTTCCTAAATTCTGTGTTCTGCATTCCATGTTCTAAATTCTGGGTTCTATATACTCTATTCTATATTCTATAGTGTTTGTTCTTCATTCCATATTCTACATACTAAATTTTGCATTCCGTATTCTATATTCTAAATTCTGTGTTCTAAATTCTAAATTCAAAATTCTATAGTCAGTATTCTGTTTTCTATATTCTAAATCCTGTGTTCTGCATTCCATGTTCTATATTCTATTTTCAGTATTCTATATTCTATATCTAAATTCTGTGTTCTTCATTCTATGTTCTAAATTCTATATTCAGTATTATGTATTATGTATTCTAAATTCTGTGTTTGCATTCCATGTTCTAAATACTGGATTCTATATTCTGTATTCTGTGTTCTACATTCTATATTCTAAATTCTATATTTAGTATTCTGTATTCTATTTTCTAAATTCTGTGTTGTGCATTCCATGTTCTAATTTCTATATTCAGTATTCTCTATTCTGTATTATAATTCTGTGTTCTACTTTCAATGATCTAAATTCTATATTCAGTAATCTGTATTCTATATTCTAAATTCTGTGTTCTGCATTCCATGTTCTAAATTCTGTGTCCTATATTCTCTATTCTATGTTCTAAATTCTATATTTAGTATTCAGTATTATATATTCTAAATTCTGTGTTCTGCATTCCATGTTCTAAATTCTTGGTTCTATATTCTCTACACTATACTATATTTTATGTATTTCATTCTATATTCTACATACTATATGCTGCATTCCGTTTTATATATGTTATATTATGTGTTCTACATTCTGTATTCTAAATTCTATATTCTGTATTCTGTATTCTATATTCTAAATTCTGTGTTCTGCATTTCATGTTCTAAATCCTGGGTTCTATATTCTCTATTCTATATTCTGTGTTCTGTGTTCTACATTCTATATTATAAATTCTATATTCAGTATTCTTTATTCTATGTTCTAAATTCTATGTTCTGCATTCTATGTTCTATATTCTATATTCAGTATTCTGTATTCTATATTCTAAATTCTGTGTTCTGCATTCCATGTTCTATATTCTGGGTTCTATATACTCTATTCTATATTCTATATTGTGTGTTCTTCATTCCATAATCAACATACTAAATTTTGCATTCCGTATCCTATATTCTAAATTCTGTGTTCTAAATTCTAAATTCTAAATTTTATATTCAGTATTCTGTTTTCTATATCCTAAATTCTGTGTTCTGCATTCCATGTTCTATATTCTAATTTCAGTATTCTATATTCTATATCTAAATTCTGTGTTCTGCATTCTATGATCTAAATTCTATATTCAGTATTCTGTATTCTATATTCTAAATTCTGTGTTCCTCATTCAATATTCTATATTCTGGGGTCTATATTCTCTTTTCTATATTCAATATTCTATGTTCTTCAGTCTAAATTCTAAATTCTATATTCAGTATTATGTATTCTATATTCTAAATTCTGTGTTCTGTGTTCTATGTTCAAAATTATATATTCATTATACTGTATTTAATATTCTATATTCTATGTTCTCAATTTCATGTTATAAATTTTGGGTTCTGTATTCTGTTTTCCATAATCTGTATTTTGTTTTCTAAATTCTAAATTCTGTATTCTATATTCTGCTTTCCGTATTATATATTGTATATTCTGTGTTCTACATTCTATATTCTAAATTCTATATTCAGTATTCTGTATTCTAAATTGTAAATTCTGTGTTCTGCATTCCAAGTTATAAATTTTATATTAAGTATCCTGTATACTATATTCTAAATTCTGTGTTGTACATTCTATTTTCAAAATTCTAATTTCAGAATTCTGTATTCTATATTCTAAATTCTGTATTCAGCATTCAATATTCTAAATTCTGTGTTCTATATTCTCTGTTCTCTATTCTATATTGTGTGTTCAATCTATACTCTACATACTATATTTTGCATTCTGTATTCCATATTCTAAATTCTGAGTTCTTAATTTTAATTCTAATTTCTATATTCAGTATTCTGTTTTCTATATTCTATTTTCTGTTTTCTGCATTCCATGTTCTAAATTCTAGTTTCTGAATTCTATATTCTATATTCTAAATTCTGTGTTCTTCATTCCATGTTCTATATTCTATTTTCAGTATTCTATATTCTTTATCCAAAATTCTGTGTTCTGCATTCCATGTTCTAAATTTTGGGTTCTGTATTCTGTTTTCCATATTCTATATGTTGTGTTCTACATTCTATATTCTAAATTCTATATTCAGTATTTTGTATTATATATTTAAATTCTGTGTTCTGCATTCCATTACTAAATTCTAGGTTCTATATTCTCTTTTATATATTCAATATTTTGTGTTCTTAATTCTATATTCTACATTCTATATTCTGCATTCATTTTCCATATTCTATGTTCTGTGTTCTATATTCTGTATTCTAATTCCTATATTCAGTATTCTGTATTCAATATTCTGAATTCGGTGTTCTACATTCTATATTCAATATTCTAAATTCAGTATTCTGTATTCTATATTCTAAATTCTGTATTCTGCATTCCATGATCTAAATTCTGGCTTCTAATTTCTCTTTAATATATTCTATATTTTGTGTTGTTCTTTCTATATTAACATTCTATATTCTGAATACGGTATTCTATATTGAATATTCTGTGTTTTACATTCTATATTCGAAATTCTATATTCAATATTCTGTATTCTATAACCTAAACTCTGTATTCTGCATTCCATGTTCTAAATTCTGGGTTCTATATTCTCTAATCTATTCTATATTGTGTGTTTTTCATTCTATATTCTACATAGTATAGTCTGCATTCCGTATTCTATATTCTATATTATGTGTTCTTCATTCTATATTCTAAATTCTATATTCTCTATTCTGTATTCTATATACTAAATTCTGTGTTCTGCATTCCATGATCTAAATTCTGGGTTCTATATTCTCTTTCTATATTCTATATACTGTTTTCTTCATTCTATTTTCCACATTCTATATTCTGCATTCATTTCTATATTCTATATTCTGTGTTCTATATTCTGTATTCTAATTTCTATATTCAGTATTCTGTATTCTTTATTCTGAACTCTCTATTCTTCATTCTATATTTAAAATTCTAAATTCAGTATTCTGTATTCTATATTCTAAATTCTGTGTTCTGTATTCCATGATCTAAATTCTGGCTTCTATATACTCTTTTATATATTCTATATTTTGTGTTGTTCTTTCTATATTCCACATACTATATAATGCATACGGTATTCTATATTATATATTCTGTGTTTTACATTCTATTTTCGATATTCTATATTCAGTATTCTGTATTCTATAATCTAAACTGTTTGTTCTGCATTCCATGCTCTAAATTCTGGGTTCTATATTCTCTATTCTCTATTCTATATTTTGTGTTCTACATTCTTTATTCTAAATTCTATATTCAGGATTCTTTATTCTATACTCTAAATTTTATGTTCTGCATTCGATGTACTAATTTCTATATTCAGTATTTTGTATTTTATATACTAAATTGCGTGTTCTGCATTCTATGTTCTAAATTCTATATTCAGTATTCTATATTCTATTTTCAATCTTCAGTGTTCGGCATATCATATTCTAAATTCTGTATTTTGTATTCTATATTCTGTGTTGTACATTCAATTTTCTAAATTTTATATTCATTATTCTGTATTCTATATTCTATATTCTGTGTTCTGCATTCCATGATCTAAATTCTGGTTTCTATATTCTCTAAAATATATTCTATATTGTGTGTTCTTCATTCTATATTCCAGATTCAATATTCTGCATTCCGTATTCTACATTCTATATTCTGTGTTCTATATTCTATATTCTAAATTCTATATTCTTTATTCTGTATTCTATAGTCTAAATTCTGTGTTCTGCATTCCATGTTCTATATACTGGGTTGTGTATTCTGTTTTCCATATTCTATATTCTGTGTTCTGCATTCCATTCCTAAATTCTAGGTTCTATATTCTCTTTTATATATTCAATACTTTGTGTTCTGCATTCTATATTCTACATTTTATATTTTGCATTTATTCTCTATATTCTATATTCTGTATTCTAAATTCAATATTCAGTATTCTGTATTCTATATTCTGAATTCTCCGTTCTACATTCTATATTCAAAATTCTAAATTCAGTATTCTGTATTCTATATTCTATATTCTGTGTTCTGCATTCCATGATCTAAATTCTGACTTCTTTATTGTCTTTTATATATTCTATAATTTGTGTTGTTCTTACTATATTCCATATTCTATATTCTGTATTTCGTATTCTATGTTATATATTCTGTGTTTTACATTCTATATTCGAAATTCTGTATTCAGTATTCTATATTCTATAATCTAAATTCTGTGTTCTGCATTCCATTTTCTATATTCTGTGTTTTATATTCTGTACTCTATTCTATATAGTGTATTTTTCATTCTATATTCTACATACTATTGTCTGCATTCAGTATTCTATATTCTATATTGTGTGATCTACATTCTATAATTTAAATACTATATTCGGTATTCTGTATTCTATATTCTAAATTTTGTGTTCTGCATTCCATGTTCTAAATTCATCGTTCTACATTGTGTATTCTATATTCTATATAGTGTGTTCTTCATTCTATACTCTACATATTTTATTTTGCATTCCGTACACTATATTATATATTCTGTGTTCTAAATACTTAATTCTAAATTATATATTCAGTATTCTATATTCTATATACTAAATTCGGTGTTCTGCATTCTATGCTCTAAATTCCATATTCAGTATTCTATATTCTAGTTTCGAAATTCAGTGTTCTGCATATCATGTTCTAAATACTGGATTCAGTATTCTAAATTCTGTGTTCTACATTCTATATTCTTAATTCTATATTCTGTATTCTGTATTCTATATTGTAAATTCTGTGTTCTGCATTCCATGTTCTAAATTCTGGGTTCTATATTCTCTATTCTATATTCTGTGTTCTACTTTCTATATTCAAAATTCTATATTCAGTATTCTGTATTCTATAATCTAAATTCTGTGTTCTGCATTCTATGTTCTAAATTGTATATTCATTATTCTGTATGCTATATTCTAAATTCTGGGTTCTGCTTTTCATGCTCTAATTTCTGGGTTCTGTATTCTGTTTTCCATATTCTATATTCTGTGTTATACATTCTATATTCTGTTTTCTATGTTCTGCATTCCGTATTCTACATTCTATATTCTGTGTCCTACATTCTATATTCTAATTTCTATATTCAGTATTCATATTCTATATTCAAAATTCTGTGTTCTGCATTCTAATTTCTTAATTCTATATACAGTATTCTGTGTACTATATTCTATATTCTGTGTTCTACATTCTATAATCTATATTCTATATTCAGAATTATGTATTCTATATACTAAATTCTGTGTTCAGCACTCCATTTCTAAATTAAGGTTTCTATGTTCCATTTTATATATTCTATATTTTGTGTTCTTCATTCTATATTCCAAATTCTATATTCTACATTCCGTATTCCATATTCTATATTCTGTGTTCTACATTCTATATTCTAAATTTTATATTCAGTATTCTGTATTCTATATTCTAAATTCTATGTTCTGCTTTCCATGTTCCAAATTCTGGATTCTATATTCTCTATTCTGTATTCTATATTGTGTGTTGTTCATTCTATACTCTACATACTATATTTTGCATTCCGTAATCTGTATTCTAAATGCTGTGTTCTAAATTCTAAATTCTAAATTCTATATACAGTATTCTGTTTTCTATATTCTATATTCTGTGTTCTGCATTCCATGTTCTATATTCTATTTTCAGTATTCTATATTCTGTATTCTAAATTCTGTGTTCTGCATTCTATGTTGTAAATTCTATATTCAGTATTATGTATTATGTATTCTAAAATCTGTGTTTGCATTCCATGTTCTAAATACTGGATTCTATGTTCTGTATTCTGTGTTCTACATTCTATATTCTAAATTCTATATTCAGTTTTCTGTATTCTATTTTCTAAATTCTGTGTTGTGCATTCCATGTTCTAATTTCTATATTCAGTATTCTCTATTCTGTATTATAATTCTGTGTTCTACTTTCAATGATCTAAATTCTATATTCAGTAATCTGTATTCTATATTCTAATTTCTGTGTTCTGCATTCCATGTTATAAATTTTTGTTCTGAATTCTGTTTTCCATATTCTCTATTCTGTGTTCTACATTGTATATTCTAAATTCTATATTCAGTATTTTGTATTCTATACTACAAATTCTGTGTTCTGCATTCCATTACTAATTTCTAGGTTCTATATTCTCTTTTATATATTCAATACTTTGTGTTCTTCATTCTATATTCTTCATTTTATATTCTGCATTCATTTTCTATATTCTATATTCTGTATTCTAAATTCTATATTCAGTATACTGTATTCAATATTCTGAATTCTGTGTTATACATTCTATATTCAAAATTTAAAATTCAGTGTTCTGTATTCTATGTTTTATACTCTGTGTTCTGCTTTCCATGATCTAAATTCCGACTTCTATATTCTCTTTTATATATTCTTTATTTTGTGTTGATTTTCTATATTCCACATTCTATATTCTGCATTCCGTATTCTATATTATATATTCTGTATTTTTCGTTCTATATTCGAAATTCTATATTCAGTATTCTGTATTCTATAATCTAAATTCTGCGTTCTGCATTCCATGTTCTATATTCTGGGTTCTATATTCTCTACTCTATTCTATATTGTGTGTTATTCATTCTATATTCTACATACTATAGTGTGCATTCCGTATTCTATATTGTAAATTCTGTGTTCTGCATTCCATGTTGTAAATTCTGGGTTCTATATTCTCAATTCTTTATTCTATATTCTGTGTTCTATATTATATATTCTAAATTCTGCATTCAGTATTTTGTATTCTATATTATAAATTCTGTGTTCTGCATTCTATGTTCTAAATTCTATATTCAGTGTTCTGTATTCTATTTTCTAATTTCTGTGTTCTACATTCCATGTTCTAAATTCTGGTTTCTATATTCTCTTTTCTCTATTCTATACTGTGTGTTCTTCATTCTATACTCTATATGCTATATTTTGCATTCAGTAACCTATATAATAAAGTTTGAATTTTAAACCTTATTTCTAAATTCTATATTCAGTATTCTGTTTTCTATATTCTAAATTATGTGTTCTGCATTCCATGTTCTATATTCTATTTTCAGTATTCTATATTCTATATTCTAAATTCTGTGTTCTGCATTCTATGTTTCAAATTCTATATTCAGTATTATGTATTGTATATTATAAATTCTGTGTTTGCATCCCATGTTCTATAATCTGGATTCTATATTTTGATTCAATATTCTATATTCTGTGTTCTACATTCTATATTCTAAATTCTATATTCAGTATTTGTATTCTATATTATAAATTCTGTGATTTGAATTCCATTACTAAATTCTAGGTTCAATATTCTCTTTTATATATTCAATACTTTCTGTTCTTCATCCTATATTTTACATTTTATATTCTGCATTCATTTTCTATATTTTATATTTTGTATTCTAAATTCTATATTCAGTATTCTGAATTCTATATTCTGAATTCTGTGTTCTACATTCTATCTTCAAAATTTAAAATTCAGGATTCTGTATTCTATATTCTATATTCTGTGTTCTGCATTCCATGATCTAAATTCTGACTTCTATATTCTCTTTTGTATATTCTATATTTTGTGTTGTTCTTTCTATATTCCACATTCTATATTCTGCATTCCGTATTCTATATTATATATTCTGTGTTTTACATTCTATATTCGAATTTCTATATTCAGTATTCTGTACTCTATAATCTAAATTCTGTGTTCTGAATTCCATGTTCTAAATTCTGGGTTCTATATACACAATTCCATATTCTATATTCTGTGTTCTACATTATATATTCTAAATTCTATATTTTGTATTCTTTTTTCTATATTCTAAATTCTGTGTTCTGCATTCTATGTTCTAAATACTATATTCAGTGTTCTGTACTTTATTTTCTAAATCCTGTGTTCTACATTCCATGATCTAAATTCTGGATTCTATATTCTCTATTCTATATTCTATATTGTGTGTTCTTCATTCTATACCCTAAAAACTATATTTTGCATTCCGTATTCTATATTCTAAATCCTGAGTTCTAAATTCTAAATTCGAAATTCTATATTCAGTGTTCTGTATTCTATTTTCTAAATTCTATGTTCTACATTCCATGTTCTAAATTCTGGATTCTATATTCTCTATTCTATATTGTGTGTTCTTCATTCTATACTCTAAATACTGTATTTTCCCTTCCGTATTCTATATTCTAAATTTTAAGTTCTAATTTCTAAATTCTAAATTCTACATTCAGTACTCTGTTTTCTATATTCTAAATTCTGCTTTCTGCATCCATTTTCTATATTCTATTTTCAGTATTCTATATTCTAAATTCTAAATTCTGTGTTCTGCATTCTATGTTCTAAATTTTATATTCAGTATTCCGTGTTGTACATTCTAAATTCTGTGTTTGCATCCCATGTTCTAAATTCAGGATTATATATTTTCGATTCTATATTCTATATTCTGTGTTCAACATTATATATTCTAAATTCTATATTCAGTATTCGGTTTTCTATAGTCTAAAATCTATGTTGTGCATTCTGTGTTCTAAATTCTATTTTCAGTATTCAGTATTCTATATTCTAAATTCTGGGTTCTGCATTCTATTTTCTAAATTCTGGGTTCTGTATTCTGTTTTCCATATTCTTTATTCTCTGTTCAACATTCTATATTCTGTATTCTATATTCTGCATTCCGTAATCTATATTCTATATTCTGTGTTCTACATTCTATATTCTAAATTCTGCGTTCTGCATTCCATGTTCTATATTCTGGGTTCTATATTCTCTACTCTATTCTATATTGTGTGTTATTCATTCTATATTCTTCATATTATAGTCTGCATTCCGTATTCTATATTCTATATTATGTGTTCTTCATTCTATATTCTAAATTCTATATTCTCTATTCTGTATTCTATATTGTAAATTCTGTGTTCTGCATTCCAAGTTCTATATTCTCAATTCTATATTCTATATTCTGTGTTCTATATTATATATTCTAAATTCTATATTCAGTATTCTTTATTCTATATTCTAAACTCTGTGTTCTGCATTCCATGTTCTAAATTCCATATTCCTTATTCTGTATTCTATATTCTAAATTCTGTGTTCTGCATTTTATGTTCAAAATTCTTTATTCAGTGTTCTGTATTCTATTTTCTAAATTCTGTGTTCTACAAACCATGTTCTAAATTCTGGATTCTATATTCTCTATTCTATATTCTATATTGTGTGTTCTTCATTCTATACTCTACATACTATATTTTGCATTCCATATCCTATATTCTAAATTTTGAGTTCTAAATTCTAAATCCTAAATTCTATATTCAGTATTCTGTTTTCAATATTCTAAACTCTGTATTCTGCATTCCATGTTCTAAATTCTGGGTTCTATATTCTCTAATCTATTCTATATTGTGTGTTTTTCATTTTATATTCTACATAGTATAGTCTGCATTCCGTATTCTATATTCTATATTATGTGTTCTTCATTCTATATTCTAAATTCTATATTCTCTATTCTGTATTCTATATTCTAAATTCTGTGTTCTGCATTCCATGATCTAAATTCTGGGTTCTATATTCTCTTTCTATATTCTATATTCTGTTTTCTTCATTCTATTTTCCACATTCTATATTCTGCATTCATTTCTATATTCTGTATTCTGTGTTCTATATTCTGTATTCTAATTTCTATATTCAGTATTCTGTATTCTTTATTCTGAACTCTCTGTTCTTCATCCTATATTCAAAATTCTAAATTCAGTATTCTGTATTCTATATTCTAAATTCTGTGTTCTGTATTCCATGATCTAAATTCTGGCTTCTATGTACTCTTTTATATATTCTATATTTTGTGTTGTTCTTTCTATATTCCACATACTATATAATGCATATGTTATTCTATATTATATATTCTGTGTTTAACTTTCTATTTTCGATATTCTATATTCAGTATTCTGTATTCTATAATCTAAACTGTTTGTTCTGCATTCCATGCTCTAAATTCTGGGTTCTATATTCTCTATTCTCTATTCTATATTTTGTGTTCTACATTCTTTATTCTGAATTCTATATTCAGGATTCTTTATTCTATACTCTAAATTTTATGTTCTGCATTCGATGTACTAATTTCTATATTCAGTATTTTGTATTTTATATACTAAATTGCGTGTTCTGCATTCTATGTTCTAAATTCTATATTCAGTATTCTATATTCTATTTTCAATATTCAGTGTTCGGCATATCATATTCTAAATTCTGTATTTTGTATTCTATATTCTGTGTTCTACATTCAATTTTCTAAATTTTATATTCAGTATTCTGTATTCTATATTCTATATTCTGTGTTCTGCATTCCATGATCTAAATTCTGGTTTCTATATTCTCTAAAATATATTCTATATTGTGTGTTCTTCATTCTATATTCCAGATTCAATATTCTGCATTCCGTATTCTACATTCTATATTCTGTGTTCTATATTCTATATTCTAAATTCTATATTCTTTATTCTGTATTCTATAGTCTAAATTCTGTGTTCTGCATTCCATGTTCTATATACTGGGTTGTGTATTCTGTTTTCCATATTCTATGTTCTGTGTTCTGCATTCCATTCCTAAATTCTAGGTTCTATATTCTCTTTTATATATTCAATACTTTGTGTTCTTCATGCTATATTCTACATTTTATATTTTGCATTTATTCTCTATATTCTATATTCTGTATTCTAAATTCAATATTCAGTATTCTGTATTCTATATTCTGAATTCTCAGTTCTACATTCTATATTCAAAATTCTAAATTCAGTATTCTGTATTCTATATTCTATATTCTGTGTTCTGCATTCCATGATCTAAATTCTGACTTCTTTATTGTCTTTTATATATTCTATAATTTGTGTTGTTCTTACTATATTCCATAATCTATATTCTGCATTTCGTATTCTATGTTATATATTCTGTGTTTTACATTCTATATTCGAAATTCTATATTCAGTATTCTATATTCTATAATCTAAATTCTGTGTTCTGCATTCCATTTTCTATATTCTGTGTTTTATATTCTGTCCTCTATTCTATATAGTGTGTTTTTCATTCTATATTCTACATACTATTGTCTGCATTCAGTATTCTATATTCTATATTGTGTGATCTACATTCTATAATTTAAATACTATATTCGGTATTCTGTATTCTATATTCTAAATTTTGTGTTCTGCATTCCATGTTATAATTTCCGGTTTCTACATTCTCAATTCTGTATTCTATATTCTGTGTTCTTCATTATATATTCTAAATTCTATATTTTGTATTTATATTCTATATTCAAAATTCTATGTTCTGCATTCCATGTTCTAAATTCGATATTAAGTATTCAGTATTCTGTATTCTAAATTCCGTGTTCTGCATTTATGTTCTAAATACTATATTCAGTGTTCTGTATTCTATTTTCTAAATTCTGTGTTCTACATTCCATGTTCTAAATTCTGGTTTCTATATTCTCTAATATATATTCTATATTCAGTGTTCTTCATTTTATACTCTTAATAATATATTTTGCCTTCCATATTGTATATTCTAAATTTTGAATTCTAAATTCTGAATTCTAAATTCTATATTCAGTATTCTGTTTTCTATATTCTAAATTCTGTGTTCTGCATTCCATGTTCTATATTCTATTTTCAGTATTCTATATTCTAAATTCTGTGTTCTGCATTCTATGTTCTAAATTCTATATTCAGTATTCTGTATGGTATATTCTAAATTCTGTGTTTGCATCCCATGTTCTAAATTCTGGATTCTATATTTTTGATTCTATATTCTATATTCTGTGTTCTACATTATATATTCTAAATTCTATATTCAGTATTCTGTTTTCTATAGTCTAAAATCTGTGTTCTGCATTCTATGTTCTAATTTGTATATTCAGTATTCTGTATTCTATATTCTAAATTCTGTGTTCTGCATTCCATGTTCTAAATTCTGGGTTCTATATGCTCTAATCTATATTCTATATTCTGTGTTCTACATTCTATACTCTAAATTCTATATTCAGTATTCTGTATCCTATATTCTAAATTCTGTGTTTTGCTTTCCAAATTCTTAATTCTATATTCCGTATTCTGTATTCTATATTCTATATTCTGTGTTCTACATTCTATATTCTAAATTCTATATTCAGTATTCTGTATCCTATATTCTAAATTCTGTGTTTTGCTTTCCAAATTCTTAATTCTATATTCCGTATTCTGTATTCTATATTCTATATTCTGTGTTCTACATTCTATATTCTAAATTCTATGTTCTGCATTCCATGTTCTATATTCTATATTCAGTATTCTGTATTATATATTCTAAATCCTGTGTTCTGCATTCCGTGTTCTAAATTCTTGTTTCTATATTCTCTATACTATATTCTATATCCTGTGTTCTAAATTCTGTATTCTAAATTCTATATTCAGCATTCTGTATTCTATATTCTATATTGTGTGTTCTTCATTCTATTCTCTACATACTATATTTTGCATTCCGTATTCTATATTCTATATTCTGTGTTCTACATTTTACATTCTAAATCCTTTATTCAGTATTCTGTATTCTATAGTCTAAATTCTGTCTTCTGCATTCAATATTCTAAATTCCATATTCATTATTATGTATTCTATATTCTAAATTCTGTGTTCCTCATTCAATATTCTATATTCTGGAGTCTATATTCTCTTTTCTATATTCAATATTCTATGTTCTTCAGGCTAAATTCTAAATTCTATATTCAGTATTATGTATTCTATATTCTAAATTCTGTGTTCTGTGTTCTATGCTCAAAATTATATATTGATTATACTGTATTTAATATTCTATATTCTATGTTCTCAATTTCATGTTATAAATTTTGGGTTCTGTATTCTGTTTTCCATAATCTGTATTTTGTTTTCTAAATTCTATATTCTGTATTCTATATTCTGCTTTCCGTATTATATATTGTATATTCTGTGTTCTACATTCTATATTCTAAATTCAATATTCAGTATTCTGTATTCTATATTGTAAATTCTGTGTTCTGCATTCCAAGTTATAAATTTTATATTAAGTATCCTGTATACTATATTCTAAATTCTGTTGTACATTCTATTTTCAAAATTCTAATTTCAGAATTCTGTATTCTATATTCTAAATTCTTTATTCAGCATTCAATATTCTAAATTCTGTGTTCTATATTCTCTATTCTCTATTCTATATTGTGTGTTCTTCATTCTATACTCTACATACTATATTTTGCATTCTGTATTCCATGTTCTAAATTCTGAGTTCTTAATTTTAATTCTAATTTCTATATTCAGTATTCTGTTTTCTATATTCTATTTTGTGTTTTCTGCATTCCATGTTCTAAATTCTAGTTTCAGAATTCTATATTCTATATTCTAAATTCTGTGTTCTTCATTCCATGTTCTATATTCTATTTTCAGTATTCTATATTCTTTATCCAAAATTCTGTGTTCTGCATTCCATGTTCTAAATTCTGGGTTCTGTATTCTGTTTTCCATATTCTATATTCTGTGTTCTAAATTCTATATACTGTATTGTATATTCTGCATTCCGTATTCTATATTCTATATTCTGTGTTCTTCATTATATATTTTAAATCCTATATTCACTATTCCGTATTCTATATTCTAAATTCTGTGTTCGGCATTCCATTATTAAATTCTAAGTTCTATATTCTCTTTTTTATATTCTTTATTTTGTGTTCAACATTCTATATTCAACATTCTATATTCTGCATTCATTTTCTATATTCTATGTTCTGTGTTCTATATTCTGTATTCTAAATTCTATATTCAGTATTCTGTATTCTATATTCTGAATTCTCAGTTTTACATTCTATATTCAAAATTCTAAACTCAGTATTCTGTATTCTATAGTCTAAATTCTGTGTCCTGCATTCCATGTTCTAAATTCTGGCTTCTCTGTTCTCTATTCTCTATTCTATATTTTGTGTTCTTCAAGCTATATTCCACATTCTATATTCGGCATTCCGTATACTATAGTCTATATTCTGTGTTTTACATTCTATATTCTAAATTCTATATTCAGTATTCTCTATTCTATAATCTAAAATGTGTGTTCTGCATTTCATGTTCAAAATTCTGTGTTTTATATTCTCTACTCTATTCAATATTGTGTGTTTTTCATTCTATATTCTACATACAATAGTCTGCATTCCGTATTGTATATTCAATATTATGTGTTCTTCATTCTATATACTAAATTCTATATTCTGTATTCTATATTCTACATTATAAATTATGTGTTCTGCATTCCATGTTCTAAAATCTGGGTTCTATATTCTCTTTCTATATTCTGTATTCTGTGTTCTTCATTCTATATTCTAAATTCTATATTCAGTATTCTGTATTCTATAGTCTAAATTCTGTGTTCTGCATTCTATGTTCTAAATTCTATATTCTGTATTCTGTGTCGTATATTCTAAATTCTGTGTTCTGCATTCCATGTTCTAAATTCTGAGTTCTATACTCTCTATTCTTTATTCTGTGTTCTACATTCTATATTCTGTATTCTATATTCTGCATTCCGTATTCTATATTCTATATTCTGTGTTCTACATTCTATATTCTAAATTCAATATTCAGTATTCTGTGTTCTATATTCTAAATTCTGTGTTCTGCATTCCATGTTCTAAATTCTGGGTTCTATACACTGTATTCTATGTTCTTTGTTCTACATTCTATATTCTGTAGTCTATATTCTGCATTCCGTATACTATATTCTATATTCTGTGTTCTATATTCTATATTCTAAATTCTATATTCAGTATTTTTTATTCTATATTCTAAATTCAATGTACTGCATTTCATGTTCTAAATTCTATATTCATTATTCTGTATTCTATAATCTAAATTCTGTGTTCTTCATTCCACGTTCTATATTCTGGGTTCTATATTCTCTACTCTATTTTATATTGTGTGTTCTTCATTCTATATTCTACACACTATATTCTGCATTCTGTATTCTATATTCTATATTATGTGTACTACATTCTATATTCTAAATTCTATATTCTGTATTCTGTATTATAAATTCTGAATTCTGTGTTCTGCATTCTATGTTCAAAATTATATATTCATCATTCTGTATTTAATATTCTAAATTCTGTGTTCTAAATTCCACGTTATAAATTCTGTATTCTGAATTCTGTATTCCATATTCTATATTCTGTGTTCTAAATTCTATATTCTGTATTCTATATTCTGCATTCCGTATTATATATTGTATATTCTGTGTTCTACATCCTATATTCAAATTCTATATTCAGTATTCTATATTCTATATTCTAAATTCTGTGTTATGCATTCCAAGTTCTAAATTCTATATTAAGTATCCTGTATACTATATTCTAAATTCTATGTACTGCATTTCATGTTCTAAATTCTATATTCATTATTCTGTATTCTATAATCTAAATTCTGTGTACTGCATTCCATGTTCTATATTCTGGGTTCTGTATTCTGTCTTTCATATTCTATATTCTTTGTTCTATATTCTATATACTGTATTCTATATTCTGCATTCCGTATTCTATATTGTATATTCTGTGTTCTTCATTATATATTCTAAATTGTATATACACTATTCCGTATTCTATATTCTAAATTCTGTGTTCGGCATTCCATTACTATATTCTAAGTTCTATATTCTATTTTTTATATTCTTTATTTTGTGTTCTTCATTCTATATTCTACAATCTATATTCTGCATTCATTTTCTATATTCTATGTTCTGTGTTCTATATTCTGTATTCTAAGTTCTATATTCAGTATTGTGTATTCTATATTCTGAATTCTCAGTTCTACATTCTATATTCAAAATTCTAAATTCAGTATTCTGTATTCTATATTCTAAATTCAGTATCCTGCATTCCATTTTCTGAATTCTGGCTTCTATATTCTCTATTCTCTATTCTATATTTTGTGTTCTTCATTCAATATTCCACATTCTATATTCTGCATTCCATATACTATATTCTCTATTCTGTGTTTTACATTCTATATTCTAAATTCTATATTAAGTATTCTGTATTATGTAATCTAAATTCTGTATTCTGCATTCCATGTTCTAAATTCTGAGTTCTACATTCTCTTCTCTATTCTATATTTTGTGTTTATCATTCTATATTCTACATACTATATTCTGCATTCCGTATTCTATATTCCGTACTATATGCTCTACATTCTGTATTCTAAACTCTATATTCAGTATTTAGTATTCTATATTCTAATTTCTGTGTTCTGCATTATATGTTCTAAATTCAATATTCAGGATTCTGTATTCTATTTTCTAAATTCTGTGTTATGCATTCCATGTTCTAAATTATGGATTGTATATTCTCTATGCTATATTCTATATTCTGTGTTCAAAATTCTATATTCAAAATTCCTTGTTCAGTATTCTGTATTCTATATTCTAAATTCTGTGTTCATCATTCTATGTTCTGCATTCTATATTCATTATTCTGTATTGTATATTCTAAATTTTGTGTTCTGCAATCCATATTCTAAATTCTGGGTTCTGAATTCTGTTTTCCATGTTCTATATACTTGTTCTACATTCTATGTTCTGTATTCTATATTCTGCATTCCGAATTCTACATTCTATATTCTGTGTTCTACATTCTACATTCTAAATTCTATATTAGGTATTCATATTCTATATACTAAATTCTGTGTTCTGCATTCCATCTGCTAAACTCTGGATTCTATATTCTCTATTCTGTATTCTGTGTTCTACATACTATATTCTAAATTCTATATTCAGTATTCTGTATTGTATGTTCTAAATTCTGTGTTTTGCATTCCATGTTCTAAATTCATCGTTCTACATTGTCTATTGTATATTCTATATAGTGTGTTCTTCATTCTATACTCTACATATTTTATTTTGCATTCCGTACACTATATTATATATTCTGTGTTCTAAATGCTTAATTCTAAATTATATATTCAGTATTCTATATTCTATATACTAAATTCGGTGTTCTGCATTCTATGCTCTAAATTCCATATTCAGTATTCTATATTCTAGTTTCGAAATTCAGTGTTCTGCATATCATGTTCTAAATACTGGATTCAGTATTCTAAATTCTGTGTTCTACATTCTATATTCTTAATTCTATATTCTGTATTCTGTATTCTATATTGTAAATTCTGTGTTCTGCATTCCATGTTCTAAATTCTGGGTTCTATATTCTCTATTCTATATTCTGTGTTCTACTTTCTATATTCAAAATTCTATATTCAGTATTCTTTATTCTATATTCTAAATTCTATGTTCTGCATTCCATGTTCTATATTCTATATTCAGTATTCTGTATTCTATATTCTAAATTCTGTGTTCTGCATTCTATGTTCTAAATTGTATATTCATTATTCTGTATGCTATATTCTAAATTCTGGGTTCTGCTTTTCATGCTCTAATTTCTGGGTTCTGTATTCTGTTTTCCATATTCTATATTCTGTGTTATACATTCTATATTCTGTTTTCTATGTTCTGCATTCCGTATTCTACATTCTATATTCTGTGTCCTACATTCTATTTTCTAATTTCTATATTCAGTATTCAGATTCTATATTCAAATTTCTGTGTTCTGCATTCTAATTTCTTAATTCTATATACAGTATTCTGTGTACTATATTCTATATTCTGTGTTCTACATTCTATAATCTATATTCTATATTCAGAATTATGTATTCTATATACTAAATTCTGTGTTCAGCACTCCATTTCTAAATTAAGGTTTCTATGTTCCATTTTATATTTTCTATATTTTGTGTTCTTCATTCTATATTCCAAATTCTATATTCTACATTCCGTATTCCATATTCTATATTCTGTGTTCTACATTCTATATTCTAAATTTTATATTCAGTATTCTGTATTCTATATTCTAAATTCTATGTTCTGCTTTCCATGTTCCGAATTCTGGATTCTATATTCTCTATTCTGTATTCTATATTGTGTGTTGTTCATTCTATACTCTACATACTATATTTTGCATTCCGTAATCTATATTCTAAATGCTGTGTTCTAAATTCTAAATTCTAAATTCTATATACAGTATTCTGTTTTCTATATTCTATATTCTGTGTTCTGCATTCCATGTTCTATATTCTATTTTCAGTATTCTATATTCTGTATTCTAAATTCTGTGTTCTGCATTCTATGTTCTAAATTCTATATTCAGTATTATGTATTATGTATTCTAAATTCTGTGTTTGCATTCCATGTTCTAAATACTGGATTCTATATTCTGTATTCTGTGTTCTACATTCTATATTCTAAATTCTATATTCAGTATTCTGTATTCTATTTTCTAAATTCTGTGTTGTGCATTCCATGTTCTAATTTCTATATTCAGTATTCTCTATTCTGTATTATAATTCTGTGTTCTACTTTCAATGATCTAAATTCTATATTTAGTAATCTGTATTCTATATTCTAATTTCTGTGTTCTGCATTCCATGTTATAAATTTTGGGTTCTGAATTCTGTTTTCCATATTCTCTATTCTGTGTTCTACATTGTATATTCTAAATTCTATATTCAGTATTTTGTATTCTATATTACAAATTCTGTGTTCTGCATTCCATTACTAATTTCTAGGTTCTATATTCTCTTTTATATATTCAATACTATGTGTTCTTCATTCTATATTCTACATTTTATATTCTGCATTCATTTTCTATATTCTATATTCTGTATTCTAATTTCTATATTCAGTATACTGTATTCAATATTCTGAATTCTGTGTTATACATTCTATATTCAAAATTTAAAATTCAGTATTCTGTATTCTATGTTTTATACTCTGTGTTCTGCTTTCCATGATCTAAATTCCGACTTCTATATTCTCTTTTTTATATTCTTTATTTTGTGTTGGTTTTCTATATTCCACATTCTATATTCTGCATTCCGTATTCTATATTATATATTCTGTATTTTTCGTTCTATATTCGAAATTCTATATTCAGTATTCTGTATTCTATAATCTAAATTCTGCGTTCTGCATTCCATGTTCTATATTCTGGGTTCTATATTCTCTACTCTATTCTATATTGTGTGTTATTCATTCTATATTCTACATACTATAGTGTGCATTCCGTATTCTATATTCTATATTATGTGTTCTACATTCTATATTCTTAATTCTATATTCTGTATTCTGTATTCTATATATTAAATTCTGTGTTCTGCATTCCATGTTGTAAATTCTGGGTTCTATATTCTCAATTCTTTATTCTATATTCTGTGTTCTATATTATATATTCTAAATTCTGCATTCAGTATTTTGTATTCTATATTATAAATTCTGTGATCTGCATTCTATGTTCTAAATTCTATATTCAGTGTTCTGTATTCTATTTTCTAACTTCTGTGTTCTACATTCCATGTTCTAAATTCTGGTTTCTATATTCTCTTTTCTCTATTCTATACTGTGTGTTCTTCATTGTATACTCTATATGCTATATTTTGCATTCAGTAACCTATATAATAAAGTTTGAATTTTAAACCTTATTTCTAAATTCTATATTCAGTATTCTGTTTTCTATATTCTAAATTATGTGTTCTGCATTCCATGTTCTATATTCTATTTTCAGTATTCTATATTCTATATTCTAAATTCTGTGTTCTGCATTCTATGTTTCAAATTCTATATTCAGTATTCTGTATTGTATATTAAACATTCTGTGTTTGCATCCCATGTTCTATATTCTGGATTCTATATTTTGATTCTATATTCTATATTCTGTGTTCTACATTCTATATTCTAAATTCTATATTCAGTATTTTGTATTCTATATTATAAATTCTGTGATTTGAATTCCATTACTAAATTCTAGGTTCAATATTCTCTTTTATATATTCAATACTTTCTGTTCTTCATCCTATATTTTACATTTTATATTCTGCATTCATTTTCTATATTCTATATTTTGTATTCTAAATTCTATATTCAGTATTCTGTATTCTATATTCTGAATTCTGTGTTCCACATTCTATCTTCAAAATTTAAAATTCAGGATTCTGTATTCTATATTCTATATTCTGTGTTCTGCATTCCATGATCTAAATTCTGACTTCTATATTCTCTTTTATATATTCTATATTTTGTGTTGTTCTTTCTATATTCCACATTCTATATTCTGCATTCCGTATTCTATATTATATATTCTGTGTTTTACATTCTATATTCGAATTTCTATATTCAGTATTCTGTACTCTATAATGTAAATTCTGTGTTCTGAATTCCATGTTCTAAATTCTGGGTTCTATATACACAATTCCATATTCTATATTCTGTGTTCTACATTATATATTCTATATTCTATATTTTGTATTCTTTTTCTATATTCTAAATTCTGTGTTCTGCATTCTATGTTCTAAATACTATATTCAGTGTTCTGTACTATATTTTCTAAATTCTGTGTTCTACATTCCATGATCTAAATTCTGGATTCTATATTCTCTATTCTATATTCTATATTGTGTGTTCTTCATTCTATACCCTAAAAACTATATTTTGCATTCCGTATTCTATATTCTAAATCCTGAGTTCTAAATTCTAAATTCGAAATTCTATATTCAGTGTTCTGTATTCTATTTTCTAAATTCTATGTTCTACATTCCATGTTCTAAATTCTGGATTCTATATTCTCTATTCTATATTGTGTGTTCTTCATTCTATAGTCTAAATACTGTATTTTCCCTTCCGTATTCTATATTCTAAATTTTAAGTTCTAATTTCTAAATTCTATATTCTACATTCAGTACTCTGTTTTCTATATTCTAAATTCTGCTTTCTGCATCCATTTTCTATATTCTATTTTCAGTATTCTATATTCTAAATTCTAAATTCTGTGTTCTGCATTCTATGTTCTAAATTTAATATTCAGTATTCCGTATGGTACATTCTAAATTCTGTGTTTGCATCCCATGTTCTAAATACAGGTTTATATATTTTCGATTCTATATTCTATATTCTGTGTTCAACATTATATATTCTAAATTCTATATTCAGTATTCGGTTTTCTATAGTCTAAAATCTATGTTGTGCATTCTATGTTCTAAATTCTATTTTCAGTATTCTGTATTCTATATTCTAAATTCTGGGTTCTGCATTCTATTTTCTAAATTCTGGGTTCTGTATTCTGTTTTCCATATTCTATATTCTCTGTTCAACATTCTATATTCTGTATTCTATATTCTGCATTCCGTATTCTATATTCTATATTCTGTGTTCTACATTCTATATTCTAAATTCTGCGTTCTGCATTCCATGTTCTATATTCTGGGTTCTATATTCTCTACTCTATTCTATATTGTGTGTTATTCATTCTATATTCTACATACTATAGTCTGCATTCCGTATTCTATATTCTATATTATGTGTTCTATATTCTATATTCTAAATTCTATATTCTGTATTCTGTATTCTATATTGTAAATTCTGTGTTCTGCATTCCATGTTCTATATCCTCAATTCTATATTCTATATTCTGTGTTCTATATTATATATTCTAAATTCTATATTCAGTACTCTTTATTCTATATTCTAAACTCTGTGTTCTGCATTCCATGTTCTAAATTCCATATTCCGTATTCTGTATTCTATATTCTAAATTCTGTGTTCTGCATTTTATGTTCAAAATTCTTTATTCAGTGTTCTGTATTCTATATTCTAAATTCTGTGTTCTACAAACCATGTTCTAAATTCTGGATTCTATATTCTCTATTCTATATTCTATATTGTGTGTTCTTCATTCTATACTCTACATACTATATTTTGCATTCCGTATCCTATATTCTAAATTTTGAGTTCTAAATTCTAAATCCTAAATTCTATATTCAGTGTTCTGTTTTCAATATTCTAAACTCTGTATACTGCATTCCATGTTCTAAATTCTGGGTTCTATATTCTCTAATCTATTCTTTATTGTGTGTTTTTCATTCTATATTCTACATAGTATAGTCTGCATTCTGTATTCTATATTCTATATTATGTGTTCTTCATTCTATATTCTAAATTCTATATTCTCTATTCTGTATTCTATATTCTAAATTCTGTGTTCTGCATTCCATGATCTAAATTCTGGGTTCTATATTCTCTTTCTATATTCTATATTCTGTTTTCTTCATTCTATTTTCCACATTCTATATTCTGCATTCATTTCTATATTCTGTATTCTGTGTTCTATATTCTGTATTCTAATTTCTATATTCAGTATTCTGTATTCTTTATTCTGAACTCTCGGTTCTTCATTCTATATTCAAAATTCTAAATTCAGTATTCTGTATTCTATATTCTAAATTCTGTGTTCTGTATTCCATGATCTAAATTCTGGCTTCTATATACTCTTTTATATATTCTATATTTTGTGTTGTTCTTTCTATATTCCACATACTATATAATGCATACGGTATTCTATATTATATATTCTGTGTTTTACTTTCTATTTTCGATATTCTATATTCAGTATTCTGTATTCTATAATCTAAACTGTTTGTTCTGCATTCCATGCTCTAAATTCTGGATTCTATATTCTCTGTTCTCTATTCTATATTTTGTGTTCTACATTCTTTATTCTGAATTCTATATTCAGGATTCTTTATTCTATACTCTGAATTTTATGTTCTGCATTCGATGTACTAATTTCTATATTCAGTATTTTGTATTTTATATACTAAATTGCGTGTTCTGCATTCTATGTTCTAAATTCTATATTCAGTATTCTATATTCTATTTTCAATATTCAGTGTTCGGCATATCATATTCTAAATTCTGTATTTTGTATTCTATATTCTGTGTTCTACATTCAATTTTCTAAATTTTATATTCAGTATTCTGTATTCTATATTCTATATTCTGTGTTCTGCATTCCATGATCTAAATTCTGGTTTCTATATTCTCTAAAATATATTCTATATTGTGTGTTCTTCATTCTATATTCCAGATTCAATATTCTGCATTCCGTATTCTACATTCTATATTCTGTGTTCTATATTCTATATTCTAAATTCTATATTCTTTATTCTGTATTCTATAGTCTAAATTCTGTGTTCTGCATTCCATGTTCTATATACTGGGTTGTGTATTCTGTTTTCCATATTCTATATTCTGTGTTCTGCATTCCATTCCTAAATTCTAGGTTCTATATTCTCTTTTATATATTCAATACTTTGTGTTCTTCATGCTATATTCTACATTTTATATTTTGCATTTATTCTCTATATTCTATTTTCTGTATTCTAAATTCAATATTCAGTATTCTGTATTCTATATTCTGAATTCTCAGTTCTACATTATATATTCAAAATTCTAAATTCAGTATTCTGTATTCTATATTCTATATTCTGTGTTCTGCATTCCATGATCTAAATTCTGACTTCTTTATTGTCTTTTATATATTCTATAATTTGTGTTGTTCTTACTATATTCCATAGTCTATATTCTGCATTTCGTATTCTATGTTATATATTCTGTGTTTTACATTCTATATTCGAAATTCTATATTCAGTATTCTATATTCTATAATCTAAATTCTGTGTTCTGCATTCCATTTTCTATATTCTGTGTTTTATATTCTGTACTCTATTCTATATAGTGTGTTTTTCATTCTATATTCTACATACTATTGTCTGCATTCAGTATTCTATATTCTATATTGTGTGATCTACATTCTATAATTTAAATACTATATTCGGTATTCTGTATTCTATATTCTAAATTTTGTGTTCTGCATTCCATGTTATAATTTCCGGTTTCTACATTCTCAATTCTGTATTCTATATTCTGTGTTCTACATTATATATTCTAAATTCTATATTTTGTATTTATATTGTATATTCAAAATTCTATGTTCTGCATTCCATGTTCTAAATTCGATATTAAGTATTCAGTATTCTGTATTCTAAATTCCGTGTTCTGCATTTATGTTCTAAATACTATATTCAGTGTTCTGTATTCTATTTTCTAAATTCTGTGTTCTACATTCCATGTTCTAAATTCTTTATTCTATATTCTCTATTATATATTCTATATTCTGTGTTCTTCATTTTATACTCTTAATAATATATTTTGCCTTCCATATTGTATATTCTAAATTTTGAATTCTAAATTATGAATTCTAAATTCTATATTCAGTATTCTGTTTTCTATATTCTAAATTCTGTGTTCTGCATTCCATGTTCTATATTCTATTTTCAGTATTCTATATTCTAATTTCTGTGTTCTGCATTCTATGTTCTAAATTCTATATTCAGTATTCTGTATTGTATATTCTAAATTCTGTGTTTGCATCCCATATTCTAAATTCTGGATTCTATATTTTTGATTCTATATTCTATATTCTGTGTTCTACATTATATATTCTAAATTCTATATTCAGTATTCTGTTTTCTATAGTCTAAAATCTGTGTTCTGCATTCTATGTTCTAATTTGTATATTCAGTATTCTGTATTCTATATTCTAAATTCTGTGTTCTGCATTCCATGTTCTAAATTCTGGGTTCTATATGCTCTAATCTATATTCTATATTCTGTGTTCTACATTCTATATTCTAAATTCTATATTCAGTATTCTGTATCCTATATTCTAAATTCTGTGTATTGCTTTCCAAATTCTTAATTCTATATTCCGTATTCTGTATTCTATATTCTATATTCTGTGTTCTACATTCTATATTCTAAATTCTATATCCTATATTCTAAATTCTGTGTTTTGCTTTCCAAATTCTTAATTCTATATTCCGTATTCTGTATTCTATATTCTATATTCTGTGTTCTACATTCTATATTCTAAATTCTAAGTTCTGCAATCCATGCTCTATATTCTATATTCAGTATTCTGTATTATATATTCTAAATCCTGTGTTCTGCATTCCGTGTTCTAAATTCTTGTTTCTATATTCTCTATACTATATTCTATATCCTGTGTTCTAAATTCTGTATTCTAAATTCTATATTTAGCATTCTGTATTCTATATTCTATATTGTGTGTTCTTCATTCTATTCTCTACATACTATATTTTGCATTCCGTATTCTATATTCTATATTCTGTGTTCTACATTTTAAATTCTAAATCCTTTATTCAGTATTCTGTATTCTATAGTCTAAATTCTGTCTTCTGCATTCAATATTCTAAATTCCATATTCATTATTATGTATTCTATATTCTAAATTCTGTGTTCCTCATTCAATATTCTATATTCTGGAGTCTATATTCTCTTTTCTATATTCAATATTCTATGTTCTTCAGTCTAAATTCTAAATTCTATATTCAGTATTATGTATTCTATATTCTAAATTCTGTGTTCTGTGTTCTATGCTCAAAATTATATATTCATTATACTGTATTTAATATTCTATATTCTATGTTCTCAATTTCATGTTATAAATTTTGGGTTGTGTATTCTGTTTTCCATAATCTGTATTTTGTTTTCTAAATTCTATATTCTGTATTCTATATTCTGCTTTCCATATTATATATTGTATATTCTGTGTTCTACATTCTATATTCTAAATTCTATATTCAGTATTCTGTATTCTATATTGTAAATTCTGTGTTCTGCATTCCAAGTTATAAATTTTATATTAAGTATCCTGTATACTATATTCTAAATTCTGTGTTGTACATTCTATTTTCAAAATTCTAATTTGAGAATTCTGTATTCTATATTCTAAATTCTGTATTCAGCATTCAATATTCTAAATTCTGTGTTCTATATTCTCTATTCTCTATTCTATATTGTGTGTTCTTCATTCTATACTCTACATACAATATTTTGCATTCTGTATTCCATGTTCTAAATTCTGAGTTCTTAATTTTAATTCTAATTTCTATATTCAGTATTCTGTTTTCTATATTCTATTTTCTGATTTCTGCATTCCATGTTCTAAATTCTAGTTTCAGAATTCTATATTCTATATTCTAAATTCTGTGTTCTTCATTCCATGTTCTATATTCTATTTTCAGTATTCTATATTCTTTATCCAAAATTCTGTGTTCTGCATTCCATGTTCTAAATTCTGGGTTCTGTATTCTGTTTTCCATATTCTATATTCTGTGTTCTAAATTCTATATACTGTATTGTATATTCTGCATTCCGTATTCTATATTCTATATTCTGTGTTCTTCATTATATATTTTAAATCCTATATTCACTATTCCGTATTCTATATTCTAAATTCTGTGTTCGGCATTCCATTATTAAATTCTAAGTTCTATATTCTCTTTTTTATATTCTTTATTTTGTGTTCAACATTCTATATTCAACATTCTATATTCTGCATTCATTTTCTATATTCTATGTTCTGTGTTCTATATTCTCTATTCTAAATTCTATATTCAGTATTCTGTATTCTATATTCTGAATTCTCAGTTTTACATTCTATATTCAAAATTCTAAACTCAGTATTCTGTATTCTATAGTCTAAATTCTGTGTCCTGCATTCCATGTTCTAAATTCTGGCTTCTCTATTCTCTATTCTCTATTCTATATTTTGTGTTCTTCAAGCTATATTCCACATTCTATATTCGGCATTCCGTATACTATAGTCTATATTCTGTGTTTTACATTCTATATTCTAAATTCTATATTCAGTATTCTCTATTCTATAATCTAAAATGTGTGTTCTGCATTTCATGTTCAAAATTCTGTGTTCTATATTCTCTACTCTATTCAATATTGTGTGTTTTTCATTCTATATTCTACATACTATAGTCTGCATTCCGTATTGTATATTCAATATTATGTGTTCTTCATTCTATATACTAAATTCTATATTCTGTATTCTATATTCTACATTATAAATTCTGTGTTCTGCATTCCATGTTCTAAAATCTGGGTTCTATATTCTCTTTCTATATTCTGTATTCTGTGTTCTTCATTCTATATTCTAAATTCTATATTCAGTATTCTGTATTCTATAGTCTAAATTCTGTGTTCTGCATTCTATGTTCTAAATTCTATATTCTGTATTCTGTGTCGTATATTCTAAATTCTGTGTTCTGCATTCCATGTTCTAAATTCTGAGTTCTATACTCTCTATTCTTTATTCTGTGTTCTACATTCTATATTCTGTATTCTATATTCTGCATTCCGTATTCTATATTCTATATTCTGTGTTCTACATTCTATATTCTAAATTCAATATTCAGTATTCTGTGTTCTATATTCTAAATTCTGTGTTCTGCATTCCATGTTCTCAATTCTGGGTTCTATACACTGTATTCTATGTTCTTTGTTCTACATTCTATATTCTGTAGTCTATATTCTGCATTCCATATACTATATTCTATATTCTGTGTTCTACATTCTATATTCTAAATTCTATATTCAGTATTTTTTATTCTATATTCTAAATTCTATGTACTGCATTTCATGTTCTAAATTCTATATTCATTATTCTGTATTCTATAATCTAAATTCTGTGTTCTTCATTCCACGTTCTATATTCTGGGTTCTATATTCTCTACTCTATTTTATATTGTGTGTTCTTCATTCTATATTCTACACACTATATTCTGCATTCCGTATTCTATATTCTATATTATGTGTTCTACATTCTATATTCTAAATTCTATATTCTGTATTCTGTATTCTAAATTCTGAATTCTGTGTTCTGCATTCTATGTTCAAAATTATATATTCATCATTCTGTATTTAATATTCTAAATTCTGTGTTCTAAATTCCACGTTATAAATTCTGTATTCTGAATTCTGTATTCCATATTCTATATTCTGTGTTCTAAATTCTATATTCTGTATTCTATATTCTGCATTCCGTATTATATATTGTATATTCTGTGTTCTACATCCTATATTCAAATTCTATATTCAGTATTCTATATTCTATATTCTAAATTCTGTGTTATGCATTCCAAGTTCTAAATTCTATATTAAGTATCCTGTATACTATATTCTAAATTCTATGTACTGCATTTCATGTTCTAAATTCTATATTCATTATTCTGTATTCTATAATCTAAATTCTGTGTACTGTATTCCATGTTCTATATTCTGGGTTCTGTATTCTGTCTTTCATATTCTATATTCTTTGTTCTATATTCTATATACTGTATTCTATATTCTGCATTCCGTATTCTATATTGTATATTCTGTGTTCTTCATTATATATTCTAAATTGTATATACACTATTCCGTATTCTATATTCTAAATTCTGTGTTCGGCATTCCATTACTATATTCTAAGTTCTATATTCTATTTTTTATATTCTTTATTTTGTGTTCTTCATTCTATATTCTACAATCTATATTCTGCATTCATTTTCTATATTCTATGTTCTGTGTTCTATATTCTGTATTCTAAGTTCTATATTCAGTATTCTGTATTCTATATTCTGAATTCTCAGTTCTACATTCTATATTCAAAATTCTAAATTCAGTATTCTGTATTCTATATTCTAAATTCAGTATCCTGCATTCCATGTTCTGAATTCTGGCTTCTATATTCTCTATTCTCTATTCTATATTTTGTGTTCTTCATTCAATATTCCACATTCTATATTCTGCATTCCATATACTATATTCTCTATTCTGTGTTTTACATTCTATATTCTAATTTCTATATTAAGTATTCTGTATTATATAATCTAAATTCTGTATTCTGCATTCCATGTTCTAAATTCTGAGTTCTACATTCTCTTCTCTATTCTATATTTTGTGTTTATCATTCTATATTCTACATACTATATTCTGCATTCCGTATTCTATATTCCGTACTATATGCTCTACATTCTGTATTCTAAACTCTATATTCAGTATTTAGTATTCTATATTCTAATTTCTGTGTTCTGCATTATATGTTCTAAATTCAATATTCAGGATTCTGTATTCTATTTTCTAAATTCTGTGTTATGCATTCCATGTTCTAAATTATGGATTGTATATTCTCTATGCTATATTCTATATTCTGTGTTCAAAATTCTATATTCAAAATCCCTTGTTCAGTATTCTGTATTCTATATTCTAAATTCTGTGTTCATCATTCTATGTTCTGCATTCTATATTCATTATTCTGTATTGTATATTCTAAATTTTGTGTTCTGCAATCCATATTCTAAATTCTGGGTTCTGAATTCTGTTTTCCATGTTCTATATTCTTGTTCTACATTCTATGTTCTGTATTCTATATTCTGCATTCCGAATTCTACATTCTATATTCTGTGTTCTACATTCTACATTCTAAATTCTATATTAGGTATTCATATTCTATATACTAAATTCTGTGTTCTGCATTCCATCTGCTAAACTCTGGATTCTATATTCTCTATTCTGTATTCTGTGTTCTACATACTATATTCTAAATTCTATATTCAGTATTCTGTATTGTATGTTCTAAATTCTGTGTTCTGCATTCCATGTTCTATATTCTCAATTCTATATTCTATATTCTGTGTTCTATATTATATATTCTAAATTCTATATTCAGTATTCTTTATTCTATATTCTAAACTCTGTGCTCTGCATTCCATGTTCTAAATTCCATATTTCGTATTCTGTATTCTATATTCTAAATTCTGTGTTCTGCATTTTATGTTCAAAATTCTTTATTCAGTGTTCTGTATTCTATTTTCTAAATTCTGTGTTCTACAAACCATGTTCTAAATTCTGGATTCTATATTCTCTATTCTATATTGTGTGTTCTTCATTCTATACTCTACATACTATATTTTGCATTCCGTATCCTATATTCTAAATTTTGAGTTCTAAATTCTAAATCCTAAATTCTATATTCAGTATTCTGTTTTCAATATTCTAAACTCTGTGTTCTGCGTTCCATGTTCTATATTCTATTTTCAGTATTCTATACTCCATATTCTAAATTTTGTGTTCTTCATTCTAGTTCAAATTTCTATATTCAGTACTCTGTATTGTATAATCTAAATTCTGTGTTTGCATCACATATTCTAAATTCTGGATTCTATATTTTCGATTCTATATTCTATATTCTGTGTTCTGCATTCTATATTGTGTATTCTATATTCTGCATTCCGTATTCTATATTCTGTGTTCTACATTCTATATTCTAAATTCTATATTCAGTATTATGTATTGTATATTCTAAATTCTGTGTTTGAGTCCCATGTTCTAAATTCTGGATTCTATATTTTCGATTCTATATTCTGTGTTCTGCATTCTATATTCTATATTCTATATCTGCATTCCGTATTCTATATTCTATATTCTGTGTTCTACATTCTATAATCTAAATTCTATATTCAGTATTCTGTTTTCTATATTCTAAACTCTGTTTTCTGCATTTCATGATCTAAATTCTGAGTTCTCTAGTCTCTATTCTCTATTCTATATTCTGTGTTCTGCATTCTATTTTCTAAACTCTATATTCAGTATTCTTTATTCTATATTCTAAATTCTATGTTCTGCATTCCATGTTCTATATACTATATTCAGTATTCTGTATTCTATATTCTAAATTCTGTGTTCTGCATTATATGTTCTAAATTCTATATACAGTATTCTGTATTCTATTTCCTAAATTCTGTGTTCTGCATTCCATGTTCTAAATTCTGGGTTCTATATACTCTATTCTATATTCTATAGTGTTTGTTCTTCATTCCATATTCTACATACTAAATTTTGCATTCCGTATTCTATATTCTAAATTCTGTGTTCTAAATTCTAAATTCAAAATTCTATATTCAGTATTCTGTTTTCTATATTCTAAACTCTGTTTTCTGCATTTCATGATCTAAATTCTGAGTTCTCTAGTCTCTATTCTCTATTCTATATTCTGTGTTCTGCATTCTATTTTCTAAATTCTATATTCAGTATTCTGTATTCTATATTCTAAATTCTGTGTTCTGCATTCCAACTTCTTAAATCCATGTACAGTATTCTGTATTCTATAATCTATATTCTGTGTACTACATTCTATAATCTGTATTCTATATTCAGAATTATGTATTCTATATACTAAATTCTGTGTTCAGCATTCCATTTCTTAATAAAGGGTTCTATATTCCCTTTTATATATTCTATATTTTGTGTTCTTCATTCTATATTCCAAATTCCAATTTCTGCATTCCATATTCCATATTCTATATTCTGTGTTCTACATTCTATATTCTAAATTCTATATTCTGTATTGTGTATTCTATATTTAATTCTGTGTTCTGCATTTTATGTTCTAAATCCTGGGTTCTATATTCTGTATACTATATTCTATACTCTGTGTTCTACATTCTATATTCTAAACTCTATATTCAGTATTCTTTATTCTATATTCTAAATTCTATGTTCTGCATTCCATGTTCTATATACTATATTCAGTATTCTGTATTCTATATTCTAAATTCTGTGTTCTGCATTATATGTTCTAAATTCTATATACAGTATTCTGTATTCTATTTCCTAAATTCTGTGTTCTGCATTCCATGTTCTAAATTCTGGGTTCTATATACTCTATTCTATATTCTATAGTGTTTGTTCTTCATTCCATATTCTACATACTAAATTTTGCATTCCGTATTCTATATTCTAAATTCTGTGTTCTAAATTCTAAATTCAAAATTCTATAGTCAGTATTCTGTTTTCTATATTCTAAATCCTGTGTTCTGCATTCCATGTTCTATATTCTATTTTCAGTATTCTATATTCTATATCTAAATTCTGTGTTCTTCATTCTATGTTCTAAATTCTATATTCAGTATTATGTATTATGTATTCTAAATTCTGTGTTTGCATTCCATGTTCTAAATACTGGATTCTATATTCTGTATTCTGTGTTCTACATTCTATATTCTAAATTCTATATTTAGTATTCTGTATTCTATTTTCTAAATTCTGTGTTGTGCATTCCATGTTCTAATTTCTATATTCAGTATTCTCTATTCTGTATTATAATTCTGTGTTCTACTTTCAATGATCTAAATTCTATATTCAGTAATCTGTATTCTATATTCTAAATTCTGTGTTCTGCATTCCATGTTCTAAATTCTGTGTCCTATATTCTCTATTCTATGTTCTAAATTCTATATTTAGTATTCAGTATTATATATTCTAAATTCTGTGTTCTGCATTCCATGTTCTAAATTCTTGGTTCTATATTCTCTACACTATACTATATTTTATGTATTTCATTCTATATTCTACATACTATATGCTGCATTCCGTTTTATATATGTTATATTATGTGTTCTACATTCTGTATTCTAAATTCTATATTCTGTATTCTGTATTCTATATTCTAAATTCTGTGTTCTGCATTTCATGTTCTAAATCCTGGGTTCTATATTCTCTATTCTATATTCTGTGTTCTGTGTTCTACATTCTATATTATAAATTCTATATTCAGTATTCTTTATTCTATGTTCTAAATTCTATGTTCTGCATTCTATGTTCTATATTCTATATTCAGTATTCTGTATTCTATATTCTAAATTCTGTGTTCTGCATTCCATGTTCTATATTCTGGGTTCTATATACTCTATTCTATATTCTATATTGTGTGTTCTTCATTCCATAATCAACATACTAAATTTTGCATTCCGTATCCTATATTCTAAATTCTGTGTTCTAAATTCTAAATTCTAAATTTTATATTCAGTATTCTGTTTTCTATATCCTAAATTCTGTGTTCTGCATTCCATGTTCTATATTCTAATTTCAGTATTCTATATTCTATATCTAAATTCTGTGTTCTGCATTCTATGATCTAAATTCTATATTCAGTATTCTGTATTCTATATTCTAAATTCTGTGTTCCTCATTCAATATTCTATATTCTGGGGTCTATATTCTCTTTTCTATATTCAATATTCTATGTTCTTCAGTCTAAATTCTAAATTCTATATTCAGTATTATGTATTCTATATTCTAAATTCTGTGTTCTGTGTTCTATGTTCAAAATTATATATTCATTATACTGTATTTAATATTCTATATTCTATGTTCTCAATTTCATGTTATAAATTTTGGGTTCTGTATTCTGTTTTCCATAATCTGTATTTTGTTTTCTAAATTCTAAATTCTGTATTCTATATTCTGCTTTCCGTATTATATATTGTATATTCTGTGTTCTACATTCTATATTCTAAATTCTATATTCAGTATTCTGTATTCTAAATTGTAAATTCTGTGTTCTGCATTCCAAGTTATAAATTTTATATTAAGTATCCTGTATACTATATTCTAAATTCTGTGTTGTACATTCTATTTTCAAAATTCTAATTTCAGAATTCTGTATTCTATATTCTAAATTCTGTATTCAGCATTCAATATTCTAAATTCTGTGTTCTATATTCTCTGTTCTCTATTCTATATTGTGTGTTCAATCTATACTCTACATACTATATTTTGCATTCTGTATTCCATATTCTAAATTCTGAGTTCTTAATTTTAATTCTAATTTCTATATTCAGTATTCTGTTTTCTATATTCTATTTTCTGTTTTCTGCATTCCATGTTCTAAATTCTAGTTTCTGAATTCTATATTCTATATTCTAAATTCTGTGTTCTTCATTCCATGTTCTATATTCTATTTTCAGTATTCTATATTCTTTATCCAAAATTCTGTGTTCTGCATTCCATGTTCTAAATTTTGGGTTCTGTATTCTGTTTTCCATATTCTATATGTTGTGTTCTACATTCTATATTCTAAATTCTATATTCAGTATTTTGTATTATATATTTAAATTCTGTGTTCTGCATTCCATTACTAAATTCTAGGTTCTATATTCTCTTTTATATATTCAGTATTTTGTGTTCTTAATTCTATATTCTACATTCTATATTCTGCATTCATTTTCCATATTCTATGTTCTGTGTTCTATATTCTGTATTCTAATTCCTATATTCAGTATTCTGTATTCAATATTCTGAATTCGGTGTTCTACATTCTATATTCAATATTCTAAATTCAGTATTCTGTATTCTATATTCTAAATTCTGTATTCTGCATTCCATGATCTAAATTCTGGCTTCTAATTTCTCTTTAATATATTCTATATTTTGTGTTGTTCTTTCTATATTAACATTCTATATTCTGAATACGGTATTCTATATTGAATATTCTGTGTTTTACATTCTATATTCGAAATTCTATATTCAATATTCTGTATTCTATAACCTAAACTCTGTATTCTGCATTCCATGTTCTAAATTCTGGGTTCTATATTCTCTAATCTATTCTATATTGTGTGTTTTTCATTCTATATTCTACATAGTATAGTCTGCAGTCCGTATTCTATATTCTATATTATGTGTTCTTCATTCTATATTCTAAATTCTATATTCTCTATTCTGTATTCTATATACTAAATTCTGTGTTCTGCATTCCATGATCTAAATTCTGGGTTCTATATTCTCTTTCTATATTCTATATACTGTTTTCTTCATTCTATTTTCCACATTCTATATTCTGCATTCATTTCTATATTCTATATTCTGTGTTCTATATTCTGTATTCTAATTTCTATATTCAGTATTCTGTATTCTTTATTCTGAACTCTCTATTCTTCATTCTATATTTAAAATTCTAAATTCAGTATTCTGTATTCTATATTCTAAATTCTGTGTTCTGTATTCCATGATCTAAATTCTGGCTTCTATATACTCTTTTATATATTCTATATTTTGTGTTGTTCTTTCTATATTCCACATACTATATAATGCATACGGTATTCTATATTATATATTCTGTGTTTTACATTCTATTTTCGATATTCTATATTCAGTATTCTGTATTCTATAATCTAAACTGTTTGTTCTGCATTCCATGCTCTAAATTCTGGGTTCTATATTCTCTATTCTCTATTCTATATTTTGTGTTCTACATTCTTTATTCTAAATTCTATATTCAGGATTCTTTATTCTATACTCTAAATTTTATGTTCTGCATTCGATGTACTAATTTCTATATTCAGTATTTTGTATTTTATATACTAAATTGCGTGTTCTGCATTCTATGTTCTAAATTCTATATTCAGTATTCTATATTCTATTTTCAATCTTCAGTGTTCGGCATATCATATTCTAAATTCTGTATTTTGTATTCTATATTCTGTGTTGTACATTCAATTTTCTAAATTTTATATTCATTATTCTGTATTCTATATTCTATATTCTGTGTTCTGCATTCCATGATCTAAATTCTGGTTTCTATATTCTCTAAAATATATTCTATATTGTGTGTTCTTCATTCTATATTCCAGATTCAATATTCTGCATTCCGTATTCTACATTCTATATTCTGTGTTCTATATTCTATATTCTAAATTCTATATTCTTTATTCTGTATTCTATAGTCTAAATTCTGTGTTCTGCATTCCATGTTCTATATACTGGGTTGTGTATTCTGTTTTCCATATTCTATATTCTGTGTTCTGCATTCCATTCCTAAATTCTAGGTTCTATATTCTCTTTTATATATTCAATACTTTGTGTTCTGCATTCTATATTCTACATTTTATATTTTGCATTTATTCTCTATATTCTATATTCTGTATTCTAAATTCAATATTCAGTATTCTGTATTCTATATTCTGAATTCTCCGTTCTACATTCTATATTCAAAATTCTAAATTCAGTATTCTGTATTCTATATTCTATATTCTGTGTTCTGCATTCCATGATCTAAATTCTGACTTCTTTATTGTCTTTTATATATTCTATAATTTGTGTTGTTCTTACTATATTCCATATTCTATATTCTGTATTTCGTATTCTATGTTATATATTCTGTGTTTTACATTCTATATTCGAAATTCTGTATTCAGTATTCTATATTCTATAATCTAAATTCTGTGTTCTGCATTCCATTTTCTATATTCTGTGTTTTATATTCTGTACTCTATTCTATATAGTGTATTTTTCATTCTATATTCTACATACTATTGTCTGCATTCAGTATTCTATATTCTATATTGTGTGATCTACATTCTATAATTTAAATACTATATTCGGTATTCTGTATTCTATATTCTAAATTTTGTGTTCTGCATTCCATGTTATAATTTCCGGTTTCTACATTCTCAATTCTATATTCTATATTCTGTGTTCTACATTATATATTCTAAATTCTATATTTTGTAGTTATATTCTATATTCAAAATTCTATGTTCTGCATTCCATGTTCTAAATTCGATATTAAGTATTCAGTATTCTGTATTCTAAATTCCGTGTTCTGCATTTATGTTCTAAATACTATATTCAGTGTTCTGTATTCTATTTTCTAAATTCTGTGTTCTACATTCCATGTTCTAAATTCTTTTTCTATATTCTCTATTATATATTCTATATTCTGTGTTCTTCATTTTATACTCTTCATAATATATTTTGCCTTCCATATTGTATATTCTAAATTTTGAATTCTAAATTCTGAATTCTAAATTCTATATTCAGTATTCTGTTTTCTATATTCTAAATTCTGTGTTCTGCATTCCATGTTCTATATTCTATTTTCAGTATTCTATATTCTAAATTCTGTGTTCTGCATTCTATGTTCTAAATTCTATATTCAGTATTCTGTATTGTATATTCTAAATTCTGTGTTTGCATCCCATGTTCTAAATTCTGGATTCTATATTTTTGATTCTATATTCTATATTCTGTGTTCTACTTTATATATTCTAAATTCTATATTCAGTATTCTGTTTTCTATAGTCTAAAATCTGTGTTCTGCATTCTATGTTCTAATTTGTATATTCAGTGTTCTGTATTCTATATTCTAAATTCTGTGTTCTGAATTCCATGTTCTAAATTCTGGGTTCTATATTCTCTAATCTATATTCTATATTCTGTGTTCTACATTCTATATTCTAAATTCTATATTCAGTATTCTGTATCCTATATTCTAAATTGTGTGTTTTGCTTTCCAAATTCTTAATTCTATATTCCGTATTCTGTATTCTATATTCTATATTCTGTGTTCTACATTCTATATTCTAAATTCTATATTCAGTATTCTGTATCCTATATTCTAAATTCTGTGTTTTGCTTTCCAAATTCTTAATTCTATATTCCGTATTCTGTATTCTATATTCTATATTCTGTGTTCTACATTCTATATTCTAAATTCTATGTTCTGCATTCCATGTTCTATATTCTTTATTCAGTATTCTGTATTATATATTCTAAATCCTGTGTTCTGCATTCCGTGTTCTAAATTCTTGTTTCTATATTCTCTATACTATATTCTTTATCCTGTGTTCTAAATTCTGCATTCTAAATTCTATATTCAGCATTCTGTATTCTATATTCTATATTGTGTGTTCTTCATTCTATTCTCTACATACTATATTTTGCATTCCGTATTCTATATTCTATATTCTGTGTTCTACATTTTACATTCTAAATCCTTTATTCAGTATTCTGTATTCTATAGTCTAAATTCTGTCTTCTGCATTCAATATTCTATATTCCATATTCATTATTATGTATTCTATATTCTAAATTCTGTGTTCCTCATTCAATATTCTATATTCTGGAGTCTATATTCTCTTTTCTATATTCAATATTCTATGTTCTTCAGTCTAAATTCTAAATTCTATATTCAGTATTATGTATTCTATATTCTAAATTCTGTGTTCTGTGTTCTATGTTCAAAATTATATATTCATTATACTGTATTTAATATTCTATATTCTATGTTCTCAATTTCATGTTATAAATTTTGGGTTGTGTATTCTGTTTTCCATAATCTGTATTTTGTTTTCTAAATTCTATATTCTGTATTCTATATTCTGCTTTCCGTATTATATATTGTATATTCTGTGTTCTACATTCTATATTCTAAATTCTATATTCAGTATTCTGTATTCTATATTGTAAATTCTGTGTTCTGCATTCCAAGTTATAAATTTTATATTAAGTATCCTGTATACTATATTCTAAATTCTGTGTTGTACATTCTATTTTCAAAATTCTAATTTCAGAATTCTTTATTCTATATTCTAAATTCTGTATTCAGCATTCAATATTCTAAATTCTGTGTTCTATATTCTCTGTTCTCTATTCTATATTGTGTGTTCAATCTATATTCTACATACTATATTTTGCATTCTGTGTTCCATATTCTAAATTCTGAGTTCTTAATTTTAATTCTAATTTCTATATTCAGTATTCTGTTTTCTATATTCTATTTTCTGTTTTCTGCATTCCATGTTCTAAATGCTAGTTTCAGAATTCTATATTCTATATTCTAAATTCTGTGTTCTTCATTCCATGTTCTATATTCTATTTTTAGTATTCTATATTCTTTATCCAAAATTCTGTGTTCTGCATTCCATGTTCTAAATTCTGGGTTCTGTATTCTGTTTTCCATATTCTATATTCTGTGTTCTAAATTCTATATACTGTATTGTATATTCTGCATTCCGTATTCTATATTCTATATTCTGTGTTCTTCATTATATATTTTAAATCCTATATTCACTATTCCGTATTCTATATTCTAAATTCTGTGTTCGGCATTCCATTATTAAATTCTAAGTTCTATATTCTCTTTTTTATATTCTTTATTTTGTGTTCAACATTCTATATTCAACATTCTATATTCTGCATTCATTTTCTATATTCTATGTTCTGTGTTCTATATTCTGTATTCTAAATTCTATATTCAGTATTCTGTATTCTATATTCTGAATTCTCAGTTTTACATTCTATATTCGAAATTCTAAACTCAGTATTCTGTATTCTATAGTCTAAATTCTGTGTCCTGCATTCCATGTTCTAAATTCTAGCTTCTCTATTCTCTATTCTCTATTCTATATTTTGTGTTCTTCAAGCTATATTCCACATTCTATATTCGGCATTCCATATACTATATTCTATATTCTGTGTTTTACATTCTATATTCTAAATTCTATATTCAGTATTCTCTATTCTATAATCTAAAATGTGTGTTCTGCATTTCATGTTCAAAATTCTGTGTTCTATATTCTCTACTCTATTCAATTTTGTGTGTTTTTCATTCTATAATCTACATACTATAGTCTGCATTCCGTATTGTATATTCAATATTATGTGTTCTTCATTCTATATACTAAATTCTATATTCTGTATTCTATATTCTACATTATAAATTCTGTGTTCTGCATTCCATGTTCTAAAATCTGGGTTCTATATTCTCTTTCTATATTCTGTATTCTGTGTTCTTCATTCTATATTCTAAATTCTATATTCAGTATTCTGTGTTCTATAGTCTAAATTCTGTGTTCTGCATTCTATGTTCTAAATTCTATATTCTGTATTCTGTGTCGTATATTCTAAATTCTGTGTTCTGCATTCCATGTTCTAAATTCTGAGTTCTATACTCTCTATTCTTTATTCTGTGTTCTACATTCTATATTCTTTATTCTATATTCTGCATTCCATATTCTATATTCTATATTCTGTGTTCTACATTCTATATTCTAAATTCAATATTCAGTATTCTGTGTTCTATATTCTAAATTCTGTGTTCTGCATTCCATGTTCTAAATTCTGGGTTCTATACACTGTATTCTATGTTCTTTGTTCTACATTCTATATTCTGTAGTCTATATTCTGCATTCCGTATACTATATTCTATATTCTGTGTTCTACATTCTATATTCTAAATTCTATATTCAGTATTTTTTATTCTATATTCTAAATTCTATGTACTGCATTTCATGTTCTAAATTCTATATTCATTATTCTGTATTCTATAATCTAAATTCTGTGTTCTTCATTCCACGTTCTATATTCTGGGTTCTATATTCTCTACTCTATTTTATATTGTGTGTTCTTCATTCTATATTCTACACACTATATTCTGCATTCCGTATTCTATATTCTATATTATGTGTTCTACATTCTATATTCTAAATTCTATATTCTGTATTCTGTATTCTAAATTCTGAATTCTGTGTTCTGCATTCTATGTTCAAAATTATATATTCATCATTCTGTATTTAATATTCTAAATTCTGTGTTCTAAATTCCACGTTATAAATTCTGTATTCTGAATTCTGTATTCCATATTCTATATTCTGTGTTCTAAATTCTATATTCTGTATTCTATATTCTGCATTCCGTATTATATATTGTATATTCTGTGTTCTACATCCTATATTCAAATTCTATATTCAGTATTCTATATTCTATATTCTAAATTCTGTGTTATGCATTCCAAGTTCTAAATTCTATATTAAGTATCCTGTATACTATATTCTAAATTCTATGTACTGCATTTCATGTTCTAAATTCTATATTCATTATTCTGTATTCTATAATCGAAATTCTGTGTCCTGCATTCCATGTTCTATATTCTGGATTCTGTATTCTGTTTTTCATATTCTATATTCTTTGTTCTATATTCTATATACTGTATTCTATATTCTGCATTCCGTATTCTATATTGTATATTCTGTGTTCTTCATTATATATTCTAAATTGTATATACACTATTCCGTATTATATATTCTAAATTCTGTGTTCGGCATTCCATTACTATATACTAAGTTCTATATTCTATTTTTTATATTATTTTTTTGTGTTCTTCATTCTATATTCTACAATCAATATTCTGCATTCATTTTCTATATTCTATGTTCTGTGTTCTATATTCTGTATTCTAAGTTCTATATTCAGTATTCTGTATTCTATATTCTGAATTCTCAGTTCTACATTCTATATTCAAAATTCTAAATTCAGTATTCTGTATTCTATATTCTAAATTCAGTATCCTGCATTCCATTTTCTGAATTCTGGCTTCTCTATTCTCTATTCTCTATTCTATATTTTGTGTTCTTCATTCAATATTCCACATTCTATATTCTGCATTCCATATACTATATTCTATATTCTGTGTTTTACATTCTATATTCTAAATTCTATATTAAGTATTCTGTATTATATAATCTAAATTCTGTATTCTGCATTCCATGTTCTAAATTCTGAGTTCTACATTCTCTTCTCTATTCTATATTTTGTGTTTATCATTCTATATTCTACATACTATATTCTGCATTCCGTATTCTATATTCCATACTATATGCTCTACATTCTGTATTCTAAACTCTATATTCAGTATTTAGTATTCTATATTCTAATTTCTGTGTTCTGCATTATATGTTCTAAATTCAATATTCAGGATTCTGTATTCTATTTTCTAAATTCTGTGTTATGCATTCCATGTTCTAAATTATGGATTGTATATTCTCTATGCTATATTCTATATTCTGTGTTCAAAATTCTATATTCAAAATTCCTTGTTCAGTATTCTGTATTCTATATTCTAAATTCTGTGTTCATCATTCTATGTTCTGCATTCTATATTCATTATTCTGTATTGTATATTCTAAACTTTGGGTTCTGCAATCCATATTCTAAATTCTGGGTTCTGAATTCTGTTTTCCATGTTCTATATTCTTGTTCTACATTCTATGTTCTGTATTCTATATTCTGCATTCCGAATACTACATTCTATATTCTGTGTTCTACATTCTACATTCTAAATTCTATATTAGGTATTCATATTCTATATACTAAATTCTGTGTTCTGCATTCCATGTGCTAAACTCTGGATTCTATATTCTCTATTCTGTATTCTGTGTTCTACATTCTATATTCTAAATTCTATATTCAGTATTCTGTATTGTATGTTCTATATTCTGTGTTTTGCATTCCATGTTCTAAATTCATCGTTCTACATTGTCTATTGTATATTCTGTATAGTGTGTTCTTCATTCTATACTCTACATATTTTATTTTGCATTCCGTACACTATATTATATCTTCTGTGTTCTAAATACTTAATTCTAAATTATATATTCAGTATTCTATATTCTGTATACTAAATTCGGTGTTCTGCATTCTATGCTCTAAATTCCATATTCAGTATTCTATATTCTAGTTTCGAAATTCAGTGTTCTGCATATCATGTTCTAAATACTGGATTCAGTATTCTAAATTCTGTGTTCTACATTCTATATTCTAAATTCTATATTCAGTATTCTGTATTGTATTGTCTATATTTTGTGTTCTGCAATCCATGTTATAAATTCTGGGTTTTCTATTCTGTTTTCCATATTCTATACTCTGTGTTCTACATTCTATATTCTGCATTCCGAATTCTATATTATATATTCTGTGTTTTACATTGTTTATTCTAAATTCTATATTCAGTATTCTGTATTCTATATTCTAAATTCGGTGTCCTGCATTCCATGTTCTAAATTCTGGGTTCTATATTCTCTGTTCTACTTTCTATATTCAAAATTCTATATTCAGTATTCTGTATTCTAAATTCTAAATTCTGTGTTCTGCATTCCATGTTCTAAATTCTATATTCAGTATATTCTATTCTATATTCTTAATTCTGTGTTCTACATTCCATGCTATAAATTCTGTATTCTGTATTCTGTATTACATATTCTTTATTCTGTGTTCTAAATTCTATATTCTGTATTCTATATTCTGCATTCCGTATTACATATTGCATATTCTTTGTTCTACATTCTGTATTCTATATTTTATATTCAGTATTCTGTATTCTATATTCTAAATTCTGTGTTATGCATTCCAAGTTCTAAATCCTATATTAAGTATCCTGTATACTATATCCTATATTCTGTGTTCTACATTCTATGTTCAAAATTCTATATTCAGAATTCGGTATTCTATATTCTAAATTCTGTGTTCAGCATTCCATACTCTAAATTCTGTTTTATATATTCCCTATTTTCTATTCTATATTGTGTTCTTCATTCTATACTCTACATACTATATTTTGCATTCCGATTCTATATTCTAAATTCTGAGTTCTTAATTTTAATTCTAAATTCTATATTCAGTATTCTGTTTTCTATATTCTAAATTCTGTGTTCTGCAATCCATGTTCTAAATTCTTTGTTCTGTATTCTGTTTTCCATATTCTATATTCTTTGTTCTACATTCTATATACTGTTTTCTATATTCTGCATTCCGTATTCTATATTCTATATTCTGTGTTCTTCATTATATATTCTAAATTGTATATACACTATTTCATATTCTATATTCTAAATTCTGTGTTCGGCATTCCATTACTAATTTCTAAGTTCTATATTCTACTTTTTATATTCTTTATTTTGTGTTCTTCATTCTATATTCTACAATTTATATTCTGCCTTCATTTTCTATATTCTATGTTCTGTGTTCTATATTCTGTATTCTAAATTCTATATTCAGTATTCTGTATTCTATATTCTGAATTCTCTGTTCTACATTCTATATTCAAAATTCTAAATTCAGGATTCTGTATTCTATATTCTAAATTCTGTGTTATGATTTCCATGTTCTAAATTCTGAATTCTATATACTCTATGCTATATTCTATATTCTGTGTTCTACATTCTATATTCTAAATTCTGTATTCAGTATTCTGTATTCTATATTCTGAATTCTCCGTTCTACATTCTATATTCAAAATTCTAAATTCAGTATTCTGTATTCTATATTCTATATACTGTGTTCTGCATTCCATGATCTAAATTCTGACTTCTTTATTGTCCTTTATATATTCTATAATTTGTGTTGTTCTTACTATATTCCATATTCTATATTCTGCATTTCGTATTCTATGTTATATATTCTGTGTTTTACATTCTATATTCGAAATTCTATATTCAGTATTCTATATTCTATAATCTAAATTCTGTGTTCTGCATTCCATTTTCTATATTCTGTGTTTTATAATCTGTACTCTATTCTATATAGTGTGTTTTTCATTCTATATTCTACATACTATTGTCTGCATTCAGTATTCTATATTCTATATTGTGTGATCTACATTCTATAATTTAAATACTATATTCGGTATTCTGTATTCTATATTCTAAATTTTGTGTTCTGCATTCCATGTTATAATTTCCGGTTTCTACATTCTCAATTCTATATTCTATATTCTGTGTTCTACATTATATATTCTAAATTCTATATTTTGTATTTATACTCTATATTCAAAATTCTATGTTCTGCATTCCATGTTCTAAATTCGATATTAAGTATTCAGTATTCTGTATTCTAAATTCCGTGTTCTGCATTTATGTTCTAAATACTATATTCAGTGTTCTGTATTCTATTTTCTAAATTCTGTGTTCTACATTCCATGTTCTAAATTCTTTTTCTATATTCTCTATTATATATTCTATATTCTGTGTTCTTCATTTTATACCCTTCATAATATATTTTGCCTTCCGTATTGTATATTCTAAATTTTGAATTCTAAATTCTGAATTCTAAATTCTATATTCAGTATTCTGTTTTCTATATTCTAAATTCTGTGTTCTGCATTCCATGTTCTATATTCTATTTTCAGTATTCTATATTCTAAATTCTGTGTTCTGCATTCTATGTTCTAAATTCTATATTCAGTATTCTGTATTGTATATTCTAAATTCTGTGTTTGCATCCCATGTTCTAAATTCTGGATTCTATATTTTTGATTCTATATTCTATATTCTGTGTTCTACTTTATATATTCTAAATTCTATATTCAGTATTCTGTTTTCTATAGTCTAAAATCTGTGTTCTGCATTCTATGTTCTAATTTGTATATTCAGTGTTCTGTATTCTATATTCTAAATTCTGTGTTCTGAATTCCATGTTCTAAATTCTGGGTTCTATATTCTCTAATCTATATTCTATATTCTGTGTTCTACATTCTATATTCTAAATTCTATATTCAGTATTCTGTATCCTATATTCTAAATTGTGTGTTTTGCTTTCCAAATTCTTAATTCTATATTCCGTATTCTGTATTCTATATTCTATATTCTGTGTTCTACATTCTATATTCTAAATTCTATATTCAGTATTCTGTATCCTATATTCTAAATTCTGTGTTTTGCTTTCCAAATTCTTAATTCTATATTCCGTATTCTGTATTCTATATTCTATATTCTGTGTTCTACATTCTATATTCTAAATTCTATGTTCTGCATTCCATGTTCTATATTCTTTATTCAGTATTCTGTATTATATATTCTAAATCCTGTGTTCTGCATTCCGTGTTCTAAATTCTTGTTTCTATATTCTCTATACTATATTCTATATCCTGTGTTCTAAATTCTGCATTCTAAATTCTATATTCAGCATTCTGTATTCTATATTCTATATTGTGTGTTCTTCATTCTATTCTCTACATACTATATTTTGCATTCCGTATTCTATATTCTATATTCTGTGTTCTACATTTTACATTCTAAATCCTTTATTCAGTATTCTGTATTCTATAGTCTAAATTCTGTCTTCTGCATTCAATATTCTATATTCCATATTCATTATTATGTATTCTATATTCTAAATTCTGTGTTCCTCATTCAATATTCTATATTCTGGAGTCTATATTCTCTTTTCTATATTCAATATTCTATGTTCTTCAGTCTAAATTCTAAATTCTATATTCAGTATTATGTATTCTATATTCTAAATTCTGTGTTCTGTGTTCTATGTTCAAAATTATATATTCATTATACTGTATTTAATATTCTATATTCTATGTTCTCAATTTCATGTTATGAATTTTGGGTTGTGTATTCTGTTTTCCATAATCTGTATTTTGTTTTCTAAATTCTATATTCTGTATTCTATATTCTGCTTTCCGTATTATATATTGTATATTCTGTGTTCTACATTCTATATTCTAAATTCTATATTCAGTATTCTGTATTCTATATTGTAAATTCTGTGTTCTGCATTCCAAGTTATAAATTTTATATTAAGTATCCTGTATACTATATTCTAAATTCTGTGTTGTACATTCTATTTTCAAAATTCTAATTTCAGAATTCTTTATTCTATATTCTAAATTCTGTATTCAGCATTCAATATTCTAAATTCTGTGTTCTATATTCTCTGTTCTCTATTCTATATTGTGTGTTCAATCTATATTCTACATACTATATTTTGCATTCTGTGTTCCATATTCTAAATTCTGAGTTCTTAATTTTAATTCTAATTTCTATATTCAGTATTCTGTTTTCTATATTCTATTTTCTGTTTTCTGCATTCCATGTTCTAAATGCTAGTTTCAGAATTCTATATTCTATATTCTAAATTCTGTGTTCTTCATTCCATGTTCTATATTCTATTTTTAGTATTCTATATTCTTTATCCAAAATTCTGTGTTCTGCATTCCATGTTCTAAATTCTGGGTTCTGTATTCTGTTTTCCATATTCTATATTCTGTGTTCTAAATTCTATATACTGTATTGTATATTCTGCATTCCGTATTCTATATTCTATATTCTGTGTTCTTCATTATATATTTTAAATCCTATATTCACTATTCCGTATTCTATATTCTAAATTCTGTGTTCGGCATTCCATTATTAAATTCTAAGTTCTATATTCTCTTTTTTATATTCTTTATTTTGTGTTCAACATTCTATATTCAACATTCTATATTCTGCATTCATTTTCTATATTCTATGTTCTGTGTTCTATATTCTGTATTCTAAATTCTATATTCAGTATTCTGTATTCTATATTCTGAATTCTCAGTTTTACATTCTATATTCGAAATTCTAAACTCAGTATTCTGTATTCTATAGTCTAAATTCTGTGTCCTGCATTCCATGTTCTAAATTCTAGCTTCTCTATTCTCTATTCTCTATTCTATATTTTGTGTTCTTCAAGCTATATTCCACATTCTTTATTCGGCATTCCATATACTATATTCTATATTCTGTGTTTTACATTCTATATTCTAAATTCTATATTCAGTATTCTCTATTCTATAATCTAAAATGTGTGTTCTGCATTTCATGTTCAAAATTCTGTGTTCTATATTCTCTACTCTATTCAATTTTGTGTGTTTTTCATTCTATAATCTACATACTATAGTCTGCATTCCGTATTGTATATTCAATATTATGTGTTCTTCATTCTATATACTAAATTCTATATTCTGTATTCTATATTCTACATTATAAATTCTGTGTTCTGCATTCCATGTTCTAAAATCTGGGTTCTATATTCTCTTTCTATATTCTGTATTCTGTGTTCTTCATTCTATATTCTAAATTCTATATTCAGTATTCTGTATTCTATAGTCTAAATTCTGTGTTCTGCATTCTATGTTCTAAATTCTATATTCTGTATTCTGTGTCGTAGATTCTAAATTCTGTGTTCTGCATTCCATGTTCTAAATTCTGAGTTCTATACTCTCTATTCTTTATTCTGTGTTCTACATTCTATATTCTTTATTCTATATTCTGCATTCCATATTCTATATTCTATATTCTGTGTTCTACATTCTATATTCTAAATTCAATATTCAGTATTCTGTGTTCTATATTCTAAATTCTGTGTTCTGCATTCCATGTTCTAAATTCTGGGTTCTATACACTGTATTCTATGTTCTTTGTTCTACATTCTATATTCTGTAGTCTATATTCTGCATTCCGTATACTATATTCTATATTCTGTGTTCTACATTCTATATTCTAAATTCTATATTCAGTATTTTTTATTCTATATTCTAAATTCTATGTACTGCATTTCATGTTCTAAATTCTATATTCATTATTCTGTATTCTATAATCTAAATTCTGTGTTCTTCATTCCACGTTCTATATTCTGGGTTCTATATTCTCTACTCTATTTTATATTGTGTGTTCTTCATTCTATATTCTACACACTATATTCTGCATTCCGTATTCTATATTCTATATTATGTGTTCTACATTCTATATTCTAAATTCTATATTCTGTATTCTGTATTCTAAATTCTGAATTCTGTGTTCTGCATTCTATGTTCAAAATTATATATTCATCATTCTGTATTTAATATTCTAAATTCTGTGTTCTAAATTCCACGTTATAAATTCTGTATTCTGAATTCTGTATTCCATATTCTATATTCTGTGTTCTAAATTCTATATTCTGTATTCTATATTCTGCATTCCGTATTATATATTGTATATTCTGTGTTCTACATCCTATATTCAAATTCTATATTCAGTATTCTATATTCTATATTCTAAATTCTGTGTTATGCATTCCAAGTTCTAAATTCTATATTAAGTATCCTGTATACTATATTCTAAATTCTATGTACTGCATTTCATGTTCTAAATTCTATATTCATTATTCTGTATTCTATAATCGAAATTCTGTGTCCTGCATTCCATGTTCTATATTCTGGATTCTGTATTCTGTTTTTCATATTCTATATTCTTTGTTCTATATTCTATATACTGTATTCTATATTCTGCATTCCGTATTCTATATTGTATATTCTGTGTTCTTCATTATATATTCTAAATTGTATATACACTATTCCGTATTATATATTCTAAATTCTGTGTTCGGCATTCCATTACTATATACTAAGTTCTATATTCTATTTTTTATATTATTTTTTTGTGTTCTTCATTCTATATTCTACAATCAATATTCTGCATTCATTTTCTATATTCTATGTTCTGTGTTCTATATTCTGTATTCTAAGTTCTATATTCAGTATTCTGTATTCTATATTCTGAATTCTCAGTTCTACATTCTATATTCAAAATTCTAAATTCAGTATTCTGTATTCTATATTCTAAATTCAGTATCCTGCATTCCATTTTCTGAATTCTGGCTTCTCTATTCTCTATTCTCTATTCTATATTTTGTGTTCTTCATTCAATATTCCACATTCTATATTCTGCATTCCATATACTATATTCTATATTCTGTGTTTTACATTCTATATTCTAAATTCTATATTAAGTATTCTGTATTATATAATCTAAATTCTGTATTCTGCATTCCATGTTCTAAATTCTGAGTTCTACATTCTCTTCTCTATTCTATATTTTGTGTTTATCATTCTATATTCTACATACTATATTCTGCATTCCGTATTCTATATTCCATACTATATGCTCTACATTCTGTATTCTAAACTCTATATTCAGTATTTAGTATTCTATATTCTAATTTCTGTGTTCTGCATTATATGTTCTAAATTCAATATTCAGGATTCTGTATTCTATTTTCTAAATTCTGTGTTATGCATTCCATGTTCTAAATTATGGATTGTATATTCTCTATGCTATATTCTATATTCTGTGTTCAAAATTCTATATTCAAAATTCCTTGTTCAGTATTCTGTATTCTATATTCTAAATTCTGTGTTCATCATTCTATGTTCTGCATTCTATATTCATTATTCTGTATTGTATATTCTAAACTTTGGGTTCTGCAATCCATATTCTAAATTCTGGGTTCTGAATTCTGTTTTCCATGTTCTATATTCTTGTTCTACATTCTATGTTCTGTATTCTATATTCTGCATTCCGAATACTACATTCTATATTCTGTGTTCTACATTCTACATTCTAAATTCTATATTAGGTATTCATATTCTATATACTAAATTCTGTGTTCTGCATTCCATGTGCTAAACTCTGGATTCTATATTCTCTATTCTGTATTCTGTGTTCTACATTCTATATTCTAAATTCTATATTCAGTATTCTGTATTGTATGTTCTATATTCTGTGTTTTGCATTCCATGTTCTAAATTCATCGTTCTACATTGTCTATTGTATATTGTGTATAGTGTGTTCTTCATTCTATACTCTACATATTTTATTTTGCATTCCGTACACTATATTATATCTTCTGTGTTCTAAATACTTAATTCTAAATTATATATTCAGTATTCTATATTCTGTATACTAAATTCGGTGTTCTGCATTCTATGCTCTAAATTCCATATTCAGTATTCTATATTCTAGTTTCGAAATTCAGTGTTCTGCATATCATGTTCTAAATACTGGATTCAGTATTCTAAATTCTGTGTTCTACATTCTATATTCTAAATTCTATATTCAGTATTCTGTATTGTATTGTCTATATTTTGTGTTCTGCAATCCATGTTATAAATTCTGGGTTTTCTATTCTGTTTTCCATATTCTATACTCTGTGTTCTACATTCTATATTCTGCATTCCGAATTCTATATTATATATTCTGTGTTTTACATTGTTTATTCTAAATTCTATATTCAGTATTCTGTATTCTATATTCTAAATTCGGTGTCCTGCATTCCATGTTCTAAATTCTGGGTTCTATATTCTCTGTTCTACTTTCTATATTCAAAATTCTATATTCAGTATTCTGTATTCTAAATTCTAAATTCTGTGTTCTGCATTCCATGTTCTAAATTCTATATTCAGTATATTCTATTCTATATTCTTAATTCTGTGTTCTACATTCCATGCTATAAATTCTGTATTCTGTATTCTGTATTACATATTCTTTATTCTGTGTTCTAAATTCTATATTCTGTATTCTATATTCTGCATTCCGTATTACATATTGCATATTCTTTGTTCTACATTCTGTATTCTATATTTTATATTCAGTATTCTGTATTCTATATTCTAAATTCTGTGTTATGCATTCCAAGTTCTAAATCCTATATTAAGTATCCTGTATACTATATCCTATATTCTGTGTTCTACATTCTATGTTCAAAATTCTATATTCAGAATTCGGTATTCTATATTCTAAATTCTGTGTTCAGCATTCCATACTCTAAATTCTGTTTTATATATTCCCTATTTTCTATTCTATATTGTGTTCTTCATTCTATACTCTACATACTATATTTTGCATTCCGATTCTATATTCTAAATTCTGAGTTCTTAATTTTAATTCTAAATTCTATATTCAGTATTCTGTTTTCTATATTCTAAATTCTGTGTTCTGCAATCCATGTTCTAAATTCTTTGTTCTGTATTCTGTTTTCCATATTCTATATTCTTTGTTCTACATTCTATATACTGTTTTCTATATTCTGCATTCCGTATTCTATATTCTATATTCTGTGTTCTTCATTATATATTCTAAATTGTATATACACTATTTCATATTCTATATTCTAAATTCTGTGTTCGGCATTCCATTACTAATTTCTAAGTTCTATATTCTACTTTTTATATTCTTTATTTTGTGTTCTTCATTCTATATTCTACAATTTATATTCTGCCTTCATTTTCTATATTCTATGTTCTGTGTTCTATATTCTGTATTCTAAATTCTATATTCAGTATTCTGTATTCTATATTCTGAATTCTCTGTTCTACATTCTATATTCAAAATTCTAAATTCAGGATTCTGTATTCTATATTCTAAATTCTGTGTTATGATTTCCATGTTCTAAATTCTGAATTCTATATACTCTATGCTATATTCTATATTCTGTGTTCTACATTCTATATTCTAAATTCTGTATTCAGTATTCTGTATTCTATATTCTGAATTCTCCGTTCTACATTCTATATTCAAAATTCTAAATTCAGTATTCTGTATTCTATATTCTATATACTGTGTTCTGCATTCCATGATCTAAATTCTGACTTCTTTATTGTCCTTTATATATTCTATAATTTGTGTTGTTCTTACTATATTCCATATTCTATATTCTGCATTTCGTATTCTATGTTATATATTCTGTGTTTTACATTCTATATTCGAAATTCTATATTCAGTATTCTATATTCTATAATCTAAATTCTGTGTTCTGCATTCCATTTTCTATATTCTGTGTTTTATAATCTGTACTCTATTCTATATAGTGTGTTTTTCATTCTATATTCTACATACTATTGTCTGCATTCAGTATTCTATATTCTATATTGTGTGATCTACATTCTATAATTTAAATACTATATTCGGTATTCTGTATTCTATATTCTAAATTTTGTGTTCTGCATTCCATGTTATAATTTCCGGTTTCTACATTCTCAATTCTATATTCTATATTCTGTGTTCTACATTATATATTCTAAATTCTATATTTTGTATTTATACTCTATATTCAAAATTCTATGTTCTGCATTCCATGTTCTAAATTCGATATTAAGTATTCAGTATTCTGTATTCTAAATTCCGTGTTCTGCATTTATGTTCTAAATACTATATTCAGTGTTCTGTATTCTATTTTCTAAATTCTGTGTTCTACATTCCATGTTCTAAATTCTTTTTCTATATTCTCTATTATATATTCTATATTCTGTGTTCTTCATTTTATACCCTTCATAATATATTTTGCCTTCCGTATTGTATATTCTAAATTTTGAATTCTAAATTCTGAATTCTAAATTCTATATTCAGTATTCTGTTTTCTATATTCTAAATTCTGTGTTCTGCATTCCATGTTCTATATTCTATTTTCAGTATTCTATATTCTAAATTCTGTGTTCTGCATTCTATGTTCTAAATTCTATATTCAGTATTCTGTATTGTATATTCTAAATTCTGTGTTTGCATCCCATGTTCTAAATTCTGGATTCTATATTTTTGATTCTATATTCTATATTCTGTGTTCTACTTTATATATTCTAAATTCTATATTCAGTATTCTGTTTTCTATAGTCTAAAATCTGTGTTCTGCATTCTATGTTCTAATTTGTATATTCAGTGTTCTGTATTCTATATTCTAAATTCTGTGTTCTGAATTCCATGTTCTAAATTCTGGGTTCTATATTCTCTAATCTATATTCTATATTCTGTGTTCTACATTCTATATTCTAAATTCTATATTCAGTATTCTGTATCCTATATTCTAAATTGTGTGTTTTGCTTTCCAAATTCTTAATTCTATATTCCGTATTCTGTATTCTATATTCTATATTCTGTGTTCTACATTCTATATTCTAAATTCTATATTCAGTATTCTGTATCCTATATTCTAAATTCTGTGTTTTGCTTTCCAAATTCTTAATTCTATATTCCGTATTCTGTATTCTATATTCTATATTCTGTGTTCTACATTCTATATTCTAAATTCTATGTTCTGCATTCCATGTTCTATATTCTTTATTCAGTATTCTGTATTATATATTCTAAATCCTGTGTTCTGCATTCCGTGTTCTAAATTCTTGTTTCTATATTCTCTATACTATATTCTATATCCTGTGTTCTAAATTCTGCATTCTAAATTCTATATTCAGCATTCTGTATTCTATATTCTATATTGTGTGTTCTTCATTCTATTCTCTACATACTATATTTTGCATTCCGTATTCTATATTCTATATTCTGTGTTCTACATTTTACATTCTAAATCCTTTATTCAGTATTCTGTATTCTATAGTCTAAATTCTGTCTTCTGCATTCAATATTCTATATTCCATATTCATTATTATGTATTCTATATTCTAAATTCTGTGTTCCTCATTCAATATTCTATATTCTGGAGTCTATATTCTCTTTTCTATATTCAATATTCTATGTTCTTCAGTCTAAATTCTAAATTCTATATTCAGTATTATGTATTCTATATTCTAAATTCTGTGTTCTGTGTTCTATGTTCAAAATTATATATTCATTATACTGTATTTAATATTCTATATTCTATGTTCTCAATTTCATGTTATAAATTTTGGGTTCTGTATTCTGTTTTCCATAATCTGTATTTTGTTTTCTAAATTCTATATTCTGTATTCTATATTCTGCTTTCCGTATTATATATTGTATATTCTGTGTTCTACATTCTATATTCTAAATTCTATATTCAGTATTCTGTATTCTATATTGTAAATTCTGTGTTCTGCATTCCAAGTTATAAATTTTATATTAAGTATCCTGTATACTATATTCTAAATTCTGTGTTGTACATTCTATTTTCAAAATTCTAATTTCAGAATTCTTTATTCTATATTCTAAATTCTGTATTCAGCATTCAATATTCTAAATTCTGTGTTCTATATTCTCTGTTCTCTATTTTATATTGTGTGTTCAATCTATATTCTACATACTATATTTTGCATTCTGTATTCCATATTCTAAATTCTGAGTTCTTAATTTTAATTCTAATTTCTATATTCAGTATTCTGTTTTCTATATTCTATTTTCTGTTTTCTGCATTCCATGTTCTAAATGCTAGTTTCAGAATTCTATATTCTATATTCTAAATTCTGTGTTCTTCATTCCATGTTCTATATTCTATTTTCAGTATTCTATAATCTTTATCCAAAATTCTGTGTTCTGCATTCCATGTTCTAAATTCTGGGTTCTGTATTCTGTTTTCCATATTCTATATTCTGTGTTCTAAATTCTATATACTGTATTGTATATTCTGCATTCCGTATTCTATATTCTATATTCTGTGTTCTTCATTATATATTTTAAATCCTATATTCACTATTCCGTATTCTATATTCTAAATTCTGTGTTCGGCATTCCATTATTAAATTCTAAGTTCTATATTCTCTTTTTTATATTCTTTATTTTGTGTTCAACATTCTATATTCAACATTCTATATTCTGCATTCATTTTCTATATTCTATGTTCTGTGTTCTATATTCTCTATTCTAAATTCTATATTCAGTATTCTGTATTCTATATTCTGAATTCTCAGTTTTACATTCTATATTCGAAACTCTAAACTCAGTATTCTGTATTCTATAGTCTAAATTCTGTGTCCTGCATTCCATGTTCTAAATTCTAGCTTCTCTATTCTCTATTCTCTATTCTATATTTTGTGTTCTTCAAGCTATATTCCACATTCTATATTCGGCATTCCATATACTATATTCTATATTCTGTGTTTTACATTCTATATTCTAAATTCTATATTCAGTATTCTCTATTCTATAATCTAAAATGTGTGTTCTGCATTTCATGTTCAAAATTCTGTGTTCTATATTCTCTACTCTATTCAATTTTGTGTGTTTTTCATTCTATAATCTACATACTATAGTCTGCATTCCGTATTGTATATTCAATATTATGTGTTCTTCATTCTATATACTAAATTCTATATTCTGTATTCTATATTCTACATTATAAATTCTGTGTTCTGCATTCCATGTTCTAAAATCTGGGTTCTATATTCTCTTTCTATATTCTGTATTCTGTGTTCTTCATTCTATATTCTAAATTCTATATTCAGTATTCTGTGTTCTATATTCTAAATTCTGTGTTCTGCATTCTATGTTCTAAATTCTATATTCTGTATTCTGTGTCGTATATTCTAAATTCTGTGTTCTGCATTCCATGTTCTAAATTCTGAGTTCTATACTCTCTATTCTTTATTCTGTGTTCTACATTCTATATTCTGTATTCTATATTCTGCATTCCGTATTCTATATTCTATATTCTGTGTTCTACATTCTATATTCTAAATTCAATATTCAGTATTCTGTGTTCTATATTCTAAATTCTGTGTTCTGCATTCCATGTTCTCAATTCTGGGTTCTATACACTGTATTCTATGTTCTTTGTTCTACATTCTATATTCTGTAGTCTATATTCTGCATTCCATATACTATATTCTATATTCTGTGTTCTACATTCTATATTCTAAATTCTATATTCAGTATTTTTTATTCTATATTCTAAATTCTATGTACTGCATTTCATGTTCTAAATTCTATATTCATTATTCTGTATTCTATAATCTAAATTCTGTGTTCTTCATTCCACGTTCTATATTCTGGGTTCTATATTCTCTACTCTATTTTATATTGTGTGTTCTTCATTCTATATTCTACACACTATATTCTGCATTCCGTATTCTATATTCTATATTATGTGTTCTACATTCTATATTCTAAATTCTATATTCTGTATTCTGTATTCTAAATTCTGAATTCTGTGTTCTGCATTCTATGTTCAAAATTATATATTCATCATTCTGTATTTAATATTCTAAATTCTGTGTTCTAAATTCCACGTTATAAATTCTGTATTCTGAATTCTGTATTCCATATTCTATATTCTGTGTTCTAAATTCTATATTCTGTATTCTATATTCTGCATTCCGTATTATATATTGTATATTCTGTGTTCTACATCCTATATTCAAATTCTATATTCAGTATTCTATATTCTATATTCTAAATTCTGTGTTATGCATTCCAAGTTCTAAATTCTATATTAAGTATCCTGTATACTATATTCTAAATTCTATGTACTGCATTTCATGTTCTAAATTCTATATTCATTATTCTGTATTCTATAATCTAAATTCTGTGTACTGCATTCCATGTTCTATATTCTGGATTCTGTATTCTGTCTTTCATATTCTATATTCTTTGTTCTATATTCTATATACTGTATTCTATATTCTGCATTCCGTATTCTATATTGTATATTCTGTGTTCTTCATTATATATTCTAAATTGTATATACACTATTCCGTATTCTATATTCTAAATTCTGTGTTCGGCATTCCATTACTATATTCTAAGTTCTATATTCTATTTTTTATATTCTTTATTTTGTGTTCTTCATTCTATATTCTACAATCTATATTCTGCATTCATTTTCTATATTCTATGTTCTGTGTTCTATATTCTGTATTCTAAGTTCTATATTCAGTATTCTGTATTCTATATTCTGAATTCTCAGTTCTACATTCTATATTCAAAATTCTAAATTCAGTATTCTGTATTCTATATTCTAAATTCAGTATCCTGCATTCCATGTTCTGAATTCTGGCTTCTATATTCTCTATTCTCTATTCTATATTTTGTGTTCTTCATTCAATATTCCACATTCTATATTCTGCATTCCATATACTATATTCTCTATTCTGTGTTTTACATTCTATATTCTAATTTCTATATTAAGTATTCTGTATTATATAATCTAAATTCTGTATTCTGCATTCCATGTTCTAAATTCTGAGTTCTACATTCTCTTCTCTATTCTATATTTTGTGTTTATCATTCTATATTCTACATACTATATTCTGCATTCCGTATTCTATATTCCGTACTATATGCTCTACATTCTGTATTCTAAACTCTATATTCAGTATTTAGTATTCTATATTCTAATTTCTGTGTTCTGCATTATATGTTCTAAATTCAATATTCAGGATTCTGTATTCTATTTTCTAAATTCTGTGTTATGCATTCCATGTTCTAAATTATGGATTGTATATTCTCTATGCTATATTCTATATTCTGTGTTCAAAATTCTATATTCAAAATCCCTTGTTCAGTATTCTGTATTCTATATTCTAAATTCTGTGTTCATCATTCTATGTTCTGCATTCTATATTCATTATTCTGTATTGTATATTCTAAATTTTGTGTTCTGCAATCCATATTCTAAATTCTGGGTTCTGAATTCTGTTTTCCATGTTCTATATTCTTGTTCTACATTCTATGTTCTGTATTCTATATTCTGCATTCCGAATTCTACATTCTATATTCTGTGTTCTACATTCTACATTCTAAATTCTATATTAGGTATTCATATTCTATATACTAAATTCTGTGTTCTGCATTCCATCTGCTAAACTCTGGATTCTATATTCTCTATTCTGTATTCTGTGTTCTACATACTATATTCTAAATTCTATATTCAGTATTCTGTATTGTATGTTCTAAATTCTGTGTTCTGCATTCCATGTTCTATATTCTCAATTCTATATTCTATATTCTGTGTTCTATATTATATATTCTAAATTCTATATTCAGTATTCTTTATTCTATATTCTAAACTCTGTGCTCTGCATTCCATGTTCTAAATTCCATATTTCGTATTCTGTATTCTATATTCTAAATTCTGTGTTCTGCATTTTATGTTCAAAATTCTTTATTCAGTGTTCTGTATTCTATTTTCTAAATTCTGTGTTCTACAAACCATGTTCTAAATTCTGGATTCTATATTCTCTATTCTATATTGTGTGTTCTTCATTCTATACTCTACATACTATATTTTGCATTCCGTATCCTATATTCTAAATTTTGAGTTCTAAATTCTAAATCCTAAATTCTATATTCAGTATTCTGTTTTCAATATTCTAAACTCTGTGTTCTGCGTTCCATGTTCTATATTCTATTTTCAGTATTCTATACTCCATATTCTAAATTTTGTGTTCTTCATTCTAGTTCAAATTTCTATATTCAGTACTCTGTATTGTATAATCTAAATTCTGTGTTTGCATCACATATTCTAAATTCTGGATTCTATATTTTCGATTCTATATTCTATATTCTGTGTTCTGCATTCTATATTGTGTATTCTATATTCTGCATTCCGTATTCTATATTCTATATTCTGTGTTCTACATTCTATATTCTAAATTCTATATTCAGTATTATGTATTGTATATTCTAAATTCTGTGTTTGAGTCCCATGTTCTAAATTCTGGATTCTATATTTTCGATTCTATATTCTGTGTTCTGCATTCTATATTCTATATTCTATATCTGCATTCCGTATTCTATATTCTATATTCTGTGTTCTACATTCTATAATCTAAATTCTATATTCAGTATTCTGTTTTCTATATTCTAAACTCTGTTTTCTGCATTTCATGATCGAAATTCTGGGTTCTATATACTCTATTCTATATTCTATAGTGTTTGTTCTTCATTCCATATTCTACATACTAAATTTTGCATTCCGTATTCTATATTCTAAATTCTGTGTTCTAAATTCTAAATTCAAAATTCTATATTCAGTATTCTGTTTTCTATATTCTAAACTCTGTTTTCTGCATTTCATGATCTAAATTCTGAGTTCTCTAGTCTCTATTCTCTATTCTATATTCTGTGTTCTGCATTCTATTTTCTAAATTCTATATTCAGTATTCTGTATTCTATATTCTAAATTCTGTGTTCTGCATTCCAACTTCTTAAATCCATGTACAGTATTCTGTATTCTATAATCTATATTCTGTGTACTACATTCTATAATCTGTATTCTATATTCAGAATTATGTATTCTATATACTAAATTCTGTGTTCAGCATTCCATTTCTTAATAAAGGGTTCTATATTCCCTTTTATATATTCTATATTTTGTGTTCTTCATTCTATATTCCAAATTCCAATTTCTGCATTCCATATTCCATATTCTATATTCTGTGTTCTACATTCTATATTCTAAATTCTATATTCTGTATTGTGTATTCTATATTTAATTCTGTGTTCTGCATTTTATGTTCTAAATCCTGGGTTCTATATTCTGTATACTATATTCTATACTCTGTGTTCTACATTCTATATTCTAAACTCTATATTCAGTATTCTTTATTCTATATTCTAAATTCTATGTTCTGCATTCCATGTTCTATATACTATATTCAGTATTCTGTATTCTATATTCTAAATTCTGTGTTCTGCATTATATGTTCTAAATTCTATATACAGTATTCTGTATTCTATTTCCTAAATTCTGTGTTCTGCATTCCATGTTCTAAATTCTGGGTTCTATATACTCTATTCTATATTCTATAGTGTTTGTTCTTCATTCCATATTCTACATACTAAATTTTGCATTCCGTATTCTATATTCTAAATTCTGTGTTCTAAATTCTAAATTCAAAATTCTATATTCAGTATTCTGTTTTCTATATTCTAAATCCTGTGTTCTGCATTCCATGTTCTATATTCTATTTTCAGTATTCTATATTCTATATCTAAATTCTGTGTTCTTCATTCTATGTTCTAAATTCTATATTCAGTATTATGTATTATGTATTCTAAATTCTGTGTTTGCATTCCATGTTCTAAATACTGGATTCTATATTCTGTATTCTGTGTTCTACATTCTATATTCTAAATTCTATATTTAGTATTCTGTATTCTATTTTCTAAATTCTGTGTTGTGCATTCCATGTTCTAATTTCTATATTCAGTATTCTCTATTCTGTATTATAATTCTGTGTTCTACTTTCAATGATCTAAATTCTATATTCAGTAATCTGTATTCTATATTCTAAATTCTGTGTTCTGCATTCCATGTTCTAAATTCTGTGTCCTATATTCTCTATTCTATGTTCTAAATTCTATATTTAGTATTCAGTATTATATATTCTAAATTCTGTGTTCTGCATTCCATGTTCTAAATTCTTGGTTCTATATTCTCTACACTATACTATATTTTATGTATTTCATTCTATATTCTACATACTATATGCTGCATTCCGTTTTATATATGTTATATTATGTGTTCTACATTCTGTATTCTAAATTCTATATTCTGTATTCTGTATTCTATATTCTAAATTCTGTGTTCTGCATTTCATGTTCTAAATCCTGGGTTCTATATTCTCTATTCTATATTCTGTGTTCTGTGTTCTACATTCTATATTATAAATTCTATATTCAGTATTCTTTATTCTATGTTCTAAATTCTATGTTCTGCATTCTATGTTCTATATTCTATATTCAGTATTCTGTATTCTATATTCTAAATTCTGTGTTCTGCATTCCATGTTCTATATTCTGGGTTCTATATACTCTATTCTATATTCTATATTGTGTGTTCTTCATTCCATAATCAACATACTAAATTTTGCATTCCGTATCCTATATTCTAAATTCTGTGTTCTAAATTCTAAATTCTAAATTTTATATTCAGTATTCTGTTTTCTATATCCTAAATTCTGTGTTCTGCATTCCATGTTCTATATTCTAATTTCAGTATTCTATATTCTATATCTAAATTCTGTGTTCTGCATTCTATGATCTAAATTCTATATTCAGTATTCTGTATTCTATATTCTAAATTCTGTGTTCCTCATTCAATATTCTATATTCTGGGGTCTATATTCTCTTTTCTATATTCAATATTCTATGTTCTTCAGTCTAAATTCTAAATTCTATATTCAGTATTATGTATTCTATATTCTAAATTCTGTGTTCTGTGTTCTATGTTCAAAATTATATATTCATTATACTGTATTTAATATTCTATATTCTATGTTCTCAATTTCATGTTATAAATTTTGGGTTCTGTATTCTGTTTTCCATAATCTGTATTTTGTTTTCTAAATTCTAAATTCTGTATTCTATATTCTGCTTTCCGTATTATATATTGTATATTCTGTGTTCTACATTCTATATTCTAAATTCTATATTCAGTATTCTGTATTCTAAATTGTAAATTCTGTGTTCTGCATTCCAAGTTATAAATTTTATATTAAGTATCCTGTATACTATATTCTAAATTCTGTGTTGTACATTCTATTTTCAAAATTCTAATTTCAGAATTCTGTATTCTATATTCTAAATTCTGTATTCAGCATTCAATATTCTAAATTCTGTGTTCTATATTCTCTGTTCTCTATTCTATATTGTGTGTTCAATCTATACTCTACATACTATATTTTGCATTCTGTATTCCATATTCTAAATTCTGAGTTCTTAATTTTAATTCTAATTTCTATATTCAGTATTCTGTTTTCTATATTCTATTTTCTGTTTTCTGCATTCCATGTTCTAAATTCTAGTTTCTGAATTCTATATTCTATATTCTAAATTCTGTGTTCTTCATTCCATGTTCTATATTCTATTTTCAGTATTCTATATTCTTTATCCAAAATTCTGTGTTCTGCATTCCATGTTCTAAATTTTGGGTTCTGTATTCTGTTTTCCATATTCTATATGTTGTGTTCTACATTCTATATTCTAAATTCTATATTCAGTATTTTGTATTATATATTTAAATTCTGTGTTCTGCATTCCATTACTAAATTCTAGGTTCTATATTCTCTTTTATATATTCAATATTTTGTGTTCTTAATTCTATATTCTACATTCTATATTCTGCATTCATTTTCCATATTCTATGTTCTGTGTTCTATATTCTGTATTCTAATTCCTATATTCAGTATTCTGTATTCAATATTCTGAATTCGGTGTTCTACATTCTATATTCAATATTCTAAATTCAGTATTCTGTATTCTATATTCTAAATTCTGTATTCTGCATTCCATGATCTAAATTCTGGCTTCTAATTTCTCTTTAATATATTCTATATTTTGTGTTGTTCTTTCTATATTAACATTCTATATTCTGAATACGGTATTCTATATTGAATATTCTGTGTTTTACATTCTATATTCGAAATTCTATATTCAATATTCTGTATTCTATAACCTAAACTCTGTATTCTGCATTCCATGTTCTAAATTCTGGGTTCTATATTCTCTAATCTATTCTATATTGTGTGTTTTTCATTCTATATTCTACATAGTATAGTCTGCATTCCGTATTCTATATTCTATATTATGTGTTCTTCATTCTATATTCTAAATTCTATATTCTCTATTCTGTATTCTATATACTAAATTCTGTGTTCTGCATTCCATGATCTAAATTCTGGGTTCTATATTCTCTTTCTATATTCTATATACTGTTTTCTTCATTCTATTTTCCACATTCTATATTCTGCATTCATTTCTATATTCTATATTCTGTGTTCTATATTCTGTATTCTAATTTCTATATTCAGTATTCTGTATTCTTTATTCTGAACTCTCTATTCTTCATTCTATATTTAAAATTCTAAATTCAGTATTCTGTATTCTATATTCTAAATTCTGTGTTCTGTATTCCATGATCTAAATTCTGGCTTCTATATACTCTTTTATATATTCTATATTTTGTGTTGTTCTTTCTATATTCCACATACTATATAATGCATACGGTATTCTATATTATATATTCTGTGTTTTACATTCTATTTTCGATATTCTATATTCAGTATTCTGTATTCTATAATCTAAACTGTTTGTTCTGCATTCCATGCTCTAAATTCTGGGTTCTATATTCTCTATTCTCTATTCTATATTTTGTGTTCTACATTCTTTATTCTAAATTCTATATTCAGGATTCTTTATTCTATACTCTAAATTTTATGTTCTGCATTCGATGTACTAATTTCTATATTCAGTATTTTGTATTTTATATACTAAATTGCGTGTTCTGCATTCTATGTTCTAAATTCTATATTCAGTATTCTATATTCTATTTTCAATCTTCAGTGTTCGGCATATCATATTCTAAATTCTGTATTTTGTATTCTATATTCTGTGTTGTACATTCAATTTTCTAAATTTTATATTCATTATTCTGTATTCTATATTCTATATTCTGTGTTCTGCATTCCATGATCTAAATTCTGGTTTCTATATTCTCTAAAATATATTCTATATTGTGTGTTCTTCATTCTATATTCCAGATTCAATATTCTGCATTCCGTATTCTACATTCTATATTCTGTGTTCTATATTCTATATTCTAAATTCTATATTCTTTATTCTGTATTCTATAGTCTAAATTCTGTGTTCTGCATTCCATGTTCTATATACTGGGTTGTGTATTCTGTTTTCCATATTCTATATTCTGTGTTCTGCATTCCATTCCTAAATTCTAGGTTCTATATTCTCTTTTATATATTCAATACTTTGTGTTCTGCATTCTATATTCTACATTTTATATTTTGCATTTATTCTCTATATTCTATATTCTGTATTCTAAATTCAATATTCAGTATTCTGTATTCTATATTCTGAATTCTCCGTTCTACATTCTATATTCAAAATTCTAAATTCAGTATTCTGTATTCTATATTCTATATTCTGTGTTCTGCATTCCATGATCTAAATTCTGACTTCTTTATTGTCTTTTATATATTCTATAATTTGTGTTGTTCTTACTATATTCCATATTCTATATTCTGTATTTCGTATTCTATGTTATATATTCTGTGTTTTACATTCTATATTCGAAATTCTGTATTCAGTATTCTATATTCTATAATCTAAATTCTGTGTTCTGCATTCCATTTTCTATATTCTGTGTTTTATATTCTGTACTCTATTCTATATAGTGTATTTTTCATTCTATATTCTACATACTATTGTCTGCATTCAGTATTCTATATTCTATATTGTGTGATCTACATTCTATAATTTAAATACTATATTCGGTATTCTGTATTCTATATTCTAAATTTTGTGTTCTGCATTCCATGTTATAATTTCCGGTTTCTACATTCTCAATTCTATATTCTATATTCTGTGTTCTACATTATATATTCTAAATTCTATATTTTGTAGTTATATTCTATATTCAAAATTCTATGTTCTGCATTCCATGTTCTAAATTCGATATTAAGTATTCAGTATTCTGTATTCTAAATTCCGTGTTCTGCATTTATGTTCTAAATACTATATTCAGTGTTCTGTATTCTATTTTCTAAATTCTGTGTTCTACATTCCATGTTCTAAATTCTTTTTCTATATTCTCTATTATATATTCTATATTCTGTGTTCTTCATTTTATACTCTTCATAATATATTTTGCCTTCCATATTGTATATTCTAAATTTTGAATTCTAAATTCTGAATTCTAAATTCTATATTCAGTATTCTGTTTTCTATATTCTAAATTCTGTGTTCTGCATTCCATGTTCTATATTCTATTTTCAGTATTCTATATTCTAAATTCTGTGTTCTGCATTCTATGTTCTAAATTCTATATTCAGTATTCTGTATTGTATATTCTAAATTCTGTGTTTGCATCCCATGTTCTAAATTCTGGATTCTATATTTTTGATTCTATATTCTATATTCTGTGTTCTACTTTATATATTCTAAATTCTATATTCAGTATTCTGTTTTCTATAGTCTAAAATCTGTGTTCTGCATTCTATGTTCTAATTTGTATATTCAGTGTTCTGTATTCTATATTCTAAATTCTGTGTTCTGAATTCCATGTTCTAAATTCTGGGTTCTATATTCTCTAATCTATATTCTATATTCTGTGTTCTACATTCTATATTCTAAATTCTATATTCAGTATTCTGTATCCTATATTCTAAATTGTGTGTTTTGCTTTCCAAATTCTTAATTCTATATTCCGTATTCTGTATTCTATATTCTATATTCTGTGTTCTACATTCTATATTCTAAATTCTATATTCAGTATTCTGTATCCTATATTCTAAATTCTGTGTTTTGCTTTCCAAATTCTTAATTCTATATTCCGTATTCTGTATTCTATATTCTATATTCTGTGTTCTACATTCTATATTCTAAATTCTATGTTCTGCATTCCATGTTCTATATTCTTTATTCAGTATTCTGTATTATATATTCTAAATCCTGTGTTCTGCATTCCGTGTTCTAAATTCTTGTTTCTATATTCTCTATACTATATTCTTTATCCTGTGTTCTAAATTCTGCATTCTAAATTCTATATTCAGCATTCTGTATTCTATATTCTATATTGTGTGTTCTTCATTCTATTCTCTACATACTATATTTTGCATTCCGTATTCTATATTCTATATTCTGTGTTCTACATTTTACATTCTAAATCCTTTATTCAGTATTCTGTATTCTATAGTCTAAATTCTGTCTTCTGCATTCAATATTCTATATTCCATATTCATTATTATGTATTCTATATTCTAAATTCTGTGTTCCTCATTCAATATTCTATATTCTGGAGTCTATATTCTCTTTTCTATATTCAATATTCTATGTTCTTCAGTCTAAATTCTAAATTCTATATTCAGTATTATGTATTCTATATTCTAAATTCTGTGTTCTGTGTTCTATGTTCAAAATTATATATTCATTATACTGTATTTAATATTCTATATTCTATGTTCTCAATTTCATGTTATAAATTTTGGGTTGTGTATTCTGTTTTCCATAATCTGTATTTTGTTTTCTAAATTCTATATTCTGTATTCTATATTCTGCTTTCCGTATTATATATTGTATATTCTGTGTTCTACATTCTATATTCTAAATTCTATATTCAGTATTCTGTATTCTATATTGTAAATTCTGTGTTCTGCATTCCAAGTTATAAATTTTATATTAAGTATCCTGTATACTATATTCTAAATTCTGTGTTGTACATTCTATTTTCAAAATTCTAATTTCAGAATTCTTTATTCTATATTCTAAATTCTGTATTCAGCATTCAATATTCTAAATTCTGTGTTCTATATTCTCTGTTCTCTATTCTATATTGTGTGTTCAATCTATATTCTACATACTATATTTTGCATTCTGTGTTCCATATTCTAAATTCTGAGTTCTTAATTTTAATTCTAATTTCTATATTCAGTATTCTGTTTTCTATATTCTATTTTCTGTTTTCTGCATTCCATGTTCTAAATGCTAGTTTCAGAATTCTATATTCTATATTCTAAATTCTGTGTTCTTCATTCCATGTTCTATATTCTATTTTTAGTATTCTATATTCTTTATCCAAAATTCTGTGTTCTGCATTCCATGTTCTAAATTCTGGGTTCTGTATTCTGTTTTCCATATTCTATATTCTGTGTTCTAAATTCTATATACTGTATTGTATATTCTGCATTCCGTATTCTATATTCTATATTCTGTGTTCTTCATTATATATTTTAAATCCTATATTCACTATTCCGTATTCTATATTCTAAATTCTGTGTTCGGCATTCCATTATTAAATTCTAAGTTCTATATTCTCTTTTTTATATTCTTTATTTTGTGTTCAACATTCTATATTCAACATTCTATATTCTGCATTCATTTTCTATATTCTATGTTCTGTGTTCTATATTCTGTATTCTAAATTCTATATTCAGTATTCTGTATTCTATATTCTGAATTCTCAGTTTTACATTCTATATTCGAAATTCTAAACTCAGTATTCTGTATTCTATAGTCTAAATTCTGTGTCCTGCATTCCATGTTCTAAATTCTAGCTTCTCTATTCTCTATTCTCTATTCTATATTTTGTGTTCTTCAAGCTATATTCCACATTCTATATTCGGCATTCCATATACTATATTCTATATTCTGTGTTTTACATTCTATATTCTAAATTCTATATTCAGTATTCTCTATTCTATAATCTAAAATGTGTGTTCTGCATTTCATGTTCAAAATTCTGTGTTCTATATTCTCTACTCTATTCAATTTTGTGTGTTTTTCATTCTATAATCTACATACTATAGTCTGCATTCCGTATTGTATATTCAATATTATGTGTTCTTCATTCTATATACTAAATTCTATATTCTGTATTCTATATTCTACATTATAAATTCTGTGTTCTGCATTCCATGTTCTAAAATCTGGGTTCTATATTCTCTTTCTATATTCTGTATTCTGTGTTCTTCATTCTATATTCTAAATTCTATATTCAGTATTCTGTGTTCTATAGTCTAAATTCTGTGTTCTGCATTCTATGTTCTAAATTCTATATTCTGTATTCTGTGTCGTAGATTCTAAATTCTGTGTTCTGCATTCCATGTTCTAAATTCTGAGTTCTATACTCTCTATTCTTTATTCTGTGTTCTACATTCTATATTCTTTATTCTATATTCTGCATTCCATATTCTATATTCTATATTCTGTGTTCTACATTCTATATTCTAAATTCAATATTCAGTATTCTGTGTTCTATATTCTAAATTCTGTGTTCTGCATTCCATGTTCTAAATTCTGGGTTCTATACACTGTATTCTATGTTCTTTGTTCTACATTCTATATTCTGTAGTCTATATTCTGCATTCCGTATACTATATTCTATATTCTGTGTTCTACATTCTATATTCTAAATTCTATATTCAGTATTTTTTATTCTATATTCTAAATTCTATGTACTGCATTTCATGTTCTAAATTCTATATTCATTATTCTGTATTCTATAATCTAAATTCTGTGTTCTTCATTCCACGTTCTATATTCTGGGTTCTATATTCTCTACTCTATTTTATATTGTGTGTTCTTCATTCTATATTCTACACACTATATTCTGCATTCCGTATTCTATATTCTATATTATGTGTTCTACATTCTATATTCTAAATTCTATATTCTGTATTCTGTATTCTAAATTCTGAATTCTGTGTTCTGCATTCTATGTTCAAAATTATATATTCATCATTCTGTATTTAATATTCTAAATTCTGTGTTCTAAATTCCACGTTATAAATTCTGTATTCTGAATTCTGTATTCCATATTCTATATTCTGTGTTCTAAATTCTATATTCTGTATTCTATATTCTGCATTCCGTATTATATATTGTATATTCTGTGTTCTACATCCTATATTCAAATTCTATATTCAGTATTCTATATTCTATATTCTAAATTCTGTGTTATGCATTCCAAGTTCTAAATTCTATATTAAGTATCCTGTATACTATATTCTAAATTCTATGTACTGCATTTCATGTTCTAAATTCTATATTCATTATTCTGTATTCTATAATCGAAATTCTGTGTCCTGCATTCCATGTTCTATATTCTGGATTCTGTATTCTGTTTTTCATATTCTATATTCTTTGTTCTATATTCTATATACTGTATTCTATATTCTGCATTCCGTATTCTATATTGTATATTCTGTGTTCTTCATTATATATTCTAAATTGTATATACACTATTCCGTATTATATATTCTAAATTCTGTGTTCGGCATTCCATTACTATATACTAAGTTCTATATTCTATTTTTTATATTATTTTTTTGTGTTCTTCATTCTATATTCTACAATCAATATTCTGCATTCATTTTCTATATTCTATGTTCTGTGTTCTATATTCTGTATTCTAAGTTCTATATTCAGTATTCTGTATTCTATATTCTGAATTCTCAGTTCTACATTCTATATTCAAAATTCTAAATTCAGTATTCTGTATTCTATATTCTAAATTCAGTATCCTGCATTCCATTTTCTGAATTCTGGCTTCTCTATTCTCTATTCTCTATTCTATATTTTGTGTTCTTCATTCAATATTCCACATTCTATATTCTGCATTCCATATACTATATTCTATATTCTGTGTTTTACATTCTATATTCTAAATTCTATATTAAGTATTCTGTATTATATAATCTAAATTCTGTATTCTGCATTCCATGTTCTAAATTCTGAGTTCTACATTCTCTTCTCTATTCTATATTTTGTGTTTATCATTCTATATTCTACATACTATATTCTGCATTCCGTATTCTATATTCCATACTATATGCTCTACATTCTGTATTCTAAACTCTATATTCAGTATTTAGTATTCTATATTCTAATTTCTGTGTTCTGCATTATATGTTCTAAATTCAATATTCAGGATTCTGTATTCTATTTTCTAAATTCTGTGTTATGCATTCCATGTTCTAAATTATGGATTGTATATTCTCTATGCTATATTCTATATTCTGTGTTCAAAATTCTATATTCAAAATTCCTTGTTCAGTATTCTGTATTCTATATTCTAAATTCTGTGTTCATCATTCTATGTTCTGCATTCTATATTCATTATTCTGTATTGTATATTCTAAACTTTGGGTTCTGCAATCCATATTCTAAATTCTGGGTTCTGAATTCTGTTTTCCATGTTCTATATTCTTGTTCTACATTCTATGTTCTGTATTCTATATTCTGCATTCCGAATACTACATTCTATATTCTGTGTTCTACATTCTACATTCTAAATTCTATATTAGGTATTCATATTCTATATACTAAATTCTGTGTTCTGCATTCCATGTGCTAAACTCTGGATTCTATATTCTCTATTCTGTATTCTGTGTTCTACATTCTATATTCTAAATTCTATATTCAGTATTCTGTATTGTATGTTCTATATTCTGTGTTTTGCATTCCATGTTCTAAATTCATCGTTCTACATTGTCTATTGTATATTCTGTATAGTGTGTTCTTCATTCTATACTCTACATATTTTATTTTGCATTCCGTACACTATATTATATCTTCTGTGTTCTAAATACTTAATTCTAAATTATATATTCAGTATTCTATATTCTGTATACTAAATTCGGTGTTCTGCATTCTATGCTCTAAATTCCATATTCAGTATTCTATATTCTAGTTTCGAAATTCAGTGTTCTGCATATCATGTTCTAAATACTGGATTCAGTATTCTAAATTCTGTGTTCTACATTCTATATTCTAAATTCTATATTCAGTATTCTGTATTGTATTGTCTATATTTTGTGTTCTGCAATCCATGTTATAAATTCTGGGTTTTCTATTCTGTTTTCCATATTCTATACTCTGTGTTCTACATTCTATATTCTGCATTCCGAATTCTATATTATATATTCTGTGTTTTACATTGTTTATTCTAAATTCTATATTCAGTATTCTGTATTCTATATTCTAAATTCGGTGTCCTGCATTCCATGTTCTAAATTCTGGGTTCTATATTCTCTGTTCTACTTTCTATATTCAAAATTCTATATTCAGTATTCTGTATTCTAAATTCTAAATTCTGTGTTCTGCATTCCATGTTCTAAATTCTATATTCAGTATATTCTATTCTATATTCTTAATTCTGTGTTCTACATTCCATGCTATAAATTCTGTATTCTGTATTCTGTATTACATATTCTTTATTCTGTGTTCTAAATTCTATATTCTGTATTCTATATTCTGCATTCCGTATTACATATTGCATATTCTTTGTTCTACATTCTGTATTCTATATTTTATATTCAGTATTCTGTATTCTATATTCTAAATTCTGTGTTATGCATTCCAAGTTCTAAATCCTATATTAAGTATCCTGTATACTATATCCTATATTCTGTGTTCTACATTCTATGTTCAAAATTCTATATTCAGAATTCGGTATTCTATATTCTAAATTCTGTGTTCAGCATTCCATACTCTAAATTCTGTTTTATATATTCCCTATTTTCTATTCTATATTGTGTTCTTCATTCTATACTCTACATACTATATTTTGCATTCCGATTCTATATTCTAAATTCTGAGTTCTTAATTTTAATTCTAAATTCTATATTCAGTATTCTGTTTTCTATATTCTAAATTCTGTGTTCTGCAATCCATGTTCTAAATTCTTTGTTCTGTATTCTGTTTTCCATATTCTATATTCTTTGTTCTACATTCTATATACTGTTTTCTATATTCTGCATTCCGTATTCTATATTCTATATTCTGTGTTCTTCATTATATATTCTAAATTGTATATACACTATTTCATATTCTATATTCTAAATTCTGTGTTCGGCATTCCATTACTAATTTCTAAGTTCTATATTCTACTTTTTATATTCTTTATTTTGTGTTCTTCATTCTATATTCTACAATTTATATTCTGCCTTCATTTTCTATATTCTATGTTCTGTGTTCTATATTCTGTATTCTAAATTCTATATTCAGTATTCTGTATTCTATATTCTGAATTCTCTGTTCTACATTCTATATTCAAAATTCTAAATTCAGGATTCTGTATTCTATATTCTAAATTCTGTGTTATGATTTCCATGTTCTAAATTCTGAATTCTATATACTCTATGCTATATTCTATATTCTGTGTTCTACATTCTATATTCTAAATTCTGTATTCAGTATTCTGTATTCTATATTCTGAATTCTCCGTTCTACATTCTATATTCAAAATTCTAAATTCAGTATTCTGTATTCTATATTCTATATACTGTGTTCTGCATTCCATGATCTAAATTCTGACTTCTTTATTGTCCTTTATATATTCTATAATTTGTGTTGTTCTTACTATATTCCATATTCTATATTCTGCATTTCGTATTCTATGTTATATATTCTGTGTTTTACATTCTATATTCGAAATTCTATATTCAGTATTCTATATTCTATAATCTAAATTCTGTGTTCTGCATTCCATTTTCTATATTCTGTGTTTTATAATCTGTACTCTATTCTATATAGTGTGTTTTTCATTCTATATTCTACATACTATTGTCTGCATTCAGTATTCTATATTCTATATTGTGTGATCTACATTCTATAATTTAAATACTATATTCGGTATTCTGTATTCTATATTCTAAATTTTGTGTTCTGCATTCCATGTTATAATTTCCGGTTTCTACATTCTCAATTCTATATTCTATATTCTGTGTTCTACATTATATATTCTAAATTCTATATTTTGTATTTATACTCTATATTCAAAATTCTATGTTCTGCATTCCATGTTCTAAATTCGATATTAAGTATTCAGTATTCTGTATTCTAAATTCCGTGTTCTGCATTTATGTTCTAAATACTATATTCAGTGTTCTGTATTCTATTTTCTAAATTCTGTGTTCTACATTCCATGTTCTAAATTCTTTTTCTATATTCTCTATTATATATTCTATATTCTGTGTTCTTCATTTTATACCCTTCATAATATATTTTGCCTTCCGTATTGTATATTCTAAATTTTGAATTCTAAATTCTGAATTCTAAATTCTATATTCAGTATTCTGTTTTCTATATTCTAAATTCTGTGTTCTGCATTCCATGTTCTATATTCTATTTTCAGTATTCTATATTCTAAATTCTGTGTTCTGCATTCTATGTTCTAAATTCTATATTCAGTATTCTGTATTGTATATTCTAAATTCTGTGTTTGCATCCCATGTTCTAAATTCTGGATTCTATATTTTTGATTCTATATTCTATATTCTGTGTTCTACTTTATATATTCTAAATTCTATATTCAGTATTCTGTTTTCTATAGTCTAAAATCTGTGTTCTGCATTCTATGTTCTAATTTGTATATTCAGTGTTCTGTATTCTATATTCTAAATTCTGTGTTCTGAATTCCATGTTCTAAATTCTGGGTTCTATATTCTCTAATCTATATTCTATATTCTGTGTTCTACATTCTATATTCTAAATTCTATATTCAGTATTCTGTATCCTATATTCTAAATTGTGTGTTTTGCTTTCCAAATTCTTAATTCTATATTCCGTATTCTGTATTCTATATTCTATATTCTGTGTTCTACATTCTATATTCTAAATTCTATATTCAGTATTCTGTATCCTATATTCTAAATTCTGTGTTTTGCTTTCCAAATTCTTAATTCTATATTCCGTATTCTGTATTCTATATTCTATATTCTGTGTTCTACATTCTATATTCTAAATTCTATGTTCTGCATTCCATGTTCTATATTCTTTATTCAGTATTCTGTATTATATATTCTAAATCCTGTGTTCTGCATTCCGTGTTCTAAATTCTTGTTTCTATATTCTCTATACTATATTCTATATCCTGTGTTCTAAATTCTGCATTCTAAATTCTATATTCAGCATTCTGTATTCTATATTCTATATTGTGTGTTCTTCATTCTATTCTCTACATACTATATTTTGCATTCCGTATTCTATATTCTATATTCTGTGTTCTACATTTTACATTCTAAATCCTTTATTCAGTATTCTGTATTCTATAGTCTAAATTCTGTCTTCTGCATTCAATATTCTATATTCCATATTCATTATTATGTATTCTATATTCTAAATTCTGTGTTCCTCATTCAATATTCTATATTCTGGAGTCTATATTCTCTTTTCTATATTCAATATTCTATGTTCTTCAGTCTAAATTCTAAATTCTATATTCAGTATTATGTATTCTATATTCTAAATTCTGTGTTCTGTGTTCTATGTTCAAAATTATATATTCATTATACTGTATTTAATATTCTATATTCTATGTTCTCAATTTCATGTTATGAATTTTGGGTTGTGTATTCTGTTTTCCATAATCTGTATTTTGTTTTCTAAATTCTATATTCTGTATTCTATATTCTGCTTTCCGTATTATATATTGTATATTCTGTGTTCTACATTCTATATTCTAAATTCTATATTCAGTATTCTGTATTCTATATTGTAAATTCTGTGTTCTGCATTCCAAGTTATAAATTTTATATTAAGTATCCTGTATACTATATTCTAAATTCTGTGTTGTACATTCTATTTTCAAAATTCTAATTTCAGAATTCTTTATTCTATATTCTAAATTCTGTATTCAGCATTCAATATTCTAAATTCTGTGTTCTATATTCTCTGTTCTCTATTCTATATTGTGTGTTCAATCTATATTCTACATACTATATTTTGCATTCTGTGTTCCATATTCTAAATTCTGAGTTCTTAATTTTAATTCTAATTTCTATATTCAGTATTCTGTTTTCTATATTCTATTTTCTGTTTTCTGCATTCCATGTTCTAAATGCTAGTTTCAGAATTCTATATTCTATATTCTAAATTCTGTGTTCTTCATTCCATGTTCTATATTCTATTTTTAGTATTCTATATTCTTTATCCAAAATTCTGTGTTCTGCATTCCATGTTCTAAATTCTGGGTTCTGTATTCTGTTTTCCATATTCTATATTCTGTGTTCTAAATTCTATATACTGTATTGTATATTCTGCATTCCGTATTCTATATTCTATATTCTGTGTTCTTCATTATATATTTTAAATCCTATATTCACTATTCCGTATTCTATATTCTAAATTCTGTGTTCGGCATTCCATTATTAAATTCTAAGTTCTATATTCTCTTTTTTATATTCTTTATTTTGTGTTCAACATTCTATATTCAACATTCTATATTCTGCATTCATTTTCTATATTCTATGTTCTGTGTTCTATATTCTGTATTCTAAATTCTATATTCAGTATTCTGTATTCTATATTCTGAATTCTCAGTTTTACATTCTATATTCGAAATTCTAAACTCAGTATTCTGTATTCTATAGTCTAAATTCTGTGTCCTGCATTCCATGTTCTAAATTCTAGCTTCTCTATTCTCTATTCTCTATTCTATATTTTGTGTTCTTCAAGCTATATTCCACATTCTTTATTCGGCATTCCATATACTATATTCTATATTCTGTGTTTTACATTCTATATTCTAAATTCTATATTCAGTATTCTCTATTCTATAATCTAAAATGTGTGTTCTGCATTTCATGTTCAAAATTCTGTGTTCTATATTCTCTACTCTATTCAATTTTGTGTGTTTTTCATTCTATAATCTACATACTATAGTCTGCATTCCGTATTGTATATTCAATATTATGTGTTCTTCATTCTATATACTAAATTCTATATTCTGTATTCTATATTCTACATTATAAATTCTGTGTTCTGCATTCCATGTTCTAAAATCTGGGTTCTATATTCTCTTTCTATATTCTGTATTCTGTGTTCTTCATTCTATATTCTAAATTCTATATTCAGTATTCTGTGTTCTATAGTCTAAATTCTGTGTTCTGCATTCTATGTTCTAAATTCTATATTCTGTATTCTGTGTCGTAGATTCTAAATTCTGTGTTCTGCATTCCATGTTCTAAATTCTGAGTTCTATACTCTCTATTCTTTATTCTGTGTTCTACATTCTATATTCTTTATTCTATATTCTGCATTCCATATTCTATATTCTATATTCTGTGTTCTACATTCTATATTCTAAATTCAATATTCAGTATTCTGTGTTCTATATTCTAAATTCTGTGTTCTGCATTCCATGTTCTAAATTCTGGGTTCTATACACTGTATTCTATGTTCTTTGTTCTACATTCTATATTCTGTAGTCTATATTCTGCATTCCGTATACTATATTCTATATTCTGTGTTCTACATTCTATATTCTAAATTCTATATTCAGTATTTTTTATTCTATATTCTAAATTCTATGTACTGCATTTCATGTTCTAAATTCTATATTCATTATTCTGTATTCTATAATCTAAATTCTGTGTTCTTCATTCCACGTTCTATATTCTGGGTTCTATATTCTCTACTCTATTTTATATTGTGTGTTCTTCATTCTATATTCTACACACTATATTCTGCATTCCGTATTCTATATTCTATATTATGTGTTCTACATTCTATATTCTAAATTCTATATTCTGTATTCTGTATTCTAAATTCTGAATTCTGTGTTCTGCATTCTATGTTCAAAATTATATATTCATCATTCTGTATTTAATATTCTAAATTCTGTGTTCTAAATTCCACGTTATAAATTCTGTATTCTGAATTCTGTATTCCATATTCTATATTCTGTGTTCTAAATTCTATATTCTGTATTCTATATTCTGCATTCCGTATTATATATTGTATATTCTGTGTTCTACATCCTATATTCAAATTCTATATTCAGTATTCTATATTCTATATTCTAAATTCTGTGTTATGCATTCCAAGTTCTAAATTCTATATTAAGTATCCTGTATACTATATTCTAAATTCTATGTACTGCATTTCATGTTCTAAATTCTATATTCATTATTCTGTATTCTATAATCGAAATTCTGTGTCCTGCATTCCATGTTCTATATTCTGGATTCTGTATTCTGTTTTTCATATTCTATATTCTTTGTTCTATATTCTATATACTGTATTCTATATTCTGCATTCCGTATTCTATATTGTATATTCTGTGTTCTTCATTATATATTCTAAATTGTATATACACTATTCCGTATTATATATTCTAAATTCTGTGTTCGGCATTCCATTACTATATACTAAGTTCTATATTCTATTTTTTATATTATTTTTTTGTGTTCTTCATTCTATATTCTACAATCAATATTCTGCATTCATTTTCTATATTCTATGTTCTGTGTTCTATATTCTGTATTCTAAGTTCTATATTCAGTATTCTGTATTCTATATTCTGAATTCTCAGTTCTACATTCTATATTCAAAATTCTAAATTCAGTATTCTGTATTCTATATTCTAAATTCAGTATCCTGCATTCCATTTTCTGAATTCTGGCTTCTCTATTCTCTATTCTCTATTCTATATTTTGTGTTCTTCATTCAATATTCCACATTCTATATTCTGCATTCCATATACTATATTCTATATTCTGTGTTTTACATTCTATATTCTAAATTCTATATTAAGTATTCTGTATTATATAATCTAAATTCTGTATTCTGCATTCCATGTTCTAAATTCTGAGTTCTACATTCTCTTCTCTATTCTATATTTTGTGTTTATCATTCTATATTCTACATACTATATTCTGCATTCCGTATTCTATATTCCATACTATATGCTCTACATTCTGTATTCTAAACTCTATATTCAGTATTTAGTATTCTATATTCTAATTTCTGTGTTCTGCATTATATGTTCTAAATTCAATATTCAGGATTCTGTATTCTATTTTCTAAATTCTGTGTTATGCATTCCATGTTCTAAATTATGGATTGTATATTCTCTATGCTATATTCTATATTCTGTGTTCAAAATTCTATATTCAAAATTCCTTGTTCAGTATTCTGTATTCTATATTCTAAATTCTGTGTTCATCATTCTATGTTCTGCATTCTATATTCATTATTCTGTATTGTATATTCTAAACTTTGGGTTCTGCAATCCATATTCTAAATTCTGGGTTCTGAATTCTGTTTTCCATGTTCTATATTCTTGTTCTACATTCTATGTTCTGTATTCTATATTCTGCATTCCGAATACTACATTCTATATTCTGTGTTCTACATTCTACATTCTAAATTCTATATTAGGTATTCATATTCTATATACTAAATTCTGTGTTCTGCATTCCATGTGCTAAACTCTGGATTCTATATTCTCTATTCTGTATTCTGTGTTCTACATTCTATATTCTAAATTCTATATTCAGTATTCTGTATTGTATGTTCTATATTCTGTGTTTTGCATTCCATGTTCTAAATTCATCGTTCTACATTGTCTATTGTATATTGTGTATAGTGTGTTCTTCATTCTATACTCTACATATTTTATTTTGCATTCCGTACACTATATTATATCTTCTGTGTTCTAAATACTTAATTCTAAATTATATATTCAGTATTCTATATTCTGTATACTAAATTCGGTGTTCTGCATTATATGCTCTAAATTCCATATTCAGTATTCTATATTCTAGTTTCGAAATTCAGTGTTCTGCATATCATGTTCTAAATACTGGATTCAGTATTCTAAATTCTGTGTTCTACATTCTATATTCTAAATTCTATATTCAGTATTCTGTATTGTATTGTCTATATTTTGTGTTCTGCAATCCATGTTATAAATTCTGGGTTTTCTATTCTGTTTTCCATATTCTATACTCTGTGTTCTACATTCTATATTCTGCATTCCGAATTCTATATTATATATTCTGTGTTTTACATTGTTTATTCTAAATTCTATATTCAGTATTCTGTATTCTATATTCTAAATTCGGTGTCCTGCATTCCATGTTCTAAATTCTGGGTTCTATATTCTCTGTTCTACTTTCTATATTCAAAATTCTATATTCAGTATTCTGTATTCTAAATTCTAAATTCTGTGTTCTGCATTCCATGTTCTAAATTCTATATTCAGTATATTCTATTCTATATTCTTAATTCTGTGTTCTACATTCCATGCTATAAATTCTGTATTCTGTATTCTGTATTACATATTCTTTATTCTGTGTTCTAAATTCTATATTCTGTATTCTATATTCTGCATTCCGTATTACATATTGCATATTCTTTGTTCTACATTCTGTATTCTATATTTTATATTCAGTATTCTGTATTCTATATTCTAAATTCTGTGTTATGCATTCCAAGTTCTAAATCCTATATTAAGTATCCTGTATACTATATCCTATATTCTGTGTTCTACATTCTATGTTCAAAATTCTATATTCAGAATTCGGTATTCTATATTCTAAATTCTGTGTTCAGCATTCCATACTCTAAATTCTGTTTTATATATTCCCTATTTTCTATTCTATATTGTGTTCTTCATTCTATACTCTACATACTATATTTTGCATTCCGATTCTATATTCTAAATTCTGAGTTCTTAATTTTAATTCTAAATTCTATATTCAGTATTCTGTTTTCTATATTATAAATTCTGTGTTCTGCAATCCATGTTCTAAATTCTTTGTTCTGTATTCTGTTTTCCATATTCTATATTCTTTGTTCTACATTCTATATACTGTTTTCTATATTCTGCATTCCGTATTCTATATTCTATATTCTGTGTTCTTCATTATATATTCTAAATTGTATATACACTATTTCATATTCTATATTCTAAATTCTGTGTTCGGCATTCCATTACTAATTTCTAAGTTCTATATTCTACTTTTTATATTCTTTATTTTGTGTTCTTCATTCTATATTCTACAATTTATATTCTGCCTTCATTTTCTATATTCTATGTTCTGTGTTCTATATTCTGTATTCTAAATTCTATATTCAGTATTCTGTATTCTATATTCTGAATTCTCTGTTCTACATTCTATATTCAAAATTCTAAATTCAGGATTCTGTATTCTATATTCTAAATTCTGTGTTATGATTTCCATGTTCTAAATTCTGAATTCTATATACTCTATGCTATATTCTATATTCTGTGTTCTACATTCTATATTCTAAATTCTGTATTCAGTATTCTGTATTCTATATTCTGAATTCTCCGTTCTACATTCTATATTCAAAATTCTAAATTCAGTATTCTGTATTCTATATTCTATATACTGTGTTCTGCATTCCATGATCTAAATTCTGACTTCTTTATTGTCCTTTATATATTCTATAATTTGTGTTGTTCTTACTATATTCCATATTCTATATTCTGCATTTCGCATTCTATGTTATATATTCTGTGTTTTACATTCTATATTCGAAATTCTATATTCAGTATTCTATATTCTATAATCTAAATTCTGTGTTCTGCATTCCATTTTCTATATTCTGTGTTTTATAATCTGTACTCTATTCTATATAGTGTGTTTTTCATTCTATATTCTACATACTATTGTCTGCATTCAGTATTCTATATTCTATATTGTGTGATCTACATTCTATAATTTAAATACTATATTCGGTATTCTGTATTCTATATTCTAAATTTTGTGTTCTGCATTCCATGTTATAATTTCCGGTTTCTACATTCTCAATTCTATATTCTATATTCTGTGTTCTACATTATATATTCTAAATTCTATATTTTGTATTTATACTCTATATTCAAAATTCTATGTTCTGCATTCCATGTTCTAAATTCGATATTAAGTATTCAGTATTCTGTATTCTAAATTCCGTGTTCTGCATTTATGTTCTAAATACTATATTCAGTGTTCTGTATTCTATTTTCTAAATTCTGTGTTCTACATTCCATGTTCTAAATTCTTTTTCTATATTCTCTATTATATATTCTATATTCTGTGTTCTTCATTTTATACCCTTCATAATATATTTTGCCTTCCGTATTGTATATTCTAAATTTTGAATTCTAAATTCTGAATTCTAAATTCTATATTCAGTATTCTGTTTTCTATATTCTAAATTCTGTGTTCTGCATTCCATGTTCTATATTCTATTTTCAGTATTCTATATTCTAAATTCTGTGTTCTGCATTCTATGTTCTAAATTCTATATTCAGTATTCTGTATTGTATATTCTAAATTCTGTGTTTGCATCCCATGTTCTAAATTCTGGATTCTATATTTTTGATTCTATATTCTATATTCTGTGTTCTACTTTATATATTCTAAATTCTATATTCAGTATTCTGTTTTCTATAGTCTAAAATCTGTGTTCTGCATTCTATGTTCTAATTTGTATATTCAGTGTTCTGTATTCTATATTCTAAATTCTGTGTTCTGAATTCCATGTTCTAAATTCTGGGTTCTATATTCTCTAATCTATATTCTATATTCTGTGTTCTACATTCTATATTCTAAATTCTATATTCAGTATTCTGTATCCTATATTCTAAATTGTGTGTTTTGCTTTCCAAATTCTTAATTCTATATTCCGTATTCTGTATTCTATATTCTATATTCTGTGTTCTACATTCTATATTCTAAATTCTATATTCAGTATTCTGTATCCTATATTCTAAATTCTGTGTTTTGCTTTCCAAATTCTTAATTCTATATTCCGTATTCTGTATTCTATATTCTATATTCTGTGTTCTACATTCTATATTCTAAATTCTATGTTCTGCATTCCATGTTCTATATTCTTTATTCAGTATTCTGTATTATATATTCTAAATCCTGTGTTCTGCATTCCGTGTTCTAAATTCTTGTTTCTATATTCTCTATACTATATTCTATATCCTGTGTTCTAAATTCTGCATTCTAAATTCTATATTCAGCATTCTGTATTCTATATTCTATATTGTGTGTTCTTCATTCTATTCTCTACATACTATATTTTGCATTCCGTATTCTATATTCTATATTCTGTGTTCTACATTTTACATTCTAAATCCTTTATTCAGTATTCTGTATTCTATAGTCTAAATTCTGTCTTCTGCATTCAATATTCTATATTCCATATTCATTATTATGTATTCTATATTCTAAATTCTGTGTTCCTCATTCAATATTCTATATTCTGGAGTCTATATTCTCTTTTCTATATTCAATATTCTATGTTCTTCAGTCTAAATTCTAAATTCTATATTCAGTATTATGTATTCTATATTCTAAATTCTGTGTTCTGTGTTCTATGTTCAAAATTATATATTCATTATACTGTATTTAATATTCTATATTCTATGTTCTCAATTTCATGTTATAAATTTTGGGTTCTGTATTCTGTTTTCCATAATCTGTATTTTGTTTTCTAAATTCTATATTCTGTATTCTATATTCTGCTTTCCGTATTATATATTGTATATTCTGTGTTCTACATTCTATATTCTAAATTCTATATTCAGTATTCTGTATTCTATATTGTAAATTCTGTGTTCTGCATTCCAAGTTATAAATTTTATATTAAGTATCCTGTATACTATATTCTAAATTCTGTGTTGTACATTCTATTTTCAAAATTCTAATTTCAGAATTCTTTATTCTATATTCTAAATTCTGTATTCAGCATTCAATATTCTAAATTCTGTGTTCTATATTCTCTGTTCTCTATTTTATATTGTGTGTTCAATCTATATTCTACATACTATATTTTGCATTCTGTATTCCATATTCTAAATTCTGAGTTCTTAATTTTAATTCTAATTTCTATATTCAGTATTCTGTTTTCTATATTCTATTTTCTGTTTTCTGCATTCCATGTTCTAAATGCTAGTTTCAGAATTCTATATTCTATATTCTAAATTCTGTGTTCTTCATTCCATGTTCTATATTCTATTTTCAGTATTCTATAATCTTTATCCAAAATTCTGTGTTCTGCATTCCATGTTCTAAATTCTGGGTTCTGTATTCTGTTTTCCATATTCTATATTCTGTGTTCTAAATTCTATATACTGTATTGTATATTCTGCATTCCGTATTCTATATTCTATATTCTGTGTTCTTCATTATATATTTTAAATCCTATATTCACTATTCCGTATTCTATATTCTAAATTCTGTGTTCGGCATTCCATTATTAAATTCTAAGTTCTATATTCTCTTTTTTATATTCTTTATTTTGTGTTCAACATTCTATATTCAACATTCTATATTCTGCATTCATTTTCTATATTCTATGTTCTGTGTTCTATATTCTCTATTCTAAATTCTATATTCAGTATTCTGTATTCTATATTCTGAATTCTCAGTTTTACATTCTATATTCGAAACTCTAAACTCAGTATTCTGTATTCTATAGTCTAAATTCTGTGTCCTGCATTCCATGTTCTAAATTCTAGCTTCTCTATTCTCTATTCTCTATTCTATATTTTGTGTTCTTCAAGCTATATTCCACATTCTATATTCGGCATTCCATATACTATATTCTATATTCTGTGTTTTACATTCTATATTCTAAATTCTATATTCAGTATTCTCTATTCTATAATCTAAAATGTGTGTTCTGCATTTCATGTTCAAAATTCTGTGTTCTATATTCTCTACTCTATTCAATTTTGTGTGTTTTTCATTCTATAATCTACATACTATAGTCTGCATTCCGTATTGTATATTCAATATTATGTGTTCTTCATTCTATATACTAAATTCTATATTCTGTATTCTATATTCTACATTATAAATTCTGTGTTCTGCATTCCATGTTCTAAAATCTGGGTTCTATATTCTCTTTCTATATTCTGTATTCTGTGTTCTTCATTCTATATTCTAAATTCTATATTCAGTATTCTGTGTTCTATATTCTAAATTCTGTGTTCTGCATTCTATGTTCTAAATTCTATATTCTGTATTCTGTGTCGTATATTCTAAATTCTGTGTTCTGCATTCCATGTTCTAAATTCTGAGTTCTATACTCTCTATTCTTTATTCTGTGTTCTACATTCTATATTCTTTATTCTATATTCTGCATTCCATATTCTATATTCTATATTCTGTGTTCTACATTCTATATTCTAAATTCAATATTCAGTATTCTGTGTTCTATATTCTAAATTCTGTGTTCTGCATTCCATGTTCTAAATTCTGGGTTCTATACACTGTATTCTATGTTCTTTGTTCTACATTCTATATTCTGTAGTCTATATTCTGCATTCCGTATACTATATTCTATATTCTGTGTTCTACATTCTATATTCTAAATTCTATATTCAGTATTTTTTATTCTATATTCTAAATTCTATGTACTGCATTTCATGTTCTAAATTCTATATTCATTATTCTGTATTCTATAATCTAAATTCTGTGTTCTTCATTCCACGTTCTATATTCTGGGTTCTATATTCTCTACTCTATTTTATATTGTGTGTTCTTCATTCTATATTCTACACACTATATTCTGCATTCCGTATTCTATATTCTATATTATGTGTTCTACATACTATATTCTAAATTCTATATTCTGTATTCTGTATTCTAAATTCTGAATTCTGTGTTCTGCATTCTATGTTCAAAATTATATATTCATCATTCTGTATTTAATATTCTAAATTCTGTGTTCTAAATTCCACGTTATAAATTCTGTATTCTGAATTCTGTATTCCATATTCTATATTCTGTATTCTAAATTCTATATTCTGTATTCTATATTCTGCATTCCATATTATATATTGTATATTCTGTGTTCTACATCCTATATTCAAATTCTATATTCAGTATTCTATATTCTATATTCTAAATTCTGTGTTATGCATTCCAAGTTCTAAATTCTATATTAAGTATCCTGTATACTATATTCTAAATTCTATGTACTGCATTTCATGTTCTAAATTCTATATTCATTATTCTGTATTCTATAATCGAAATTCTGTGTCCTGCATTCCATGTTCTATATTCTGGATTCTGTATTCTGTTTTTCATATTCTATATTCTTTGTTCTATATTCTATATACTGTATTCTATATTCTGCATTCCGTATTCTATATTGTATATTCTGTGTTCTTCATTATATATTCTAAATTGTATATACATTATTCCGTATTCTATATTCTAAATTCTGTGTTCGGCATTCCATTACTATATTCTAAGTTCTATATTCTATTTTTTATATTCTTTATTTTGTGTTCTTCATTCTATATTCTACAATCTATATTCTGCATTCATTTTCTATATTCTATGTTCTGTGTTCTATATTCTGTATTCTAAGTTCTATATTCAGTATTCTGTATTCTATATTCTGAATTCTCAGTTCTACATTCTATATTCAAAATTCTAAATTCAGTATTCTGTATTCTATATGCTAAATTCAGTATCCTGCATTCCATTTCCTGAATTCTGGCTTCTATATTCTCTATTCTCTATTCTATATTTTGTGTTCTTCATTCAATATTCCACATTCTATATTCTGCATTCCATATACTATATTCTCTAGTCTGTGTTTTACATTCTATATTCTAAATTCTATATTAAGTATTCTGTATTATATAATCTAAATTCTGTATTCTGCATTCCATGTTCTAAATTCTGAGTTCTACATTCTCTTCTCTATTCTATATTTTGTGTTTATCATTCTATATTCTACATACTATATTCTGCATTCCGTATTCTATATTCCGTACTATATGCTCTACATTCTGTATTCTAAACTCTATATTCAGTATTTAGTATTCTATATTCTAATTTCTGTGTTCTGCATTATATGTTCTAAATTCAATATTCAGGATTCTGTATTCTATTTTCTAAATTCTGTGTTATGCATTCCATGTTCTAAATTATGGATTGTATATTCTCTATGCTATATTCTATATTCTGTGTTCAAAATTCTATATTCAAAATCCCTTGTTCAGTATTCTGTATTCTATATTCTAAATTCTGTGTTCATCATTCTATGTTCTGCATTCTATATTCATTATTCTGTATTGTATATTCTAAATTTTGTGTTCTGCAATCCATATTCTAAATTCTGGGTTCTGAATTCTGTTTTCCATGTTCTATATTCTTGTTCTACATTCTATGTTCTGTATTCTATATTCTGCATTCCGAATTCTACATTCTATATTCTGTGTTCTACATTCTACATTCTAAATTCTATATTAGGTATTCATATTCTATATACTAAATTCTGTGTTCTGCATTCCATCTGCTAAACTCTGGATTCTATATTCTCTATTCTGTATTCTGTGTTCTACATACTATATTCTAAATTCTATATTCAGTATTCTGTATTGAATGTTCTAAATTCTGTGTTCTCCATTCCATGTTCTATATTCTCAATTCTATATTCTATATTCTGTGTTCTATATTATATATTCTAAATTCTATATTCAGTATTCTTTATTCTATATTCTAAACTCTGTGTTCTGCATTCCATGTTCTAAATTCCATATTCCGTATTCTGTATTCTATATTCTAAATTCTGTGTTCTGCATTTTATGTTCAAAATTCTTTATTCAGTGTTCTGTATTCTATTTTCTAAATTCTGTGTTCTACAAACCATGTTCTAAATTCTGGATTCTATATTCTCTATTCTATATTGTGTGTTCTTCATTCTATACTCTACATACTATATTTTGCATTCCGTATCCTATATTCTAAATTTTGAGTTCTAAATTCTAAATCCTAAATTCTATATTCAGTATTCTGTTTTCAATATTCTAAACTCTGTGTTCTGTGTTCCATGTTCTATATTCTATTTTCAGTATTCTATACTCCATATTCTAAATTTTGTGTTCTTCATTCTAGTTCAAATTTCTATATTCAGTACTCTGTATTGTATAATCTAAATTCTGTGTTTGCATCACATATTCTAAATTCTGGATTCTATATTTTCGATTCTATATTCTATATTCTGTGTTCTGCATTCTATATTGTGTATTCTATATTCTGCATTCCGTATTCTATATTCTATATTCTGTGTTCTACATTCTATATTCTAAATTCTATATTCAGTATTATGTATTGTATATTCTAAATTCTGTGTTTGAGTCCCATGTTCTAAATTCTGGATTCTATATTTTCGATTCTATATTCTGTGTTCTGCATTCTATATTCTATATTCTATATCTGCATTCCGTATTCTATATTCTATATTCTGTGTTCTACATTCTATAATCTAAATTCTATATTCAGTATTCTGTTTTCTATATTCTAAACTCTGTTTTCTGCATTTCATGATCTAAATTCTGAGTTCTCTAGTCTCTATTCTCTATTCTATATTCTGTGTTCTGCATTCTATTTTCTAAACTCTATATTCAGTATTCTTTATTCTATATTCTAAATTCTATGTTCTGCATTCCATGTTCTATATACTATATTCAGTATTCTGTATTCTATATTCTAAATTCTGTGTTCTGCATTATATGTTCTAAATTCTATATACAGTATTCTGTATTCTATTTCCTAAATTCTGTGTTCTGCATTCCATGTTCTAAATTCTGGGTTCTATATACTCTATTCTATATTCTATAGTGTTTGTTCTTCATTCCATATTCTACATACTAAATTTTGCATTCCGTATTCTATATTCTAAATTCTGTGTTCTAAATTCTAAATTCAAAATTCTATATTCAGTATTCTGTTTTCTATATTCTAAACTCTGTTTTCTGCATTTCATGATCTAAATTCTGAGTTCTCTAGTCTCTATTCTCTATTCTATATTCTGTGTTCTGCATTCTATTTTCTAAATTCTATATTCAGTATTCTGTATTCTATATTCTAAATTCTGTGTTCTGCATTCCAACTTCTTAAATCTATGTACAGTATTCTGTATTCTATAATCTATATTCTGTGTACTACATTCTATAATCTGTATTCTATATTCAGAATTATGTATTCTATATACTAAATTCTGTGTTCAGCATTCCATTTCTTAATAAAGGGTTCTATATTCCCTTTTATATATTCTATATTTTGTGTTCTTCATTCTATATTCCAAATTCCAATTTCTGCATTCCATATTCCATATTCTATATTCTGTGTTCTACATTCTATATTCTAAATTCTATATTCTGTATTGTGTATTCTATATTTAATTCTGTGTTCTGCATTTTATGTTCTAAATCCTGGGTTCTATATTCTGTATACTATATTCTATACTCTGTGTTCTACATTCTATATTCTAAACTCTATATTCAGTATTCTTTATTCTATATTCTAAATTCTATGTTCTGCATTCCATGTTCTATATACTATATTCAGTATTCTGTATTCTATATTCTAAATTCTGTGTTCTGCATTATATGTTCTAAATTCTATATACAGTATTCTGTATTCTATTTCCTAAATTCTGTGTTCTGCATTCCATGTTCTAAATTCTGGGTTCTATATACTCTATTCTATATTCTATAGTGTTTGTTCTTCATTCCATATTCTACATACTAAATTTTGCATTCCGTATTCTATATTCTAAATTCTGTGTTCTAAATTCTAAATTCAAAATTCTATATTCAGTATTCTGTTTTCTATATTCTAAATCCTGTGTTCTGCATTCCATGTTCTATATTATATTTTCAGTATTCTATATTCTATATCTAAATTCTGTGTTCTACATTCTATGTTCTAAATTCTATATTCAGTATTATGTATTATGTATTCTAAATTCTGTGTTTGCATTCCATGTTCTAAATACTGGATTCTATATTCTGTATTCTGTGTTCTACATTCTATATTCTAAATTCTATATTTAGTATTCTGTATTCTATTTTCTAAATTCTGTGTTGTGCATTCCATGTTCTAATTTCTATATTCAGTATTCTCTATTCTGTATTATAATTCTGTGTTCTACTTTCAATGATCTAAATTCTATATTCAGTAATCTGTATTCTATATTCTAAATTCTGTGTTCTGCATTCCATGTTCTAAATTCTGTGTCCTATATTCTCTATTCTATGTTCTAAATTCTATATTTAGTATTCAGTATTATATATTCTAAATTCTGTGTTCTGCATTCCATGTTCTAAATTCTTGGTTCTATATTCTCTACACTATACTATATTTTATGTATTTCATTCTATATTCTACATACTATATGCTGCATTCCGTTTTATATATGTTATATTATGTGTTCTACATTCTGTATTCTAAATTCTATATTCTGTATTCTGTATTCTATATTCTAAATTCTGTGTTCTGCATTTCATGTTCTAAATCCTGGGTTCTATATTCTCTATTCTATATTCTGTGTTCTGTGTTCTACATTCTATATTATAAATTCTATATTCAGTATTCTTTATTCTATGTTCTAAATTCTATGTTCTGCATTCTATGTTCTATATTCTATATTCAGTATTCTGTATTCTATATTCTAAATTCTGTGTTCTGCATTCCATGTTCTATATTCTGGGTTCTATATACTCTATTCTATATTCTATATTGTGTGTTCTTCATTCCATAATCAACATACTAAATTTTGCATTCCGTATCCTATATTCTAAATTCTGTGTTCTAAATTCTAAATTCTAAATTTTATATTCAGTATTCTGTTTTCTATATCCTAAATTCTGTGTTCTGCATTCCATGTTCTATATTCTAATTTCAGTATTCTATATTCTATATCTAAATTCTGTGTTCTGCATTCTATGATCTAAATTCTATATTCAGTATTCTGTATTCTATATTCTAAATTCTGTGTTCCTCATTCAATATTCTATATTCTGGGGTCTATATTCTCTTTTCTATATTCAATATTCTATGTTCTTCAGTCTAAATTCTAAATTCTATATTCAGTATTATGTATTCTATATTCTAAATTCTGTGTTCTGTGTTCTATGTTCAAAATTATATATTCATTATACTGTATTTAATATTCTATATTCTATGTTCTCAATTTCATGTTATAAATTTTGGGTTCTGTATTCTGTTTTCCATAATCTGTATTTTGTTTTCTAAATTCTAAATTCTGTATTCTATATTCTGCTTTCCGTATTATATATTGTATATTCTGTGTTCTACATTCTATATTCTAAATTCTATATTCAGTATTCTGTATTCTAAATTGTAAATTCTGTGTTCTGCATTCCAAGTTATAAATTTTATATTAAGTATCCTGTATACTATATTCTAAATTCTGTGTTGTACATTCTATTTTCAAAATTCTAATTTCAGAATTCTGTATTCTATATTCTAAATTCTGTATTCAGCATTCAATATTCTAAATTCTGTGTTCTATATTCTCTGTTCTCTATTCTATATTGTGTGTTCAATCTATACTCTACATACTATATTTTGCATTCTGTATTCCATATTCTAAATTCTGAGTTCTTAATTTTAATTCTAATTTCTATATTCAGTATTCTGTTTTCTATATTCTATTTTCTGTTTTCTGCATTCCATGTTCTAAATTCTAGTTTCTGAATTCTATATTCTATATTCTAAATTCTGTGTTCTTCATTCCATGTTCTATATTCTATTTTCAGTATTCTATATTCTTTATCCAAAATTCTGTGTTCTGCATTCCATGTTCTAAATTTTGGGTTCTGTATTCTGTTTTCCATATTCTATATGTTGTGTTCTACATTCTATATTCTAAATTCTATATTCAGTATTTTGTATTATATATTTAAATTCTGTGTTCTGCATTCCATTACTAAATTCTAGGTTCTATATTCTCTTTTATATATTCAATATTTTGTGTTCTTAATTCTATATTCTACATTCTATATTCTGCATTCATTTTCCATATTCTATGTTCTGTGTTCTATATTCTGTATTCTAATTCCTATATTCAGTATTCTGTATTCAATATTCTGAATTCGGTGTTCTACATTCTATATTCAATATTCTAAATTCAGTATTCTGTATTCTATATTCTAAATTCTGTATTCTGCATTCCATGATCTAAATTCTGGCTTCTAATTTCTCTTTTATATATTCTATATTTTGTGTTGTTCTTTCTATATTAACATTCTATATTCTGAATACGGTATTCTATATTGAATATTCTGTGTTTTACATTCTATATTCGAAATTCTATATTCAATATTCTGTATTCTATAACCTAAACTCTGTATTCTGCATTCCATGTTCTAAATTCTGGGTTCTATATTCTCTAATCTATTCTATATTGTGTGTTTTTCATTCTATATTCTACATAGTATAGTCTGCATTCCGTATTCTATATTCTATATTATGTGTTCTTCATTCTATATTCTAAATTCTATATTCTCTATTCTGTATTCTATATACTAAATTCTGTGTTCTGCATTCCATGATCTAAATTCTGGGTTCTATATTCTCTTTCTATATTCTATATACTGTTTTCTTCATTCTATTTTCCACATTCTATATTCTGCATTCATTTCTATATTCTATATTCTGTGTTCTATATTCTGTATTCTAATTTCTATATTCAGTATTCTGTATTCTTTATTCTGAACTCTCTATTCTTCATTCTATATTTAAAATTCTAAATTCAGTATTCTGTATTCTATATTCTAAATTCTGTGTTCTGTATTCCATGATCTAAATTCTGGCTTCTATATACTCTTTTATATATTCTATATTTTGTGTTGTTCTTTCTATATTCCACATACTATATAATGCATACGGTATTCTATATTATATATTCTGTGTTTTACATTCTATTTTCGATATTCTATATTCAGTATTCTGTATTCTATAATCTAAACTGTTTGTTCTGCATTCCATGCTCTAAATTCTGGGTTCTATATTCTCTATTCTCTATTCTATATTTTGTGTTCTACATTCTTTATTCTAAATTCTATATTCAGGATTCTTTATTCTATACTCTAAATTTTATGTTCTGCATTCGATGTACTAATTTCTATATTCAGTATTTTGTATTTTATATACTAAATTGCGTGTTCTGCATTCTATGTTCTAAATTCTATATTCAGTATTCTATATTCTATTTTCAATCTTCAGTGTTCGGCATATCATATTCTAAATTCTGTATTTTGTATTCTATATTCTGTGTTGTACATTCAATTTTCTAAATTTTATATTCATTATTCTGTATTCTATATTCTATATTCTGTGTTCTGCATTCCATGATCTAAATTCTGGTTTCTATATTCTCTAAAATATATTCTATATTGTGTGTTCTTCATTCTATATTCCAGATTCAATATTCTGCATTCCGTATTCTACATTCTATATTCTGTGTTCTATATTCTATATTCTAAATTCTATATTCTTTATTCTGTATTCTATAGTCTAAATTCTGTGTTCTGCATTCCATGTTCTATATACTGGGTTGTGTATTCTGTTTTCCATATTCTATATTCTGTGTTCTGCATTCCATTCCTAAATTCTAGGTTCTATATTCTCTTTTATATATTCAATACTTTGTGTTCTGCATTCTATATTCTACATTTTATATTTTGCATTTATTCTCTATATTCTATATTCTGTATTCTAAATTCAATATTCAGTATTCTGTATTCTATATTCTGAATTCTCAGTTCTACATTCTATATTCAAAATTCTAAATTCAGTATTCTGTATTCTATATTCTATATTCTGTGTTCTGCATTCCATGATCTAAATTCTGACTTCTTTATTGTCTTTTATATATTCTATAATTTGTGTTGTTCTTACTATATTCCATATACTATATTCTGTATTTCGTATTCTATGTTATATATTCTGTGTTTTACATTCTATATTCGAAATTCTATATTCAGTATTCTATATTCTATAATCTAAATTCTGTGTTCTGCATTCCATTTTCTATATTCTGTGTTTTATATTCTGTACTCTATTCTATATAGTGTGTTTTTCATTCTATATTCTACATACTATTGTCTGCATTCAGTATTCTATATTCTATATTGTGTGATCTACATTCTATAATTTAAATACTATATTCGGTATTCTGTATTCTATATTCTAAATTTTGTGTTCTGCATTCCATGTTATAATTTCCGGTTTCTACATTCTCAATTCTATATTCTATATTCTGTGTTCTACATTATATATTCTAAATTCTATATTTTGTATTTATATTCTATATTCAAAATTCTATGTTCTGCATTCCATGTTCTAAATTCGATATTAAGTATTCAGTATTCTGTATTCTAAATTCCGTGTTCTGCATTTATGTTCTAAATACTATATTCAGTGTTCTGTATTCTATTTTCTAAATTCTGTGTTCTACATTCCATGTTCTAAATTCTTTTTCTATATTCTCTATTATATATTCTATATTCTGTGTTCTTCATTTTATACTCTTCATAATATATTTTGCCTTCCATATTGTATATTCTAAATTTTGAATTCTAAATTCTGAATTCTAAATTCTATATTCAGTATTCTGTTTTCTATATTCTAAATTCTGTGTTCTGCATTCCATGTTCTATATTCTATTTTCAGTATTCTATATTCTAAATTCTGTGTTCTGCATTCTATGTTCTAAATTCTATATTCAGTATTCTGTATTGTATATTCTAAATTCTGTGTTTGCATCCCATGTTCTAAATTCTGGATTCTATATTTTTGATTCTATATTCTATATTCTGTGTTCTACTTTATATATTCTAAATTCTATATTCAGTATTCTGTTTTCTATAGTCTAAAATCTGTGTTCTGCATTCTATGTTCTAATTTGTATATTCAGTCTTCTGTATTCTATATTCTAAATTCTGTGTTCTGAATTCCATGTTCTAAATTCTGGGTTCTATATTCTCTAATCTATATTCTATATTCTGTGTTCTACATTCTATATTCTAAATTCTATATTCAGTATTCTGTATCCTATATTCTAAATTGTGTGTTTTGCTTTCCAAATTCTTAATTCTATATTCCGTATTCTGTATTCTATATTCTATATTCTGTGTTCTACATTCTATATTCTAAATTCTATATTCAGTATTCTGTATCCTATATTCTAAATTCTGTGTTTTGCTTTCCAAATTCTTAATTCTATATTCCGTATTCTGTATTCTATATTCTATATTCTGTGTTCTACATTCTATATTCTAAATTCTATGTTCTGCATTCCATGTTCTATATTCTTTATTCAGTATTCTGTATTATATATTCTAAATCCTGTGTTCTGCATTCCGTGTTCTAAATTCTTGTTTCTATATTCTCTATACTATATTCTATATCCTGTGTTCTAAATTCTGCATTCTAAATTCTATATTCAGCATTCTGTATTCTATATTCTATATTGTGTGTTCTTCATTCTATTCTCTACATACTATATTTTGCATTCCGTATTCTATATTCTATATTCTGTGTTCTACATTTTACATTCTAAATCCTTTATTCAGTATTCTGTATTCTATAGTCTAAATTCTGTCTTCTGCATTCAATATTCTATATTCCATATTCATTATTATGTATTCTATATTCTAAATTCTGTGTTCCTCATTCAATATTCTATATTCTGGAGTCTATATTCTCTTTTCTATATTCAATATTCTATGTTCTTCAGTCTAAATTCTAAATTCTATATTCAGTATTATGTATTCTATATTCTAAATTCTGTGTTCTGTGTTCTATGTTCAAAATTATATATTCATTATACTGTATTTAATATTCTATATTCTATGTTCTCAATTTCATGTTATAAATTTTGGGTTCTGTATTCTGTTTTCCATAATCTGTATTTTGTTTTCTAAATTCTATATTCTGTATTCTATATTCTGCTTTCCGTATTATATATTGTATATTCTGTGTTCTACATTCTATATTCTAAATTCTATATTCAGTATTCTGTATTCTATATTGTAAATTCTGTGTTCTGCATTCCAAGTTATAAATTTTATATTAAGTATCCTGTATACTATATTCTAAATTCTGTGTTGTACATTCTATTTTCAAAATTCTAATTTCAGAATTCTTTATTCTATATTCTAAATTCTGTATTCAGCATTCAATATTCTAAATTCTGTGTTCTATATTCTCTGTTCTCTATTCTATATTGTGTGTTCAATCTATATTCTACATACTATATTTTGCATTCTGTGTTCCATATTCTAAATTCTGAGTTCTTAATTTTAATTCTAATTTCTATATTCAGTATTCTGTTTTCTATATTCTATTTTCTGTTTTCTGCATTCCATGTTCTAAATGCTAGTTTCAGAATTCTATATTCTATATTCTAAATTCTGTGTTCTTCATTCCATGTTCTATATTCTATTTTCAGTATTCTATATTCTTTATCCAAAATTCTGTGTTCTGCATTCCATGTTCTAAATTCTGGGTTCTGTATTCTGTTTTCCATATTCTATATTCTGTGTTCTAAATTCTATATACTGTATTGTATATTCTGCATTCCGTATTCTATATTCTATATTCTGTGTTCTTCATTATATATTTTAAATCCTATATTCACTATTCCGTATTCTATATTCTAAATTCTGTGTTCGGCATTCCATTATTAAATTCTAAGTTCTATATTCTCTTTTTTATATTCTTTATTTTGTGTTCAACATTCTATATTCAACATTCTATATTCTGCATTCATTTTCTATATTCTATGTTCTGTGTTCTATATTCTCTATTCTAAATTCTATATTCAGTATTCTGTATTCTATATTCTGAATTCTCAGTTTTACATTCTATATTCGAAATTCTAAACTCAGTATTCTGTATTCTATAGTCTAAATTCTGTGTCCTGCATTCCACGTTCTAAATTCTAGCTTCTCTATTCTCTATTCTCTATTCTATATTTTGTGTTCTTCAAGCTATATTCCACATTCTATATTCGGCATTCCATATACTATATTCTATATTCTGTGTTTTACATTCTATATTCTAAATTCTATATTCAGTATTCTCTATTCTATAATCTAAAATGTGTGTTCTGCATTTCATGTTCAAAATTCTGTGTTCTATATTCTCTACTCTATTCAATTTTGTGTGTTTTTCATTCTATAATCTACATACTATAGTCTGCATTCCGTATTGTATATTCAATATTATGTGTTCTTCATTCTATATACTAAATTCTATATTCTGTATTCTATATTCTACATTATAAATTCTGTGTTCTGCATTCCATGTTCTAAAATCTGGGTTCTATATTCTTTTTCTATATTCTGTATTCTGTGTTCTTCATTCTATATTCTAAATTCTATATTCAGTATTCTGTGTTCTATAGTCTAAATTCTGTGTTCTGCATTCTATGTTCTAAATTCTATATTCTGTATTCTGTGTCGTATATTCTAAATTCTGTGTTCTGCATTCCATGTTCTAAATTCTGAGTTCTATACTCTCTATTCTTTATTCTGTGTTCTACATTCTATATTCTTTATTCTATATTCTGCATTCCATATTCTATATTCTATATTCTGTGTTCTACATTCTATATTCTAAATTCAATATTCAGTATTCTGTGTTATATATTCTAAATTCTGTGTTCTGCATTCCATGTTCTAAATTCTGGGTTCTATACACTGTATTCTATGTTCTTTGTTCTACATTCTATATTCTGTAGTCTATATTCTGCATTCCGTATACTATATTCTATATTCTGTGTTCTACATTCTATATTCTAAATTCTATATTCAGTATTTTTTATTCTATATTCTAAATTCTATGTACTGCATTTCATGTTCTAAATTCTATATTCATTATTCTGTATTCTATAATCTAAATTCTGTGTTCTTCATTCCACGTTCTATATTCTGGGTTCTATATTCTCTACTCTATTTTATATTGTGTGTTCTTCATTCTATATTCTACACACTATATTCTGCATTCCGTATTCTATATTCTGTATTATGTGTTCTACATTCTATATTCTAAATTCTATATTCTGTATTCTGTATTCTAAATTCTGAATTCTGTGTTCTGCATTCTATGTTCAAAATTATATATTCATCATTCTGTATTTAATATTCTAAATTCTGTGTTCTAAATTCCACGTTATAAATTCTGTATTCTGAATTCTGTATTCCATATTCTATATTCTGTGTTCTAAATTCTATATTCTGTATTCTATATTCTGCATTCCGTATTATATATTGTATATTCTGTGTTCTACATCCTATATTCAAATTCTATATTCAGTATTCTATATTCTATATTCTAAATTCTGTGTTATGCATTCCAAGTTCTAAATTCTATATTAAGTATCCTGTATACTATATTCTAAATTCTATGTACTGCATTTCATGTTCTAAATTCTATATTCATTATTCTGTATTCTATAATCGAAATTCTGTGTCCTGCATTCCATGTTCTATATTCTGGATTCTGTATTCTGTTTTTCATATTCTATATTCTTTGTTCTATATTCTATATACTGTATTCTATATTCTGCATTCCGTATTCTATATTGTATATTCTGTGTTCTTCATTATATATTCTAAATTGTATATACACTATTCCGTATTCTATATTCTAAATTCTGTGTTCGGCATTCCATTACTATATACTAAGTTCTATATTCTATTTTTTATATTCTTTTTTTGTGTTCTTCATTCTATATTCTACAATCAATATTCTGCATTCATTTTCTATATTCTATGTTCTGTGTTCTATATTCTGTATTCTAAGTTCTATATTCAGTATTCTGTATTCTATATTCTGAATTCTCAGTTCTACATTCTATATTCAAAATTCTAAATTCAGTATTCTGTATTCTATATTCTAAATTCAGTATCCTGCATTCCATTTTCTGAATTCTGGCTTCTATATTCTCTATTCTCTATTCTATATTTTGTGTTCTTCATTCAATATTCCACATTCTATATTCTGCATTCCATATACTATATTCTATATTCTGTGTTTTACATTCTATATTCTAAATTCTATATTAAGTATTCTGTATTATATAATCTAAATTCTGTATTCTGCATTCCATGTTCTAAATTCTGAGTTCTACATTCTCTTCTCTATTCTATATTTTGTGTTTATCATTCTATATTCTACATACTATATTCTGCATTCCGTATTCTATATTCCATACTATATGCTCTACATTCTGTATTCTAAACTCTATATTCAGTATTTAGTATTCTATATTCTAATTTCTGTGTTCTGCATTATATGTTCTAAATTCAATATTCAGGATTCTGTATTCTATTTTCTAAATTCTGTGTTATGCATTCCATGTTCTAAATTATGGATTGTATATTCTCTATGCTATATTCTATATTCTGTGTTCAAAATTCTATATTCAAAATTCCTTGTTCAGTATTCTGTATTCTATATTCTAAATTCTGTGTTCATCATTCTATGTTCTGCATTCTATATTCATTATTCTGTATTGTATATTCTAAACTTTGGGTTCTGCAATCCATATTCTAAATTCTGGGTTCTGAATTCTGTTTTCCATGTTCTATATTCTTGTTCTACATTCTATGTTCTGTATTCTATATTCTGCATTCCGAATACTACATTCTATATTCTGTGTTCTACATTCTACATTCTAAATTCTATATTAGGTATTCATATTCTATATACTAAATTCTGTGTTCTGCATTCCATGTGCTAAACTCTGGATTCTATATTCTCTATTCTGTATTCTGTGTTCTACATTCTATATTCTAAATTCTATATTCAGTATTCTGTATTGTATGTTCTATATTCTGTGTTTTGCATTCCATGTTCTAAATTCATCGTTCTACATTGTCTATTGTATATTCTGTATAGTGTGTTCTTCATTCTATACTCTACATATTTTATTTTGCATTCCGTACACTATATTATATCTTCTGTGTTCTAAATACTTAATTCTAAATTATATATTCAGTATTCTATATTCTGTATACTAAATTCGGTGTTCTGCATTCTATGCTCTAAATTCCATTTTCTGTATTCTATATTCTAGTTTCGAAATTCAGTGTTCTGCATATCATGTTCTAAATACTGGATTCAGTATTCTAAATTCTGTGTTCTACATTCTATATTCTAAATTCTATATTCAGTATTCTGTATTGTATTGTCTATATTTTGTGTTCTGCAATCCATGTTATAAATTCTGGGTTTTCTATTCTGTTTTCCATATTCTATACTCTGTGTTCTACATTCTATATTCTGCATTCCGAATTCTATATTATATATTCTGTGTTTTACATTGTTTATTCTAAATTCTATATTCAGTATTCTGTATTCTATATTCTAAATTCGGTGTCCTGCATTCCATGTTCTAAATTCTGGGTTCTATATTCTCTGTTCTACTTTCTATATTCAAAATTCTATATTCAGTATTCTGTATTCTAAATTCTAAATTCTGTGTTCTGCATTCCATGTTCTAAATTCTATATTCAGTATATTCTATTCTATATTCTTAATTCTGTGTTCTACATTCCATGTTATAAATTCTGTATTCTGTATTCTGTATTACATATTCTTTATTCTGTGTTCTAAATTCTATATTCTGTATTCTATATTCTGCATTCCGTATTACATATTGTATATTCTTTGTTCTACATTCTGTATTCTATATTTTATATTCAGTATTCTGTATTCTATATTCTAAATTCTGTGTTATGCATTCCAAGTTCTAAATCCTATATTAAGTATCCTGTATACTATATCCTATATTCTGTGTTCTACATTCTATGTTCAAAATTCTATATTCAGAATTCGGTATTCTATATTCTAAATTCTGTGTTCAGCATTCCATACTCTAAATTCTGTGTTATATATTCCCTATTTTCTATTCTATATTGTGTTCTTCATTCTATACTCTACATACTATATTTTGCATTCCGATTCTATATTCTAAATTCTGAGTTCTTAATTTTAATTCTAAATTCTATATTCAGTATTCTGTTTTCTATATTCTAAATTCTGTGTTCTGCAATCCATGTTCTAAATTCTTTGTTCTGTATTCTGTTTTCCATATTCTATATTCTTTGTTCTACATTCTATATACTGTTTTCTATATTCTGCATTCCGTATTCTATATTCTATATTCTGTGTTCTTCATTATATATTCTAAATTGTATATACACTATTTCATATTCTATATTCTAAATTCTGTGTTCGGCATTCCATTACTAATTTCTAAGTTCTATATTCTACTTTTTATATTCTTTATTTTGTGTTCTTCATTCTATATTCTACAATTTATATTCTGCCTTCATTTTCTATATTCTATGTTCTGTGTTCTATAGTCTGTATTCTAAATTCTATATTCAGTATTCTGTATTCTATATTCTGAATTCTCTGTTCTACATTCTATATTCAAAATTCTAAATTCAGGATTCTGTATTCTATATTCTAAATTCTGTGTTATGATTTCCATGTTCTATATTCTGAATTCTATATACTCTATGCTATATTCTATATTCTGTGTTCTACATTCTATATTCTAAATTCTGTATTCAGTATTCTGTATTCTATATTCTGAATTCTCCGTTCTACATTCTATATTCAAAATTCTAAATTCAGTATTCTGTATTCTATATTCTATATTCTGTGTTCTGCATTCCATGATCTAAATTCTGACTTCTTTATTGTCTTTTATATATTCTATAATTTGTGTTGTTCTTACTATATTCCATATTCTATATTCTGCATTTCGTATTCTATGTTATATATTCTGTGTTTTACATTCTATATTCGAAATTCTATATTCAGTATTCTATATTCTATAATCTAAATTCTGTTTTCTGCATTCCATTTTCTATATTCTGTGTTTTATAATCTGTACTCTATTCTATATAGTGTGTTTTTCATTCTATATTCTACATACTATTGTCTGCATTCAGTATTCTATATTCTATATTGTGTGATCTACATTCTATAATTTAAATACTATATTCGGTATTCTGTATTCTATATTCTAAATTTTGTGTTCTGCATTCCATGTTATAATTTCCGGTTTCTACGTTCTCAATTCTATATTCTATATTCTGTGTTCTACATTATATATTCTAAATTCTATATTTTGTATTTATATTCTATATTCAAAATTCTATGTTCTGCATTCCATGTTCTAAATTCGATATTAAGTATTCAGTATTCTGTATTCTAAATTCCGTGTTCTGCATTTATGTTCTAAATACTATATTCAGTGTTCTGTATTCTATTTTCTAAATTCTGTGTTCTACATTCCATGTTCTAAATTCTTTTTCTATATTCTCTATTATATATTCTATATTCTGTGTTCTTCATTTTATACTCTTCATAATATATTTTGCCTTCCGTATTGTATATTCTAAATTTTGAATTCTAAATTCTGAATTCTAAATTCTATATTCAGTATTCTGTTTTCTATATTCTAAATTCTGTGTTCTGCATTCCATGTTCTATATTCTATTTTCAGTATTCTATATTCTAAATTCTGTGTTCTGCATTCTATGTTCTAAATTCTATATTCAGTATTCTGTATTGTATATTCTAAATTCTGTGTTTGCATCCCATGTTCTAATTTCTGGATTCTATATTTTTGATTCTATATTCTATATTCTGTGTTCTACTTTATATATTCTAAATTCTATATTCAGTATTCTGTTTTCTATAGTCTAAAATCTGTGTTCTGCATTCTATGTTCTAATTTGTATATTCAGTGTTCTGTATTCTATATTCTAAATTCTGTGTTCTGAATTCCATGTTCTAAATTCTGGGTTCTATATTCTCTAATCTATATTCTATATTCTGTGTTCTACATTCTATATTCTAAATTCTATATTCAGTATTCTGTATCCTATATTCTAAATTGTGTGTTTTGCTTTCCAAATTCTTAATTCTATATTCCGTGTTCTGTATTCTATATTCTATATTCTGTGTTCTACATTCTATATTCTAAATTCTATATTCAGTATTCTGTATCCTATATTCTAAATTCTGTGTTTTGCTTTCCAAATTCTTAATTCTATATTCCGTATTCTGTATTCTATATTCTATATTCTGTGTTCTACATTCTATATTCTAAATTCTATGTTCTGCATTCCATGTTCTATATTCTTTATTCAGTATTCTGTATTATATATTCTAAATCCTGTGTTCTGCATTCCGTGTTCTAAATTCTTGTTTCTATATTCTCTATACTATATTCTATATCCTGTGTTCTAAATTCTGCATTCTAAATTCTATATTCAGCATTCTGTATTCTATATTCTATATTGTGTGTTCTTCATTCTATTCTCTACATACTATATTTTGCATTCCGTATTCTATATTCTATATTCTGTGTTCTACATTTTACATTCTAAATCCTTTATTCAGTATTCTGTATTCTATAGTCTAAATTCTGTCTTCTGCATTCAATATTCTATATTCCATATTCATTATTATGTATTCTATATTCTAAATTCTGTGTTCCTCATTCAATATTCTATATTCTGGAGTCTATATTCTCTTTTCTATATTCAATATTCTATGTTCTTCAGTCTAAATTCTAAATTCTATATTCAGTATTATGTATTCTATATTCTAAATTCTGTGTTCTGTGTTCTATGTTCAAAATGATATATTCATTATACTGTATTTAATATTCTATATTCTATGTTCTCAATTTCATGTTATAAATTTTGGGTTCTGTATTCTGTTTTCCATAATCTGTATTTTGTTTTCTAAATTCTATATTCTGTTTTCTATATTCTGCTTTCCGTATTATATATTGTATATTCTGTGTTCTACATTCTATATTCTAAATTCTATATTCAGTATTCTGTATTCTATATTGTAAATTCTGTGTTCTGCATTCCAAGTTATAAATTTTATATTAAGTATCCTGTATACTATATTCTAAATTCTGTGTTGTACATTCTATTTTCAAAATTCTAATTTCAGAATTCTTTATTCTATATTCTAAATTCTGTATTCAGCATTCAATATTCTAAATTCGGTGTTCTATATTCTCTGTTCTCTATTTTATATTGTGTGTTCAATCTATATTCTACATACTATATTTTGCATTCTGTATTCCATATTCTAAATTCTGAGTTCTTAATTTTAATTCTAATTTCTATATTCAGTATTCTGTTTTCTATATTCTATTTTCTGTTTTCTGCATTCCATGTTCTAAATGCTAGTTTCAGAATTCTATATTCTATATTCTAAATTCTGTGTTCTTCATTCCATGTTCTATATTCTATTTTCAGTATTCTATATTCTTTATCCAAAATTCTGTGTTCTGCATTCCATGTTCTAAATTCTGGGTTCTGTATTCTGTTTTCCATATTCTATATTCTGTGTTCTAAATTCTATATACTGTATTGTATATTCTGCATTCCGTATTCTATATTCTATATTCTGTGTTCTTCATTATATATTTTAAATCCTATATTCACTATTCCGTATTCTATATTCTAAATTCTGTGTTCGGCATTCCATTATTAAATTCTAAGTTCTATATTCTCTTTTTTATATTCTTTATTTTGTGTTCAACATTCTATATTCAACATTCTATATTCTGCATTCATTTTCTATATTCTATGTTCTGTGTTCTATATTCTCTATTCTAAATTCTATATTCAGTATTCTGTATTCTATATTCTGAATTCTCAGTTTTACATTCTATATTCGAAATTCTAAACTCAGTATTCTGTATTCTATAGTCTAAATTCTGTGTCCTGCATTCCATGTTCTAAATTCTAGCTTCTCTAGTCTCTATTCTCTATTCTATATTTTGTGTTCTTCAAGCTATATTCCACATTCTATATTCGGCATTCCATATACTATATTCTATATTCTGTGTTTTACATTCTATATTCTAAATTCTATATTCAGTATTCTCTATTCTATAATCTAAAATGTGTGTTCTGCATTTCATGTTCAAAATTCTGTGTTCTATATTCTCTACTCTATTCAATTTTGTGTGTTTTTCATTCTATAATCTACATACTATAGTCTGCATTCCGTATTGTATATTCAATATTATGTGTTTTCATTCTATATACTAAATTCTATATTCTGTATTCTATATTCTACATTATAAATTCTGTGTTCTGCATTCCATGTTCTAAAATCTGGGTTCTATATTCTCTTTCTATATTCTGTATTCTGTGTTCTTCATTCTATATTCTAAATTCTATATTCAGTATTCTGTGTTCTATATTCTAAATTCTGTGTTCTGCATTCTATGTTCTAAATTCTATATTCTGTATTCTGTGTCGTATATTCTAAATTCTGTGTTCTGCATTCCATGTTCTAAATTCTGAGTTCTATACTCTCTATTCTTTATTCTGTGTTCTACATTCTATATTCTTTATTCTATATTCTGCATTCCATATTCTATATTCTATATTCTGTGTTCTACATTCTATATTCTAAATTCAATATTCAGTATTCTGTGTTCTATATTCTAAATTCTGTGTTCTGCATTCCATGTTCTAAATTCTGGGTTCTATACACTGTATTCTATGTTCTTTGTTCTACATTCTATATTCTGTAGTCTATATTCTGCATTCCGTATACTATATTCTATATTCTGTGTTCTACATTCTATATTCTAAATTCTATATTCAGTATTTTTTATTCTATATTCTAAATTCTATGTACTGCATTTCATGTTCTAAATTCTATATTCATTATTCTGTATTCTATAATCTAAATTCTGTGTTCTTCATTCCACGTTCTATATTCTGGGTTCTATATTCTCTACTCTATTTTATATTGTGTGTTCTTCATTCTATATTCTACACACTATATTCTGCATTCCGTATTCTATATTCTATATTATGTGTTCTACATTCTATATTCTAAATTCTATATTCTGTATTCTGTATTCTAAATTCTGAATTCTGTGTTCTGCATCCTATGTTCAAAATTATATATTCATCATTCTGTATTTAATATTCTAAATTCTGTGTTCTAAATTCCACGTTATAAATTCTGTATTCTGAATTCTGTATTCCATATTCTATATTCTGTGTTCTAAATTCTATATTCTGTATTCTATATTCTGCATTCCGTATTATATATTGTATATTCTGTGTTCTACATCCTATATTCAAATTCTATATTCAGTATTCTATATTCTATATTCTAAATTCTGTGTTATGCATTCCAAGTTCTAAATTCTATATTAAGTATCCTGTATACTATATTCTAAATTCTATGTACTGCATTTCATGTTCTAATTTCTATATTCATTATTCTGTATTCTATAATCGAAATTCTGTGTCCTGCATTCCATGTTCTATATTCTGGATTCTGTATTCTGTTTTTCATATTCTATATTCTTTGTTCTATATTCTATATACTGTATTCTATATTCTGCATTCCGTATTCTATATTGTATATTCTGTGTTCTTCATTATATATTCTAAATTGTATATACACTATTCCGTATTCTATATTCTAAATTCTGTGTTCGGCATTCCATTACTATATACTAAGTTCTATATTCTATTTTTTATATTCTTTTTTTGTGTTCTTCATTCTATATTCTACAATCAATATTCTGCATTCATTTTCTATATTCTATGTTCTGTGTTCTATATTCTGTATTCTAAGTTCTATATTCAGTATTCTGTATTCTATATTCTGAATTCTCAGTTCTACATTCTATATTCAAAATTCTAAATTCAGTATTCTGTATTCTATATTCTAAATTCAGTATCCTGCATTCCATTTTCTGAATTCTGGCTTCTCTATTCTCTATTCTCTATTCTATATTTTGTGTTCTTCATTCAATATTCCACATTCTATATTCTGCATTCCATATACTATATTCTATATTCTGTGTTTTACATTCTATATTCTAAATTCTATATTAAGTATTCTGTATTATATAATCTAAATTCTGTATTCTGCATTCCATGTTCTAAATTCTGAGTTCTACATTCTCTTCTCTATTCTATATTTTGTGTTTATCATTCTATATTCTACATACTATATTCTGCATTCCGTATTCTATATTCCATACTATATGCTCTACATTCTGTATTCTAAACTCTATATTCAGTATTTAGTATTCTATATTCTAATTTCTGTGTTCTGCATTATATGTTCTAAATTCAATATTCAGGATTCTGTATTCTATTTTCTAAATTCTGTGTTATGCATTCCATGTTCTAAATTATGGATTGTATATTCTCTATGCTATATTCTATATTCTGTGTTCAAAATTCTATATTCAAAATTCCTTGTTCAGTATTCTGTATTCTATATTCTAAATTCTGTGTTCATCATTCTATGTTCTGCATTCTATATTCATTATTCTGTATTGTATATTCTAAACTTTGGGTTCTGCAATCCATATTCTAAATTCTGGGTTCTGAATTCTGTTTTCCATGTTCTATATTCTTGTTCTACATTCTATGTTCTGTATTCTATATTCTGCATTCCGAATACTACATTCTATATTCTGTGTTCTACATTCTACATTCTAAATTCTATATTAGGTATTCATATTCTATATACTAAATTCTGTGTTCTGCATTCCATGTGCTAAACTCTGGATTCTATATTCTCTATTCTGTATTCTGTGTTCTACATTCTATATTCTAAATTCTATATTCAGTATTTTTTATTCTATATACTAAATTCTATGTACTGCATTTCATGTTCTAAATTCTATATTCATTATTCTGTATTCTATAATCTAAATTCAGTGTTCTTCATTCCACGTTCTATATTCTGGGTTCTATATTCTCTATTCTATTTTATATTGTGTGTTCTTCATTCTGTATTCTGCACACTATATTCTGCATTCCGTATTCTATATTCTATATTATGTGTTCTACATTCTATATTCTAAATTCTATATTCTGTATTCTGTATTCTAAATTCTGAATTCTGTGTTCTGCATTCTATGTTCAAAATTATATATTCATCATTCTGTATTTAATATTCTAAATTCTGTGTTCTAAATTCCATGTTATAAATTCTGTATTCTGTATTCTGTATTCCATATTCTATATTCTGTGTTCAAAATTCTATATTCTGTATTCTATATTCTGCATTCCGTATTATATATTATATATTCTGTGTTCTACATCCTATATTCTAAATTCTATATTCAGTATCCTTTATTCTATATTCTAAATTCTGTGTTATGCATTCAAAGTTCTAAATTCTATATTAAGTATCCTGTATACTATATTCTAAATTCTATGTACTGCATTTGATGTTCTAAATTCTATATTCATTATTCTGTATTCTATAATCTAAATTCTGTGTCCTGCATTCCATGTTCTATATTCTGGCTTCTATATTCTGTACTCTATTCTATATAGTGTGTTTTTCATTCTATATTCTACATACTATAGTCTGCATTCAGTATTCTATATTCTATATTGTGTGATCTGCATTCTATATTTTAAATACTATATTCGGTATTCTGTATTCTATATTCTAAATTTTGTGTACTGCATTCCATGTTATAAATTCTGGTTTCTATATTCTCAATATTATATTCTATATTCTGTGTTCTACATTATATATTCTAAATTCTATATTCTCTATTCTGTATTCTATATTCTAAATTCTGTGTTCTGCATTCCATGATCTAAATACTGGCTTCTATATTCTCTTTTATATATTCTATATTTTGTGTTGTTCTTTCTATATTCCACATTCTATATTCTGCATACGGTATTCTATATTGAATATTCTGTGTTTTACATTCTATATTCGAAATTCTATATTCAGTATTCTGTATTCTATAGTCTAAATTCTGTGTTCTGCATTACAAGTTCTAAATTTGGGGTTCTGTATTCTGTTTTCCATATTCTATATTCTGGGTTCTACATTCCATATTCTGTATTCTTTATTCTGCATTCCGTATTCTGTATTCTATATTCTGTGTTCTAAATTCTATATTTTAAATTCTATATTCAGTATTCTGTATTCTATATTCTAAATTCTGTGTTCTGCATTCCATGTTCTAAATTCTGTGTCTTATATTCTCTATTCTATTCTACATTTTGTGTTTTTCATTCTATATTCTACATACTATATTCTGCATTCCGTATACACTATTCTATATTATGTGCTCTACATTCTGTATTCTAAATTCTAAATTCTGTATTCTGTATTCTTTATACTAAATTCTGTGTTCTGCATTACATGTTCTAAATTCTGGGTTGTGTATTCTGTTTTCCATATTCTATATTCTGTGTTCTACATTCTATATACTATATTCTATATTCTGCATTCCGTATTCTATATTGTATATTCTGTGTTCTTCATTATATATTCTAAATCCTATATTCATTATTCCGTATTCTATATTCTAAATTCTGTGTTCGGCATTCCATTACTAAATTTAAGTTCTATATTCTCTATTTTATATTATTTATATTGTGTTCTGCATTCTATATTCTGCATTCATTTTCTATGTTCTATGTTCTGTGTTCTATATTCTGTATTCTAAATTCTATATTCAGTAGTCTGTATTCTTAGTCTGAATTCTCTGTTCTACGTTCTATATTCAAAATTCTAAATTCATTATTCTGTATTCTTTATTCTAAACTCTGTGTCCTGCATTCCATATTCTAAATTCTGGCTTCTATATTCTCTATTATATATTCTATATTTTGTGTTCTTCATTCTATATTCCACATTCTATATTCTGAATTCCCTATACTGTATTCTATATTCTGTGTTTTACATTCTATATTCCAAATTCTACATTCAGTATTCTGTATTCTATAATCTAAATTCTGTGTTCTGCATTCCATGTTCTAAATTTTGGGTTGTGTATTCTGTTTTCCATATTCTATATTTTGTGTTCTACACTCTATATTCTAAATTCTATATTCAGTATTTTGTATTATATATTTAAATTCTGTGTTCTGCATTCCATTACTAAATTCTAGGTTCTTTATTCTCTTTTATATATTCAATATTTTGTGTTCTTAATTCTATATTCTACATTCTATATTCTGCATTCATTTTCCATATTCTATGTTCTGTGTTGTATATTCTGTATTCTAATTCCTATATTCAGTATTCTGTATACTATATTTTGAATTCGGTGTTCTACATTCTATATTCAAAATTCTAAATTCAGTATTCTGTATTCTATATTCTAAATTCTGTGTTCAGCATTCCATGATCTAAATTTTGGCTTCTATATTCTCTTTTATATATTCTATATTTTGTGTTGTTTTTCTATATTCCACATTCTATATACTGCATACGGTATTCTATATTGAATATTCTGTGTTTTACATTCTATATTCGAAATTCTATATTCAGTATTCTGTATTCTATAAACTAAACTCTGTATTCTGCATTCCATGTTCTAAATTCTGGGTTCTATATTTTCTAATCTATTCTATATTGTGTGTTTTTTATTCTATATTCTACATAGTATCGTCTGCATTCCGTATTCTATATTCTATATTATGTGTTCTTCATTCTATATTCTAAATTCTATATTCTCTATTCTGTATTCTATATTCTAAATTCTGTGTTCTGCATTCCATTATCTAAATTCTGGGTTCTATATTCTCTTTCTATATTCTATATTCTGTTTTCTGCATTCTATTTTCCACATTCTATATTCTGCATTCCGTATACTATATTCTATATTCTGTGTTTTACATTCTATATTCTAAATTCTATATTCAGTATTCTGTATTCTATAATTTAAATTCTGTGTTCTGAATTCCATGTTCTAAATTTTGGGTTCTGTATTCTCTTTTCCATGTTCTATATTCTGTGTTCTACATTCTGTATACTGTATTGTATATTCTTCACTCAGTATTCTATATTCTATATTTTGTCTTCTTCATTATATATTCTAAATCCTATATTCAGTATTCCGTATTCTATATTCTAAATTCTGTGTTCGGCATTCCATTACTAAATTCTAAATTCTATATTCTCTTTTTTATAATCTTAATTTTTTGTTCTTCATTCTATATTCTACATTCTATATTCTGCATTCTATATTCTGCATTCCGTATAGTAGATTCTATATTTTGTGTTTTACATTCTATATTCTAAATTCTATATTCAGTATTCTGTATTCTATAATCAAAATTCTGTGTTCTGCATTCCATGTTCTAGATTTTGGGTTCTGTATTCTGTTTTCCATATTCTATATTTTGTGTTCTACATTCTATATTCTAAATTCTATATTCAGTATTTTGTATTATATATTTAAATTCTGTGTTCTGCATTCCATTACTTAATTCTAGGTTCTATATTCTCTTTTATATATTCAATATTTTGTGTTCTTAATTCTATATTCTACATTCTATATTCTGCATTCATTTTCCATATTCTATGTTCTGTTTTCTATATTCTGTATTCTAATTCCTATATTCAGTATTCTGTATTCTATATTCTGAATTCGGTGTTCTACATTCTATATTCAAAATTCTAAATTCAGTATTCTGTATTCTATATTCTAAATTCTGTGTTCTGCATTCCATGATCTAAATACTGGCTTCTATATTCTCTTTTATATATTCTATATTTTGTGTTGTTCTTTCTATATTCCACATTCTATATTCTGCATACGGTATTCTATATTGAATATTCTGTGTTTTACATTCTATATTCGAAATTCTATATTCAGTATTCTGTATTCTATAGTCTAAATTCTGTGTTCTGCATTACAAGTTCTAAATTCGGGGTTCTGTATTCTGTTTTCCATATTCTATATTCTGGGTTCTACATTCCATATTCTGTATTCTTTATTCTGCATTCCGTATTCTGTATTCTATATTCTGTGTTCTAAATTCTATATTTTAAATTCTATATTCAGTATTCTGTATTCTATATTCTAAATTCTGTGTTCTGCATTCCATGTTCTAAATTCTGTGTCTTATATTCTCTATTCTATTCTACATTTTGTGTTTTTCATTCTATATTCTACATACTATAGTCTGCATTCCGTATACACTATTCTATATTATGTGCTCTACATTCTGTATTCTAAATTCTAAATTCTGTATTCTGTATTCTTTATACTAAATTCTGTGTTCTGCATTACATGTTCTAAATTCTGGGTTGTGTATTCTGTTTTCCATATTCTATATTCTGTGTTCTGCATTCTATATACTATATTCTATATTCTGCATTCCGTATTCTATATTGTATATTCTGTGTTCTTCATTATATATTCTAAATCCTATATTCATTATTCCGTATTCTAAATTCTAAATTCTGTGTTCGGCATTCCATTACTAAATTTAAGTTCTATATTCTCTATTTTATATTATTTATATTGTGTTCTGCATTCTATATTCTGCATTCATTTTCTATGTTCTATGTTCTGTGTTCTATATTCTGTATTCTAAATTCTATATTCAGTAGTCTGTATTCTTAATCTGAATTCTCTGTTCTACGTTCTATATTCAAAATTCTAAATTCATTATTCTGTATTCTTTATTCTAAACTCTGTGTCCTGCATTCCATATTCTAAATTCTGGCTTCTATATTCTCTATTATATATTCTATATTTTGTGTTCTTCATTCTATATTCCACATTCTATATTCTGAATTCCCTATACTGTATTCTATATTCTGTGTTTTACATTCTATATTCTAAATTCTATATTCAGTATTCTGTATTCTATAATCTAAATTCTGTGTTCTGCATTCCATGTTCTAAATTTTGGGTTGTGTATTCTGTTTTCCATATTCTATATTTTGTGTTCTACACTCTATATTCTAAATTCTATATTCAGTATTTTGTATTATATATTTAAATTCTGTGTTCTGCATTCCATTACTAAATTCTAGGTTCTATATTCTCTTTTATATATTCAATATTTTGTGTTCTTAATTCTATATTCTACATTCTATATTCTGCATTCATTTTCCATATTCTATGTTCTGTGTTCTATATTCTGTATTCTAATTCCTATATTCAGTGTTCTGTATACTATATTTTGAATTCGGTGTTCTACATTCTATATTCAAAATTCTAAATTCAGTATTCTGTATTCTATATTCTAAATTCTGTGTTCAGCATTCCATGATCTAAATTTTGGCTTCTATATTCTCTTTTATATATTCTATATTTTGTGTTGTTTTTCTATATTCCACATTCTATATTCTGCATACGGTATTCTATATTGAATATTCTGTGTTTTACATTCTATATTCGAAATTCTATATTCAGTATTCTGTATTCTATAAACTAAACTCTGTATTCTGCATTCCATGTTCTAAATTCTGGGTTCTATATTTTCTAATCTATTCTATATTGTGTGTTTTTTATTCTATATTCTACATAGTATCGTCTGCATTCCGTATTCTATATTCTATATTATGTGTTCTTCATTCTATATTCTAAATTCTATATTCTCTATTCTGTATTCTATATTCTAAATTCTGTGTTCTGCATTCCATTATCTAAATTCTGGGTTCTATATTCTCTTTCTATATTCTATATTCTGTTTTCTGCATTCTATTTTCCACATTCTATATTCTGCATTCCGTATACTATATTCTATATTCTGTGTTTTACATTCTATATTCTAAATTCTATATTCAGTATTCTGTATTCTATAATTTAAATTCTGTGTTCTGAATTCCATGTTCTAAATTTTGGGTTCTGTATTCTCTTTTCCATGTTCTATATTCTGTGTTCTACATTCTGTATACTGTATTGTATATTCTTCACTCAGTATTCTATATTCTATATTTTGTCTTCTTCATTATATATTCTAAATCCTATATTCAGTATTCCGTATTCTATATTCTAAATTCTGTGTTCGGCATTCCATTACTAAATTCTAAATTCTATATTCTCTTTTTTATAATCTTAATTTTTTGTTCTTCATTCTATATTCTACATTCTATATTCTGCATTCTATATTCTGCATTCCGTATAGTAGATTCTATATTTTGTGTTTTACATTCTATATTCTAAATTCTATATTCAGTATTCTGTATTCTATAATCAAAATTCTGTGTTCTGCATTCCATGTTCTAGATTTTGGGTTCTGTATTCTGTTTTCCATATTCTATATTTTGTGTTCTACATTCTATATTCTAAATTCTATATTAAGTATTTTGTATTATATATTTAAATTCTGTGTTCTGCATTCCATTACTTAATTCTAGGTTCTATATTCTCTTTTATATATTCAATATTTTGTGTTCTTAATTCTATATTCTACATTCTATATTCTGCATTCATTTTCCATATTCTATGTTCTGTTTTCTATATTCTGTATTCTAATTCCTATATTCAGTATTCTGTATTCTATATTCTGAATTCGGTGTTCTACATTCTATATTCAAAATTCTAAATTCAGTATTCTGTATTCTATATTCTAAATTCTGTGTTCTGCATTCCATGATCTAAATACTGGCTTCTATATTCTCTTTTATATATTCTATATTTTGTGTTGTTCTTTCTATATTCCACATTCTATATTCTGCATACGGTATTCTATATTGAATATTCTGTGTTTTACATTCTATATTCGAAATTCTATATTCAGTATTCTGTATTCTATAGTCTAAATTCTGTGTTCTGCATTACAAGTTCTAAATTTGGGGTTCTGTATTCTGTTTTCCATATTCTATATTCTGGGTTCTACATTCCATATTCTGTATTCTTTATTCTGCATTCCGTATTCTGTATTCTATATTCTGTGTTCTAAATTCTATATTTTAAATTCTATATTCAGTATTCTGTATTCTATATTCTAAATTCTGTGTTCTGCATTCCATGTTCTAAATTCTGTGTCTTATATTCTCTATTCTATTCTACATTTTGTGTTTTTCATTCTATATTCTACATACTATATTCTGCATTCCGTATACACTATTCTATATTATGTGCTCTACATTCTGTATTCTAAATTCTAAATTCTGTATTCTGTATTCTTTATACTAAATTCTGTGTTCTGCATTACATGTTCTAAATTCTGGGTTGTGTATTCTGTTTTCCATATTCTATATTCTGTGTTCTACATTCTATATACTATATTCTATATTCTGCATTCCGTATTCTATATTGTATATTCTGTGTTCTTCATTATATATTCTAAATCCTATATTCATTATTCCGTATTCTATATTCTAAATTCTGTGTTCGGCATTCCATTACTAAATTTAAGTTCTATATTCTCTATTTTATATTATTTATATTGTGTTCTGCATTCTATATTCTGCATTCATTTTCTATGTTCTATGTTCTGTGTTCTATATTCTGTATTCTAAATTCTATATTCAGTAGTCTGTATTCTTAGTCTGAATTCTCTGTTCTACGTTCTATATTCAAAATTCTAAATTCATTATTCTGTATTCTTTATTCTAAACTCTGTGTCCTGCATTCCATATTCTAAATTCTGGCTTCTATATTCTCTATTATATATTCTATATTTTGTGTTCTTCATTCTATATTCCACATTCTATATTCTGAATTCCCTATACTGTATTCTATATTCTGTGTTTTACATTCTATATTCCAAATTCTACATTCAGTATTCTGTATTCTATAATCTAAATTCTGTGTTCTGCATTCCATGTTCTAAATTTTGGGTTGTGTATTCTGTTTTCCATATTCTATATTTTGTGTTCTACACTCTATATTCTAAATTCTATATTCAGTATTTTGTATTATATATTTAAATTCTGTGTTCTGCATTCCATTACTAAATTCTAGGTTCTTTATTCTCTTTTATATATTCAATATTTTGTGTTCTTAATTCTATATTCTACATTCTATATTCTGCATTCATTTTCCATATTCTATGTTCTGTGTTGTATATTCTGTATTCTAATTCCTATATTCAGTATTCTGTATACTATATTTTGAATTCGGTGTTCTACATTCTATATTCAAAATTCTAAATTCAGTATTCTGTATTCTATATTCTAAATTCTGTGTTCAGCATTCCATGATCTAAATTTTGGCTTCTATATTCTCTTTTATATATTCTATATTTTGTGTTGTTTTTCTATATTCCACATTCTATATTCTGCATACGGTATTCTATATTGAATATTCTGTGTTTTACATTCTATATTCGAAATTCTATATTCAGTATTCTGTATTCTATAAACTAAACTCTGTATTCTGCATTCCATGTTCTAAATTCTGGGTTCTATATTTTCTAATCTATTCTATATTGTGTGTTTTTTATTCTATATTCTACATAGTATCGTCTGCATTCCGTATTCTATATTCTATATTATGTGTTCTTCATTCTATATTCTAAATTCTATATTCTCTATTCTGTATTCTATATTCTAAATTCTGTGTTCTGCATTCCATTATCTAAATTCTGGGTTCTATATTCTCTTTCTATATTCTATATTCTGTTTTCTGCATTCTATTTTCCACATTCTATATTCTGCATTCCGTATACTATATTCTATATTCTGTGTTTTACATTCTATATTCTAAATTCTATATTCAGTATTCTGTATTCTATAATTTAAATTCTGTGTTCTGAATTCCATGTTCTAAATTTTGGGTTCTGTATTCTCTTTTCCATGTTCTATATTCTGTGTTCTACATTCTGTATACTGTATTGTATATTCTTCACTCAGTATTCTATATTCTATATTTTGTCTTCTTCATTATATATTCTAAATCCTATATTCAGTATTCCGTATTCTATATTCTAAATTCTGTGTTCGGCATTCCATTACTAAATTCTAAATTCTATATTCTCTTTTTTATAATCTTAATTTTTTGTTCTTCATTCTATATTCTACATTCTATATTCTGCATTCTATATTCTGCATTCCGTATAGTAGATTCTATATTTTGTGTTTTACATTCTATATTCTAAATTCTATATTCAGTATTCTGTATTCTATAATCAAAATTCTGTGTTCTGCATTCCATGTTCTAGATTTTGGGTTCTGTATTCTGTTTTCCATATTCTATATTTTGTGTTCTACATTCTATATTCTAAATTCTATATTCAGTATTTTGTATTATATATTTAAATTCTGTGTTCTGCATTCCATTACTTAATTCTAGGTTCTATATTCTCTTTTATATATTCAATATTTTGTGTTCTTAATTCTATATTCTACATTCTATATTCTGCATTCATTTTCCATATTCTATGTTCTGTTTTCTATATTCTGTATTCTAATTCCTATATTCAGTATTCTGTATTCTATATTCTGAATTCGGTGTTCTACATTCTATATTCAAAATTCTAAATTCAGTATTCTGTATTCTATATTCTAAATTCTGTGTTCTGCATTCCATGATCTAAATACTGGCTTCTATATTCTCTTTTATATATTCTATATTTTGTGTTGTTCTTTCTATATTCCACATTCTATATTCTGCATACGGTATTCTATATTGAATATTCTGTGTTTTACATTCTATATTCGAAATTCTATATTCAGTATTCTGTATTCTATAGTCTAAATTCTGTGTTCTGCATTACAAGTTCTAAATTCGGGGTTCTGTATTCTGTTTTCCATATTCTATATTCTGGGTTCTACATTCCATATTCTGTATTCTTTATTCTGCATTCCGTATTCTGTATTCTATATTCTGTGTTCTAAATTCTATATTTTAAATTCTATATTCAGTATTCTGTATTCTATATTCTAAATTCTGTGTTCTGCATTCCATGTTCTAAATTCTGTGTCTTATATTCTCTATTCTATTCTACATTTTGTGTTTTTCATTCTATATTCTACATACTGTATTCTGCATTCCGTATACACTATTCTATATTATGTGCTCTACATTCTGTATTCTAAATTCTAAATTCTGTATTCTGTATTCTTTATACTAAATTCTGTGTTCTGCATTACATGTTCTAAATTCTGGGTTGTGTATTCTGTTTTCCATATTCTATATTCTGTGTTCTACATTCTATATACTATATTCTATATTCTGCATTCCGTATTCTATATTGTATATTCTGTGTTCTTCATTATATATTCTAAATCCTATATTCATTATTCCGTATTCTATATTCTAAATTCTGTGTTCGGCATTCCATTACTAAATTTAAGTTCTATATTCTCTATTTTATATTATTTATATTGTGTTCTGCATTCTATATTCTGCATTCATTTTCTATGTTCTATGTTCTGTGTTCTATATTCTGTATTCTAAATTCTATATTCAGTAGTCTGTATTCTTAGTCTGAATTCTCTGTTCTACGTTCTATATTCAAAATTCTAAATTCATTATTCTGTATTCTTTATTCTAAACTCTGTGTCCTGCATTCCATATTCTAAATTCTGGCTTCTATATTCTCTATTATATATTCTATATTTTGTGTTCTTCATTCTATATTCCACATTCTATATTCTGAATTCCCTATACTGTATTCTATATTCTGTGTTTTACATTCTATATTCCAAATTCTACATTCAGTATTCTGTATTCTATAATCTAAATTCTGTGTTCTGCATTCCATGTTCTAAATTTTGGGTTGTGTATTCTGTTTTCCATATTCTATATTTTGTGTTCTACACTCTATATTCTAAATTCTATATTCAGTATTTTGTATTATATATTTAAATTCTGTGTTCTGCATTCCATTACTAAATTCTAGGTTCTTTATTCTCTTTTATATATTCAATATTTTGTGTTCTTAATTCTATATTCTACATTCTATATTCTGCATTCATTTTCCATATTCTATGTTCTGTGTTGTATATTCTGTATTCTAATTCCTATATTCAGTATTCTGTATACTATATTTTGAATTCGGTGTTCTACATTCTATATTCAAAATTCTAAATTCAGTATTCTGTATTCTATATTCTAAATTCTGTGTTCAGCATTCCATGATCTAAATTTTGGCTTCTATATTCTCTTTTATATATTCTATATTTTGTGTTGTTTTTCTATATTCCACATTCTATATTCTGCATACGGTATTCTATATTGAATATTCTGTGTTTTACATTCTATATTCGAAATTCTATATTCAGTATTCTGTATTCTATAAACTAAACTCTGTATTCTGCATTCCATGTTCTAAATTCTGGGTTCTATATTTTCTAATCTATTCTATATTGTGTGTTTTTTATTCTATATTCTACATAGTATCGTCTGCATTCCGTATTCTATATTCTATATTATGTGTTCTTCATTCTATATTCTAAATTCTATATTCTCTATTCTGTATTCTATATTCTAAATTCTGTGTTCTGCATTCCATTATCTAAATTCTGGGTTCTATATTCTCTTTCTATATTCTATATTCTGTTTTCTGCATTCTATTTTCCACATTCTATATTCTGCATTCCGTATACTATATTCTATATTCTGTGTTTTACATTCTATATTCTAAATTCTATATTCAGTATTCTGTATTCTATAATTTAAATTCTGTGTTCTGAATTCCATGTTCTAAATTTTGGGTTCTGTATTCTCTTTTCCATGTTCTATATTCTGTGTTCTACATTCTGTATACTGTATTGTATATTCTTCACTCAGTATTCTATATTCTATATTTTGTCTTCTTCATTATATATTCTAAATCCTATATTCAGTATTCCGTATTCTATATTCTAAATTCTGTGTTCGGCATTCCATTACTAAATTCTAAATTCTATATTCTCTTTTTTATAATCTTAATTTTTTGTTCTTCATTCTATATTCTACATTCTATATTCTGCATTCTATATTCTGCATTCCGTATAGTAGATTCTATATTTTGTGTTTTACATTCTATATTCTAAATTCTATATTCAGTATTCTGTATTCTATAATCAAAATTCTGTGTTCTGCATTCCATGTTCTAGATTTTGGGTTCTGTATTCTGTTTTCCATATTCTATATTTTGTGTTCTACATTCTATATTCTAAATTCTATATTCAGTATTTTGTATTATATATTTAAATTCTGTGTTCTGCATTCCATTACTTAATTCTAGGTTCTATATTCTCTTTTATATATTCAATATTTTGTGTTCTTAATTCTATATTCTACATTCTATATTCTGCATTCATTTTCCATATTCTATGTTCTGTTTTCTATATTCTGTATTCTAATTCCTATATTCAGTATTCTGTATTCTATATTCTGAATTCGGTGTTCTACATTCTATATTCAAAATTCTAAATTCAGTATTCTGTATTCTATATTCTAAATTCTGTGTTCTGCATTCCATGATCTAAATACTGGCTTCTATATTCTCTTTTATATATTCTATATTTTGTGTTGTTCTTTCTATATTCCACATTCTATATTCTGCATACGGTATTCTATATTGAATATTCTGTGTTTTACATTCTATATTCGAAATTCTATATTCAGTATTCTGTATTCTATAGTCTAAATTCTGTGTTCTGCATTACAAGTTCTAAATTCGGGGTTCTGTATTCTGTTTTCCATATTCTATATTCTGGGTTCTACATTCCATATTCTGTATTCTTTATTCTGCATTCCGTATTCTGTATTCTATATTCTGTGTTCTAAATTCTATATTTTAAATTCTATATTCAGTATTCTGTATTCTATATTCTAAATTCTGTGTTCTGCATTCCATGTTCTAAATTCTGTGTCTTATATTCCCTATTCTATTCTACATTTTGTGTTTTTCATTCTATATTCTACATACTATAGTCTGCATTCCGTATACACTATTCTATATTATGTGCTCTACATTCTGTATTCTAAATTCTAAATTCTGTATTCTGTATTCTTTATACTAAATTCTGTGTTCTGCATTACATGTTCTAAATTCTGGGTTGTGTATTCTGTTTTCCATATTCTATATTCTGTGTTCTGCATTCTATATACTATATTCTATATTCTGCATTCCGTATTCTATATTGTATATTCTGTGTTCTTCATTATATATTCTAAATCCTATATTCATTATTCCGTATTCTAAATTCTAAATTCTGTGTTCGGCATTCCATTACTAAATTTAAGTTCTATATTCTCTATTTTATATTATTTATATTGTGTTCTGCATTCTATATTCTGCATTCATTTTCTATGTTCTATGTTCTGTGTTCTATATTCTGTATTCTAAATTCTATATTCAGTAGTCTGTATTCTTAGTCTGAATTCTCTGTTCTACGTTCTATATTCAAAATTCTAAATTCATTATTCTGTATTCTTTATTCTAAACTCTGTGTCCTGCATTCCATATTCTAAATTCTGGCTTCTATATTCTCTATTATATATTCTATATTTTGTGTTCTTCATTCTATATTCCACATTCTATATTCTGAATTCCCTATACTGTATTCTATATTCTGTGTTTTACATTCTATATTCCAAATTCTACATTCAGTATTCTGTATTCTATAATCTAAATTCTGTGTTCTGCATTCCATGTTCTAAATTTTGGGTTGTGTATTCTGTTTTCCATATTCTATATTTTGTGTTCTACACTCTATATTCTAAATTCTATATTCAGTATTTTGTATTATATATTTAAATTCTGTGTTCTGCATTCCATTACTAAATTCTAGGTTCTATATTCTCTTTTATATATTCAATATTTTGTGTTCTTAATTCTATATTCTACATTCTATATTCTGCATTCATTTTCCATATTCTATGTTCTGTGTTCTATATTCTGTATTCTAATTCCTATATTCAGTGTTCTGTATTCTATATTCTGAATTCAGTGTTCTACATTCTATATTCAAAATTCTAAATTCAGTATTCTGTATTGTATATTCTAAATTCTGTGTTCTGCATTCCATGATCTAAATTCTGGCTTCTATATTCTCGTTTATATATTCTATATTTTGTGTGCTCTTTCTATATTCCACATTCTATATTCTGCATACGGTATTCTATATTGAATATTCTGTGTTTTACATTCTATATTCGAAATTCTATATTCAGTATTCTGTATTCTATAAACTAAACTCTGTATTCTGCATTCCATGTTCTAAATTCTGGGTTCTATATTCTCTAATCTATTCTATATTGTGTGCTTTTCATTCTATATTCTACATACTTTAGTCTGCATTCCGTATTCTATATTCTATATTATGTGTTCTTCATTCTATATTCTAAATTCTATATTATCTATTCTGTATCCTATATTCTAAATTCTGTGTTCTGCATTCCATGATCTAAATTCTGGGTTCTATATTCTCTTTCTATATTCTATATTCTGTTTTCTTCATTCTATATTCCACATTCTATATTCTGCATTCCGTATACTATATTCTATATTCTGTGTTTTACATTCTATGTTCTAAATTCTATATTCATTATTCTGTATTCTATAATTTAAATTCTGTGTTCTGAATTCCATGTTGTAAATTTTGGGTTTTGTATTCTGTTTTCCATATACTATATTCTGTGTTCTACATTCTGTATACTGTATTCTATATTCTTCATTCCGTATTCTATATTCTATATTTTGTGTTCTTCATTATATATTCTAAATTCTATATTCAGTATTCCATATTCTATATTCTAAATTCTGTGTTCGGCATTCCATTACTAAATTCTAATTTCTATATTCTCTTTTTTATAATCTTAATTTTTTGTTCTTCATTCTATATTCTACATTCTATATTCTGCATTCTATATTCTGCATTCCGTATAGTATGTTCTATATTCTGTGTTTTACATTCTATATTCTAAATTATATATTCAGTATTCTGTATTCTATAATCTAAATTCTGTGTTCTGCATTCCATGTTCTAAATTCTGTGTTCTATATTCCCTTTCTATATTCTATATTCTGTGTTCTGCATACCATGATCTAAATACTATATTCAGTATTCTGTACTCTATGTTCTATAATCTGTGTTTTACATTGTATATTCCAAATTCTATATTCAGTATTCTGTATTCTATTTTCTAAATTCTGTGTTCTACATTCCATGTTCTAAATTCGGTATTCAATATCCTCTATTTTATATTCTATATTGTGTGTACTTCATTCTATACTCTACATGCTATATTTTACATTCCGTATTGTATAGTCTAAATTTTGAGTTCTAAATTCTAAATTCTAAATTCTATATTCAGAATTATGTTTTCTATATTCTAAATTCTGTGTTCTGCATTCCGTGTTCTATATTCTATTTTCAGTATTCTATATTCTATATTCTATATCCTGTGTTCTAAGTTCTATATTCTAAACTCTATATTCAGTATTCTGTATTCTATATTCTAAATTCTGTGTTGTGCATTCCATGTTCTAATTTCTATATTCAGTATTCTGTATTCCGTATACTAAATTCTGTGTTCTGCATTCGATGATCTAAATTCTATATTCAGTAACCTGTATTCTATATTCTAAATTCTGTGTTTTGCATTCCATGTTATAAATTTTGGATTCTGTATTCTGTTTTCCATATTCTATATTCTGTGTTCTACATTCTATATTCTAAATTATATATACAGTGTATTGTATTCTATATTATAAATTCTGTGTTCTGCATTCCATTCCTAAATTCTAGGTTCTATATTCTCTATTATATATTCAATACTTTGTGTTCTTCATTCTATATTCTACATTTTATATTTTGCATTCATTCTCTATATTCCATATTCTGTATTCTAAATTCAATATTCAGTATTCTGTATTCTATAACTGAATTCTCAGTTCTACATTCTATATTCAAAATTCTAAATTCAGTATTCTGTATTCTATATTCTATATTCTGTGTTCTGCATTCCATGATCTAAATTCTGACTTCTTTATTGTCTTTTATATATTCTATAATTTGTGTTGTTCTTACTATATTCCAGATTCTATATTCTGCATTTCGTATTCTATGTTATATATTCTGTGTTTTACATTCTATATTCGAAATTTTATATTCAGTATTCTGTATTCTATAATCTAAATTCTGTGTTCTGCATTCCATGTTCTATATTCTGGGTTCTATATTCTGTACTCTATTCTATATAGTGTGTTTTTCATTCTATATTCTACATACTATAGTCTGCATTCAGTATTCTATATTCTATATTATGTGATCTACATTCTATATTTTAAATACTATATTCGGTATTCTGTATTCTATATTCTAAATTTTGTGTTCTGCATTCCATGTTATAAATTCTGGTTTCTATATTCTCAATTCTATATTCTATATTCTGTGTTCTACATTATATATTCTAAATTCTATATTTTGTATTTATATTCTATATTCAAAATTCTGTGTTCTGCATTCCATGTTCTAAATTCGATATTAAGTATTCTGTATTCTATATTCTAAATTCCGTGTTCTGCATTGATGTTCTAAATACTATATTCAGTGTTCTGTATTCTATTTTCTAAATTCTGTGTTCTAGATTCCATGTTCTAAATTCTTTATTCTATATTCTCTATTATATATTCTATATTGTGTGTTCTTCATTCTATACTCTAAATACTATATTTTGTCTTCCATATTCTATATTCTAAATTTTGAATTCTAAATTCTACATTCTAAATTCTATATTCAGTATTTTGTTTTCTATTTTCTAAATTCTGTGTTCTGCATTCCATGTTCTATATTCTATTTTCAGAATTCTATATTCTATAATCTAAATTCTGTGTTCTGCATTCTATGTTCTAAATTCTATATTCAGTATTCTGTTTTGTATATTCTAAATTCTGTGTTTGAATTCCAAGTTCAAAATTCTGGGTTCTGTATTCTGTTTTCCTTATTCTATATTCTGTGTTCTACATTCTATATTCTGTAATCTATATTCTGATTTCCTTATTCTATATTCTATATTCTGTGTCCTACATTCTATACTCTAAATTCTATTTTTATTATTCTGTATTCTATTTTCTAAATTCTGTGTTCTACATTCCATGTTCTAAATTCTGGGTTCTATATTCTCTATTCTATATTCTGTGTTCTACGTTCTATTTTCTAAATTCTATATTCAGTATTTTTTATTCTATATTCTAAATTCTATGTTCTGCATTTCATGTTCTAAATTCTATATTCAGTGTTCTGCTTTCTGTATTCTAAATTCTGTGTTCTGCATCATATGTTCTAAATTCTGTATTCAGTATTATGTATTCTATATTCTAAATTCTGTGTTCTGCATTCCATTTCTAAATTCTGGGTTTTATATTCTCTTTTATATATTCTATATTTTGTGTTCTTCATTCTATATTCCACATTCTATATTCTGCATTCCGTATTCTATACTTTATATTCTGTGTTATACATTCTATATTCTAAATTCTATATTAAAAATTGTGTATTCTATAATCTAAATTCTGTGTTCTGCCTTCCATGTTCTAAATTCTGAGTTCAATATTCTCTACTCTATTCTATATTTTGTGTTTTTCATTCTATATTCTACATACTATATTCTGCCTTCCGTATTCTATATTCCATACTATGTGCTCTACATCTGTATTCTAATTCTATATTCAGTATTCAGTATTCTATATTCTAAATTCTGTGTTCTGCATTATATGTTCTAAATTCAATATTCAGGATTCTGTATTCTATATTCTTAATTCTGTGTTATGCATTCCATGTTCTAAATTCTGAATTATATATACTCTATGCTATATTCTATATTCTGTGTTCTACATTCTATATTCTAAATTCTGTGTTCTGCATTCTATGTTCTAAATTCTATATTCATTATTCTGTGTTCTATATTCTAAATTCTGTGTTCTGCATTCCATATTCTAAATTCTGGGTTCTGTATTCTGTTTTCCATAGTCTATATTCTGTGTTCTACATTCTATATTCTGTATTCTATATTCTGCATTCCGAATTCTACATTGTATATTCTGTGTTCTACATTCTATATGCTAAATTCTATATTCAGTATTCATATTCTATTTTCTAAATTCTGTGTTGTGCATTCCATGTGCTAAATTCTGTATTCTATAATCTGTATTCTATGTTCTGTGTTCTACAGTCTATATTCAAAATTCTGTATTCAGTATTCTGTATTGTAAGTTCTAAATACTGTGTTCTGCATTACATGTTCTACATTCTGGGTCCTATATTGACTATTGTATATTCTATATAATTTGTTCTTCATTCTATACTCTACATACTATATTCTGCATTCCGAATTCTATATTATATATTCTGTGTTTTACATTCTATATTCGAAATTCTATATTCAGTATTCTGTATTATATGGTCTAAATTCTGTGTTCTGCTTTCTATGTTCTAAATTCTATATTCATTATTCTGTGTTCTATATTCAAAAATCTGTGTTCTGAATTCCATGTTCAAAATTCTGGATTCTTTATTCTGTTTTCCATATTCTATATTCTGTGTTCTACATTCTATACTCTGTATTCTATATTCTGCTTCCCGTATACTATATTCTATATGCTGTGTCCTATATTCAATATTCTAAATTCTATTTTCAGTATTCTGTATTCTATTTTCTAAATTCTGTGTTCTACATTCCATATTCTAAATTGTGGATTCTATATTCTCTATTATATATTCTGTGTTCTACATTCTATATTCTAAATTCTATATTCAGTATATTTTTTTCTCTATTCTAAATTCTATGTTCTGAATTCCATGATCTAAATTCTATATTCAGTATTCTGTTTTCTGTATTCTACATTCTGTGTTCTGCATTCTATGTTCCAAATTGTATATTCTGTATTCTGTATTGTAAATTCAAAATTCTGTGTTCTGCAATCCAAGTTCTAATTTCTGTGTTCTGCATTCCATGTTCTAAATTCTGTGTTCTATATTCTCTTTTGTATATTCTATATTCTGTGTTCTACATTCTATATTCTAAATTCTATATTCAGTATTCTGTATTCTGTATTCTAAATTCTATTTTCTGCATTCCATGCTCTTAAATGTGGGTTCTATATTCTCTATTCTATATTCTATATTCTGTGTTACAGATTCTATATTCTAAATTCTATATTCAGTATTCTGTATTCTATATTCTAAATTCTGTGTTCTGCATTGCATGTTCTATATTCTATATTTAGTATCCTGTATTCTATATTCTATATTCTGTGTTCTACATTCTATATTCTTAATTCTATATTCAGAATTCTGTATTCTATTTTCTATATTCTGTGTTCAGCGTTCCATGTTCTAAATTCTGTGTTCTATATCCTCTATTCTATATTCGATATTGTGTGTTCTTAATTCTATACTCTACATACAATATTTTGCATTCCGTATTCTATATTCTAAATTCTGAGTTCTAAATTCTAAATTCTAAATACCATATTCAGTATTCTATAGTCTATATAATAAATTCTGTGTTCTGCATTCTATATTCTAAATTCTATATTCAGTATTCTGCATTCTACTTTCCAGATTCATTGTTCTGAATTTCATTTTCTAAATTCTGGATTCTATATTCTATATTCTGTGTTCTACATTCTATATTCTAAATTGTATATACAGTATTATGTATTCTATTGTCTAAATTCTGTTTTCTGCATTCAATATTCTAAATTCTATATTCATTATTACCTATTCTATATTCTAAATTCTGTGTTCTGCATTCCATATTCTAAATTCTGAATTCTATATTCTCTATACTATATTCAATATTCTGTGTTCTACATTCGAAATTCTAAATTGTATATTCAATATTTTGTATTCTATATTCTAAATTCTCTGTTCTGCTTTCCATGTTCTAAATTCTGGGTTCTATATTGTCTGTTCTATATTCTATATTGTGAGTTCTTCATTCTATACTCTACATACTATATTTTCCATTCCGTTGTCTATATTCTAAATTCTGAGTTCTAAATTCTTAATTCTAAATTCTATATTCAGTAATCCATATTCTATATACTAAATTCTGTGTTCTGCTTTCTATGTTCTAAATTCTATATTCAGTAGACTGTATTCTATTTTCTAAATTCAGTGTTCTTCATATCATGTTCTAAATTCTGGATTCTATATTCTCTATTCTGTGTTCTACATTCTATGTTCTAAATTCTATATCCAGTATTCTGTATTCTATATTCTATATTCTGTGTTCTGCATTCCATGATCTAAATTCTGACTTCTTTATTGTCTTTTATATATTCTATAATTTGTGTTTTTCTTACTATATTCCACATTCTATATTCTGCATTTCGTATTCTATGTTATATATTCTGTGTTTTACATTCTATATTCGAAATTCTATATTCAGTATTCTGTATTCTATAATCTAAATTCTGTGTTCTGCATTCCACTTTCTATATTCTGGTTTCTATATTCTCTACTCTATTTTATATTGTGTGTTCTTCATTCTATATTCTACACACTATATTCTGCATTCCATATTCTATATTCTATATTATGTGTTCTACATTCTATATTCAAAATTCAATATTCTGTATTCTGTATTCTAAATTCTAAATTCTGTGTTCTGCATTCCATGTTCTAAATTCTATATTCAGTATACTGTATTCTATATTCTTAATTCTGTGTTCTAAATTCCATGTTATAAATTCTGTATTCTGTATTCTGTATTACATATTCTTTATTCTGTGTTCTAAATTCTATATTCTGTATTCTATATTCTGCATTCCGAATTATATATTGTATATTCTGTGTTCTACATTCTATATTCTATATTTTATATTCAGTATTCTGTATTCTATATTGTAAATTCTGTGTTATGCATTCCAAGTTCTAAATTCTCTATTAAGTATCCTGTATACTATATTATATATTCTGTGTTCTACATTCTATGTTCAAAATTCTATATTCAGAATTCGGTATTCTATATTCTAAATTCTGTGTTCAGCATTCCATACTCTAAATTCTGTGTTCTATATTCCCTATTTTCTATTCTATATTGTGTTCTTCATTCTATACTCTACATACTATATTTTGCATTCCGATTCTGTATTCTAAATTCTGAGTTCTTAATTTTAATTCTAAATTCTATATTCAGTATTCTGTTTTCTATATTCTAAATACTGTTTTCTGCATTCCATGTTCTATATTCTATTTTCAGTATTCTATATTCTATAATCTAAATTCTGTGTTCTGCAATCCATGTTCTAAATTCTTTTTTCTTTTTTCTGCTTTCCATATTCTATACTCTTTGTTCTACATTCTATATACTGTTTTCTATATTCTGCATTCCGTATTCTATATTCTATATTCTGTGTTCTTCATTATATATTCTAAATTGTATATACACTATTCCGTATTCTATATTCTAAATTCTGTGTTCGGCATTCCATTACTAAATTCTAAGTTCTATATTCTATTTTTTATATTCTTTATTTTGTGTTCTTCATTCTATATTCTAAAATTTATATTCTGCATTCATTTTCTATATTCTATGTTCTGTGTTCTATATTCTGTATTCTAAATTCTATATTCAGTATTCTGTATTCTATATTCTGAATTCTCTGTTCTACATTCTATATTCAAAATTCTAAATTCAGGATTCTGTATTCTATATTCTAAATTCTGTGTTATGATTTCCATGTTCTAAATTCTGAATTCTGTATACTCTATGCTATATTCTATATTCGTGTTCTTCATTCTATATTCTAAATTCTGTATTCAGTATTCTGTATTCTATATTCTAAATTCTGTGTTCTGCATTCTATGTTCTAAATTGTATATTCATATTTCTGTGTTCTATATTCTAAATTCTGTGTTCTGCATTCCATATTCTAGATTCTGGGTTCTATATTCTGTTTTCCATGTTCTATATTCTGTGTTCTACATTCTATATTCTGTATTCTATATTCTGAATTCCAAAATCTACATTCTATATTCTGTGTTCAAGATTATATATGCTTAATTCTATATTCAGTATTCATATTCTATTTTCTAAATTCTATGTTCTGCATTCCATGTGCTAAATTCTGTATTCTATAATCTGTATTCTATGTTCTGTGTTCTACATTCTATATTCTAAATTCTTATTTCAGTATTCTGTATTCTATATTCTAAATTCTGTGTTCTGAATTCCAGGTTCTAAATTCTGGGTTCTACATTGTCTATTGTATATTCTATATAGTGTGCTCTTCATTCTATACTCTACGTACTATATTTTGCATTCTGTAGTCTATATTATATATTCTTTTTTCTAAATTTTTAATTCTAAATTCTATATTCAGTATTCTATATTCTATATACTAATTTCGGTGTTCTGCATTCTATGTTCTAAATTCTATATTTAGTATTCTGCATTCTATAGTCTATATTTTGTGTTCTGCATTCCATGTTATAAATTCTGGGTTCTGTATTCTGTTTTTCATATACTATACTCTGTGTTCTACATACTATATTCTGCATTCCGAATTCTATATTCTATATTCTGTGTCCTACATTCTATATTCTAAATTCTATATTCAGTATTCTGTATTCTATATTCTAAATTCTGTGTTCTGCATTCCATGTTCTAAATTCTTGGTTCTATATTCTCTACACTATACTATATTTTATGCTTTTCATTCTATATTCTACATACTATATGCTGCATTCCGTTTTATATATGTTATATTATGTGTTCTACATTCTGTATTCTAAATTCTATATTCTGTATTCTGTATTCTATATTCTAAATTCTGTGTTCTGCGTTTCATGTTCTAAATCCTGGGTTCTTTATTCTCTATTCAATATTCTGTGTTCTGTGTTCTGCATTCTATATTCTAAATTCTATATTCAGTATTCTTTTTTCTATGTTCTAAATTCTATGTTCTGCATTCTATGTTCTATATTGTATATTCAGTATTCTGTATTCTACATTCTAAATTCTGTGTTCTGCATTCCATGTTCTATATTCTGGGTTCTATATACTCTATTCTATATTCTATATTGTGTGTTCTTCATTCCATAATCAACATACTAAATTCTGCATTCCGTATCCTATATTCTAAATTCTGTGTTCCAAATTGTAAATTCTAAATTTTATATTCAGTATTCTGTTTTCTATATCCTAAATTCTGTGTTCTGCATTCCATGTTCTATATTCTAATTTCAGTATTCTATATTCTATATCTAAATTCTGTGTTCTGCATTCTATGATCTAAATTCTATATTCAGTATTCTGTATTCTATATTCTAAATTCTGTGTTCTGAATTCCATGTTCTAAATTTTGGGTTCTGTATTCTCTACTCTATATACTAAAATCCGTGTTCTGCATTCTATGTTCTAAATTCTTTATTCAGTATTTTGTATTCTATATTCTAAAGTCTGTGTTCTGCATTCCATGTCCTAAATTTTGTGTTCTGTATTCTGTTTTCCATATTCTATATTTTGTGTTCTACATTCTATATTCTAAATTCTATATTCCGTATTCTATATTCTACATTATAAATTCTGTGTTCTGCATTCCATGATCAAAATTCTGGCTTCTGTATTCTCTTTTATATATCCTATATTTTGTGTTGTTCTTTCTATATTCCACATTCCATATTCTGCATACGGTATTGTATATTTTATATTCTGTGTTTTACATTCTATATTCAAAATTCTATATTCAGTATTCATTATTCTATATTGTAAACTCTGTTTTCTGCATTCCATGTTATAAATTCTGAGTTCTATATTCTCTACTCTATTCTATATTGTGATTTTTCATTCTTTATTCTGCATACTGTAGTCCGCGTTCCGTATTCTATATTCTATATTTTGTGTTCTTCATTCTATATTCTAAATTCTATATCCAGTATTCTGTATTCTATATATTTTATTCTGTGTTTTACATGCTATATTCTAAATTCTATAACCAGTATTCTGTATTCTATATTGTAAATTCTGTGTTGTACATTCCATGTTCTAAATTCTGGTTTCTATATTCTCTATTCTATATTCTGTGTTATTCATTCTATATTCAGTATTATGTATTCTATATCCCAAATTCTGTGTTCTGCATTCCATGTTCAAAATTCTGTGTTCTATATTCTCCTTTCTAAATTCTATATTGCGTGTTCTTCATTCTATACTCTACATACTATATTTTGCATTCCGTATACTATATGCTAAATTCTGTGTTCTAAATTCTAAATTTTAATTCTATATTCAGTATTCTATATTCTATATACTTAATTCTTTGTTCTGCATTCTATGTTCTAAATTCTATATTCAGTATTCTGTATTCTATTTTATAATTTCATTGTTCTGAATTTCATGTTCTAAATTCTGGATTCTATACTCTTTATTCTGTGTTCTACATTTTACATTCTAAATCCTATATTCAGTATTCTGTATTCTATAGTCTAAATTCTGTCTTCTGCATTCAATATTGTAAATTCCATATTCATTATTATGTATTCTATATTCTAAATTCTTTGTTCCTCATTCAATATTCTATATTCTGGAGTCTATATTCTCTTTTCTATATTCAATATTCTATGTTCTTCAGTCTAAATTCTATATTCTATATTCAGTATTCTGTATTCTATATTCTAAATTCTGTGTTCTGTGTTCTATGTTCAAAATTATATATTCATTATACTGTATTTAATATTCTATATTCTATGTTCTCAATATCATGTTATAAATTTTGGGTTCTGTATTCTGTTTTCCATAATCTATATTTTGTTTTCTAAATTCTATATTCTGTATTCTATATTCTGCTTTCCGTATTATATATTGTATATTCTGTGTCCTACATTCTGTATTCTAAATTCTATATTCAGTATTCTGTATTCTATATTGTAAATTCTGTGTTCTGCATTCCAAGTTATAAATTTTATATTAAGTATCCTTTATACTATATTCTAAATTCTGTGTTGTACATTCTATTTTCAAAATTCTAATTTCAGAATTCTGTATTCTATATTCTAAATTCTGTATTCAGCATTCAATATTCTAAATTCTGTTTTCTATATTCTCTGTTCTCTATTCTATATTGTGTGTTCTTCATTCTATACTCTATATACTATATTTTGCATTCTGTATTCCATATTCTAAATTCTGAGTTCTTAATTTTAATTCTAATTTCTATATTCAGTATTCTGTTTTCTATATTCTATTTTCTGTTTTCTGCATTCCATGTTCTAAATTCTAGTTTCAGAATTCTATATTCTATATTCTAAATTCTGTGTTCTTCATTCCATGTTCTATATTCTATTTTCAGTATACTATATTCTTTATCCAAAATTCTGTGTTCTGCATTCCATGTTCTAAATTCTGGATTCTGTATTCTGTTTTCCATATTCTATATTCTGTGTTCTAAATTCTATATACTGTATTCTATATTCTGCATTCCGTATTCTATATTCTATATTCTGTGTTCTTCATTATATATTTTAATTCCTATATTCAATATTCCGTATTCTATATTCTAAATTCTGTGTTCGGCATTCCATTATTAAATTCTAAGTTGTATATTCTCTTTTTTATATTCTTTATTATGTGTTCAACATTGTATATTCAACATTCTATATTCTGCATTCATTTTCTATATTCTCTATTCTGTGTTCTGTATTCTGTATTCTAAATTCTATATTCAGTATTCTGTATTCTATATTCTGAATTCTCAGTTTTACATTCTATATTCAAAATACTTAACTCAGTATTCTGTATTCTATAGTCTAAATTCTGTGTCCTGCATTCCATGTTCTAAATTCTGGCTTCTCGATTCTCTATTCTCTATTCTATATTTTGTGTTCTTCAAGCTATATTCCACATTCTATATTCGGCATTCCATATACTATATTCTATATTCTGTGTTTTACATTCTTTATTCTAAATTCTATATTCAGTATTCTCTATTCTATAATCTAAAATCTGTGTTCTGCATTTCATGTTCAAAATTCTGTGTTGTATATTCTCTACTCTATTCAATATTGTGTGTTTTTCATTCTATATTCTACATACTATAGTCTGCATTCCGTATTGTATATTCAATATTATGTGTTCTTCATTCTATATACTAAATTCTATATTCTGTATTCTATATTCTACATTATAAATTCTGTGTTCTGCATTCCATGTTCTAAAATCTGGGTTCTATATTCTCTTTCTATATTCTGTATTCTGTGTTCTTCATTCTATATTCTAAATTCTATATTCAGTATTCTGTATTCTATAGTCTAAATTCTGTGTTCTGCATTCTATGTTCTAAATTCTATATTCTGTATTCTGTGTCCTATATTCTAAATTCTGTGTTCTGCATTCCATGTTCAAAATTCTGGGTTCTATATTCTCTATTCTTTATTCTGTGTTCTACATTCTATATTCTGTATTCTATATTCTGCATTCCGTATTCTATATTCTATATTCTGTGTTCTACATTCTATATTCTAAATTCAACATTCAGTATTCTGTGTTCTATATTCTAAATTCTGTGTTCTGCATTCCATGTTCTAAATTCTGGGTTCTATACACTGTATTCTATGTTCTTTGTTCTACATTCTATATTCTGTAGTCTATATTCTGCATTCCGTATACTATATTCTATATTCTGTGTTCTACATTCTATATTCTAAATTCTATATTCAGTATTTTTTATTCTATATTCTAAATTCTATGTACTGCATTTCATGTTCTAAATTCTATATTCATTATTCTGTATTCTATAATCTAAATTCAGTGTTCTTCATTCCACGTTCTATATTCTGGGTTCTATATTCTCTATTCTATTTTATATTGTGTGTTCTTCATTCTATATTCTGCACACTATATTCTGCATTCCGTATTCTATATTCTATATTATGTGTTCTACATTCTATATTCTAAATTCTATATTCTGTATTCTGTATTCTAAATTCTGAATTCTGTGTTCTGCATTATATGTTCAAAATTATATATTCATCATTCTGTATTTAATATTCTAAATTCTGTGTTCTAAATTCCATGTTATAAATTCTGTATTCTGTATTCTGTATTCCATATTCTATATTCTGTGTTCAAAATTCTATATTCTGTATTCTATATTCTGCATTCCGTATTATGTATTATATATTCTGTGTTCTACATCCTATATTCTAAATTCTATATTCAGTATTCTTTATTCTATATTCTAAATTCTGTGTTATGCATTCCAAGTTCTAAATTCTATATTAAGTATCCTGTATACTATATTCTAAATTCTATGTACTGCATTTGATGTTCTAAATTCTATATTCATTATTCTGTATTGTATAATCTAAATTCTGTGTCCTGCATTCCATGTTCTATATTCTGGGTTCTATATTCTGTACTCTATTCTATATAGTGTGTTTTTCATTCTATATTCTACATACTATAGTCTGCATTCAGTATTGTATATTCTATATTGTGTGATCTGCATTCTATATTTTAAATACTATATTCGGTATTCTGTATTCTATATTCTAAATTTTGTGTTCTGCATTCCATGTTATAAATTCTGGTTTCTATATTCTCAATACTATATTCTATATTCTGTGTTCTACATTATATATTCTAAATTATATATTTTGTATTTATATTCTATATTCAAAATTCTGTGTTCTGCATTCCATGTTCTAAATTCGATATTAAGTATTCTGTATTCTATATTCTAAATTCCGTGTTATGCATTGATGTTCTAAATACTATATTCAGTGTTCTGTATTCTATTTTCTAAATTCTGTGTTCTAGATTCCATGTTCTAAATTCTTTATTCTATATTCTCTATTATATATTCTATATTGTGTGTTCTTCATTCTATACTCTAAATACTATTTTGCCTTCCATATTCTATATTCTATATTCTGTGTTTTACATTCTATATTCTAAATTCTATGTTAAGAATTGTGTATTCTATAATCTAAATACTGTGTTCTGCATTCCATGTTCTAAATTCTGAGTTCTATATTCTCTACTCTATTCTATATTTTGTGTTTTTCATTCTATATTCTACATACTATATTCTGCATTCCGTATTCTATATTCCATACTATGTGCTCTACATTCTGTATTCTAATTCTATATTCAGTATTCAGTATTCTATATTCTAAATTCTGTCTTCTGCATTATATGTTCTAAATTCAATATTCAGGATTCTGTATTCTATATTCTTAATTCTGTTTTATGCATTCCATTTTCTATATTCTGAATTATATATACTCTATGCTATATTCTATATTCTGTGTTCTACATTCTATATTCTAAATTCTGTGTTCTGCATTCTATGTTCTAAATTCTATATTCATTTTTCTGTGTTCTATATTCTAAATTCTGTGTTCTGCATTCCATATTCTAAATTCTGAGTTCTGTATTCTGTTTTCCATAGTCTATATTCTGTGTGCTATATTCTATATTCTGTATTCTATATTCTGCATTCCGAATTCTACATTGTATATTCTGTGTTCTACATTCTATATGCTAAATTCTATATTCAGTATTCATATACTATTTTGTAAATTCTCTGTTCTGCATTCCATGTGCTTAATTCTGTATTCTATAATCTGTATTCTATGTTCTGTGTTCAACATTCTATATTCTAAATTCTATATTCCGTATTCTGTATTGTAAGTTCTAAATTCTGTGTTCTGAATTACATGTTCTACATTCTGGGTTGTACCTTGTCTATTGTATATTCTATATAATGTGTTCTTTATTCTATACTCTACATACTATGTTTTGCATTCCGTAGTCTATATTATATATTCTTTGTTCTAAATTTTTAATTCTAAATTCTATATTCAGTATTCTATATTCTATATACTAAATTCGGTGTTCTGCATTCCATGTTCTATATTCTATATTCAGTATTCTGTATTCTATATTCTAAATTCTGTGTTCTGCATTATATGTTCTCAATTCTATATTCAGTATTCTGTATTCTATAATCTAAATTATGTGTTCTGCATTACAAGTTCTAAATTCGGGGTTTGTATTCTGTTTTCCATATCCTATATTCTGTGTTCTACATTCTATATACTGTATTCTGTATTCTGCATTCCGTATTCTATATTGTATATTCTGTGTTCTTCATTATATATTCTAAATTCTATATTCACTATTCCGTATTCTATATTCTAAATTCTGTGTTCGGCATTCCATTACTAAATTCTAAGTTCTATATTCTCTATTTTATATTCTTTATATTGTGTTCTGCATTCTATATTCTGCCTTCATTTTCTATGTTCTATGTTCTGTGTTCTATATTCTGTATTCTAAATTCTATATTCAGTATTCTGTATTCTATAGTCTGAATTCTCTGTTCTACGTTCTATATTCAAAATTTTTAATTCAGTATTCTGTATTCTATATTCTAAATTCTGTGTCCTGCATTCCATATTCTAAATTCTGGCTTCTATATTCTCTATTATATATTCTATATTTTGTGTTCTTCATTCTATATTCCACATTCTATATTCTGAATTCCGTATACTATATTCTATATTCTGTGTTTTACATTCTATATTCTAAATTCTATATTCAGTATTCTGTATTCTATAATCTAAATTCTGTGTTCTGCATTCCATGTTCTAAATTTTGGGTTCTGTATTCTGTTTTCCATATTCTATATTTTGTGTTCTACATTCTATATTCTAAATTCTATATTCAGTATTTTGTATTATATATTTAAATTCTGTGTTCTGCATTCCATTACTAAATTCTAGGTTCTATATTCTCTTTTATATATTCAATATTTTGTGTTCTTAATTCTATATTCTACATTCTATATTCTGCATTCATTTTCCATATTCTATGTTCTGTTTTCTATATTCTGTGTTCTAATTCCTATATTCAGTATTCTGTATTCTATATTCTGAATTCGGTGTTCTACATTCTATATTCAAAATTCTAAATTCAGTATTCTGTATTCTATATTCTAAATTCTGTGTTCTGCATTCCATGATCTAAATACTGGCTTCTATATTCTCTTTTATATATCCTATATTTTGTGTTGTTCTTTCTATATTCCACATTCTATATTCTGCATACGGTATTCTATATTGAATATTCTGTGTTTTACATTCTATATTCGAAATTCTATATTCAGTATTCTGTATTCTATAGTCTAAATACTGTGTTCTGCATTACAAGTTCTAAATTCGGGGTTCTGTATTCTGTTTTCCATATTCTATATTCTGGGTTCTACATTCCATATTCTGTATCCTTTATTCTGCATTCCGTATTCTATATTCTATATTCTGTGTTCTAAATTCTATATTTCAAATTCTATATTCAGTATTCTGTATTCTATATTCTAAATTCTGTGTTCTGCATTCCATGTTCTAAATTCTGTGTCTTATATTCTCTATTCTATTCTACATTTTGTGTTTTTCATTCTATATTCTACATACTATATTCTGCATTCCGTATACACTATCCTATATTATGTGCTCTACATTCTGTATTCTAAATTCTAAATTCTGTATTTTGTATTTTTATACTAAATTCTGTATTCTGCATTCCATGTTCTAAATTCTGGGTTGTGTATTATGTTTTCCATATTCTATATTCTGTGTTCTACATTCTATATACTATATTCTATATTCTGCATTCCGTATTCTATATTGTATATTCTGTGTTCTTCATTATATATTCTAAATCCTATATTCATTATTCCGTATTCTATATTCTAAATTCTGTGTTCGGCATTCCATTACTAAATTTAAGTTCTATATTCTCTATTTTATATTATTTATATTGTGTTCTGTATTCTATATTCTGCATTCATTTTCTATGTTCTATGTTCTGTGTTCTATATTCTGTATTCTAAATTCTATATTCAGTAGTCTGTATTCTATAGTCTGAATTCTCTGTTCTACGTTCTATATTCAAAATTCTAAATTCATTATTCTGTATTCTTTATTCTAAACTCTGTGTCCTGCATTCCATATTCTAAATTCTGGCTTCTATATTCTCTATTATATATTCTATATTTTGTGTTCTTCATTCTATATTCCAAATTCTATATTCTGAATTCCCTATACTGTATTCTATATTCTGTGTTTTACATTCTATATTCTAAATTCTATATTCAGTATTCTGTATTCTATAATCTAAATTCTGTGTTCTGCATTCCATGTTCTAAATTTTGGGTTCTGTATTGTGTTTTCCATATTCTATATTTTGTGTTCTACATTGTATATTCTAAATTCTATATTCAGTATTTTGTATTATATATTTAAATTCTGTGTTCTGCATTCCATTACTAAATTCTAGGTTCTATATTCTCTTTTATATATTCAATATTTTGTGTTCTTAATTCTATATTCTACATTCTATATTCTGCATTCATTTTCCATATTCTATGTTCTGTGTTCTATATTCTGTATTCTAATTCCTATATTCAGTATTCTGTATTTTATATTCTGAAATCGGTGTTCTACATTCTATATTCAAAATTCTAAATTCAGTATTCTGTATTCTATATTCTAAATTCTGTGTTCTGCATTCCATGTTCTAAATTCTGGGTTCTATATTGTCTGTTCTATATTCTATATTGTGAGTTCTTCATTCTATACTCTACAAACTATATTTTGCATTCCGTTGTCTATATTCTAAATTCTGAGTTCTAAATTCTTAATTCTAAATTCTATATACAGTAATCCATATTCAATATACTAAATTCTGTGTTCTGCTTTCTATGTTCTAAATTCTATATTCAGTAGACTGTATTCTATTTTCTAAATTCAGTGTTCTGCATATCATGTTCTAAATTCTGGATTCTATATTCTCTATTCTGTGTTCTACATTCTATGTTCTAAATTCTATATCCAGTATTCTGTATTCTATTTTCTATATTCTATGTTCTGCATTCCATGATCTAAATTCTGACTTCTTTATTGTCTTTTATATATTCTATAATTTGTGTTTTTCTTACTATATTCCACATTCTATATTCTGCATTTCGTATTCTATGTTATATATTCTGTGTTTTACATTCTATATTCGAAATTCTATATTCAGTATTCTCTATTCTATAATCTAAATTCTGTGTTCTGCATTCCACTTTCTATATTCTTGTTTCTATATTCTCTACTCTATTTTATATTGTGTGTTCTTCATTCTATATTCTACACACTATATTCTGCATTCCATATTCTATATTCTATATTATGTGTTCTACATTCTATATTCAAAATTCTATATTCTGTATTCTGTATTTTAAATTCTAAATTCTGTGTTCTGCATTCCATGTTCTAAATTCTATATTCAGTATACTGTATTCTATATTCTTAATTCTGTGTTCTAAATTCCATGTTATAAATTCTGTATTCTGTATTCTGTATTACATATTCTTTATTCTGTGTTCTAAATTCTATATTCTGTATTCTATATTCTGCATTCCGTATTATATATTGTATATTCTGTGTTCTACATTCTATATTCTATATTTTATATTCAGTATTCTGTATTCTATATTCTAAATTCTGTGTTATGCATTCCAAGTTCTAAATTCTATATTAAGTATCCTGTATACTATATTCTATATTCTGTGTTCTACATTCTATGTTCAAAATTCTATATTCAGAATTCGGTATTCTATATTCTAAATTCTGTGTTCAGCATTCCATACTCTAAATTCTGTGTTCTATATTCCCTATTTTCTATTCTATATTGTGTTCTTCATTCTATACTCTACATACTATATTTTGCATTCCGATTCTGTATTCTAAATTCTGAGTTCTTAATTTTAATTCTAAATTCTATATTCAGTATTCTGTTTTCTATATTCTAAATTCTGTTTTCTGCATTCCATGTTCTATATTCTATTTTCAGTATTCTATATTCTATAATCTAAATTCTGTGTTCTGCAATCCATGTTCTTAATTCTTTTTTCTGTATTCTGTTTTCCATATTCTATACTCTTTGTTCTACATTCTATATACTGTTTTCTATATTCTGCATTCCGTATTCTATATTCTATATTCTGTGTTCTTCATTATATATTCTAAATTGTATATACACTATTCCGTATTCTATATTCTAAATTCTGTATTCGGCATTCCATTACTAAATTCTAAGTTCTATATTCTATTTTTTATATTCTTTATTTTGTGTTCTTCATTCTATATTCTAAAATTTATATTCTGCATTCATTTTCTATATTCTATGTTGTGTGTTCTATATTCTGTATTCTAAATTCTATATTCAGTATTCTGTATTCTATATTCTGAATTCTCTGTTCTACATTCTATATTCAAAATTCTAAATTCAGGATTCTGTATTCTATATTCTAAATTCTGTGTTATGATTTCCATGTTCTAAATTCTGAATTCTATATACTCTATGCTGTATTCTATATTCGTGTTCTACATTCTATATTCTAAATTCTGTATTCAGTATTCTGTATTCTATATTCTAAATTCTGTGTTCTGCATTCCATATTCTAAATTCTGGGTTCTGTATTCTGTTTTCCATGTTCTATATTCTGTGTTCTACATTCTATATTCTGTATTCTATATTCTGAATTCCGAAATCTACATTCTATATTCTGTGTTCTAGATTCAATATGCTTAATTCTAAATTCAGTATTCATATTCTATTTTCTAAATTCTGTGTTCTGCTTTCCATGTGCTAAATTCTGTATTCTATAATCTGTATTCTATGTTCTGTGTTCTACATTCTATATTCTAAATTCTTAATTCAGTATTCTGTATTCTATATTCTAAATTCTGTGTTCTGATTTCCATGTTCTAAATTCTGGGTTCTACATTGTCTATTGTATATTCTATACAGTGTGTTCTTCATTCTATACTCTACGTACTATATTTTGCATTCTGTATTCTATATTATGTATTCTTTGTTCTAAATTTTTAATTCTAAATTCTATATTCAGTATTCTATATTCTATATACTAAATTCGGTGTTCTGCATTCTATGTTCTAAATTCTATATTCAGTATTCTGTATTTTATAGTCTATATTTTGTGTTCTGCATTCCATGTTATAAATTCTGGGTTCTGTATTCTGTTTTTCATATACTATACTCTGTGTTCTACATACTATATTCTGCATTCCGAATTCTACATTCTATATTCTGTGTTCTACATTCTATATTCTAAATTCTATATTCAGTATTCTGTATTGTATAGTCTAAATTCTGTGTTCTGCATTCCATGTTCTAAATTCTTGGTTCTATATTCTCTACACTATACTATATTTTATGTTTTTCATTCTATATTCTACATACTATATGCTGCATTCCGTTTTATATATGTTATATTATGTGTTCTACATTCTGTATTCTAAATTCTATATTCTGTATTCTGTATTCTATATTCTAAATTCTGTGTTCTGCGTTTCATGTTCTAAATCCTGAGTTCTATATTCTCTATTCAATATTCTGTGTTCTGTGTTCTACATTCTATTTTCTAAATTCTATATTCAGTATTCTTTATTCTATGTTCTAAATTCTATGTTCTGCACTCTATGTTCTATATTCTATATTCAGTATTCTGTATTCTACATTCTAAATTCTGTGTTCTGCATTCCATGTTCTATATTCTGGGTTCTATATACTCTATTCTATATTCTATATTGTGTGTTCTTCATTCCATAATCAACATACTAAATTTTGCATTCCGTATCCTATATTCTAAATTCTGTGTTCCAAATTCTAAATTTTAAATTTTATATTCAGTATTCTGTTTTCTATATCCTAAATTCTGTGTTCTGCATTCCATGTTCTATATTCTAATTTCAGTATTCTATATTCTATATCTAAATTCTGTGTTCTGCATTCTATGATCTAAATTCTATATTCAGTATTCTGTATTCTATATTCTAAATTCTGTGTTCTGAATTCCATGTTCTAAATTTTGGGTTCTGTATTCTCTACTCTATATACTAAAATCCGTGTTCTGCATTCTATTTTCTAAATTCTTTATTCAGTATTTTGTATTCTATATTCTAAAGTCTGTGTTCTGCATTCCATGTCCTAAATTTTGGGTTCTGTATTCTGTTTTCCATATTCTATATTTTGTGTTCTACATTCTATATTCTAAATTCTATATTCCGTATTCTATATTCTACATTATAAATTCTGTGTTCTGCATTCCATGATCAAAATTCTGGCTTCTGTATTCTCTTTTATATATCCTATATTTTGTGTTGTTCTTTCTATATTGCACATTCCATATTCTGCATAAGGTATTGTATATTTTATATTCTGTGTTTTGCATTCTATATTCGAAATTCTATATTCAGTATTCATTATGATATATTGTAAACTCTGTTTTCTGCAATCCATGTTATAAATTCTGAGTTCTATATTCTCTACTCTATTCTATATTGTGATTTTTAATTCTATATTCTGCATACTGTAGTCTGCATTCCGTATTCTATATTCTATATTTTGTGTTCTTCATTCTATATTCTAAATTCTATATCCAGTATTCTGTATTCTATATATTTTATTCTGTGTTTTACATGCTATATTCTAAATTCTATAACCAGTATTCTGTATTCTATATTCTAAATTCTGTGTTGTACATTCCATGTTCTAAATTCTGGTTTCTATATTCTCTATTCTATATTCTGTGTTATTCATTCTATATTCGAAATTCTATATTCAGTATTCTGTATTCTATATCCAAAATTCTGTGTTCTGCATTCCATGTTCTAAATTCTGGATTCTGTATTCTGTTTTCCATATTCTATATTCTGTGTTCTAAATTCTATATACTGTATTCTATATTCTGCATTCCGTATTCTATATTCTATATTCTGTGTTCTTCATTATATATTTTAAATCCTATATTCAATATTCCGTATTCTATATTCTAAATTCTGTGTTCGGCATTCCATTATTAAATTCTAAGTTGTATATTCTCTTTTTTATATTCTTTATTATGTGTTCAACATTGTATATTCAACATTCTATATTCTGCATTCATTTTCTATATTCTCTGTTCTGTGTTCTGTATTCTGTATTCTAAATTCTATATTCAGTATTCTGTATTCTATATTCTGAATTCTCAGTTTTACATTCTATATTCAAAATTCTTAACTCAGCATTCTGTATTCTATAGTCTAAATTCTGTGTCCTGCATTCCATGTTCTAAATTCTGGCTTCTCTATTCTCTATTCTCTATTCTATGTTTTGTGTTCTTCAAGCTAAATTCCACATTCTATATTCGGCATTCCATATACTATATTCTATATTCTGTGTTTTACATTCTTCATTCTAAATTCTATATTCAGTATTCTCTATTCTATAATCTAAAATCTGTGTTCTGCATTTCATGTTCAAAATTCTGTGTTGTATATTCTCTACTCTATTCAATATTGTGTGTTTTTCATTCTATATTCTACATACTATAGTCTGCATTCCGTATTGTATATTCAATATTATGTGTTCTTCATTCAATATACTAAATTCTATATTCTGTATTCTGTATTCTACATTATAAATTCTGTGTTCTGCATTCCATGTTCTAAAATCTGGGTTCTATATTCTCTTTCTATATTCTGTATTCTGTGTTCTTCATTCTATATTCTAAATTCTATATTCAGTATTCTGTATTCTATAGTCTAAATTCTGTGTTCTGCATTCTATGTTCTAAATTCTATATTCTGTATTCTGTGTCCTATATTCTAAATTTTGTGTTCTGCATTCCATGTTCTAAATTCTGGGTTCTATATTCTCTATTCTTTATTCTGTGTTCTACATTCTATATTCTGTATTCTATATTCTGCATTCCGTATTCTATATTCTATATTATGTGTTCTACATTCTGTATTCTAAATTCTATATTCTGTATTCTGTATTCTAAATTCTGAATTCTGTGTTCTGCATTCTATGTTCAAAATTGTATATTCATCATTCTGTATTTAATATTCTAAATTCTGTGTTCTAAATTCCATGTTATAAATTCTGTATTCTGTATTCTGTATTCCATATTCTATATTCTGTGTTCAAAATTCTATATTCTGTATTCTATATTCTGCATTCCTTATTATATATTGTATATTCTGTGTTCTACATCCTATATTCTAAATTCTATATTCAGTATTCTTTATTCTATATTCTAAATTCTGTGTTATGCATTCCAAGTTCTAAATTCTATATTAAGAATCCTGTATACTATATTCTAAATTCTATGTACTTCATTTGATGTTCTAAATTCTATATTCATTATTCTGTATTCTATAATCTAAATTCTGTGTCCTGCATTCCATGTTCTATATTCTGGGTTCTGTATTCTGTTTTCCATATTCTATATTCTTTGTTGTATATTCTATATATTGTATTCTATATTCTGCATTCCGTATTCTATATTCTATATTCTGTGTTCTTCATTATATATTCTAAATTGTATGTACACTATTCCGTACTCTATATTCTAAATTCTGTGTTTGGCATTCCAATACTATAGTCTAAGTTCTATATTCTATTTTTTATATTCTTTATTTTGTGTTCTTCATTCTATATTCTACAATCTATATTCTGCATTCATTTTCTATATTCTATGTTCTGTGTTCTATATTCTGTATTCTAAGTTCTATATTAAGTATTCTGTATTCTATATTCTGAATTCTCAGTTCTACATTCTATATTCAAAATTCTAAATTCAGTATTCTGTATTCTATATTCTAAATTCAGTGTCCTGAATTCCATGTTCTGAATTCTGGCTTCTATATTCTCTATTCTCTATTCTATATTTTGTGTTCTTCATTCAATATTCCACATTCTATATTCTGCATTCCATATAATATATTCTCTATTCTGTGTTTTACATTCTATATTCTAAATTCTATATTAAGTATTCTTTATTATATAATCTAAATTCTGTATTCTGCATTCCATGTTCTAAATTCTGAGTTCTACATTCTCTTCTCTATTCTATATTTTGTGTTTATCATTCTATATTCTACATACTATATTCTGCATTCCGTATTCTATATTCCATACTATATGCTCTACATTCTGTATTCTAAACTCTATATTCAGTATTTAGTATTCTATATTCTAATTTCTGTGTTCTGCATTATATGTTCTAAATTCAATATTCAGGATTCTGTATTCTATTTTCTAAATTCTGTGTTATGCATTCCATGTTCTAAATTATGGATTGTATATTCTCTATGCTATATTCTATATTCTGTGTTCAATATTCTATATTCAAAATTCCTTGTTCAGTATTCTGTATTCTATATTCTAAATTCTGTGTACATCATTCTATGTTCTGCATTCTATATTCATTATTCTGTATTGTATATTCTAAATTTTGTGTTCTGCAATCCATATTCTAAATTCTGGGTTCTGAATTCTGTTTTCCATGTTCTATATTCTTGTTCTAAATTCTATGTTCTGTATTCTATATTCTGCATTCCGAATTCTACATTCTATATTCTGTGTTCTTCATTCTACATTCTAAATTCTATATTAGGTATTCATATTCTATATACTAAATTCTGTGTTCTGCATTCCATCTGCTAAACTCTGGATTCTATATTCTCTATTCTGTATTCTGTGTTCTACATACTATATTCTAAATTCTATATTCAGTATTCTGTATTGTATGTTCTAAATTCTGTGTTTTGCATTCCATGATCTAAATTCATCGTTCTACATTGTCTATTGTATATTCTATATAGTGTGTTCTTCATTCTATACTCTACATATTTTATTTTGCATTCCGTACACTATATTATATATTCTGTGTTCTAAATACTTAATTCTAAATTATATATTCAGTATTCTATATTCTATATACTAAATTCGGTGTTCTGCATTCTATGCTCTAAGTTCCATATTCAGTATTCTATATTCTAGTTTTTAAATTCAGTGTTCTGCATATCATGTTCTAAATACTGGATTCAGTATTCTAAATTCTGTGTTCTACAATCTATATTCTAAATTCTATATTCAGTATTCTGTATTGTATTGTCTATATTTTGTGTTCTGCATTCCATTTTGTAAATTCTGGGTTTTCTATTCTGTTTTCCATATTCTATACTCTGTGTTCTACATTCTATATTCTGCATTCCGAATTCTATATTATATATTCTGTGTTTTACATTGTTTATTCTAAATTCTATATTCAGTATTCTGTATTCTATATTCTAAATTCGGTGTCCTGCATTCCATGTTCTAAATTCTGGGTTCTATATTCTCTATTCTATATTCTGTGTTCTACTTTCTATATTCAAAATTCTATATTCAGTATTCTTTATTCTATATTCTAAATTCTATGTTCTGCATTCCATGTTCTATATTCTATATTCAGTATTCTGTATTCTATATTCTAAATTCTGTGTTCTGCATTCTATGTTCTAAATTGTATATTCATTATTCTGTATGCTATATTCTAAATTCTTGGTTTTGCTTTCCAAATTCTTAATTCTATATTCCGTATTCTGTATTCTATATTCTATATTCTGTGTTCTACATTCTATATTCTAAATTCTATGTTCTGCATTCCATGTTCTATATTCTATATTCAGTATTCTGTATTATATATTCTAAATCCTGTGTTCTGCATTCCGTGTTCTAAATTCTTGTTTCTATATTCTCTATACTATATTCTATATCCTGTGTTCTAAATTCTGTATTCTAAATTCTATATTCAGCATTGTGTATTCTATATTCTATATTGTGTGTTCTTCATTCTATTCTCTACATACTATATTTTGCATTCCGTATTCTATATTCTATATTCTGTGTTCTACATTTTACATTCTAAATCCTTTATTCAGTATTCTGTATTCTACAGTCTAAATTCTGTCTTCTGCATTCAATATTCTAAATTCCATATTCATTATTATGTTTTCTATATTCTAAATTCTGTGTTCCTCATTCAATATTCTATATTCTGGAGTCTATATTCTCTTTTCTATATTCAATATTCTATGTTCTTCAGTCTAAATTCTAAATTCTATATTCAGTATTATGTATTCTATATTCTAAATTCTGTGTTCTTTGTTCTATGCTCAAAATTATATATTCATTATACTGTATTTAATATTCTATATTCTATGTTCTCAATTTCATGTTATAAATTTTGGGTTCTGTATTCTGTTTTCCATAATCTGTATTTTGTTTTCTAAATTCTATATTCTGTATTCTATATTCTGCTTTCCGTATTATATATTGTATATTCTGTGTTCTACATTCTATATTCTAAATTCTATATTCAGTATTCTGTATTCTATATTGTAAATTCTGTGTTCTGCATTCCAAGTTATAAATTTTATATTAAGTATCCTGTATACTATATTCTAAATTCTGTGTTGTACATTCTATTTTCAAAATTCTAATTTCAGAATTCTGTATTCTATATTCTAAATTCTGTATTCAGCATTCAATATTCTTAATTCTGTGTTCTATATTCTCTATTCTCTATTATATATTGTGTGTTCTTCATTCTATACTCTACATACTATATTTTGCATTCTGTATTCCATGTTCTAAATTCTGAGTTCTTAATTTTAATTCTAATTTCTATATTCAGTATTCTGTTTTCTATATTCTATTTTCTGTTTTCTGCATTCCATGTTCTAAATACTAGTTTCAGAATTCTATATTCTATATTCTAAATTCTGTGTTCTTCATTCCATGTTCTATATTCTATTTTCAGTATTCTATATTCTTTATCCAAAATTCTGTGTTCTGCATTCCATGTTCTAAATTCTGGGTTCTGTATTCTGTTTTCCATATTCTATATTCTGTGTTCTAAATTCTATATTCAGTAGTCGGTATTCTAAAGTCTGAATTCTCTGTTCTACGTTCTATATTCAAAATTCTAAATTCAGTATTCTGTATTCTATATTCTAAATTCTGTGTCCTGCATTCCATATTCTTAATTCTGGCTTCTATATTCTCTATTATATATTCTATATTTTGTGTTCTTCATTCTATATTCCACATTCTATATTCTGAATTCCGTATACTATATTCTATATTCTGTGTTTTACATTCTATATTCTAAATTCTATATTCAGTATTCTGTATTCTATAATCTAAATTCTGTGTTCTGCATTCCATGTTCTAAATTTTGGGTTCTCTATTCTGTTTTCCATATTCTATATTTTGTGTTTACATTCTATATTCTAAATTCTATATTCAGTATTTTGTATTATATATTTAAATTCTGTGTTCTGCATTCCATTACTAACTTCTAGGTTCTATATTCTCTTGTATATATTCAATATTTTATGTTCTTATTTCTATATTCTACATTCTATATTCTGCATTCATTTTCCATATTCTATGTTCTGTTTTCTATATTCTGTATTCTAATTCCTATATTCAGTATTCTGTATTCTATATTCTGAATTCGGTGTTCTACATTCTATATTCAAAATTCTAAATTCAGTATTCTGTATTCTATATTCTAAATTCTGTGTTCTGCATTCCATGATCTAAATACTGGCTTCTATATTCTCTTTTATATATTCTATATTTTGTGTTGTTCTTTCTATATTCCACATTCTATATTCTGCATACGGTATTATATATTGAATATGCTGTGTTTTACATTGTATATTCGAAATTCTATATTCAGTATTCTGTATTCTATAACCTAAACTCTGTATTCTGCATTCCATGTTCTAAATTCTGGGTTCTATATTCTCTAATCTATTCTATATTGTGCGTTTTTCATTCTATATTCTACATAGTATAGTCTGCATTCCGTACTCTATATTCTATATTATGTGTTCTTCATTTTATATTCTAAATTCTATATTCTCTATTCAGTTTTATATATTCTAAATTATGTGTTCTGCATTCCAGGATCTAAATTCTGGGTTCTATATTCTCTTTCTATATTCTATATTCTGTTTTCTTCATTCTATTTTCCACATTCTATATTCTTCATTCCGTATACTATATTCTATATTCTGTGTTTTACATTCTATATTCTAAATTCTATATTCAGTATTCTGTATTCTCTAATTTAAATTCTGTGTTCTGAATTCCATGTTCTAAAGTTTGGGTTCTGTATTCTGTTTTCCATGTTCTATATTCTGTGCTCTACATTCTGTATACTGTATTCTATATTCTTCATTCCGTATTCAATATTCTATATTTTGTGTTCTTCATTATATATTCTAAATTCTATATTCACTATTCCGTATTCTATATTCTAAATTCCGTGTTCGGCATTCCATTACTAAATTCTAAGTTCTATATTCTCTTTTTTATAATCTTAATTTTTTGTTCTTCATTCTATATTCTACATTCTATATTCTTCATTCTATATTCTGCATTCCGTATAGTAGATTCTATATTCTGTGTTTTACATTCTATATTCTAAATTCTATATTCAGTATTCTGTATTCTATAATCTAAATTCTGTGTTCTGCATTCCATGTTCTAAATTCTGGGTTCTATATTCCCTTTCTATATTCTATATTCTGTGTTCTGCATTCCATGATCTAAATACTATATTCAGTATTCTGTACTCTATATTCTATATTCTGTGTTTTACATTTTATATTCCAAATTCTATATTCAGTATTCTGTATTCTATTTTCTAAATTCTGTGTTCTACATTCCATGTTCTAAATTCGGTATTCAATATCCTCTATTTTATATTCTATATTGTGTGTACTTCATTCTATACTCTACATACTATATTTTACATTCCGTACTGTATAGTCTAAATTTTGAGTTCTAAATTCTAAATTCTATATTCAGAATTATGTTTTCTATATTCTAAATTCTGTGTTCTGCATTCCGTGTTCTATATTCTATTTTCAGTATTCTATATTCTATATTCTATATCCTGTGTTCTAAATTCTATATTCTAAACTCTATATTCAGTATTGTGTATTCTATATTCTAAATTCTGTGTTGTGCATTCCATGTTCTAATTTCTATATTCAGTATTCTGTATTCCGTATTCTAAATTCTGTGTTCTGCATTCGATGATCTAAATTCTATATTCAGTAATGTGTATTCTATATTCTAAATTCTGTGTTTTGCATTCCATTTTATAAATTTTGGCTTCTGTATTCTGTTTTCCATATTCTATATTCTATGTTCTACATTCTATATTCTAAATTATATATACAGTGTTTTGTATTCTATATTATAAATTCTGTGTTCTGCATTCCATTCCTAAATTCTAGGTTCTATATTCTCTTTTATATATTCAATACTTTGTGTTCTTCATTCTATATTCTACATTTTATATTTTGCATTCATTCTCTATATTCTATATTCTGTATTCTAAATTCAATATTCAGTATTCTGTATTCTATAACTGAATTCTCAGTTCTACATTCAATATTCAAAATTCTAAATTCAGTATTCTGTATTCTATATTCTATATTCTGTGTTCTGCATTCCATGATCTAAATTCTGACTTCTTTATTGTCTTTTATATATTCTATAATTTGTGTTGTTCTTACTATATTCCACATTCTATATTCTGCATTTCGTATTCTATGTTATATATTCTGTGTTTTACATTCTATATTCGAAATTCTATATTCAGTGTTCTGTATTCTATAATCTAAATTCTGTGTTCTGCATTCCATGTTCTATATTCTGTGTTCTATATTCTGTACTCTATTCTATATAGTGTGTTTTTCATTCTATATTCTACATACTATAGTCTGTATTCAGTATTCTATATTCTATATTGTGTGATCTACATTCTATATTTTAAATACTATATTCGGTATTCTGTATTCTATATTCTAAATTTTGTGTTCTGCATTCCATGTTATAAATTCTGGTTTCTATATTCTCAATTCTATATTCTATATTCTGTGTTCTACATTATATATTCTAAATTCTATATTTTGTATTTATATTCTATATTCAAAATTCTGTGTTCTGCATTCCATGTTCTAAATTCGATATTAAGTATTCTGTATTCTATATTCTAAATTCCGTATTCTGCATTGATGTTCTAAATACTATATTCAGTGTTCTGTATTCTATTTTCTAAATTCTGTGTTCTACATTCCATGTTCTAAATTCTTTATTCTATATTCTCTATTATATATTCTATAATGTGTGTTCTTCATTCTATACTCTAAATACTATATTTTGCCTTCCATATTCTATATTCTAAATTTTGAATTCTAAATTCTATATTCTAAATTCTATATTCAGTATTCTGTTTTCTATATTCTAAATTCTGTGTTCTGCATTCCATGTTCTATATTCTATTTTCAGAATTCTATATTCTATATTCTAAATTCTGTGTTCTGCATTCTATGTTCTAAATTCTATATTCAGTATTCTGTTTTGTATATTCTAAATTCTGTGTTTGAATTCCAAGTTCAAAATTCTGGGTTCTGTATTCTGTTTTCCATATTCTATATTCTGTGTTCTACATTCTATATTCTGTAATCTATATTCTGATTTCCTTATTCTATATTCTATATTCTGTGTCCTACATTCTATACTCTAAATTCTATTTTTATTATTCTGTTTTCTATTTTCTAAATTCTGTGTTCTACATTCCATGTTCTAAATTCTGGGTTCTATATTCTCTATTCTATATTCTGTGTTCCACATTCTATTTTCTAAATTCTATATTCAGTATTTTTTATTCTATATTCTACATTCTATGTTCTGCATTTCATGTTCTAAATTCTATATTCAGTATTCTGCTTTCTGTATTCTAAATTCTGTGTTCTGCATCATATGTTCTAAATTCTGTATTCAGTATTATGTATTCTATATTCTAAATTCTGTGTTCTGCATTCCATTTCTAAATTCTGGGTTTTATATTCTCTTTTATATATTCTAAATTTTGTGTTCTTCATTCTATATTCCACATTCTATATTCTGCATTCCGTATTCTATATTGTATATTCTGTGTTTTACATTCTATATTCTAAATTCTATATTAAGAATTGTGTATTCTATAATCTAAATTCTGTGTTCTGCATTCCATGTTCTAAATTCTGAGTTCTATATTCTCTACTCTATTCTATATTTTGTGTTCTTAATTCTATATTCTACATACTATATTCTGCCTTCCGTATTCTATATTCCATACTATGTGCTGTACATTCTTTATTCTAATTCTATATTCAGTATTCAGTATTCTATATTCTAAATTCTGTGTTCTGCATTATATGTTCTAAATTCAATATTCAGGATTCTGTATTCTATATTCTTAATTCTGTGTTATGCATTCCATGTTCTAAATTCTGAATTCTATATCCTCTATGCTATATTCTATATTCTGTGTTCTACATTCTATATTCAAAATTCTGTGTTCTGCATTCTATGTTCTAAATTCTATATTCATTATTCTGTGTTCTATATTCTAAATTCTGTGTTCTGCATTCCATATTCTAAATTCTGGGTTCTGTATTCTGTTTTCCATAGTCTATATTCTGTGTTGTACATTCTATATTCTGTATTCTATATTCTGCATCCCGAATTCTACATTGTATATTCTGTGTTCTACATTCTATATTCTAAATTCTATATTCAGTATTCTGTATTCTATATTGTAAATTCTGTGTTCTGCATTCCAAGTTATAAATTTTATATTAAGTATCCTGTATACTATATTCTAAATTCTGTGTTTTACATTCTATTTTCAAAATTCTAATTTCAGAATTCTGTATTCTATATTCTAAATTCTGTATTCAGCATTCAATATTCTAAATTCTGTGTTCTATATTCTCTATTCTCTATTCTATATTGTGTGTTCTTCATTCTATACTCTACATACTATATTTTGCATTCTGTATTCCATGTTCTAAATTCTGAGTTCTTAATTTTAATTCTAATTTCTATATTCAGTATTCTGTTTTCTATATTCTATTTTCTGTTTTCTGCATTCCATGTTCTAAATTCTAGTTTCAGAATTCTATATTCTATATTCTAAATTCTGTGTTCTTCATTCCATGTTCTATATTCTATTTTCAGTATTCTATATTCTTTATCCAAAATTCTGTGTTCTGCATTCCATGTTCTAAATTCTGGGTTCTGTATTCTGTTTTCCATATTCTATATTCTGTGTTCTAAATTCTATATTCAGTAGTCGGTATTCTATAGTCTAAATTCTCTGTTCTACGTTCTATATTCAAAATTCTAAATTCAGTATTCTGTATTCTATATTCAAAATTCTGTGTCCTGCATTCCATATTCTAAATTCTGGCTTCTATATTCTCTATTATATATTCTATATTTTGTGTTCTTCATTCTATATTCCACATTCTATATTCTGAATTCCGTATACTATATTCTATATTCTGTGTTTTACATTCTATATTCTAAATTCTATATTCAGTATTCTGTATTCTATAATCTAAATTCTGTGTTCTGCATTCCATGTTCTAAATTTTGGGTTCTCTATTCTGTTTTCCATATTCTATATTTTGTGATTACATTCTATATTCTAAATTCTATATTCAGTATTTTGTATTATATATTTAAATTCTGTGTTCTGCATTCCATTACTAACTTCTAGGTTCTATATTCTCTTGTATATATTCAATATTTTATGTTCTTATTTCTATATTCTACATTCTATATTCTGCATTCATTTTCCATATTCTATGTTCTGTTTTCTATATTCTGTATTCTAATTCCTATATTCAGTATTCTGTATTCTATATTCTGAATTCGGTGTTCTACATTCTATATTCAAAATTCTAAATTCAGTATTCTGTATTCTATATTCTAAATTCTGTGTTCTGCATTCCATGATCTAAATACTGGCTTCTATATTCTCTTTTATATATTCTATATTTTGTGTTGTTCTTTCTATATTCCACATTCTATATTCTGCATACGGTATTATATATTGAATATGCTGTGTTTTACATTGTATATTCGAAATTCTATATTCAGTATTCTGTATTCTATAACCTAAACTCTGTATTCTGCATTCCATGTTCTAAATTCTGGGTTCTATATTCTCTAATCTATTCTATATTGTGCGTTTTTCATTCTATATTCTACATAGTATAGTCTGCATTCCGTACTCTATATTCTATATTATGTGTTCTTCATTTTATATTCTAAATTCTATATTCTCTATTCAGTTTTATATATTCTAAATTATGTGTTCTGCATTCCAGGATCTAAATTCTGGGTTCTATATTCTCTTTCTATATTCTATATTCTGTTTTCTTCATTCTATTTTCCACATTCTATATTCTTCATTCCGTATACTATATTCTATATTCTGTGTTTTACATTCTGTATTCTAAATTCTATATTCAGTATTCTGTATTCTCTAATTTAAATTCTGTGTTCTGAATTCCATGTTCTAAAGTTTGGGTTCTGTATTCTGTTTTCCATGTTCTATATTCTGTGTTCTACATTCTGTATACTGTATTCTATATTCTTCATTCCGTATTCAATATTCTATATTTTGTGTTCTTCATTATATATTCTAAATTCTATATTCACTATTCCGTATTCTATATTCTAAATTCCGTGTTCGGCATTCCATTACTAAATTCTAAGTTCTATATTCTCTTTTTTATAATCTTAATTTTTTGTTCTTCATTCTATATTCTACATTCTATATTCTTCATTCTATATTCTGCATTCCGTATAGTAGATTCTATATTCTGTGTTTTACATTCTATATTCTAAATTCTATATTCAGTATTCTGTATTCTATCATCTAAATTCTGTGTTCTGCATTCCATGTTCTAAATTCTGGGTTCTATATTCCCTTTCTATATTCTATATTCTGTGTTCTGCATTCCATGATCTAAATACTATATTCAGTATTCTGTACTCTATATTCTATATTCTGTGTTTTACATTTTATATTCCAAATTCTATATTCAGTATTCTGTATTCTATTTTCTAAATTCTGTGTTCTACATTCCATGTTCTAAATTCGGTATTCAATATCCTCTATTTTATATTCTATATTGTGTGTACTTCATTCTATACTCTACATACTATATTTTACATTCCGTACTGTATAGTCTAAATTTTGAGTTCTAAATTCTAAATTCTAAATTCTATATTCAGAATTATGTTTTCTATATTCTAAATTCTGTGTTCTGCATTCCGTGTTCTATATTCTATTTTCAGTATTCTATATTCTATATTCTATATCCTGTGTTCTAAATTCTATTTTCTAAACTCTATATTCAGTATTGTGTATTCTATATTCTAAATTCTGTGTTGTGCATTCCATGTTCTAATTTCTATATTCAGTATTCTGTATTCCGTATTCTAAATTCTGTGTTCTGCATTCGATGATCTAAATTCTATATTCAGTAATGTGTATTCTATATTCTAAATTCTGTGTTTTGCATTCCATGTTATAAATTTTGGCTTCTGTATTCTGTTTTCCATATTCTATATTCTATGTTCTACATTCTATATTCTAAATTATATATACAGTGTTTTGTATTCTATATTATAAATTCTGTGTTCTGCATTCCATTCCTAAATTCTAGGTTCTATATTCTCTTTTATATATTCAATACTTTGTGTTCTTCATTCTATATTCTACATTTTATATTTTGCATTCATTCTCTATATTCTATATTCTGTATTCTAAATTCAATATTCAGTATTCTGTATTCTATAACTGAATTCTCAGTTCTACATTCAATATTCAAAATTCTAAATTCAGTATTCTGTATTCTATATTCTATATTCTGTGTTCTGCATTCCATGATCTAAATTCTGACTTCTTTATTGTCTTTTATATATTCTATAATTTGTGTTGTTCTTACTATATTCCACATTCTATATTCTGCATTTCGTATTCTATGTTATATATTCTGTGTTTTACATTCTATATTCGAAATTCTATATTCAGTGTTCTGTATTCTATAATCTAAATTCTGTGTTCTGCATTCCATGTTCTATATTCTGTGTTCTATATTCTGTACTCTATTCTATATAGTGTGTTTTTCATTCTATATTCTACATACTATAGTCTGCATTCAGTATTCTATATTCTATATTGTGTGATCTACATTCTATATTTTAAATACTATATTCGGTATTCTGTATTCTATATTCTAAATTTTGTGTTCTGCATTCCATGTTATAAATTCTGGTTTCTATATTCTCAATTCTATATTCTATATTCTGTGTTCTACATTATATATTCTAAATTCTATATTTTGTATTTATATTCTATATTCAAAATTCTGTGTTCTGCATTCCATGTTCTAAATTCGATATTAAGTATTCTGTATTCTATATTCTAAATTCCGTATTCTGCATTGATGTTCTAAATACTATATTCAGTGTTCTGTATTCTATTTTCTAAATTCTGTGTTCTACATTCCATGTTCTAAATTCTTTATTCTATATTCTCTATTATATATTCTATATTGTGTGTTCTTCATTCTATACTCTAAATACTATATTTTTCCTTCCATATTCTATATTCTAAATTTTGAATTCTAAATTCTATATTCTAAATTCTATATTCAGTATTCTGTTTTCTATATTCTAAATTCTGTGTTCTGCATTCCATGTTCTATATTCTATTTTCAGAATTCTATATTCTATATTCTAAATTCTGTGTTCTGCATTCTATGTTCTAAATTCTATATTCAGTATTCTGTTTTGTATATTCTAAATTCTGTGTTTGAATTCCAAGTTCAAAATTCTGGGTTCTGTATTCTGTTTTCCATATTCTATATTCTGTGTTCTACATTCTATATTCTGTATTCTATATTCTGCTTTCCTTATTCTATATTCTATATTCTGTGTCCTACATTCTATACTCTAAATTCTATTTTTATTATTCTGTTTTCTATTTTCTAAATTCTGTGTTCTACATTCCATGTTCTAAATTCTGGGTTCTATATTCTCTATTCTATATTCTGTGTTCCACATTCTATTTTCTAAATTCTATATTCAGTATTTTTTATTCTATATTCTACATTCTATGTTCTGCATTTCATGTTCTAAATTCTATATTCAGTATTCTGCTTTCTGTATTCTAAATTCTGTGTTCTGCATCATATGTTCTATATTCTGTATTCAGTATTATGTATTCTATATTCTAAATTCTGTGTTCTGCATTCCATTTCTAAATTCTGGGTTTTATATTCTCTTTTATATATTCTAAATTTTGTGTTCTTCATTCTATATTCCACATTCTATGTTCTGCATTCCGTATTCTATATTGTATATTCTGTGTTTTACATTCTATATTCTAAATTCTATATTAAGAATTTTGTATTCTATAATCTAAATTCTGTGTTCTGCATTCCATGTTCTAAATTCTGAGTTCTATATTCTCTACTCTATTCTATATTTTGTGTTCTTAATTCTATATTCTACATACTATATTCTGCCTTCCGTATTCTATATTCCATACTATGTGCTCTACATTCTTTATTCTAATTCTATATTCAGTATTCAGTATTCTATATTCTAAATTCTGTGTTCTGCATTATATGTTCTAAATTCAATATTCAGGATTCTGTATTCTATATTCTTAATTCTGTGTTATGCATTCCATGTTCTAAATTCTGAATTCTATATCCTCTATGCTATATTCTATATTCTGTGTTCTACATTCTATATTCAAAATTCTGTGTTCTGCATTCTATGTTCTAAATTCTATATTCATTATTCTGTGTTCTATATTCTAAATTCTGTGTTCTGCATTCCATATTATAAATTCTGGGTTCTGTATTCTGTTTTCCATAGTATATATTCTGTGTTGTACATTCTATATTCTGTATTCTATATTCTGCATCCCGAATTCTACATTGTATATTCTGTGTTCTACATTCTATATGATAAATTCTATATTCAGTATTCATATTCTATTTTCTAAATTTGTGTTCTGAATTCCATGTGCTAAATCTGTATTCTATAATCTGTATTCTATGTTCTGTGTTCTACATTCTATATTCTAAATTCTATATTCAGTATTCTGTAGTGTAAGTTCTAAATTCTGTGTTCTGCATTACATGTTCTACATTCTGTGTTCTACATTGTCTATTGTATATTGTATATAATGTGTTCTTTATTCTATACTCTACATACTATATTTTGCATTTCGTAGTCTATATTATATATTCTTTGTTCTAAATTTTTAATTCTAAATTCTATATTCAGTATTCTATATTCTATATACTAAATTCGGTGTTCTGCATTCCATGTTCTATATTCTATATTCAGTATTCTGTATTCTATATTCTAAATTCTGTGTTCTGCATTCTATGTTCTAAATTCTATATTCACTATTCTGTATTATATATTCTAAATTCTGTGTTTGCATTCAATGTTCTAAATTCTGGATTCTACACTTTGTATTCTATATTCTATAATCTGTGTTCTTCATTCAATATTCTAAATTCTGTATTCATTATTCTGTATTCTATTGTCAAAATTCTGAGTTCTGCATTCTATGTTCTAAATTCTATATTCATTATTCTGTGTCCTATATTCTAAATTCTGTGTTCTGTATTCCATGTTCAAAATTCTGGGTTCTGTATTCTGTTTTCCATATTCTATATTCTGTGTTCTACATTCTATATTCTGTAATCTATATTCTGCTTTCCTTATTCTATATTCTATATTCTGTGTCCTACATTCTATATTCTAAATTCTATTTTTATTATTCTGTATTCTATTTTCTAAATTCTGTGTTCTACATTCCATGTTCTAAATTCTGGGTTCTATATTCTCTATTCTATATTCTGTGTTCTACATTCTATTTTCTAAATTCTATATTCAGTATTTTTTATTCTATATTCTAAATTCTATGTTCTGCATTTCATGTTCTAAATACTATATTCAGTATTCTGCTTTCTGTATTCTAAATTCTGTGTTCTGCATCATATGTTCTAAATTCTGTATTCAGTATTCTGCATTCTACTTTCCAGATTCAGTGTTGTGAATTTCATTTTCTAAATTCTGGATTCTATATTCTATATTCTGTGTTCTACATTCTATATTCTAAATTCTATATTCAGTATTCTGTATTGTGAGTTCTAAATTCTGTGTTCTGCATTACATGTTCTACATTCTGGGTTTTACCTTGTCTATTGTATATTCTATATAATGTGTTCTTCATTCTATACTCTACATAATATATTTTGCATTCCGTAGTGTATATTATATATTCTTTGTTCTAAATTTTTAATTCTAAATTCTATATTCAGTATTCTATATTCTATATACTAAATTCGGTTCTGCATTCCATGTTCTATATTCTATATTCAGTATTCTGTATTCTATATTCTATATTCTGTGTTCTGCATTATATGTTCTAAATTCTATATTCAGTATTCTGTATTCTATAGTCTAAATTCTGTGTTCTGCATTACAAGTTCTAAATTCGGGGTTTTGAATTCTGTTTTCCATATTCTATATTCTGTGTTCTATATTCTATATACTGTATTCTGTATTATGCATTCCGTATTCTATATTGTATATTCTGTGTTCTTCATTATATATTCTAAATTCTATATTCACTATTCCATATTCTATATTCTAAATTCTGTGTTCGGCATTCCATTACTAAATTCTAAGTTCTATATTCTCTATTTTATATTCTTTATATGGTGTTCTGCATTCTATATTCTGCATTCATTTTCTTTGTTCTATGTTCTGTGTTCTATATTCTGTATTCTAATTTCTATATTCAGTAGTCGGTATTCTATAGTCTGAATTCTCTGTTCTACGTTCTATATTCAAAATTCTAAATTCAGTATTCTGTATTCTATATTCTAAATTCTGTGTCCTGCATTCCATATTCTAAATTCTGGCTTCTATATTCTCTATTATATATTCTATATTTTGTGTTCTTCATTCTATATTCCACATTCTATATTCTGAATTCCGTATACTATATTCTATATTCTGTGTTTTACATTCTATATTCTAAATTCTATATTCAGTATTCTGTATTCTATAATCTAAATTCTGTGTTCTGCATTCCATGTTCTAAATTTTGGGTTCTCTATTCTGTTTTCCATATTCTATATTTTGTGTTTACATTCTATATTCTAAATTCTATATTCAGTATTTTGTATTATATATTTAAATTCTGTGTTCTGCATTCCATTACTAACTTCTAGGTTCTATATTCTCTTGTATATATTCAATATTTTGTGTTCTTATTTCTATATTCTACATTCTATATTCTGCATTCATTTTCCATATTCTATGTTCTGTTTTCTATATTCTGTATTCTAATTCCTATATTCAGTATTCTGTATTCTATATTCTAAATTCTGTGTTCTGCATTCCATGATCTAAATACTGGCTTCTATATTCTCTTTTATATATTCTATATTTTGTGTTGTTCTTTCTATATTCCACATTCTATAATCTGCATACGGTATTATATATTGAATATTCTGTGTTTTACATTGTATATTCGAAATTCTATATTCAGTATTCTGTATTCTATAACCTAAACTCTGTATTCTGCATTCCATTTTCTAAATTCTGGGTTCTATATTCTCTAATCTATTCTATATTGTGCGTTTTTCATTCTATATTCTACATACTTTAGTCTGCATTCCGTACTCTATATTCTATATTATGTGTTCTTCATTTTATATTCTAAATTCTATATTCTCTATTCAGTTTTATATATTCTAAATTCTGTGTTCTGCATTCCAGGATCTAAATTCTGGGTTCTATATTCTCTTTCTATATTCTATATTCTGTTTTCTTCATTCTATTTTCCACATTCTATATTCTTCATTCCGTATACTATATTCTATATTCTGTGTTTTACATTCTATATTCTAAATTCTATATTCAGTATTCTGTATTCTCTAATTTAAATTCTGTGTTCTGAATTCCATGTTCTAAAGTTTGGGTTCTGTATTCTGTTTTCCATGTTCTATATTCTGTGTTCTACATTCTGTATACTGTATTCTATATTCTTCATTCCGTATTCAATATTCTATATTTTGTGTTCTTCATTATATATTCTAAATTCTATATTCACTATTCCGTATTCTATATTCTAAATTCCGTGTTCGGCATTCCATTACTAAATTCTAAGTTCTATATTCTCTTTTTTATAATCTTAATTTTTTGTTCTTCATTCTATATTCTACATTCTATATTCTTCATTCTATATTCTGCATTCCGTATAGTAGATTCTATATTCTGTGTTTTACATTCTATATTCTAAATTCTATATTCAGTATTCTGTATTCTATAATCTAAATTCTGTGTTCTGCATTCCATGTTCTAAATTCTGGGTTCTATATTCCCTTTCTATATTCTATATTCTGTGTTCTGCATTCCATGATCTAAATACTATATTCAGTATTCTGTACTCTATATTCTATATTCTGTGTTTTACATTTTATATTCCAAATTCTATATTCAGTATTCTGTATTCTATTTTCTAAATTCTGTGTTCTACATTCCATGTTCTAAATTCGGTATTCAATATCCTCTATTTTATATTCTATATTCTGTGTACTTCATTCTATACTCTACATACTATATTTTACATTCTGTACTGTATAGTCTAAATTTTGAGTTCTAAATTCTAAATTCTAAATTCTATATTCAGAATTATGTTTTCTATATTCTAAATTCTGTGTTCTGCATTCCGTGTTCTATATTCTATTTTCAGTATTCTATATTCTATATTCTATATCCTGTGTTCTAAATTCTATTTTCTAAACTCTATATTCAGTATTGTGTATTCTATATTCTAAATTCTGTGTTGTGCATTCCATGTTCTAATTTCTATATTCAGTATTCTGTATTCCGTATTCTAAATTCTGTGTTCTGCATTCGATGATCTAAATTCTATATTCAGTAATGTGTATTCTATATTCTAAATTCTGTGTTTTGCATTCCATGTTATAAATTTTGGCTTCTGTATTCTGTTTTCCATATTCTATATTCTATGTTCTACATTCTATATTCTAAATTATATATACAGTGTTTTGTATTCTATATTATAAATTCTGTGTTCTGCATTCCATTCCTAAATTCTAGGTTCTATATTCTCTTTTATATATTCAATACTTTGTGTTCTTCATTCTATATTCTACATTTTATATTTTGCATTCATTCTCTATATTCTATATTCTGTATTCTAAATTCAATATTCAGTATTCTGTATTCTATAACTGAATTCTCAGTTCTACATTCAATATTCAAAATTCTAAATTCAGTATTCTGTATTCTATATTCTATATTCTGTGTTCTGCATTCCATGATCTAAATTCTGACTTCTTTATTGTCTTTTATATATTCTATAATTTGTGTTGTTCTTACTATATTCCACATTCTATATTCTGCATTTCGTATTCTATGTTATATATTCTGTGTTTTACATTCTATATTCGAAATTCTATATTCAGTGTTCTGTATTCTATAATCTAAATTCTGTGTTCTGCATTCCATGTTCTATATTCTGTGTTCTATATTCTGTACTCTATTCTATATAGTGTGTTTTTCATTCTATATTCTACATACTATAGTCTGCATTCAGTATTCTATATTCTATATTGTGTGATCTACATTCTATATTTTAAATACTATATTCGGTATTCTGTATTCTATATTCTAAATTTTGTGTTCTGCATTCCATGTTATAAATTCTGGTTTCTATATTCTCAATTCTATATTCTATATTCTGTGTTCTACATTATATATTCTAAATTCTATATTTTGTATTTATATTCTATATTCAAAATTCTGTGTTCTGCATTCCATGTTCTAAATTCGATATTAAGTATTCTGTATTCTATATTCTAAATTCCGTATTCTGCATTGATGTTCTAAATACTATATTCAGTGCTCTGTATTCTATTTTCTAAATTCTGTGTTCTACATTCCATGTTCTAAATTCTTTATTCTATATTCTCTATTATATATTCTATATTGTGTGTTCTTCATTCTATACTCTAAATACTATATTTTGCCTTCCATATTCTATATTCTAAATTTTGAATTCTAAATTCTATATTCTAAATTCTATATTCAGTATTCTGTTTTCTATATTCTAAATTCTGTGTTCTGCATTCCATGTTCTATATTCTATTTTCAGAATTCTATATTCTATATTCTAAATTCTGTGTTCTGCATTCTATGTTCTAAATTCTATATTCAGTATTCTGTTTTGTATATTCTAAATTCTGTGTTTGAATTCCAAGTTCAAAATTCTGGGTTCTGTATTCTGTTTTCCATATTCTATATTCTGTGTTCTACATTCTATATTCTGTAATCTATATTCTGCTTTCCTTATTCTATATTCTATATTCTGTGTCCTACATTCTATACTCTAAATTCTATTTTTATTATTCTGTTTTCTATTTTCTAAATTCTGTGTTCTACATTCCATGTTCTAAATTCTGGGTTCTATATTCTCTATTCTATATTCTGTGTTCCACATTCTATTTTCTAAATTCTATATTCAGTATTTTTTATTCTATATTCTACATTCTATGTTCTGCATTTCATGTTCTAAATTCTATATTCAGTATTCTGCTTTCTGTATTCTAAATTCTGTGTTCTGCATCATATGTTCTATATTCTGTATTCAGTATTATGTATTCTATATTCTAAATTCTGTGTTCTGCATTCCATTTCTAAATTCTGGGTTTTATATTCTCTTTTATATATTCTAAATTTTGTGTTCTTCATTCTATATTCCACATTCTATATTCTGCATTCCGTATTCTATATTATATATTCTGTGTTTTACATTCTATATTCTAAATTCTATTTTAAGAATTGTGTATTCTATAATCTAAATTCTGTGTTCTGCATTCCATGTTCTAAATTCTGAGTTCTATATTCTCTACTCTATTCTATATTTTGTGTTCTTAATTCTATATTCTACATACTATATTCTGCCTTCCGTATACTATATTCCATACTATGTGCTCTACATTCTTTATTCTAATTCTATATTCAGTATTCAGTATTCTATATTCTAAATTCTGTGTTCTGCATTATATGTTCTAAATTCAATATTCAGGATTCTGTATTCTATATTCTTAATTCTGTGTTATGCATTCCATGTTCTAAATTCTGAATTCTATATCCTCTATGCTATATTCTATATTCTGTGTTCTACATTCTATATTCAAAATTCTGTGTTCTGCATTCTATGTTCTAAATTCTATATTCATTATTCTGTGTTCTATATTCTAAATTCTGTGTTCTGCATTCCATATTCTAAATTCTGGGTTCTGTATTCTGTTTTCCATAGTCTATATTCTGTGTTGTACATTCTATATTCTGTATTCTATATTCTGCATCCCGAATTCTACATTGTATATTCTGTGTTCTACATTCTATATGATAAATTCTATATTCAGTATTCATATTCTATTTTCTAAATTTGTGATCTGCATTCCATGTGCTAAATTCTGTATTCTATAATCTGTATTCTATGTTCTGTGTTCTACATTCTATATTCTAAATTCTATATTCAGTATTCTGTAGTGTTAGTTCTAAATTCTGTGTTCTGCATTACATATTCTACATTCTGTGTTCTACATTGTCTATTGTATATTCTATATAATGTGTTCTTTATTCTATACCCTACATACTATATTTTGCATTCCGTAGTCTACATTATATATTCTTTGTTCTAAATTTTTAATTCTAAATTCTATATTCAGTATTCTATATTCTATATACTAAATTCGGTGTTCTGCATTCCATGTTCTATATTCTATATTCAGTATTCTGTATTCTATATTCTAAATTCTGTGTTCTGCATTCTATGTTCTAAATTCTATATTCACTATTCTGTATTATATATTCTAAATTCTGTGTTTGCATTCAATGTTCTAAATTCTGGATTCTACACTTTGTATTCTATATTCTATAATCTGTGTTCTTCATTCAATATTCTAAATTCTGTATTCATTATTCTGTATTCTATTGTCAAAATTCTGAGTTCTGCATTCTATGTTCTTAATTCTATATTCATTATTCTGTGTTCTATATTCTAAATTCTGTGTTCTGTATTCCATGTTCAAAATTCTGGGTTCTGTATTCTGTTTTCCATATTCAATATTCTGTGTTCTACATTCTATATTCTGTAATCTATATTCTGCTTTCCTTATTCTATATTCTATATTCTGTGTCCTACATTCTATATTCTAAATTCTATTTTTATTATTCTGTATTCTATTTTCTAAATTCTGTGTTCTACATTCCATGTTCTAAATTCTGGGTTCTATATTCTGTATTCTATATTCTGTGTTCTACATTCTATTTTCTAAATTCTATATTCAGTATTTTTTATTCTATATTCTAAATTCTATGTTCTGCATTTCATGTTCTAAATACTATATTCAGTATTCTGCTTTCTGTATTCTAAATTCTGTGTTCTGCATCATATGTTCTAAATTCTGTATTCAGTATTCTGCATTCTACTTTCCAGATTCAGTGTTGTGAATTTCATTTTCTAAATTCTGGATTCTATATTCTATATTCTGTGTTCTACATTCTATATTCTAAATTCTATATTCAGTATTCTGTATTGTAAGTTCTAAATTCTGTGTTCTGCATTACATGTTCTACATTCTGGGTTTTACCTTGTCTATTGTGTATTCTATATAATGTGTTCTTCATTCTATACTCTACATAATATATTTTGCATTCCGTAGTGTATATTATATATTCTTTGTTCTAAATTTTTAATTCTAAATTCTATATTCAGTATTCTATATTCTATATACTAAATTCGGTTCTGCATTCCATGTTCTATATTCTATATTCAGTATTCTGTATTCTATATTCTATATTCTGTGTTCTGCATTACAAGTTCTAAATTCGGGGTTTTGTATTCTGTTTTCCATATTCTATATTCTGTGTTCTATATTCTATATACTGTATTCTGTATTCTGCATTCCGTATTCTATATTGTATATTCTGTGTTCTTCATTATATATTCTAAATTCTATATTCACTATTCCGTATTCTATATTCTAAATTCTGTGTTCGGCATTCCATTACTAAATTCTAAGTTCTATATTCTCTATTTTATATTCTTTATATGGTGTTCTGCATTCTATATTCTGCATTCATTTTCTTTGTTCTATGTTCTGTGTTCTATATTCTGTATTCTAAATTCTATATTCAGTAGTCGGTATTCTATAGTCTGAATTCTCTGTTCTACGTTCTATATTCAAAATTCTAAATTCAGTATTCTGTATTCTATATTCTAAATTCTGTGTCCTGCATTCCATATTCTAAATTCTGGCTTCTATATTCTCTATTATATATTCTATATTTTGTGTTCTTCATTCTATATTCCACATTCTATATTCTGAATTCCGTATACTATATTCTATATTCTGCGTTTTACATTCTATATTCTAAATTCTATATTCAGTATTCTGTATTCTATAATCTAAATTCTGTGTTCTGCATTCCATGTTCTAAATTTTGGGTTCTCTATTCTGTTTTCCATATTCTATATTTTGTGTTTACATTCTATATTCTAAATTCTATATTCAGTATTTTGTATTATATATTTAAATTCTGTGTTCTGCATTCCATTACTAACTTCTAGGTTCTATATTCTCTTGTATATATTCAATATTTTGTGTTCTTATTTCTATATTCTACATTCTATATTCTGCATTCATTTTCCATATTCTATGTTCTGTTTTCTATATTCTGTATTCTAATTCCTATATTCAGTATTCTGTATTCTATATTCTGAATTCGGTGTTCTACATTCTATATTCAAAATTCTAAATTCAGTATTCTGTATTCTATATTCTAAATTCTGTGTTCTGCATTCCATGATCTAAATACTGGCTTCTATATTCTCTTTTATATATTCTATATTTTGTGTTGTTCTTTCTATATTCCACATTCTATAATCTGCATACGGTATTATATATTGAATATTCTGTGTTTTACATTGTATATTCGAAATTCTATATTCAGTATTCTGTATTCTATAACCTAAACTCTGTATTCTGCATTCCATGTTCTAAATTCTGGGTTCTATATTCTCTAATCTATTCTATATTGTGCGTTTTTCATTCTATATTCTACATAGTATAGTCTGCATTCCGTACTCTATATTCTATATTATGTGTTCTTCATTTTATATTCTAAATTCTATATTCTCTATTCAGTTTTATATATTCTAAATTATGTGTTCTGCATTCCAGGATCTAAATTCTGGGTTCTATATTCTCTTTCTATATTCTATATTCTGTTTTCTTCATTCTATATTCCACATTCTATATTCTTCATTCCGTATACTATATTCTATATTCTGTGTTTTACATTCTATATTCTAAATTCTATATTCAGTATTCTGTATTCTCTAATTTAAATTCTGTGTTCTGAATTCCATGTTCTAAAGTTTGGGTTCTGTATTCTGTTTTCCATGTTCTATATTCTGTGTTCTATATTCTGTATACTGTATTCTATATTCTTCATTCCGTATTCAATATTCTATATTTTGTGTTCTTCATTATATATTCTAAATTCTATATTCACTATTCCGTATTCTATATTCTAAATTCCGTGTTCGGCATTCCATTACTAAATTCTAAGTTCTATATTCTCTTTTTTATAATCTTAATTTTTTGTTCTTCATTCTATATTCTACATTCTATATTCTTCATTCTATATTCTGCATTCCGTATAGTAGATTCTATATTCTGTGTTTTACATTCTATATTCTAAATTCTATATTCTGTATTCTGTATTCTATAATCTAAATTCTGTGTTCTGCATTCCATGTTCTAAATTCTGGGTTCTATATTCCCTTTCTATATTCTATATTCTGTGTTCTGCATTCCATGATCTAAATACTATATTCAGTATTCTGTACTCTATATTCTATATTCTGTGTTTTACATTTTATATTCCAAATTCTATATTCAGTATTCTGTATTCTATTTTCTAAATTCTGTGTTCTACATTCCATGTTCTAAATTCGGTATTCAATATCCTCTATTTTATATTCTATATTGTGTGTACTTCATTCTATACTCTACATACTATATTTTACATTCCGTACTGTATAGTCTAAATTTTGAGTTCTAAATTCTAAATTCTAAATTCTATATTCAGAATTATGTTTTCTATATTCTAAATTCTGTGTTCTGCATTCCGTGTTCTATATTCTATTTTCAGTATTCTATATTCTATATTCTATATCCTGTGTTCTAAATTTTATTTTCTAAACTCTATATTCAGTATTGTGTATTCTATATTCTAAATTCTGTGTTGTGCATTCCATGTTCTAATTTCTATATTCAGTATTCTGTATTCCGTATTCTAAATTCTGTGTTCTGCATTCGATGATCTAAATTCTATATTCAGTAATGTGTATTCTATATTCTAAATTCTGTGTTTTGCATTCCATGTTATAAATTTTGGCTTCTGTATTCTGTTTTCCATATTCTATATTCTATGTTCTACATTCTATATTCTAAATTATATATACAGTGTTTTGTATTCTATATTATAAATTCTGTGTTCTGCATTCCATTCCTAATTTCTAGGTTCTATATTCTCTTTTATATATTCAATACTTTGTGTTCTTCATTCTATATTCTACATTTTATATTTTGCATTCATTCTCTATATTCTATATTCTGTATTCTAAATTCAATATTCAGTATTCTGTATTCTATAACTGAATTCTCAGTTCTACATTCAATATTCAAAATTCTAAATTCAGTATTCTGTATTCTATATTCTATATTCTGTGTTCTGCATTCCATGATCTAAATTCTGACTTCTTTATTGTCTTTTATATATTCTATAATTTGTGTTGTTCTTACTATATTCCACATTCTATATTCTGCATTTCGTATTCTATGTTATATATTCTGTGTTTTACATTCTATATTCGAAATTCTATATTCAGTGTTCTGTATTCTATAATCTAAATTCTGTGTTCTGCATTCCATGTTCTATATTCTGTGTTCTATATTCCGTACTCTATTCTATATAGTGTGTTTTTCATTCTATATTCTACATACTATAGTCTGCATTCAGTATTCTATATTCTATATTGTGTGATCTACATTCTATATTTTAAATACTATATTCGGTATTCTGTATTCTATATTCTAAATTTTGTGTTCTGCATTCCATGTTATAAATTCTGGTTTCTATATTCTCAATTCTATATTCTATATTCTGTGTTCTACATTATATATTCTAAATTCTATATTTTGTATTTATATTCTATATTCAAAATTCTGTGTTCTGCATTCCATGTTCTAAATTCGATATTAAGTATTCTGTATTCTATATTCTAAATTCCGTATTCTGCATTGATGTTCTAAATACTATATTCAGTGCTCTGTATTCTATTTTCTAAATTCTGTGTTCTACATTCCATGTTCTAAATTCTTTATTCTATATTCTCTATTATATATTCTATATTGTGTGTTCTTCATTCTATACTCTAAATACTATATTTTGCCTTCCATATTCTATATTCTAAATTTTGAATTCTAAATTCTATATTCTAAATTCTATATTCAGTATTCTGTTTTCTATATTCTAAATTCTGTGTTCTGCATTCCATGTTCTATATTCTATTTTCAGAATTCTATATTCTATATTCTAAATTCTGTGTTCTGCATTCTATGTTCTAAATTCTATATTCAGTATTCTGTTTTGTATATTCTAAATTCTGTGTTTGAATTCCAAGTTCAAAATTCTGGGTTCTGTATTCTGTTTTCCATATTCTATATTCTGTGTTGTACATTCTATATTCTGTAATCTATATTCTGCTTTCCTTATTCTATATTCTATATTCTGTGTCCTACATTCTATACTCTAAATTCTATTTTTATTATTCTGTTTTCTATTTTCTAAATTCTGTGTTCTACATTCCATGTTCTAAATTCTGGGTTCTATATTCTCTATTCTATATTCTGTGTTCCACATTCTATTTTCTAAATTCTATATTCAGTATTTTTTATTCTATATTCTACATTCTATGTTCTCCATTTCATGTTCTAAATTCTATATTCAGTATTCTGCTTTCTGTATTCTAAATTCTGTGTTCTGCATCATATGTTCTATATTCTGTATTCAGTATTATGTATTCTATATTCTAAATTCTGTGTTCTGCATTCCATTTCTAAATTCTGGGTTTTATATTCTCTTTTATATATTCTAAATTTTGTGTTCTTCATTCTATATTCCACATTCTATATTCTGCATTCCGTATTCTATATTGTATATTCTGTGTTTTACATTCTATATTCTAAATTCTATATTAAGAATTGTGTATTCTATAATCTAAATTCTGTGTTCTGCATTCCATGTTCTAAATTCTGAGTTCTATATTCTCTACTCTATTCTATATTTTGTGTTCTTAATTCTATATTCCACATACTATATTCTGCCTTCCGTATTCTAAATTCCATACTATGTGCTCTACATTCTTTATTCTAATTCTATATTCAGTATTCAGTATTCTATATTCTAAATTCTGTGTTCTGCATTATATGTTCTAAATTCAATATTCAGGATTCTGTATTCTATATTCTTAATTCTGTGTTATGCATTCCATGTTCTAAATTCTGAATTCTATATCCTCTATGCTATATTCTATATTCTGTGTTCTACATTCTATATTCAAAATTCTGTGTTCTGCATTCTATGTTCTAAATTCTATATTCATTATTCTGTGTTCTATATTCTAAATTCTGTGTTCTGCATTCCATATTCTAAATTCTGGGTTCTGTATTCTGTTTTCCATAGTCTATATTCTGTGTTGTACATTCTATATTCTGTATTCTATATTCTGCATCCCGAATTCTACATTGTATATTCTGTGTTCTGCATTCTATATGCTAAATTCTATATTCAGTATTCATATTCTATTTTCTAAATTTGTGTTCTGCATTCCATGTGCTAAATTCTGTATTCTATAATCTGTATTCTATGTTCTGTGTTCTACATTCTATATTCTAAATTCTATATTCAGTATTCTGTAGTGTATATTCTAAATTCTGTGTTCTGCATTACATGTTCTACATTCTGTGTTCTACATTGTCTATTGTATATTCTATATAATGTGTTCTTTATTCTATACTCTACATACTATATTTTGAATTCCGTAGTCTATATTATATATTCTTTGTTCTAAATTTTTAATTCTAAATTCTATATTCAGTATTCTATATTCTATATACTAAATTCGGTGTTCTGCATTCCATGTTCTATATTCTATATTCAGTATTCTGTATTCTATATTCTAAATTCTGTGTTCTGCATTATATGTTCTAAATTCTATATTCAGTATTCTGTATTCTATAGTCTATATTTTGTGTTCTGCATTCCATGTTATAAATTCTGGGTTATGTATTATGTTTTCCATATTCTATACTCTGTGTTCTACATTCTATATTCTGCATTCCGAATTCTATATTATATACTCTGTGTTTTACATTGTATATTCGAAATTCTATATTCAGTATTCTGTATTATATGGTCTAAATTCTGTGTTCTGCTTTTTATGTTCTAAATCCTATATTCATTTTTCTGTGTTCTATATTCAAAAATCTGTGTTCTGAATTCCATGTTCAAAATTCTGGATTCTGTATTCTGTTTTCCATATTCTATGTTCTGTGTTCTACATTCTATATTCTGTATTCTATATTCTGCTTCCCGTATACTATATTCTATATGCTGTGTCCTATATTCTATATTCTAAATTCTATTTTCAGTATTCTTTATTCTATTTTCTGAATTCTGTGTTCTACATTCCATGTTCTAAATTGTGGATTCTATATTCTCTATTATATATTCTGTGTTCTACATTCTATATTCTAAATTCTATATTCAGTATATTTTTTTCTCTATTCTAAATTCTATGTTCTGAATTCCATGATCTAAATTCTATATTCAGTATTCTGTTTTCTGTATTCTACATTCTGTGTTCTGCATTCTATGTTCTAAATTGTATATTCTGTATTCTGTATTGTAAATTCAAAATTCTGTGTTCTGCAATCCAAGTTCTAATTTCTGTGTTCTGCATTCCATGTTCTAAATTCTGTGTTCTATATTCTCTATTGTATATTCTATATTCTGTGTTCTACATTCTATATTCTAAATTCTATATTCAGTATTCTGTATTCTATATTCTAAATTCTATTTTCTGCATTCCATGCTCTTAATTCTGGGTTCTATATTCTCTATTCTATTTTCTATATTCTGTGTTACAGATTCTATATTCTAAATTCTATATTCAGTATTCTGTATTCTATATTCTAAATTCTGTGTTCTGCATTGCATGTTCTATATTCTATATTTAGTATCCTGTATTCTATATTCTATATTCTGTGTTCTACATTCTATATTCTAAATTCTATATTCAGAATTCTGTATTCTATTTTCTTTATTCTGTGTTCAGCGTTCCATATTCTAAATTCTGTGTTCTATATCCTCTATTCTATATTCGATATTGTGTGTTCTTCATTCTATACTCTACATACAATATTTTGCATTCCGTATTCTATATTCTAAATTCTGAGTTCTAAGTTCTAAATTCTAAAGTCTATATTCAGTATTCTATAGTCTATATAATAAATTCTGTGTTGTGCATTCTATATTCTAAATTCTATATTCAGTATTCTGCATTCTAATTTCCAGATTAAGTGTTCTGAATTTCATTTTCTATATTCTGGATTCTATATTTTATATTCTGTGTTCTACATTCTATATTCTAAATTCTATATTCAGTATTATGTACTCTATTGTCTAAATTCTGATTTCTGCATTCAATATTCTAAATTTTATATTCATTATTACCTATTCTATATTCTAAATTCTGTGTTCTGCATTCCATATTCTAAATTCTGAATTCTATATTCTCTATTCTATATTCAATATTCTGTGTTCTACATTCGAAATTCTAAATTCTATATTCAGTATTCTGTATTCTATATTCTAAATTCTCTGTTCTGCTTTCCATTTCTAAATTCTGGGTTTTATATTCTCTTTTATATATTCTATATTTTGTGTTCTTCATTCTATATTCCTCATTCTATATTCTGCATTCCGTATTCTATATTCTATATTCTGTGTTTTACATTCTATATTCTAAATTCTATATTAAGAATTGTGTATTCTATAATCTACATTCTGTGTTCTGCATTCCATGTTGTAAATTCTGAGTTCTATATTCTCTACTCTATTCTATATTTTGTGTTTTTCATTCTATTTTCTACATACTATATTCTGCCTTCCGTATTCTATATTCCATACTATGAGCTCTACATTCTGTATTCTAATTCTATATTCAGTATTCAGTATTCTATATTCTAAATTCTGTCTTCTGCATTATATGTTCTAAATTCAATATTCAGGATTCTGTATTCTATATTCTTAATTCTGTGTTATGCATTCCATGTTCTAAATTCTGAATTCTATATCCTCTGTGCTATATTCTATATTCTGTGTTCTACATTCTATATTCTAAATTCTGTATTCTGCATTCTATGTTCTAAATTCTATATTCATTATTCTGTGTTCTATATTCTAAATTCTGTGTTCTGCATTACATACTCTAAATTCTGGGTTCTGTATTCTGTTTTCCACAGTCTATATTCTGTGTTCTACATTCTATATTCTGTATTCTATATTCTGCATTCCGAATTCTACATTGTATATTCTGTGTTCTATATTCTATATGCTAAATTCTATATTCAGTATTCATATACTATTTTCTAAATTCTGTGTTCTGCATTCCATGTGCTTAATTCTGTATTCTATAATCTGTATTCTATGTTCTGTGTTCTACATTCTATATTCTAAATTCTATATTCAGTATTCTGTATTGTAAGTTCTAAATTCTGTGTTCTGCATTACATGTTCTACATTCTGGGTTGTACATTGTCTATTGTATATTCTATATAATGTGTTCTTCATTCTATACTCTACATACTATATTTTGCATTCCGTAGTCTATATTATATATTCTTTGTTCTAAATTTTTAATTCTAAATTCTATATTCAGTATTCTATATTCTATATACTAAATTCGGTGTTCTGCATTCCATGTTCTAAATTCTATATTCAGTATTCTGTATTCTATATTCTAAATTCTGTGTTCTGCATTATATGTTCTAAATTCTATATTCAGTATTCTGTATTCTATAGTCTAAATTCTGTGTTCTGCATTACAAGTTCTAAATTCCGGGTTTTGTATCCTGTTTTCCATATTCTATATTCTTTGTTCTATATTCTATGTACTGTATTCTGTATTCTGCATTCCGTATTCTATATTGTATATTCTGTGTTCTTCATTATATATTCTAACTTCTATATTCACTATTCCGTATTCTATATTCTAAATTCTGTGTTCGGCATTCCATTACTAAATTGTAAGTTCTATATTCTCTATTTTATATTCTTTATATTGTGTTCTGCATTCTATATTCTGCAGTCATTTTCTATGTTCTATGTCCTGTGTTCTATATTCTGTATTCTAAATTCTATATTCAGTATTCTGTAATCTATAGTCTGAATTCTCTGTCCTACGTTCTAAATACAACATCCTAAATTCAGTATTCTGTATTCTATATTCTAAATTCTGTGTCCTGCATTCCAAATTCTAAATTCTGGCTTCTATATTCTCTATTATATATTCTATATTTTGGGTTCTTCATTCTATATACCACATTCTATATTCTGAATTCCGTATACTATATTCTATATTCTGTGTTTTACATTCTATATTCTAAATTCTATATTCAGTATTCTGTATTCTATAATCTAAATTCTGTGTTCTGCATTCCATGTTCTAAATTTTGGGTTCTGTATTCTGTTTTCCATATTCTATATTTTGTGTTCTACATTCTATATTCTAAATTCTATATTCAGTATTTTGTATTATATATTTAAATTCTGTGTTCTGCACTCCATTACTAAATTCTAGGTTCTATATTCTCTTTTATATATTCAATATTTTGTGTTCTTAATTCTATATTCTACATTCTATATTCTGCATTCATTTTCCATATTCTATGTTCTGTTTTCTATATTCTGTATTCTAATTCCTATATTCAGTATTCTGTATTCTATATTCTAAATTCTATGTTCTGCATTCCATGATCTAAATACTGGCTTCTATATTCTCTTTTATATATTCTATATTTTGTGTTGTTCTTTCTATATTCCACCTACTATATTCTGCATACGGTATTCTATATTGAATATTCTGTGTTTTACATTGTATATTCGAAATTCTATATTCAGTATTCTGTATTGTAAGTTCTAAATTCTGTGTTCTGCATTACATGTTCTGCATTCTGGGTTCTTCATTGTCTATTGTATATTCTATATAATGTGTTCTTCATTCTATACTCTACATACTATATTTTGCATTCTGTAGTCTATATTATATATTCTTTGTTCTAAATTTTTAATTCTAAATTCTATATTCAGTATTCTATATTCTATATACTAAATTCGGTGTTCTGCATTCCATGTTCTATATTCTATATTCAGTATTCTGTATTCTAAATTCTAAATTCTGTGGTCTGCATTATATGTTCTAAATTCTATATTCAGTATTCTGTATTCTATAGTCTATATTTTCTGTACTGCATTCCATGTTATATATTCTGGGTTCTGTATTCTGTTTTCCATATTCTATACTCTGTGTTCTACATTCTATATTCTGCATTCCGAATTCTATATTATATATTCTGGGTTTTACATTCTATATTCGAGATTCTATATTCAGTATTCTGTATTATATGTTCTAAATTCTGTGTTCTGCGTTCTATGTTCTAAATCCTATATTCATTTTTCTGTGTTCTATATTCAAAAATATGTGTTCTGAATTACATGTTCAAAATTCTGGATTCTGTATTCTGTTTTCCATATTCTATATTCTGTGTTCTACATTTTATATTCTGTATTATATATTCTGCTTCCCGTATGCTATATTCTATATGCTGTGTCCTATATTCTATATTCTAAATTCTATTTTCAGTATTCTGTATTCTATTTTCTAAATTCTGTGTTCTACATTCCATGTTCTAAATTGTGGATTCTATATTCTCTATTATATATTCTGTGTTCTACATTCTATATTCTAAATTCTATATTCAGTATATTTTTTTCTCTATTCTAAATTCTTTGTTTTGAATTCCATGATCTAAATTCTATATTCAGTATCCTGTTTTCTGTATTCTACATTCTTTGGTCTGCATTCTATGTTCTAAATTGTATATTCTGTATTCTGTATTGTAAATTCAAAATTCAGTGTTCTGCAATCCAAGTTCTAATTTCTGTGTTCTGCATTCCATGTTCTAAATTCTGTGTTCTATATTCTCTATTGTATATTCTATATTCTGTGTTCTACATTCTATATTCTAAATTCTATATTCAGTATTCTGTGTTCTATATTCTAAATTCTATTTTCTTCATTCCATGCTCTTAATTCTGGGTTCTATATTCTCTATTATATATTCTATATTCTGTGTTACAGATTCTATGTTCTAAATTCTATATTCAGTATTCTGTATTCTATATTATAAATTCTGTGTTCTGCATTGCATGTTCTATATTCTATATTTAGTATTCTGTATTCTATATTCTATATTCTGTGTTCTACATTCTATATTCTAAATTCTATATTCAGAATTCTGTATTCTATTTTCTATATTCTGTGTTCAGCGTTCCATGTTCTAAATTCTGTGTTCTATATCCTCTATTCTATATTCGATATTGTGTGTTCTTCATTCTATACTCTACATAATATATTTTGCATTCCGTATTCTATAGTCTAAATTCTGAGTTCTAAGTTATAAATTCTAAATTCTATATTCAGTATTCTATTGTCTATATAATAAATTCTGTGTTCTGCATTCTATATTCTAAATTCTATATTCAGTATTCTGCATTCTATTTTCCAGATTCAGTGTTCTGAATTTCATTTTCTAAATTCTGGATTCTATATTTTATATTCTGTGTTCTACATTCTATATTCTAAATTCTATATTCAGTATTATGTATTCTATTGTCTAAATTCTGTTTTCTGCATTCAATATTCTAAATTCTATATTCATTATTACCTATTCTATATTCTAAATTCTGTGTTCTGCATTCCATATTCGAAATTCTGAATTCTATATTCTCTATTCTATATTCAATATTCTGTGTTCTACATTCGAAATTCTAAATTCTATATTCAGTATTCTGCATTCTATATTCTAAATTCTATATTCAGTATTCTGCATTCTATTTTCCAGATTCAGTGTTCTGAATTTCATTTTCTAAATTCTGGATTCTATATTTTATATTCTGTGTTCTACATTCTATATTCTAAATTCTATATTCAGTATTATGTATTCTATTGTCTAAATTCTGTTTTCTGCATTCAATATTCTAAATTCTATATTCATTATTACCTATTCTATATTCTAAATTCTGTGTTCTGCATTCCATATTCGAAATTCTGAATTCTATATTCTCTATTCTATATTCAATATTCTGTGTTCTACATTCGAAATTCTAAATTCTATATTCAGTATTCTGTATTCTATATTCTAAATTCTCTGTTCTGCTTTCCATGTTCTAAATTCTGGGTTCTATATTGTCTGTTCTATATTCTATATTGTGAGTTCTTCATTCTATACTCTACATATTATATTTTGCATTCCGTTGTCTATATTCTAAATTCTGAGTTCTAAATTCTTAATTCTAAATTCTATATTCAGTAATCCATATTCTATATACTAAATTCTGTGTTCTGCTTTCTATGTTCTAAATTCTATATTCAGTATACTGTATTCTATTTTCTAAATTCAGTGTTCTGCATATCATGTTCTAAATTCTGGATTCTATATTCTCTATTCTGTGTTCTACATTCTATGTTCTAAATTCTATATCCAGAATTCTTTATTCTATATTCTAAATACTGTGTTCAGCATTCCATGTTCTATATTCTATTTTCAGTGTTTTATATTCTATATTCTAAATTATGTGTTCTGCATTTTATGTTCTAAATCCTATATTCACTATTCTGTATTATATATTCTAAATTCTGTGTTTGCATTCAATGTTCTAAATTCTGGATTCTATACTTTGTATTCTATATTCTATAATCTGAGTTTTTCATTCAATATTCTAAATTCTGTATTCATTATTCTGTATTCTATTGTCAAAATTCTGAGTTCTGCATTCTATGTTCTAAATTCTATATTCATTATTCTGTGTTCTATATTCTAAATTCTGTGTTCCGAATTCCATGTTCAAAATTCTGGGTTCTGTATTCTGTTTTCCATATTCTATATTCTGTGTTCTACATTCTATATTCTGTAATCTATATTCTGCTTTCCTTATTCTATATTCTATATTCTGTGTCCTACATTCTATATTCTAAATTCTTTTTTTATTATTCTCTATTCTATTTTCTAAATTCTGTGTTCTACATTCCATGTTCTATATTCTGTGTTCTACATTCTATTTTCTAAATTCTATATTCAGTATATTTTATTCTATATTCTAAGTTCTATGTTCTGCATTTCATGTTCTAATTTCTATATTCAGTATTCTGCTTTCTGTATTCTAAATTCTGTGTTCTGCATCATATGTTCTAAATTCTGTATTCAGTATTATGTATTATATATGCTAAATTCTGTGTTCTGCATTCCATTTCTAAATTCTGGGTTTTATATTCTCTTTTATATATTCTATATTTTGTGTTCTTCATTCTATATTCCACATTCTATATTCTGCATTCCGTATTCCATATTCTATATTCTGTGTTTTACATTCTATATTCTAAATTCTATATTAAGAATTGCGTATTCTATAATCTAAATTCTGTGTTCTGCATTCCATTTTCTAAATTCTGAGTTCTATATACTCTACTCTATTCTATATTTTGTGTTTTTCATTCTATATTCTACATACTATATTCTGCCTTCCGTATTCTATATTCCATACTATGTGCTCTACATTCTGTATTCAAATTCTATATTCAGTATTCAGTATTCTATATTCTAAATTCTGTGTTCTGCATTATATGTTCTAAATTCAATATTCAGGATTCTGTATTCTATATTCTTAATTCTGTGTTATGCATTCCATGTTCTATATTCTGAATTCTATATACTCTATGCTATATTCTATATTCTGTGTTCTACATTCTATATTCTAAATTCTGTGTTCTGAATTCTATGTTCTAAATTCTATATTCATTATTCTGTGTTCTATATTCTAAATTCTGTGTTCTGCATCCAATATTTTAAATTCTGGGTTCTGTATTCTGTTTTCCATAGTCTATATTCTGTGTGCTACATTCTATATTCTGTATTCTATATTCTGCATTCCGAATTCTACATTGTATATTCTGTGTTCTACATCTTATATGCTAAATTCTATATTCAGTATTCATATATTATTTTCTAAATTCTGTGTACTGCATTCCATGTGCTTAATTCTGTATTCTATAATCTGTATTCTATGTTCTGTGTTCTACATTCTATATTCTAAATTCTATATTCAGAATTCTGTATTGTAAGTTCTAAATTCTGTGTTCTGCATTACATGTTCTACATTCTGGGTTGTACATTGTCTATTGTATATTCTATATAATGTGTTCTTCATTCTATACTCTACATACTATATTTTGCATTCCGTAGTCTATATTATATATTCTTTGTTCTAAATTTTTAATTCTAAATTCTATATTCAGTATTCTATAATCTATATACTAAATTTGGTGTTCTGCATTCCATGTTCTATATTCTATATTCAGTATCCTGTATTCTATATTCTAAATTCTGTGTTCTGCATTATATGTTCTAAATTCTATATTCAGTATTCTGTATTCTATTTTCAATATTCAGTGTTCGGCATATCATATTCTAAATTCTGTATTTTATATTCTATATTCTGTGTTCTACATTCTATATTCTAAATTCTATATTCAGTATTCTGTATTCTATAGTCTAAATACTGTGTTCTGCATTACAAGTTCTAAATTCGGGGTTCTGTATTCTGTTTTCCATATTCTATATTCTGTGTTCTACATTCTATATTCTGTATCCTTTATTCTGCCTTCCGTATTCTATATTCTATATTCTGTGTTCTAAATTCTATATTTTAAATTCTATATTCAGTATTCTGTATTCTATATTCTAAATTTTGTGTTCTGCATTCCATGTTCTAAATTCTGTGTCCTATATTCTCTATTCTATTCTACATTTTGTGTTTTTCATTCTATATTCTACATACTATATTCTGCATTCCGTATACACTATTCTATATTATGTGTTCTACATTCTGTATTCTAAATTCTAAATTCTGTATTCTGTATTCTTTATACTTAATTCTGGGTTCTGCATCCCATGTTCTAAATTTTGGGTTGTGTATCCTGTTTTCCATATTCTATATTCTGTGTTCTACATTCTATAAACTGTATTCTATATTCTGCATTCCGTATTCTATATTGTATATTCTGTGTTCTTCATTATATATTCTAAATCCTATATTCACTATTCCGTATTCTATATTCTAAATTCTGGGTTCGGCATTCCATTACTAATTTCTAAGTTCTATATTCTCTATTTTATATTACTTATATTGTGTTCTGCATTCTATATTCTGCATTCATTTTCTATGTTCTATGTTCTGTGTTCTATATTCTGTATTCTAATTTCTATATTCAGTATTCTGTATTCTATAATCTAAATTCTGTGTTCTGCATTCCATGTTCTAAATTTTGGGTTCTGTATTCTGTTTTCCATATTCTCTATTTTGTGTTCTACATTCTATATTCTAAATTCAATATTCAGTATTTTGTATTATATATTTTAGTTCTGTGTTCTGAATTCCATTACTAAATTCTAGGTTCTATAATCTCTTTTATATATTCAATATTTTGTGTTCTTAATTCTATATTCTACATTCTATATTCTGCATTCATTTTCCATATTCTATGTTCTGTGTTCTATATTCTGTATTCTAATTCCTATATTCAGTATTCTGTATACTATATTTTGAATTCGGTGTTCTACATTCTATATTCAAAATTCTAAATTCAGTATTCTGTATTCTATATTCTAAATTCTGTGTTCTGCATTCCATGATCTTAATTTTGGCTTCTATATTCTCTTTTATATATTCAATATTTTGTGTTGTTTTTCTATATTCCACATTCTATATTCTGCATACGGTATTCTATATTCTATATTCTGTGTTTTACATTCTATATTCTAAATTCTATATTCAGTATTCTGTATTCTATAATCTAAATTCTGTGTTCTGCATTCCATGTTCTAAATTTTGGGTTCTGTATTCTGTTTTCCATATTCTATATTTTGTGTTCTACATTCTATATTCTAAATTCTATATTCAGTATTTTGTATTATATATTTAAATTCTGTGTTCTGCATTCCTTTACTAAATTCTAGGTTCTATATTCTCTTTTATATATTCAATAGTTTGTGTTCTTAATTCTATATTCTACATTCTATATTCTGCATTCATTTTCCATATTCTATGTTCTGTGTTCTATATTCTGTATTCTAATTCCTATATTCAGTATTCTGTATTCTATATTCTGAATTCGGTGTTCTACATTCTATATTCAAAATTCTAAATTCAGTATTCTGTATTGTATATTCTAAATTCTGTGTTCTGCATTCCATGATCTCAATTCTGGCTTCTATATTCTCGTTTATATATTCTTTATTTTGTGTTGTTCTTTCTATATTCCACATTCTATATTCTGCATACAGTATTCTATATTGAAAATTCTGTGTTTTACATTCTTTATTGAAAATTCTATATTCAGTATTCTGTATTCTATAACCTAAACTCTGTATTCTGCATTCCATGTTCTAAATTCTGGGTTCTATATTCTCTAATCTATTCTATATTGTGTGTTTTTCATTCTATATTCTACATACTTTAGTCTGCATTCCGTATTCTATATTCCATACTATGTGCTCTACATTCTGTATTCTAATTCTATATTCAGTATTCAGTATTCTATATTCTAAATTCTGTCTTCTGCATTATATGTTCTAAATTCAATATTCAGGATTCTGTATTCTATATTCTTAATTCTGTGTTATGCATTCCATGTTCTATATTCTGAATTCTATATACTCTATGCAATATTCTATATTCTGTGTTCTACATTCTATATTCTAAATTCTGTGTTCTGCATTCTATGTTCTAAATTCTATATTCATTATTCTGTGTTCTATATTCTAAATTCTGTGTTCTGCATTCCATATTCTAAATTCTGGGTTCTGTATTCTGTTTTCCATAGTCTATATTCTGTGTGCTACATTCTATATTCTGTATTCTATATTCTGCATTCCGAATTCTACATTGTATATTCTGTGTTCTACATTCTATATGCTAAATTCTATATTCAGTATTCATATACTATTTTCTAAATTCTGTGTTCTGCATTCCAGGTGCTTAATTCTGTATTCTATAATCTGTATTCTATGTTCTGTGTTCAACATTCTATATTCTACATTCTATATTCAGTATTCTGTATTGTAAGTTCTAAATTCTGTGTTCTGCATTACATGTTCTACATTCTGGGTTGTACCTTGTCTATTGTATATTCTATATAATGTGTTCTTCATTCTATACTCTACATTCTATATTTTGCATTCTGTAGTCTATATTATATATTCTTTGTTCTAAATTTTTAATTCTAAATTCTATATTCAGTATTCTATATTCTATATACTAAATTCGGTGTTCTGCATTCCATGTTCTATATTCTATATTCAGTATTCTGTATTCTATATTCTAAATTCTGTGTTCTGCATTATATGTTCTAAATTCTATATTCAATATTCTGTATTCTATAGTCTAAATTCTGTGTTCTGCATTACAAGTTCTAAATTCGGGGTTTGTATTCTGTTATCCATATTCTATATTCTGTGTTCTACATTCTATATACTGTATTCTGTATTCTGCATTCCGTATTCTATATTGTATATTCTGTGTTCTTCATTATATGTTCTAAATTCTATATTCACTATGCCGTATTCTATATTCTAAATTCTGTGTTCGGCATACCATTACTAAGTTCTAAGTTCTATAGTCTCTATTTTATATTCTTTATATTGTGTTCTGCATTCTATATTCTGCCTTCATTTTCAATGTTGTATGTTCTGTGTTCTATATTCTGTATTCTAAATTCTATATTCAGTATTCTGTATTCTATAGTCTGAATTCTCTGTTCTACGTTCTATATTCAAAATTCTAAATTCAGTATTCTGTATTCTATATTCTAAATTCTGTGTCCTGCATTCCATATTCTAAATTCTGGCTTCTATATTCTCTATTATATATTCTATATTTTGTGTTCTTCATTCTATATTCCACATCCTATATTCTGAATTCCGTATACTATATTCTATATTCTGTGTTTTACATTCTATATTCTAAATTCTATATTCAGTATTCTGTATTCTATAATCTAAATTCTGTGTTCTGCATTCCATGTTCTAAATTTTGGGTTCTGTATTCTGTTTTCCATATTCTATATTTTGTGTTCTACATTCTATATTCTAAATTCTATATTCAGTATTTTGTATTATATATTTAAATTATGTGTTCTGCATTCCATTACTAAATTCTAGGTTCTATATTCTCTTTTATATATTCAATATTTTGTGTTCTTAATTCTATATTCTACATTCTATATTCTGCATTTATTTTCCATATTCTATGTTCTGTTTTCTATATTCTGTATTCTAATTCCTATATTCAGTATTCTGTATTCTATATTCTGAATTCGGTGTTCTACATTCTATATTCAAAATTCTAAATTCAGTATTCTGTATTCTATATTCTAAGTTCTGTGTTCTGCATTCCATGATCTAAATACTGGCTTCTATATTCTCTTTTATATATTCTATATTTTGTGTTGTTCTTTCTATATTCCACATTCTATATTCTGCATACGGTATTCTATATTGAATATTCTGTGTTTTACATTCTATATTCGAAATTCTATATTCAGTATTCTGTATTGTAAGTTCTAAATTCTGTGTTCTGCATTACATGTTCTACATTCTGGGTTGTACCTTGTCTATTGTATATTCTATATAATGTGTTCTTCATTCTATACTCTACATTCTATATTTTGCATTCTGTAGTCTATATTATATATTCTTTGTTCTAAATTTTTAATTCTAAATTCTATATTCAGTATTCTATATTCTATATACTAAATTCGGTGTTCTGCATTCCATGTTCTATATTCTATATTCAGTATTCTGTATTCTATATTCTAAATTCTGTGTTCTGCATTATATGTTCTAAATTCTATATTCAGTATTCTGTATTCTATAGTCTAAATTCTGTGTTCTGCATTACAAGTTCTAAATTCGGGGTTTGTATTCTGTTTTCCATATTCTATATTCTGTGTTCTACATTCTATATACTGTATTCTGTATTCTGCATTCCGTATTCTATATTGTATATTCTGTGTTCTTCATTATATGTTCTAAATTCTATATTCACTATGCCGTATTCTATATTCTAAATTCTGTGTTCGGCATTCCATTACTAATTTCTAAGTTCTATATTCTCTATTTTATATACTTTATATTGTGTTCTGCATTCTATATTCTGCCTTCATTTTCAATGTTGTATGTTCTGTGTTCTATATTCTGTATTCTAAATTCTATATTCAGTATTCTGTATTCTATAGTCTGAATTCTCTGTTCTACGTTCTATATTCAAAATTCTAAATTCAGTATTCTGTATTCTATATTCTAAATTCTGTGTCCTGCATTCCATATTCTAAATTCTGGCTTCTATATTCTCTATTATATATTCTATATTTTGTGTTCTTCATTCTATATTCCACATTCTATATTCTGAATTCCGTATACTATATTCTATATTCTGTGTTTTACATTCTATATTCTAAATTCTATATTCAGTATTCTGTATTCTATAATCTAAATTCTGTGTTCTGCATTCCATGTTCTAAATTTTCGGTTCTGTATTCTGTTTTCCATATTCTATATTTTGTGTTCTACATTCTATATTCTAAATTCTATATTCAGTATTTTGTATTATATATTTAAATTCTGTGTTCTGCATTCCATTACTAAATTCTAGGTTCTATATTCTCTTTTATATATTCAATATTTTGTGTTCTTAATTCTATATTCTACATTCTATATTCTGCATTCATTTTCCATATTCTATGTTCTGTTTTCTATATTCTGTATTCTAATTCCTATATTCAGTATTCTGTATTCTATATTCTGAATTCGGTGTTCTACATTCTATATTCAAAATTCTAAATTCAGTATTCTGTATTCTATATTCTAAATTCTGTGTTCTGCATTCCATGATCTAAATACTGGCTTCTATATTCTCTTTTATATATTCTATATTTTGTGTTGTTCTTTCTATATTCCACATTCTATATTCTGCATACGGTATTCTATATTGAATATTCTGTGTTTTACATTCTATATTCGAAATTCTATATTCAGTATTCTGTATTCTATAGTCTAAATTCTGTGTTCTGCATTACAAGTTCTAAATTCGGGGTTCTGTATTCTGTTTTCCATATTCTATATTCTGGGTTCTTCATTCCATATTCTGTATTCTTTATTCTGCATTCCGTATTCTGTATTCTATATTCTGTGTTCTAAATTCTATATTTTAAATTCTATATTCAGTATTCTGTATTCTATATTCTAAATTCTGTGTTCTGCATTCCATGTTCTAAATTCTGTGTCTTATATTCTCTATTCTATTCTACATTTTGTGTTTTTCATTCTATATTCTACATACTATATTCTGCATTCCGTATACACTATTCTATATTATGTGCTCTACATTCTGTATTCTAAATTCTAAATTCTGTATTCTGTATTCTTTATACTAAATTCTGTGTTCTGCATTACATGTTCTAAATTCTGGGTTGTGTATTCTGTTTTCCATATTCTATATTCTGTGTTCTACATTCTATATACTATATTCTATATTCTGCATTCCGTATTCTATATTGTATATTCTGTGTTCTTCATTATATATTCTAAATCCTATATTCATTATTCCGTATTCTATATTCAAAATTCTGTGTTCGGCATTCCATTACTAAATTTAACTTCTATATTCTCTATTTTATATTATTTATATTGTGTTCTGCATTCTATATTCTGCATTCATTTTCTATGTTCTATGTTCTGTGTTCTATATTCTGTATTCTAAATTCTATATTCAGTAGTCTGTATTCTATAGTCTGAATTCTCTGTTCTACGTTCTATATTCAAAATTCTAAATTCATTATTCTGTATTCTTTATTCTAAACTCTGTGTCCTGCATTCCATATTCTAAATTCTGGCTTCTATATTCTCTATTATATATTCTATATTTTGTGTTCTTCATTCTATATTCCACATTCTATATTCTGAATTCCCTATACTGTATTCTATATTCTGTGTTTTACATTCTATATTCTAAATTCTATATTCAGTATTCTGTATTCTATAATCTAAATTCTGTGTTCTGCATTCCATGTTCTAAATTTTGTGTTCTGTATTCTGTTTTCCATATTCTATATTTTGTGTTCTACATTTTATATTCTAAATTCTATATTCAGTATTTTGTATTATATATTTAAATTCTGTGTTCTGCATTCCATTACTAAATTCTAGGTTCTATATTCTCTTTTATATATTCAATATTTTGTGTTCATAATTCTATATTCTACATTCTATATTCTGCATTCATTTTCCATATTCTATGTTCTGTGTTCTATATTCTGTATTCTAATTCCTATATTCAGTATTCTGTATTCTATATTCTGAATTCGGTGTTCTACATTCTATATTCAAAATTCTAAATTCAGTATTCTGTATTGTATATTCTAAATTCTGTGTTCTGCATTCCATGATCTAAATTCTGTCTTCTATATTCTCGTTTATATATTCTATATTTTGTGTTGCTCTTTCTATATTCCACATTCTATATTCTGCATACGGTATTCTATATTGAAAATTCTGTGTTTTACATTCTGTATTGAAAATTCTATATTCAGTATTCTGTATTCTATAACCTAACCTCTGTATTCTGCATTCCATGTTCTAAATTCTGGGTTCTATATTCTCTAATCTATTCTATATTGTGTGTTTTTCATTCTATATTCTACATACTTTAGTCTGCATTCCGTATTCTATATTCTATATTATGTGTTCTTCATTCTATATTCTAAATTCTATATTCTCTATTCTGTATTCTATATTCTAAATTCTGTGTTCTGCATTCCATGATCTAAATTCTGGGTTCTATATTCTCTTTCTATATTCTATATTCTGTTTTCTTCATTCTATTTTCCACATTCTATATTCTGCATTCCGTATACTATATTCTATATTCTGTGTTTTGCATTCTATATTCTAAATTCTATTTTCAGTATTCTCTATTCTATAATTTAAATTCTGTTTTCTGAATTCCATGTTCTAAATTTTGGGTTTTGTATTCTGTTTTCCATATTCTATATTCTGTGTTCTACATTCTGTATACTGTATTCTATATTCTTCATTCCTTATTCTATATTATATATTTTGTGTTCTTCATTATATATTCTAAATTCTATATTCAGTATTCCGTATTCTATATTCTAAATTCTGTGTTCGGCATTCCATTTCTAAATTCTAAATTCTACATTCTCTTTTGTATAATCTTAATTTTCGTTCTTCATTCTATATTCTACATTCAATATTCTGCATTCTATATTCTGCATTCCGTATAGTAGATTCTATATTCTGTGTTTTGCATTCTATATTCTAAATTCTATATTCAGTATTTGGTATTCTATAATCTAAATTCTGTGTTCTGCATTCCATGTTCTAAATTCTGGGTTCTATATTCCCTTTCTATATTCTATATTCTGTGTTCTGCATTCCATGATCTAAATACTATATTCAGTATTCTGTACTCTATATTCTATATTCTGTGTTTTACATTGTATATTCCAAATTCTATATTCAGTATTCTGTATTCTATTTTCTAAATTCTGTGTTCTACATTCCATGTTCTAAATTCGATATTCAATATCCTCTATTTTATATTCTATATTGTGTGTACTTCATTCTATACTCTACATGCTATATTTTACATTCCGTATTGTATAGTCTAAATTTTGAGTTCTAAATTCTAAATTCTAAATTCTATATTCAGAATTATGTTTTCTATATTCTAAACTCTGTGTTCTGCATTCCGTGTTCTATATTCTATTTTCAGTATTCTATATTCTATATTCTATATCCTGTGTTCTAAATTCTATATTCTAAACTCTATATTCAGTTTTCTGTATTCTATATTCTAAATTCTGTGTTGTGCATTCTATGTTCTAATTTCTATATTCAGTATTCTGTATTCCGTATTCTAAATTCTGTGTTCTGCATTCCGTGTTCTATATTCTATTTTCAGTATTCTATATTCTATATTCTATATCCTGTGTTCTAAGTTCTATATTCTAAACTCTATATTCAGTATTCTGTATTCTATATTCTAAATTCGGTGTTCTTCATTCCATGTTCTATATTCTATATTCAGTATTCTGTATTCTATATTCTAAATTCTGTGGTCTGCATTATGTGTTCTAAATTCTATATTCAGTATTCTGTATTCTATAGCCTATATTTTGTGTTCTGCATTCCATATTATAAATTCTGGGTTCTGTATTCTGTTTTCCATATTGTATACTCTGTGTTCTACATTCTATATTCTGCATTCCGAATTCTATATTATATATTCTGTGTTTTACATTCTATATTCAAAATTCTATATTCAGTATTCTGTATTATATGGTCTAAATTCTGTGTTCTGCTTTCTATGTTCTAAATTCTATAATCATTATTCTGTGTTCTATATTCAAAAATGTGTGTTCTGAATTCCATGTTCAAAATTCTGGATTCTGTATTCTGTTTTCCATATTCTATACTCTGTGTTCTACATTCTATATTCTGTATTCTATATTCTGCTTCCCGTATACTATATTCTATATGCTGTGTCCTATATTCTATATTCTAAATTCTATTTTCTGTATTCTGTATTCTATTTTCTAAATTCTGTGTTCTACATTCCATGTTCTAAATTGTGGATTCTATATTCTCTATTATATATTCTGTGTTCTACATTCTATATTCTAAATTCTATATTCAGTATATTTTTTTCTCTATTCTAAATTCTATGTTCTGAATTCCATGATCTAAATTCTATATTCAGTATTCTGTTTTCTGTATTCTACATTCTGTGTTCTGCATTCTATATTCTAAATTGTATATTCTGTATTCTCTATTGTAAATTCAAAATTCTGTGTTCTGCAATCCAAGTTCTAATTTCTGTGTTCTGCATTCCATGTTCTAAATTCTGTGTTCTATATTCTCTATTGTATATTCTATATTCTGTGTTCTACATTCTATATTCTAAATTCTATATTCAGTATTCTGTATTCTGTATTCTAAATTCTATTTTCTGCATTCCATGCTCTTAAATCTGGGTTCTATATTCTCTATTCTATATTCTATATTCTGTGTTACAGATTCTATATTCTAAATTCTATATTCAATATTCTGTATTCTATATTCTAAATTCTGTGTTCTGCATTGCATGTTCTATATTCTATATTTAGTATCCTGTATTCTATATTCTATATTCTGTGTTCTACATTCTATATTCTAAATTCTATATTCAGAATTCTGTATTCTATTTTCTATATTCTGTGTTCAGCGTTCCATGTTCTAAATTCTGTGTTCTATATCCTCTATTCTATATTCGATATTGTGTGTTCTTCATTCTATACTCTACATACAATATTTTGCATTCCGTATTCTATATTCTAAATTCTGAGATCTAAATTCTAAATTCTAAATTCTATATTCAGTATTCTATAGTCTATATAATAAATTCTGTGTTCTGCATTCTATATTCTAAATTCTATATTCAGTATTCTGCATTCTACTTTCCAGATTCAGTGTTCTGAATTTCATTTTCTAAATTCTGGATTCTATATTCTATATTCTGTGTTCTACATTCTATATTCTAAATTCTATATTCAGTATTATGTATTCTATTGTCTAAATTCTGTTTTCTGCATTCAATATTCTAAATTCTATATTCATTATTACCTATTCTATATTCTAAATTCTGTGTTCTGCATTCCATATTCTAAATTCTGAATTCTATATTCTCTATACTATATTCAATATTCTGTGTTCTACATTCGAAATTCTAAATTCTATATTCAGTATTCTGTATTCTATATTCTAAATTCTCTGTTCTGCTTTCCATGTTCTAAATTCTGGGTTCTATATTGTCTGTTCTATATTCTATATTGTGAGTTCTTCATTCTATACTCTACATACTATATTTTGCATTCCGTTGTCTATATTCTAAATTCTGAGTTCTAAATTCTTAATTCTAAATTATATATTCAGTAATCCATATTCTATATACTAAATTCTGTGTTCTGCTTTCTATGTTCGAAATTCTATATTCAGTAGACTGTATTCTGTTTTCTAAATTCAGTGTTCTGCATATCATGTTCTAAATTCTGGATTCTATATTCTTTATTCTGTGTTCTATATTCTATGTTCTAAATTCTATATCCAGTATTCTGTATTCTATATTCTAAATACTGTGTTCAGCATTCCATGTTCTATATTCTATTTTCAGTGTTTTATATTCTATATTCTAAATTATGTGTTCTGCATTCTATGTTCTAAATTCTGTATTCACTATTCTGTATTATATATTCTAAATTCTGTGTTTGCATTCAATGTTCTAAATTCTGGATTCTATAATTTGTATTCTATATTCTATAATCTGTGTTCTTCATTCAATATTCTAAATTCTGTATTCATTATTCTGTATTCTATTGTCAAAATTCTGAGTTCTGCATTCTATGTTCTAAATTCTATATTCATTATTCTGTGTTCTATATTCTAAATTCTGTGTTCTGAATTCCATGTTCAAAATTCTGGGTTCTGTTTTCTGTTTTCCATATTCTATATTCTGTGTTCTACATTCTATATACTGTAATCTATATTCTGCTTTCCTTATTCTATATTCTATATTCTGTGTCCTACGTTCTATATTCTAAATTCTATTTTTATTATTCTGTATTCTACTTTCTAAATTCTGTGTTCTACATTCCATGTTCTAAATTCTTGGTTCTATATTCTCTATTCTATATTCTGTGTTCTACATTCTATTTTCTAAATTCTATATTCAGTAATTTTTATTCTATATTCTAAGATCTATGTTCTGCATTTCATGTTCTAATTTCAATATTCAGTATTCTGTATTCCGTATTCTAAATTCTGTGTTCTGCATTCCGTGTTCTATATTCAATTTTCAGTATTCTATATTCTATATTCTATATCCTGTGTTCTAAGTTCTATATTCTAAACTCTATATTCAGTTTTCTGTATTCTATATTCTAAATTCTGTGTTGTGCATTCCATGTTCTAATTTCTATATTCAGTATTCTGTATTCCGTATTCTAAATTCTGTGTTCTGCATTCCGTGTTCTATATTCTATTTTCAGTATTCTATATTCTATATTCTATATCCTGTGTTCTAAGTTCTATATTCTAAACTCTATATTCAGTATTCTGTATTCTATATTCTAAATTCGGTGTTCTTCATTCCATGTTCTATATTCTATATTCAGTATTCTGTATTCTATATTCTAAATTCTGTGGTCTGCATTATGTGTTCTAAATTCTATATTCAGTATTCTGTATTCTATAGCCTATATTTTGTGTTCTGCATTCCATGTTATAAATTCTGGGTTCTGTATTCTGTTTTCCATATTGTATACTCTGTGTTCTACATTCTATATTCTGCATTCCGAATTCTATATTATATATTCTGTGTTTTACATTCTATATTCGAAATTCTATATTCAGTATTCTGTATTATATGGTCTAAATTCTGTGTTCTGCTTTCTATGTTCTAAATTCTATATTCATTATTCTGTGTTCTATATTCAAAAATGTGTGTTCTGAATTCCATGTTCAAAATTCTGGATTCTGTATTCTGTTTTCCATATTCTATACTCTGTGTTCTACATTCTATATTCTGTATTCTATATTCTGCTTCCCGTATACTATATTCTATATGCTGTGTCCTATATTCTATATTCTAAATTCTATTTTCTGTATTCTGTATTCTATTTTCTAAATTCTGTGTTCTACATTCCATGTTCTAAATTGTGGATTCTATATTCTCTATTATATATTCTGTGTTCTACATTCTATATTCTAAATTCTATATTCAGTATATTTTTTTCTCTATTCTAAATTCTATGTTCTGAATTCCATGATCTAAATTCTATATTCAGTATTCTGTTTTCTGTATTCTACATTCTGTGTTCTGCATTCTATATTCTAAATTGTATATTCTGTATTCTCTATTGTAAATTCAAAATTCTGTGTTCTGCAATCCAAGTTCTAATTTCTGTGTTCTGCATTCCATGTTCTAAATTCTGTGTTCTATATTCTCTATTGTATATTCTATATTCTGTGTTCTACATTCTATATTCTAAATTCTATATTCAGTATTCTGTATTCTGTATTCTAAATTCTATTTTCTGCATTCCATGCTCTTAAATCTGGGTTCTATATTCTCTATTCTATATTCTATATTCTGTGTTACAGATTCTATATTCTAAATTCTATATTCAATATTCTGTATTCTATATTCTAAATTCTGTGTTCTGCATTGCATGTTCTATATTCTATATTTAGTATCCTGTATTCTATATTCTATATTCTGTGTTCTACATTCTATATTCTAAATTCTATATTCAGAATTCTGTATTCTATTTTCTATATTCTGTGTTCAGCGTTCCATGTTCTAAATTCTGTGTTCTATATCCTCTATTCTATATTCGATATTGTGTGTTCTTCATTCTATACTCTACATACAATATTTTGCATTCCGTATTCTATATTCTAAATTCTGAGATCTAAATTCTAAATTCTAAATTCTATATTCAGTATTCTATAGTCTATATAATAAATTCTGTGTTCTGCATTCTATATTCTAAATTCTATATTCAGTATTCTGCATTCTACTTTCCAGATTCAGTGTTCTGAATTTCATTTTCTAAATTCTGGATTCTATATTCTATATTCTGTGTTCTACATTCTATATTCTAAATTCTATATTCAGTATTATGTATTCTATTGTCTAAATTCTGTTTTCTGCATTCAATATTCTAAATTCTATATTCATTATTACCTATTCTATATTCTAAATTCTGTGTTCTGCATTCCATATTCTAAATTCTGAATTCTATATTCTCTATACTATATTCAATATTCTGTGTTCTACATTCGAAATTCTAAATTCTATATTCAGTATTCTGTATTCTATATTCTAAATTCTCTGTTCTGCTTTCCATGTTCTAAATTCTGGGTTCTATATTGTCTGTTCTATATTCTATATTGTGAGTTCTTCATTCTATACTCTACATACTATATTTTGCATTCCGTTGTCTATATTCTAAATTCTGAGTTCTAAATTCTTAATTCTAAATTCTATATTCAGTAATCAATATTCTATATACTAAATTCTGTGTTCTGCTTTCTATGTTCGAAATTCTATATTCAGTAGACTGTATTCTGTTTTCTAAATTCAGTGTTCTGCATATCATGTTCTAAATTCTGGATTCTATATTCTTTATTCTGTGTTCTATATTCTATGTTCTAAATTCTATATCCAGTATTCTGTATTCTATATTCTAAATACTGTGTTCAGCATTCCATGTTCTATATTCTATTTTCAGTGTTTTATATTCTATATTCTAAATTATGTGTTCTGCATTCTATGTTCTAAATTCTGTATTCACTATTCTGTATTATATATTCTAAATTCTGTGTTTGCATTCAATGTTCTAAATTCTGGATTCTATAATTTGTATTCTATATTCTATAATCTGTGTTCTTCATTCAATATTCTAAATTCTGTATTCATTATTCTGTATTCTATTGTCAAAATTCTGAGTTCTGCATTCTATGTTCTAAATTCTATATTCATTATTCTGTGTTCTATATTCTAAATTCTGTGTTCTGAATTCCATGTTCAAAATTCTGGGTTCTGTATTCTGTTTTCCATATTCTATATTCTGTGTTCTACATTCTATATTCTGTAATCTTTATTCTGCTTTCCTTATTCTATATTCTATATTCTGTGTCCTACGTTCTATATTCTAAATTCTATTTTTATTATTCTGTATTCTACTTTCTAAATTCTGTGTTCTACATTCCATGTTCTAAATTCTGGGTTCTATATTCTCTATTCTATATTCTGTGTTCTACATTCTATTTTCTAAATTCTATATTCAGTAATTTTTATTCTATATTCTAAGATCTATGTTCTGCATTTCATGTTCTAATTTCAATATTCAGTATTCTGCTTTCTGTATTCTAAATTCTGTGTTCTGCATCATATGTTCTAAATTCTGTATTCAGTATTATGTATTCTATATTCTAAATTCTGTGTTCTGCATTCCATTTCTAAATTCTGGGTTTTATATTCTCTTTTATATATTCTAAATTTTGTGTTCTTCATTCTATATTCCACATTCTATATTCTGCATTCCGTATTCTATATTCTATATTCTGTGTTTTACATTCTATATTCTAAATTCTATGTTAAGAATTGTGTATTCTATAATCAAAATACTGTGTTCTGCATTCCATGTTCTAAATTCTGAGTTCTATATTCTCTACTCTATTCTATATTTTGTGTTTTTCATTCTATATTCTACATACTATATTCTGCATTCCGTATTCTATATTCCATACTATGTGCTCTACATTCTGTATTCTAATTCTATATTCAGTATTCAGTATTCTATATTCTAAATTCTGTGTTCTGCATTATATGTTCTAAATTCAATATTCAGGATTCTGTATTCTATATTCTTAATTGTGTGTTATGCATTCCATGTTCTATATTCTGAATTCTATATACTCTATGCTATATTCTATATTCTGTGTTCTACATTCTATATTCTAAATTCTGTGTTCTGCATTCCATATTCTAAATTCTGGGTTCTGTATTCTGTTTTCCATAGTCTATATTCTGTGTGCTACATTCTATATTCTGTATTCTATATTCTGCATTCCGAATTCTACATTGTATATTCTGTGTTCTACATTCTATATGCTAAATTCTATATTCAGTATTCATATATTATTTTCTAAATTCTGTGTTCTGCATTCCATGTGCTTAATTCTGTATTCTATAATCTGTATTCTATGTTCTGTGTTCTACATTCTATATTCTAAATTCTATATTCAGTATTCTGTATTGTAAGTTCTAAATTATGTGTTCTGCATTACATGTTCTACATTCTGGGTTGTACATTGTCTATTGTATATTCTATATAATGTGTTCTTCATTCTATACTCTACATACTATATTTTGCATTCCGTAGTCTATATTATATATTCTATGTTCTAAATTTTTAATTCTAAATTCTATATTCAGTATTCTATAATCTATATACTAAATTTGGTGTTCTGCATTCCATGTTCTATATTCTATATTCAGTATCCTGTATTCTATATTCTAAATTCTGTGTTCTGCATTATATGTTCTAAATTCTATATTCAGTATTCTGTATTCTATTTTCAATATTCAGTGTTCGGCATATCATATTCTAAATTCTGTATTTTATATTCTATATTCTGTGTTCTACATTCTATATTTTAATTCTACATTCAGTATTCTGTATTCTATAGTCTAAATTCTGTGTTCTGCATTACAAGTTCTAAATTCGGGGTTCTGTATTCTGTTTTCCATATTCTATATTCTGTGTTCTACATTCTATATTCTGTATTCTTTATTCTGCATTCCGTATTCTATATTCTATATTCTGTGTTCCAAATTCTATATTTTAAATTCTATATTCAGTATTCTGTATTCTATATTCTAAATTTTGTGTTCTGCATTCCATGTTCTAAATTCTGTGTCCTATATTCTCTATTCTATTCTACATTTTGTGTTTTTCATTCTATATTCTACATACTATATTCTGCATTACGTATACACTATTCTATATTATGTGTTCTACATTCTGTATTCTAAATTCTAAATTCTGTATTCTGTATACTTTATACTTAATTCTGTGTTCTGCATCCCATGTTCTAAATTCTGGGTTGTGTATTCTGTTTTCCATATTCTATATTCTGTGTTCTACATTCTATATACTGTATTCTATATTCTGCATTCCGTATTCTATATTGTATATTCTGTGTTCTTCATTATATATTCTAAATCCTATATTCACTATTCCGTATTCTATATTCTAAATTCTGGGTTCGGCATTCCATTACTAATTTCTAAGTTCTATATTCTCTATTTTATATTATTTATATTGTGTTCTGCATTCTATATTCTGCATTCATTTTCTATGTTCTATGTTCTGTATTCTAAATTCTATATTCAGTATTCTGTATTCTATAATCTAAATTCTGTGTTCTGCATTCCATGTTCTAAATTTTGGGTTCTGTATTCTGTTTTCCATATTCTCTATTTTGTGTTCTTCATTCTATATTCTAAATTCAATATTCAGTATTTTGTATTATATATTTTAATTCTGTGTTCTGAATTCCATTACTAAATTCTAGGTTCTATAATCTCCTTTTTATATTCAATATTTTGTGTTCTTAATTCTATATTCTACATTCTATATTCTGCATTCATTTTCCATATTCTATGTTCTGTGTTGTATATTCTGTATTCTAAATCCTATATTCAGTATTCTGTATAGTATATTTTGAATTCGGTGTTCTACATTCTATATTCAAAATTCTAAATTCAGTATTCTGTATTCTATATTCTAAATTCTGTGTTCTGCATTCCATGATCTAAATTTTGGCTTCTATATTCTCTTTTATATATTCAATATTTTGTGTTGTTTTTCTATATTCCACATTCTATATTCTGCATACGGTATTCTATATTCTATATTCTGTGTTTTACATTCTATATTCTAAATTCTATATTCAGTATTCTGTATTCTATAATCTAACTTCTGTGTTCTGCATTCCATGTTCTAAATTTTGATTTCTGTATTCTGTTTTCCATATTCTATATTTTGTGTTCTACATTCTATATTCTAAATTCAATATTCAGTATTTTGTATTATATATTTTATTTCTGTGTTCTGAATTCCATGACTAAATTCTAGGTTCTATATTCTCTTTTATATATTCAATATTTTGTGTTCTTAATTCTATATTCTACATTCTATATTCTGCATTCATTTTCCATATTCTATGTTCTGTGTTCTATATTCTGTATTCTAATTCCTATATTCAGTATTCTGTATACTATATTTTGAATTCGGTGTTCTACATTCTATATTCAAAATTCTAAATTCAGTATTCTGTATTCTATATTCTAAATTCTGTGTTCAGCATTCCATGATCTAAATTTTGGCTTCTATATTCTCTTTTATATATTCTATATTTTGTGTTGTTTTTCTATATTCCACATTCTATATTCTGCATACGGTATTCTATATTGAATATTCTGTGTTTTACATTCTATATTCGAAATTCTATATTCAGTATTCTGTATTCTATAAACTAAACTCTGTATTCTGCATTCCATGTTCTAAATTCTGGGTTCTATATTTTCTAATCTATTCTATATTGTGTGTTTTTTATTCTATATTCTACATAGTATCGTCTGCATTCCGTATTCTATATTCTATATTATGTGTTCTTCATTCTATATTCTAAATTCTATATTCTCTATTCTGTATTCTATATTCTAAATTCTGTGTTCTGCATTCCATTATCTAAATTCTGGGTTCTATATTCTCTTTCTATATTCTATATTCTGTTTTCTGCATTCTATTTTCCACATTCTATATTCTGCATTCCGTATACTATATTCTATATTCTGTGTTTTACATTCTATATTCTAAATTCTATATTCAGTATTCTGTATTCTATAATTTAAATTCTGTGTTCTGAATTCCATGTTCTAAATTTTGGGTTCTGTATTCTCTTTTCCATGTTCTATATTCTGTGTTCTACATTCTGTATACTGTATTGTATATTCTTCACTCAGTATTCTATATTCTATATTTTGTCTTCTTCATTATATATTCTAAATCCTATATTCAGTATTCCGTATTCTATATTCTAAATTCTGTGTTCGGCATTCCATTACTAAATTCTAAATTCTATATTCTCTTTTTTATAATCTTAATTTTTTGTTCTTCATTCTATATTCTACATTCTATATTCTGCATTCTATATTCTGCATTCCGTATAGTAGATTCTATATTTTGTGTTTTACATTCTATATTCTAAATTCTATATTCAGTATTCTGTATTCTATAATCTAAATTCTGTGTTCTGCATTCCATGTTCTAGATTTTGGGTTCTGTATTCTGTTTTCCATATTCTATATTTTGTGTTCTACATTCTATATTCTAAATTCTATATTAAGTATTTTGTATTATATATTTAAATTCTGTGTTCTGCATTCCATTACTTAATTCTAGGTTCTATATTCTCTTTTATATATTCAATATTTTGTGTTCTTAATTCTATATTCTACATTCTATATTCTGCATTCATTTTCCATATTCTATGTTCTGTTTTCTATATTCTGTATTCTAATTCCTATATTCAGTATTCTGTATTCTATATTCTGAATTCGGTGTTCTACATTCTATATTCAAAATTCTAAATTCAGTATTCTGTATTCTATATTCTAAATTCTGTGTTCTGCATTCCATGATCTAAATACTGGCTTCTATATTCTCTTTTATATATTCTATATTTTGTGTTGTTCTTTCTATATTCCACATTCTATATTCTGCATACGGTATTCTATATTGAATATTCTGTGTTTTACATTCTATATTCGAAATTCTATATTCAGTATTCTGTATTCTATAGTCTAAATTCTGTGTTCTGCATTACAAGTTCTAAATTTGGGGTTCTGTATTCTGTTTTCCATATTCTATATTCTGGGTTCTACATTCCATATTCTGTATTCTTTATTCTGCATTCCGTATTCTGTATTCTATATTCTGTGTTCTAAATTCTATATTTTAAATTCTATATTCAGTATTCTGTATTCTATATTCTAAATTCTGTGTTCTGCATTCCATGTTCTAAATTCTGTGTCTTATATTCTCTATTCTATTCTACATTTTGTGTTTTTCATTCTATATTCTACATACTATATTCTGCATTCCGTATACACTATTCTATATTATGTGCTCTACATTCTGTATTCTAAATTCTAAATTCTGTATTCTGTATTCTTTATACTAAATTCTGTGTTCTGCATTACATGTTCTAAATTCTGGGTTGTGTATTCTGTTTTCCATATTCTATATTCTGTGTTCTACATTCTATATACTATATTCTATATTCTGCATTCCGTATTCTATATTGTATATTCTGTGTTCTTCATTATATATTCTAAATCCTATATTCATTATTCCGTATTCTATATTCTAAATTCTGTGTTCGGCATTCCATTACTAAATTTAAGTTCTATATTCTCTATTTTATATTATTTATATTGTGTTCTGCATTCTATATTCTGCATTCATTTTCTATGTTCTATGTTCTGTGTTCTATATTCTGTATTCTAAATTCTATATTCAGTAGTCTGTATTCTTAGTCTGAATTCTCTGTTCTACGTTCTATATTCAAAATTCTAAATTCATTATTCTGTATTCTTTATTCTAAACTCTGTGTCCTGCATTCCATATTCTAAATTCTGTCTTCTATATTCTCTATTATATATTCTATATTTTGTGTTCTTCATTCTATATTCCACATTCTATATTCTGAATTCCCTATACTGTATTCTATATTCTGTGTTTTACATTCTATATTCCAAATTCTATATTCAGTATTCTGTATTCTATAATCTAAATTCTGTGTTCTGCATTCCATGTTCTAAATTTTGGGTTGTGTATTCTGTTTTCCATATTCTATATTTTGTGTTCTACACTCTATATTCTAAATTCTATATTCAGTATTTTGTATTATATATTTAAATTCTGTGTTCTGCATTCCATTACTAAATTCTAGGTTCTTTATTCTCTTTTATATATTCAATATTTTGTGTTCTTAATTCTATATTCTACATTCTATATTCTGCATTCATTTTCCATATTCTATGTTCTGTGTTGTATATTCTGTATTCTAATTCCTATATTCAGTATTCTGTATACTATATTTTGAATTCGGTGTTCTACATTCTATATTCAAAATTCTAAATTCAGTATTCTGTATTCTATATTCTAAATTCTGTGTTCAGCATTCCATGATCTAAATTTTGGCTTCTATATTCTCTTTTATATATTCTATATTTTGTGTTGTTTTTCTATATTCCACATTCTATATTCTGCATACGGTATTCTATATTGAATATTCTGTGTTTTACATTCTATATTCGAAATTCTATATTCAGTATTCTGTATTCTATAAACTAAACTCTGTATTCTGCATTCCATGTTCTAAATTCTGGGTTCTATATTTTCTAATCTATTCTATATTGTGTGTTTTTTATTCTATATTCTACATAGTATCGTCTGCATTCCGTATTCTATATTCTATATTATGTGTTCTTCATTCTATATTCTAAATTCTATATTCTCTATTCTGTATTCTATATTCTAAATTCTGTGTTCTGCATTCCATTATCTAAATTCTGGGTTCTATATTCTCTTTCTATATTCTATATTCTGTTTTCTGCATTCTATTTTCCACATTCTATATTCTGCATTCCGTATACTATATTCTATATTCTGTGTTTTACATTCTATATTCTAAATTCTATATTCAGTATTCTGTATTCTATAATTTAAATTCTGTGTTCTGAATTCCATGTTCTAAATTTTGGGTTCTGTATTCTCTTTTCCATGTTCTATATTCTGTGTTCTACATTCTGTATACTGTATTGTATATTCTTCACTCAGTATTCTATATTCTATATTTTGTCTTCTTCATTATATATTCTAAATCCTATATTCAGTATTCCGTATTCTATATTCTAAATTCTGTGTTCGGCATTCCATTACTAAATTCTAAATTCTATATTCTCTTTTTTATAATCTTAATTTTTTGTTCTTCATTCTATATTCTACATTCTATATTCTGCATTCTATATTCTGCATTCCGTATAGTAGATTCTATATTTTGTGTTTTACATTCTATATTCTAAATTCTATATTCAGTATTCTGTATTCTATAATCTAAATTCTGTGTTCTGCATTCCATGTTCTAGATTTTGGGTTCTGTATTCTGTTTTCCATATTCTATATTTTGTGTTCTACATTCTATATTCTAAATTCTATATTAAGTATTTTGTATTATATATTTAAATTCTGTGTTCTGCATTCCATTACTTAATTCTAGGTTCTATATTCTCTTTTATATATTCAATATTTTGTGTTCTTAATTCTATATTCTACATTCTATATTCTGCATTCATTTTCCATATTCTATGTTCTGTTTTCTATATTCTGTATTCTAATTCCTATATTCAGTATTCTGTATTCTATATTCTGAATTCGGTGTTCTACATTCTATATTCAAAATTCTAAATTCAGTATTCTGTATTCTATATTCTAAATTCTGTGTTCTGCATTCCATGATCTAAATACTGGCTTCTATATTCTCTTTTATATATTCTATATTTTGTGTTGTTCTTTCTATATTCCACATTCTATATTCTGCATACGGTATTCTATATTGAATATTCTGTGTTTTACATTCTATATTCGAAATTCTATATTCAGTATTCTGTATTCTATAGTCTAAATTCTGTGTTCTGCATTACAAGTTCTAAATTTGGGGTTCTGTATTCTGTTTTCCATATTCTATATTCTGGGTTCTACATTCCATATTCTGTATTCTTTATTCTGCATTCCGTATTCTGTATTCTATATTCTGTGTTCTAAATTCTATATTTTAAATTCTATATTCAGTATTCTGTATTCTATATTCTAAATTCTGTGTTCTGCATTCCATGTTCTAAATTCTGTGTCTTATATTCTCTATTCTATTCTACATTTTGTGTTTTTCATTCTATATTCTACATACTATATTCTGCATTCCGTATACACTATTCTATATTATGTGCTCTACATTCTGTATTCTAAATTCTAAATTCTGTATTCTGTATTCTTTATACTAAATTCTGTGTTCTGCATTACATGTTCTAAATTCTGGGTTGTGTATTCTGTTTTCCATATTCTATATTCTGTGTTCTACATTCTATATACTATATTCTATATTCTGCATTCCGTATTCTATATTGTATATTCTGTGTTCTTCATTATATATTCTAAATCCTATATTCATTATTCCGTATTCTATATTCTAAATTCTGTGTTCGGCATTCCATTACTAAATTTAAGTTCTATATTCTCTATTTTATATTATTTATATTGTGTTCTGCATTCTATATTCTGCATTCATTTTCTATGTTCTATGTTCTGTGTTCTATATTCTGTATTCTAAATTCTATATTCAGTAGTCTGTATTCTTAGTCTGAATTCTCTGTTCTACGTTCTATATTCAAAATTCTAAATTCATTATTCTGTATTCTTTATTCTAAACTCTGTGTCCTGCATTCCATATTCTAAATTCTGGCTTCTATATTCTCTATTATATATTCTATATTTTGTGTTCTTCATTCTATATTCCACATTCTATATTCTGAATTCCCTATACTGTATTCTATATTCTGTGTTTTACATTCTATATTCCAAATTCTACATTCAGTATTCTGTATTCTATAATCTAAATTCTGTGTTCTGCATTCCATGTTCTAAATTTTGGGTTGTGTATTCTGTTTTCCATATTCTATATTTTGTGTTCTACACTCTATATTCTAAATTCTATATTCAGTATTTTGTATTATATATTTAAATTCTGTGTTCTGCATTCCATTACTAAATTCTAGGTTCTTTATTCTCTTTTATATATTCAATATTTTGTGTTCTTAATTCTATATTCTACATTCTATATTCTGCATTCATTTTCCATATTCTATGTTCTGTGTTGTATATTCTGTATTCTAATTCCTATATTCAGTATTCTGTATACTATATTTTGAATTCGGTGTTCTACATTCTATATTCAAAATTCTAAATTCAGTATTCTGTATTCTATATTCTAAATTCTGTGTTCAGCATTCCATGATCTAAATTTTGGCTTCTATATTCTCTTTTATATATTCTATATTTTGTGTTGTTTTTCTATATTCCACATTCTATATTCTGCATACGGTATTCTATATTGAATATTCTGTGTTTTACATTCTATATTCGAAATTCTATATTCAGTATTCTGTATTCTATAAACTAAACTCTGTATTCTGCATTCCATGTTCTAAATTCTGGGTTCTATATTTTCTAATCTATTCTATATTGTGTGTTTTTTATTCTATATTCTACATAGTATCGTCTGCATTCCGTATTCTATATTCTATATTATGTGTTCTTCATTCTATATTCTAAATTCTATATTCTCTATTCTGTATTCTATATTCTAAATTCTGTGTTCTGCATTCCATTATCTAAATTCTGGGTTCTATATTCTCTTTCTATATTCTATATTCTGTTTTCTGCATTCTATTTTCCACATTCTATATTCTGCATTCCGTATACTATATTCTATATTCTGTGTTTTACATTCTATATTCTAAATTCTATATTCAGTATTCTGTATTCTATAATTTAAATTCTGTGTTCTGAATTCCATGTTCTAAATTTTGGGTTCTGTATTCTCTTTTCCATGTTCTATATTCTGTGTTCTACATTCTGTATACTGTATTGTATATTCTTCACTCAGTATTCTATATTCTATATTTTGTCTTCTTCATTATATATTCTAAATCCTATATTCAGTATTCCGTATTCTATATTCTAAATTCTGTGTTCGGCATTCCATTACTAAATTCTAAATTCTATATTCTCTTTTTTATAATCTTAATTTTTTGTTCTTCATTCTATATTCTACATTCTATATTCTGCATTCTATATTCTGCATTCCGTATAGTAGATTCTATATTTTGTGTTTTACATTCTATATTCTAAATTCTATATTCAGTATTCTGTATTCTATAATCTAAATTCTGTGTTCTGCATTCCATGTTCTAGATTTTGGGTTCTGTATTCTGTTTTCCATATTCTATATTTTGTGTTCTACATTCTATATTCTAAATTCTATATTCAGTATTTTGTATTATATATTTAAATTCTGTGTTCTGCATTCCATTACTAAATTCTAGGTTCTATATTCTCTTTTATATATTCAATATTTTGTGTTCTTAATTCTATATTCTACATTCTATATTCTGCATTCATTTTCCATATTCTATGTTCTGTGTTCTATATTCTGTATTCTAATTCCTATATTCAGTGTTCTGTATACTATATTTTGAATTCGGTGTTCTACATTCTATATTCAAAATTCTAAATTCAGTATTCTGTATTCTATATTCTAAATTCTGTGTTCAGCATTCCATGATCTAAATTTTGGCTTCTATATTCTCTTTTATATATTCTATATTTTGTGTTGTTTTTCTATATTCCACATTCTATATTCTGCATACGGTATTCTATATTGAATATTCTGTGTTTTACATTCTATATTCGAAATTCTATATTCAGTATTCTGTATTCTATAAACTAAACTCTGTATTCTGCATTCCATGTTCTAAATTCTGGGTTCTATATTTTCTAATCTATTCTATATTGTGTGTTTTTTATTCTATATTCTACATAGTATCGTCTGCATTCCGTATTCTATATTCTATATTATGTGTTCTTCATTCTATATTCTAAATTCTATATTCTCTATTCTGTATTCTATATTCTAAATTCTGTGTTCTGCATTCCATTATCTAAATTCTGGGTTCTATATTCTCTTTCTATATTCTATATTCTGTTTTCTGCATTCTATTTTCCACATTCTATATTCTGCATTCCGTATACTATATTCTATATTCTGTGTTTTACATTCTATATTCTAAATTCTATATTCAGTATTCTGTATTCTATAATTTAAATTCTGTGTTCTGAATTCCATGTTCTAAATTTTGGGTTCTGTATTCTCTTTTCCATGTTCTATATTCTGTGTTCTACATTCTGTATACTGTATTGTATATTCTTCACTCAGTATTCTATATTCTATATTTTGTCTTCTTCATTATATATTCTAAATCCTATATTCAGTATTCCGTATTCTATATTCTAAATTCTGTGTTCGGCATTCCATTACTAAATTCTAAATTCTATATTCTCTTTTTTATAATCTTAATTTTTTGTTCTTCATTCTATATTCTACATTCTATATTCTGCATTCTATATTCTGCATTCCGTATAGTAGATTCTATATTTTGTGTTTTACATTCTATATTCTAAATTCTATATTCAGTATTCTGTATTCTATAATCTAAATTCTGTGTTCTGCATTCCATGTTCTAGATTTTGGGTTCTGTATTCTGTTTTCCATATTCTATATTTTGTGTTCTACATTCTATATTCTAAATTCTATATTCAGTATTTTGTATTATATATTTAAATTCTGTGTTCTGCATTCCATTACTTAATTCTAGGTTCTATATTCTCTTTTATATATTCAATATTTTGTGTTCTTAATTCTATATTCTACATTCTATATTCTGCATTCATTTTCCATATTCTATGTTCTGTTTTCTATATTCTGTATTCTAATTCCTATATTCAGTATTCTGTATTCTATATTCTGAATTCGGTGTTCTACATTCTATATTCAAAATTCTAAATTCAGTATTCTGTATTCTATATTCTAAATTCTGTGTTCTGCATTCCATGATCTAAATACTGGCTTCTATATTCTCTTTTATATATTCTATATTTTGTGTTGTTCTTTCTATATTCCACATTCTATATTCTGCATACGGTATTCTATATTGAATATTCTGTGTTTTACATTCTATATTCGAAATTCTATATTCAGTATTCTGTATTCTATAGTCTAAATTCTGTGTTCTGCATTACAAGTTCTAAATTTGGGGTTCTGTATTCTGTTTTCCATATTCTATATTCTGGGTTCTACATTCCATATTCTGTATTCTTTATTCTGCATTCCGTATTCTGTATTCTATATTCTGTGTTCTAAATTCTATATTTTAAATTCTATATTCAGTATTCTGTATTCTATATTCTAAATTCTGTGTTCTGCATTCCATGTTCTAAATTCTGTGTCTTATATTCTCTATTCTATTCTACATTTTGTGTTTTACATTCTATATTCTACATACTATAGTCTGCATTCCGTATACACTATTCTATATTATGTGCTCTACATTCTGTATTCTAAATTCTAAATTCTGTATTCTGTATTCTTTATACTAAATTCTGTGTTCTGCATTACATGTTCTAAATTCTGGGTTGTGTATTCTGTTTTCCATATTCTATATTCTGTGTTCTGCATTCTATATACTATATTCTATATTCTGCATTCCGTATTCTATATTGTATATTCTGTGTTCTTCATTATATATTCTAAATCCTATATTCATTATTCCGTATTCTAAATTCTAAATTCTGTGTTCGGCATTCCATTACTAAATTTAAGTTCTATATTCTCTATTTTATATTATTTATATTGTGTTCTGCATTCTATATTCTGCATTCATTTTCTATGTTCTATGTTCTGTGTTCTATATTCTGTATTCTAAATTCTATATTCAGTAGTCTGTATTCTTAATCTGAATTCTCTGTTCTACGTTCTATATTCAAAATTCTAAATTCATTATTCTGTATTCTTTATTCTAAACTCTGTGTCCTGCATTCCATATTCTAAATTCTGGCTTCTATATTCTCTATTATATATTCTATATTTTGTGTTCTTCATTCTATATTCCACATTCTATATTCTGAATTCCCTATACTGTATTCTATATTCTGTGTTTTACATTCTATATTCTAAATTCTATATTCAGTATTCTGTATTCTATAATCTAAATTCTGTGTTCTGCATTCCATGTTCTAAATTTTGGGTTGTGTATTCTGTTTTCCATATTCTATATTTTGTGTTCTACACTCTATATTCTAAATTCTATATTCAGTATTTTGTATTATATATTTAAATTCTGTGTTCTGCATTCCATTACTAAATTCTAGGTTCTATATTCTCTTTTATATATTCAATATTTTGTGTTCTTAATTCTATATTCTACATTCTATATTCTGCATTCATTTTCCATATTCTATGTTCTGTGTTCTATATTCTGTATTCTAATTCCTATATTCAGTGTTCTGTATACTATATTTTGAATTCGGTGTTCTACATTCTATATTCAAAATTCTAAATTCAGTATTCTGTATTCTATATTCTAAATTCTGTGTTCAGCATTCCATGATCTAAATTTTGGCTTCTATATTCTCTTTTATATATTCTATATTTTGTGTTGTTTTTCTATATTCCACATTCTATATTCTGCATACGGTATTCTATATTGAATATTCTGTGTTTTACATTCTATATTCGAAATTCTATATTCAGTATTCTGTATTCTATAAACTAAACTCTGTATTCTGCATTCCATGTTCTAAATTCTGGGTTCTATATTTTCTAATCTATTCTATATTGTGTGTTTTTTATTCTATATTCTACATAGTATCGTCTGCATTCCGTATTCTATATTCTATATTATGTGTTCTTCATTCTATATTCTAAATTCTATATTCTCTATTCTGTATTCTATATTCTAAATTCTGTGTTCTGCATTCCATTATCTAAATTCTGGGTTCTATATTCTCTTTCTATATTCTATATTCTGTTTTCTGCATTCTATTTTCCACATTCTATATTCTGCATTCCGTATACTATATTCTATATTCTGTGTTTTACATTCTATATTCTAAATTCTATATTCAGTATTCTGTATTCTATAATTTAAATTCTGTGTTCTGAATTCCATGTTCTAAATTTTGGGTTCTGTATTCTCTTTTCCATGTTCTATATTCTGTGTTCTACATTCTGTATACTGTATTGTATATTCTTCACTCAGTATTCTATATTCTATATTTTGTCTTCTTCATTATATATTCTAAATCCTATATTCAGTATTCCGTATTCTATATTCTAAATTCTGTGTTCGGCATTCCATTACTAAATTCTAAATTCTATATTCTCTTTTTTATAATCTTAATTTTTTGTTCTTCATTCTATATTCTACATTCTATATTCTGCATTCTATATTCTGCATTCCGTATAGTAGATTCTATATTTTGTGTTTTACATTCTATATTCTAAATTCTATATTCAGTATTCTGTATTCTATAATCTAAATTCTGTGTTCTGCATTCCATGTTCTAGATTTTGGGTTCTGTATTCTGTTTTCCATATTCTATATTTTGTGTTCTACATTCTATATTCTAAATTCTATATTAAGTATTTTGTATTATATATTTAAATTCTGTGTTCTGCATTCCATTACTTAATTCTAGGTTCTATATTCTCTTTTATATATTCAATATTTTGTGTTCTTAATTCTATATTCTACATTCTATATTCTGCATTCATTTTCCATATTCTATGTTCTGTTTTCTATATTCTGTATTCTAATTCCTATATTCAGTATTCTGTATTCTATATTCTGAATTCGGTGTTCTACATTCTATATTCAAAATTCTAAATTCAGTATTCTGTATTCTATATTCTAAATTCTGTGTTCTGCATTCCATGATCTAAATACTGGCTTCTATATTCTCTTTTATATATTCTATATTTTGTGTTGTTCTTTCTATATTCCACATTCTATATTCTGCATACGGTATTCTATATTGAATATTCTGTGTTTTACATTCTATATTCGAAATTCTATATTCAGTATTCTGTATTCTATAGTCTAAATTCTGTGTTCTGCATTACAAGTTCTAAATTTGGGGTTCTGTATTCTGTTTTCCATATTCTATATTCTGGGTTCTACATTCCATATTCTGTATTCTTTATTCTGCATTCCGTATTCTGTATTCTATATTCTGTGTTCTAAATTCTATATTTTAAATTCTATATTCAGTATTCTGTATTCTATATTCTAAATTCTGTGTTCTGCATTCCATGTTCTAAATTCTGTGTCTTATATTCTCTATTCTATTCTACATTTTGTGTTTTTCATTCTATATTCTACATACTATATTCTGCATTCCGTATACACTATTCTATATTATGTGCTCTACATTCTGTATTCTAAATTCTAAATTCTGTATTCTGTATTCTTTATACTAAATTCTGTGTTCTGCATTACATGTTCTAAATTCTGGGTTGTGTATTCTGTTTTCCATATTCTATATTCTGTGTTCTACATTCTATATACTATATTCTATATTCTGCATTCCGTATTCTATATTGTATATTCTGTGTTCTTCATTATATATTCTAAATCCTATATTCATTATTCCGTATTCTATATTCTAAATTCTGTGTTCGGCATTCCATTACTAAATTTAAGTTCTATATTCTCTATTTTATATTATTTATATTGTGTTCTGCATTCTATATTCTGCATTCATTTTCTATGTTCTATGTTCTGTGTTCTATATTCTGTATTCTAAATTCTATATTCAGTAGTCTGTATTCTTAGTCTGAATTCTCTGTTCTACGTTCTATATTCAAAATTCTAAATTCATTATTCTGTATTCTTTATTCTAAACTCTGTGTCCTGCATTCCATATTCTAAATTCTGGCTTCTATATTCTCTATTATATATTCTATATTTTGTGTTCTTCATTCTATATTCCACATTCTATATTCTGAATTCCCTATACTGTATTCTATATTCTGTGTTTTACATTCTATATTCCAAATTCTACATTCAGTATTCTGTATTCTATAATCTAAATTCTGTGTTCTGCATTCCATGTTCTAAATTTTGGGTTGTGTATTCTGTTTTCCATATTCTATATTTTGTGTTCTACACTCTATATTCTAAATTCTATATTCAGTATTTTGTATTATATATTTAAATTCTGTGTTCTGCATTCCATTACTAAATTCTAGGTTCTTTATTCTCTTTTATATATTCAATATTTTGTGTTCTTAATTCTATATTCTACATTCTATATTCTGCATTCATTTTCCATATTCTATGTTCTGTGTTGTATATTCTGTATTCTAATTCCTATATTCAGTATTCTGTATACTATATTTTGAATTCGGTGTTCTACATTCTATATTCAAAATTCTAAATTCAGTATTCTGTATTCTATATTCTAAATTCTGTGTTCAGCATTCCATGATCTAAATTTTGGCTTCTATATTCTCTTTTATATATTCTATATTTTGTGTTGTTTTTCTATATTCCACATTCTATATTCTGCATACGGTATTCTATATTGAATATTCTGTGTTTTACATTCTATATTCGAAATTCTATATTCAGTATTCTGTATTCTATAAACTAAACTCTGTATTCTGCATTCCATGTTCTAAATTCTGGGTTCTATATTTTCTAATCTATTCTATATTGTGTGTTTTTTATTCTATATTCTACATAGTATCGTCTGCATTCCGTATTCTATATTCTATATTATGTGTTCTTCATTCTATATTCTAAATTCTATATTCTCTATTCTGTATTCTATATTCTAAATTCTGTGTTCTGCATTCCATTATCTAAATTCTGGGTTCTATATTCTCTTTCTATATTCTATATTCTGTTTTCTGCATTCTATTTTCCACATTCTATATTCTGCATTCCGTATACTATATTCTATATTCTGTGTTTTACATTCTATATTCTAAATTCTATATTCAGTATTCTGTATTCTATAATTTAAATTCTGTGTTCTGAATTCCATGTTCTAAATTTTGGGTTCTGTATTCTCTTTTCCATGTTCTATATTCTGTGTTCTACATTCTGTATACTGTATTGTATATTCTTCACTCAGTATTCTATATTCTATATTTTGTCTTCTTCATTATATATTCTAAATCCTATATTCAGTATTCCGTATTCTATATTCTAAATTCTGTGTTCGGCATTCCATTACTAAATTCTAAATTCTATATTCTCTTTTTTATAATCTTAATTTTTTGTTCTTCATTCTATATTCTACATTCTATATTCTGCATTCTATATTCTGCATTCCGTATAGTAGATTCTATATTTTGTGTTTTACATTCTATATTCTAAATTCTATATTCAGTATTCTGTATTCTATAATCAAAATTCTGTGTTCTGCATTCCATGTTCTAGATTTTGGGTTCTGTATTCTGTTTTCCATATTCTATATTTTGTGTTCTACATTCTATATTCTAAATTCTATATTCAGTATTTTGTATTATATATTTAAATTCTGTGTTCTGCATTCCATTACTTAATTCTAGGTTCTATATTCTCTTTTATATATTCAATATTTTGTGTTCTTAATTCTATATTCTACATTCTATATTCTGCATTCATTTTCCATATTCTATGTTCTGTTTTCTATATTCTGTATTCTAATTCCTATATTCAGTATTCTGTATTCTATATTCTGAATTCGGTGTTCTACATGCTATATTCAAAATTCTAAATTCAGTATTCTGTATTCTATATTCTAAATTCTGTGTTCTGCATTCCATGATCTAAATACTGGCTTCTATATTCTCTTTTATATATTCTATATTTTGTGTTGTTCTTTCTATATTCCACATTCTATATTCTGCATACGGTATTCTATATTGAATATTCTGTGTTTTACATTCTATATTCGAAATTCTATATTCAGTATTCTGTATTCTATAGTCTAAATTCTGTGTTCTGCATTACAAGTTCTAAATTCGGGGTTCTGTATTCTGTTTTCCATATTCTATATTCTGGGTTCTACATTCCATATTCTGTATTCTTTATTCTGCATTCCGTATTCTGTATTCTATATTCTGTGTTCTAAATTCTATATTTTAAATTCTATATTCAGTATTCTGTATTCTATATTCTAAATTCTGTGTTCTGCATTCCATGTTCTAAATTCTGTGTCTTATATTCCCTATTCTATTCTACATTTTGTGTTTTTCATTCTATATTCTACATACTATAGTCTGCATTCCGTATACACTATTCTATATTATGTGCTCTACATTCTGTATTCTAAATTCTAAATTCTGTATTCTGTATTCTTTATACTAAATTCTGTGTTCTGCATTACATGTTCTAAATTCTGGGTTGTGTATTCTGTTTTCCATATTCTATATTCTGTGTTCTGCATTCTATATACTATATTCTATATTCTGCATTCCGTATTCTATATTGTATATTCTGTGTTCTTCATTATATATTCTAAATCCTATATTCATTATTCCGTATTCTAAATTCTAAATTCTGTGTTCGGCATTCCATTACTAAATTTAAGTTCTATATTCTCTATTTTATATTATTTATATTGTGTTCTGCATTCTATATTCTGCATTCATTTTCTATGTTCTATGTTCTGTGTTCTATATTCTGTATTCTAAATTCTATATTCAGTAGTCTGTATTCTTAATCTGAATTCTCTGTTCTACGTTCTATATTCAAAATTCTAAATTCATTATTCTGTATTCTTTATTCTAAACTCTGTGTCCTGCATTCCATATTCTAAATTCTGGCTTCTATATTCTCTATTATATATTCTATATTTTGTGTTCTTCATTCTATATTCCACATTCTATATTCTGAATTCCCTATACTGTATTCTATATTCTGTGTTTTACATTCTATATTCTAAATTCTATATTCAGTATTCTGTATTCTATAATCTAAATTCTGTGTTTTGCATTCCATGTTCTAAATTTTGGGTTGTGTATTCTGTTTTCCATATTCTATATTTTGTGTTCTACACTCTATATTCTAAATTCTATATTCAGTATTTTGTATTATATATTTAAATTCTGTGTTCTGCATTCCATTACTAAATTCTAGGTTCTATATTCTCTTTTATATATTCAATATTTTGTGTTCTTAATTCTATATTCTACATTCTATATTCTGCATTCATTTTCCATATTCTATGTTCTGTGTTCTATATTCTGTATTCTAATTCCTATATTCAGTGTTCTGTATTCTATATTCTGAATTCAGTGTTCTACATTCTATATTCAAAATTCTAAATTCAGTATTCTGTATTGTATATTCTAAATTCTGTGTTCTGCATTCCATGATCTAAATTCTGGCTTCTATATTCTCGTTTATATATTCTATATTTTGTGTGCTCTTTCTATATTCCACATTCTATATTCTGCATACGGTATTCTATATTGAATATTCTGTGTTTTACATTCTATATTCGAAATTCTATATTCAGTATTCTGTATTCTATAAACTAAACTCTGTATTCTGCATTCCATGTTCTAAATTCTGGGTTCTATATTCTCTAATCTATTCTATATTGTGTGCTTTTCATTCTACATTCTACATACTTTAGTCTGCATTCCGTATTCTATATTCTATATTATGTGTTCTTCATTCTATATTCTAAATTCTATATTATCTATTCTGTATCCTATATTCTAAATTCTGTGTTCTGCATTCCATGATCTAAATTCTGGGTTCTATATTCTCTTTCTATATTCTATATTCTGTTTTCTTCATTCTATATTCCACATTCTATATTCTGCATTCCGTATACTATATTCTGTATTCTGTGTTTTACATTCTATGTTCTAAATTCTATATTCATTATTCTGTATTCTATAATTTAAATTCTGTGTTCTGAATTCCATGTTGTAAATTTTGGGTTTTGTATTCTGTTTTCCATATACTATATTCTGTGTTCTACATTCTGTATACTGTATTCTATATTCTTCATTCCGTATTCTATATTCTATATTTTGTGTTCTTCATTATATATTCTAAATTCTATATTCAGTATTCCATATTCTATATTCTAAATTCTGTGTTCGGCATTCCATTACTAAATTCTAATTTCTATATTCTCTTTTTTATAATCTTAATTTTTTGTTCTTCATTCTATATTCTACATTCTATATTCTGCATTCTATATTCTGCATTCCGTATAGTATGTTCTATATTCTGTGTTTTACATTCTATATTCTAAATTATATATTCAGTATTCTGTATTCTATAATCTAAATTCTGTGTTCTGCATTCCATGTTCTAAATTCTGTGTTCTATATTCCCTTTCTATATTCTATATTCTGTGTTCTGCATACCATGATCTAAATACTATATTCAGTATTCTGTACTCTATGTTCTATAATCTGTGTTTTACATTGTATATTCCAAATTCTATATTCAGTATTCTGTATTCTATTTTCTAAATTCTGTGTTCTACATTCCATGTTCTAAATTCGGTATTCAATATCCTCTATTTTATATTCTATATTGTGTGTACTTCATTCTATACTCTACATGCTATATTTTACATTCCGTATTGTATAGTCTAAATTTTGAGTTCTAAATTCTAAATTCTAAATTCTATATTCAGAATTATGTTTTCTATATTCTAAATTCTGTGTTCTGCATTCCGTGTTCTATATTCTATTTTCAGTATTCTATATTCTATATTCTATATCCTGTGTTCTAAGTTCTATATTCTAAACTCTATATTCAGTATTCTGTATTCTATATTCTAAATTCTGTGTTGTGCATTCCATGTTCTAATTTCTATATTCAGTATTCTGTATTCCGTATACTAAATTCTGTGTTCTGCATTCGATGATCTAAATTCTATATTCAGTAACCTGTATTCTATATTCTAAATTCTGTGTTTTGCATTCCATGTTATAAATTTTGGATTCTGTATTCTGTTTTCCATATTCTATATTCTGTGTTCTACATTCTATATTCTAAATTATATATACAGTGTATTGTATTCTATATTATAAATTCTGTGTTCTGCATTCCATTCCTAAATTCTAGGTTCTATATTCTCTATTATATATTCAATACTTTGTGTTCTTCATTCTATATTCTACATTTTATATTTTGCATTCATTCTCTATATTCCATATTCTGTATTCTAAATTCAATATTCAGTATTCTGTATTCTATAACTGAATTCTCAGTTCTACATTCTATATTCAAAATTCTAAATTCAGTATTCTGTATTCTATATTCTATATTCTGTGTTCTGCATTCCATGATCTAAATTCTGACTTCTTTATTGTCTTTTATATATTCTATAATTTGTGTTGTTCTTACTATATTCCAGATTCTATATTCTGCATTTCGTATTCTATGTTATATATTCTGTGTTTTACATTCTATATTCGAAATTTTATATTCAGTATTCTGTATTCTATAATCTAAATTCTGTGTTCTGCATTCCATGTTCTATATTCTGTGTTCTATATTCTGTACTCTATTCTATATAGTGTGTTTTTCATTCTATATTCTACATACTATAGTCTGCATTCAGTATTCTATATTCTATATTATGTGATCTACATTCTATATTTTAAATACTATATTCGGTATTCTGTATTCTATATTCTAAATTTTGTGTTCTGCATTCCATGTTATAAATTCTGGTTTCTATATTCTCAATTCTATATTCTATATTCTGTGTTCTACATTATATATTCTAAATTCTATATTTTGTATTTATATTCTATATTCAAAATTCTGTGTTCTGCATTCCATGTTCTAAATTCGATATTAAGTATTCTGTATTCTATATTCTAAATTCCGTGTTCTGCATTGATGTTCTAAATACTATATTCAGTGTTCTGTATTCTATTTTCTAAATTCTGTGTTCTAGATTCCATGTTCTAAATTCTTTATTCTATATTCTCTATTATATATTCTATATTGTGTGTTCTTCATTCTATACTCTAAATACTATATTTTGTCTTCCATATTCTATATTCTAAATTTTGAATTCTAAATTCTACATTCTAAATTCTATATTCAGTATTTTGTTTTCTATTTTCTAAATTCTGTGTTCTGCATTCCATGTTCTATATTCTATTTTCAGAATTCTATATTCTATAATCTAAATTCTGTGTTCTGCATTCTATGTTCTAAATTCTATATTCAGTATTCTGTTTTGTATATTCTAAATTCTGTGTTTGAATTCCAAGTTCAAAATTCTGGGTTCTGTATTCTGTTTTCCTTATTCTATATTCTGTGTTCTACATTCTATATTCTGTAATCTATATTCTGATTTCCTTATTCTATATTCTATATTCTGTGTCCTACATTCTATACTCTAAATTCTATTTTTATTATTCTGTATTCTATTTTCTAAATTCTGTGTTCTACATTCCATGTTCTAAATTCTGGGTTCTATATTCTCTATTCTATATTCTGTGTTCTACGTTCTATTTTCTAAATTCTATATTCAGTATTTTTTATTCTATATTCTAAATTCTATGTTCTGCATTTCATGTTCTAAATTCTATATTCAGTGTTCTGCTTTCTGTATTCTAAATTCTGTGTTCTGCATCATATGTTCTAAATTCTGTATTCAGTATTATGTATTCTATATTCTAAATTCTGTGTTCTGCATTCCATTTCAAATTCTGGGTTTTATATTCTCTTTTATATATTCTATATTTTGTGTTCTTCATTCTATATTCCACATTCTATATTCTGCATTCCGTATTCTATACTTTATATTCTGTGTTATACATTCTATATTCTAAATTCTATATTAAAAATTGTGTATTCTATAATCTAAATTCTGTGTTCTGCCTTCCATGTTCTAAATTCTGAGTTCAATATTCTCTACTCTATTCTATATTTTGTGTTTTTCATTCTATATTCTACATACTATATTCTGCCTTCCGTATTCTATATTCCATACTATGTGCTCTACATCTGTATTCTAATTCTATATTCAGTATTCAGTATTCTATATTCTAAATTCTGTGTTCTGCATTATATGTTCTAAATTCAATATTCAGGATTCTGTATTCTATATTCTTAATTCTGTGTTATGCATTCCATGTTCTAAATTCTGAATTATATATACTCTATGCTATAGTCTATATTCTGTGTTCTACATTCTATATTCTAAATTCTGTGTTCTGCATTCTATGTTCTAAATTCTATATTCATTATTCTGTGTTCTATATTCTAAATTCTGTGTTCTGCATTCCATATTCTAAATTCTGGGTTCTGTATTCTGTTTTCCATAGTCTATATTCTGTGTTCTACATTCTATATTCTGTATTCTATATTCTGCATTCCGAATTCTACATTGTATATTCTGTGTTCTACATTCTATATGCTAAATTCTATATTCAGTATTCATATTCTATTTTCTAAATTCTGTGTTGTGCATTCCATGTGCTAAATTCTGTATTCTATAATCTGTATTCTATGTTCTGTGTTCTACAGTCTATATTCAAAATTCTGTATTCAGTGTTCTGTATTGTAAGTTCTAAATACTGTGTTCTGCATTACATGTTCTACATTCTGGGTCCTATATTGACTATTGTATATTCTATATAATTTGTTCTTCATTCTATACTCTACATACTATATTCTGCATTCCGAATTCTATATTATATATTCTGTGTTTTACATTCTATATTCGAAATTCTATATTCAGTATTCTGTATTATATGGTCTAAATTCTGTGTTCTGCTTTCTATGTTCTAAATTCTATATTCATTATTCTGTGTTCTATATTCAAAAATCTGTGTTCTGAATTCCATGTTCAAAATTCTGGATTCTTTATTCTGTTTTCCATATTCTATATTCTGTGTTCTACATTCTATACTCTGTATTCTATATTCTGCTTCCCGTATACTATATTCTATATGCTGTGTCCTATATTCAATATTCTAAATTCTATTTTCAGTATTCTGTATTCTATTTTCTAAATTCTGTGTTCTACATTCCATGTTCTAAATTGTGGATTCTATATTCTCTATTATATATTCTGTGTTCTACATTCTATATTCTAAATTCTATATTCAGTATATTTTTTTCTCTATTCTAAATTCTATGTTCTGAATTCCATGATCTAAATTCTATATTCAGTATTCTGTTTTCTGTATTCTACATTCTGTGTTCTGCATTCTATGTTCCAAATTGTATATTCTGTATTCTGTATTGTAAATTCAAAATTCTGTGTTCTGCAATCCAAGTTCTAATTTCTGTGTTCTGCATTCCATGTTCTAAATTCTGTGTTCTATATTCTCTTTTGTATATTCTATATTCTGTGTTCTACATTCTATATTCTAAATTCTATATTCAGTATTCTGTATTCTGTATTCTAAATTCTATTTTCTGCATTCCATGCTCTTAAATGTGGGTTCTATATTCTCTATTCTATATTCTATATTCTGTGTTACAGATTCTATATTCTAAATTCTATATTCAGTATTCTGTATTCTATATTCTAAATTCTGTGTTCTGCATTGCATGTTCTATATTCTATATTTAGTATCCTGTATTCTATATTCTATATTCTGTGTTCTACATTCTATATTCTTAATTCTATATTCAGAATTCTGTATTCTATTTTCTATATTCTGTGTTCAGCGTTCCATGTTCTAAATTCTGTGTTCTATATCCTCTATTCTATATTCGATATTGTGTGTTCTTAATTCTATACTCTACATACAATATTTTGCATTCCGTATTCTATATTCTAAATTCTGAGTTCTAAATTCTAAATTCTAAATACCATATTCAGTATTCTATAGTCTATATAATAAATTCTGTGTTCTGCATTCTATATTCTAAATTCTATATTCAGTATTCTGCATTCTACTTTCCAGATTCATTGTTCTGAATTTCATTTTCTAAATTCTGGATTCTATATTCTATATTCTGTGTTCTACATTCTATATTCTAAATTGTATATACAGTATTATGTATTCTATTGTCTAAATTCTGTTTTCTGCATTCAATATTCTAAATTCTATATTCATTATTACCTATTCTATATTCTAAATTCTGTGTTCTGCATTCCATATTCTAAATTCTGAATTCTATATTCTCTATACTATATTCAATATTCTGTGTTCTACATTCGAAATTCTAAATTGTATATTCAATATTTTGTATTCTATATTCTAAATTCTCTGTTCTGCTTTCCATGTTCTAAATTCTGGGTTCTATATTGTCTGTTCTATATTCTATATTGTGAGTTCTTCATTCTATACTCTACATACTATATTTTCCATTCCGTTGTCTATATTCTAAATTCTGAGTTCTAAATTCTTAATTCTAAATTCTATATTCAGTAATCCATATTCTATATACTAAATTCTGTGTTCTGCTTTCTATGTTCTAAATTCTATATTCAGTAGACTGTATTCTATTTTCTAAATTCAGTGTTCTTCATATCATGTTCTAAATTCTGGATTCTATATTCTCTATTCTGTGTTCTACATTCTATGTTCTAAATTCTATATCCAGTATTCTGTATTCTATATTCTATATTCTGTGTTCTGCATTCCATGATCTAAATTCTGACTTCTTTATTGTCTTTTATATATTCTATAATTTGTGTTTTTCTTACTATATTCCACATTCTATATTCTGCATTTCGTATTCTATGTTATATATTCTGTGTTTTACATTCTATATTCGAAATTCTATATTCAGTATTCTGTATTCTATAATCTAAATTCTGTGTTCTGCATTCCACTTTCTATATTCTGGTTTCTATATTCTCTACTCTATTTTATATTGTGTGTTCTTCATTCTATATTCTACACACTATATTCTGCATTCCATATTCTATATTCTATATTATGTGTTCTACATTCTATATTCAAAATTCAATATTCTGTATTCTGTATTCTAAATTCTAAATTCTGTGTTCTGCATTCCATGTTCTAAATTCTATATTCAGTATACTGTATTCTATATTCTTAATTCTGTGTTCTAAATTCCATGTTATAAATTCTGTATTCTGTATTCTGTATTACATATTCTTTATTCTGTGTTCTAAATTCTATATTCTGTATTCTATATTCTGCATTCCGAATTATATATTGTATATTCTGTGTTCTACATTCTATATTCTATATTTTATATTCAGTATTCTGTATTCTATATTGTAAATTCTGTGTTATGCATTCCAAGTTCTAAATTCTCTATTAAGTATCCTGTATACTATATTCTATATTCTGTGTTCTACATTCTATGTTCAAAATTCTATATTCAGAATTCGGTATTCTATATTCTAAATTCTGTGTTCAGCATTCCATACTCTAAATTCTGTGTTCTATATTCCCTATTTTCTATTCTATATTGTGTTCTTCATTCTATACTCTACATACTATATTTTGCATTCCGATTCTGTATTCTAAATTCTGAGTTCTTAATTTTAATTCTAAATTCTATATTCAGTATTCTGTTTTCTATATTCTAAATACTGTTTTCTGCATTCCATGTTCTATATTCTATTTTCAGTATTCTATATTCTATAATCTAAATTCTGTGTTCTGCAATCCATGTTCTAAATTCTTTTTTCTTTTTTCTGCTTTCCATATTCTATACTCTTTGTTCTACATTCTATATACTGTTTTCTATATTCTGCATTCCGTATTCTATATTCTATATTCTGTGTTCTTCATTATATATTCTAAATTGTATATACACTATTCCGTATTCTATATTCTAAATTCTGTGTTCGGCATTCCATTACTAAATTCTAAGTTCTATATTCTATTTTTTATATTCTTTATTTTGTGTTCTTCATTCTATATTCTAAAATTTATATTCTGCATTCATTTTCTATATTCTATGTTCTGTGTTCTATATTCTGTATTCTAAATTCTATATTCAGTATTCTGTATTCTATATTCTGAATTCTCTGTTCTACATTCTATATTCAAAATTCTAAATTCAGGATTCTGTATTCTATATTCTAAATTCTGTGTTATGATTTCCATGTTCTAAATTCTGAATTCTGTATACTCTATGCTATATTCTATATTCGTGTTCTTCATTCTATATTCTAAATTCTGTATTCAGTATTCTGTATTCTATATTCTAAATTCTGTGTTCTGCATTCTATGTTCTAAATTGTATATTCATATTTCTGTGTTCTATATTCTAAATTCTGTGTTCTGCATTCCATATTCTAGATTCTGGGTTCTATATTCTGTTTTCCATGTTCTATATTCTGTGTTCTACATTCTATATTCTGTATTCTATATTCTGAATTCCAAAATCTACATTCTATATTCTGTGTTCAAGATTATATATGCTTAATTCTATATTCAGTATTCATATTCTATTTTCTAAATTCTATGTTCTGCATTCCATGTGCTAAATTCTGTATTCTATAATCTGTATTCTATGTTCTGTGTTCTACATTCTATATTCTAAATTCTTATTTCAGTATTCTGTATTCTATATTCTAAATTCTGTGTTCTGAATTCCAGGTTCTAAATTCTGGGTTCTACATTGTCTATTGTATATTCTATATAGTGTGCTCTTCATTCTATACTCTACGTACTATATTTTGCATTCTGTAGTCTATATTATATATTCTTTTTTCTAAATTTTTAATTCTAAATTCTATATTCAGTATTCTATATTCTATAGTCTATATTTTGTGTTCTGCATTCCATGTTCTAAATTCTATATTTAGTATTCTGCATTCTATAGTCTATATTTTGTGTTCTGCATTCCATGTTATAAATTCTGGGTTCTGTATTCTGTTTTTCATATACTATACTCTGTGTTCTACATACTATATTCTGCATTCCGAATTCTATATTCTATATTCTGTGTCCTACATTCTATATTCTAAATTCTATATTCAGTATTCTGTATTCTATATTCTAAATTCTGTGTTCTGCATTCCATGTTCTAAATTCTTGGTTCTATATTCTCTACACTATACTATATTTTATGCTTTTCATTCTATATTCTACATACTATATGCTGCATTCCGTTTTATATATGTTATATTATGTGTTCTACATTCTGTATTCTAAATTCTATATTCTGTATTCTGTATTCTATATTCTAAATTCTGTGTTCTGCGTTTCATGTTCTAAATCCTGGGTTCTTTATTCTCTATTCAATATTCTGTGTTCTGTGTTCTGCATTCTATATTCTAAATTCTATATTCAGTATTCTTTATTCTATGTTCTAAATTCTATGTTCTGCATTCTATGTTCTATATTGTATATTCAGTATTCTGTATTCTACATTCTAAATTCTGTGTTCTGCATTCCATGTTCTATATTCTGGGTTCTATATACTCTATTCTATATTCTATATTGTGTGTTCTTCATTCCATAATCAACATACTAAATTCTGCATTCCGTATCCTATATTCTAAATTCTGTGTTCCAAATTGTAAATTCTAAATTTTATATTCAGTATTCTGTTTTCTATATCCTAAATTCTGTGTTCTGCATTCCATGTTCTATATTCTAATTTCAGTATTCTATATTCTATATCTAAATTCTGTGTTCTGCATTCTATGATCTAAATTCTATATTCAGTATTCTGTATTCTATATTCTAAATTCTGTGTTCTGAATTCCATGTTCTAAATTTTGGGTTCTGTATTCTCTACTCTATATACTAAAATCCGTGTTCTGCATTCTATGTTCTAAATTCTTTATTCAGTATTTTGTATTCTATATTCTAAAGTCTGTGTTCTGCATTCCATGTCCTAAATTTTGGGTTCTGTATTCTGTTTTCCATATTCTATATTTTGTGTTCTACATTCTATATTCTAAATTGTATATTCCGTATTCTATATTCTACATTATAAATTCTGTGTTCTGCATTCCATGATCAAAATTCTGGCTTCTGTATTCTCTTTTATATATCCTATATTTTGTGTTGTTCTTTCTATATTCCACATTCCATATTCTGCATACGGTATTGTATATTTTATATTCTGTGTTTTACATTCTATATTCAAAATTCTATATTCAGTATTCCTTATTCTATATTGTAAACTCTGTTTTCTGCATTCCATGTTATAAATTCTGAGTTCTCTATTCTCTACTCTATTCTATATTGTGATTTTTCATTCTTTATTCTGCATACTGTAGTCCGCGTTCCGTATTCTATATTCTATATTTTGTGTTCTTCATTCTATATTCTAAATTCTATATCCAGTATTCTGTATTCTATATATTTTATTCTGTGTTTTACATGCTATATTCTAAATTCTATAACCAGTATTCTGTATTCTATATTCTAAATTCTGTGTTGTACATTCCATGTTCTAAATTCTGGTTTCTATATTCTCTATTCTATATTCTGTGTTATTCATTCTATATTCAGTATTCTGTATTCTATATCCCAAATTCTGTGTTCTGCATTCCATGTTCAAAATTCTGTGTTCTATATTCTCCTTTCTAAATTCTATATTGCGTGTTCTTCATTCTATACTCTACATACTATATTTTGCATTCCGTATACTATATGCTAAATTCTGTGTTCTAAATTCTAAATTTTAATTCTATATTCAGTATTCTATATTCTATATACTTAATTCTTTGTTCTGCATTCTATGTTCTAAATTCTATATTCAGTATTCTGTATTCTATTTTATAATTTCATTGTTCTGAATTTCATGTTCTAAATTCTGGATTCTATATTCTATATTCTGTGTTCTACATTTTACATTCTAAATCCTATATTCAGTATTCTGTATTCTATAGTCTAAATTCTGTCTTCTGCATTCAATATTCTAAATTCCATATTCATTATTATGTATTCTATATTCTAAATTCTTTGTTCCTCATTCAATATTCTATATTCTGGAGTCTATATTCTCTTTTCTATATTCAATATTCTATGTTCTTCAGTCTAAATTCTAAATTCTATATTCAGTATTCTGTATTCTATATTCTAAATTCTGTGTTCTGTGTTCTATGTTCAAAATTATATATTCATTATACTGTATTTAATATTCTATATTCTATGTTCTCAATATCATGTTATAAATTTTGGGTTCTGTATTCTGTTTTCCATAATCTATATTTTGTTTTCTAAATTCTATATTCTGTATTCTATATTCTGCTTTCCGTATTATATATTGTATATTCTGTGTTCTACATTCTGTATTCTAAATTCTATATTCAGTATTCTGTATTCTATATTGTAAATTCTGTGTTCTGCATTCCAAGTTATAAATTTTATATTAAGTATCCTGTATACTATATTCTAAATTCTGTGTTGTACATTCTATTTTCAAAATTCTAATTTCAGAATTCTGTATTCTATATTCTAAATTCTGTATTCAGCATTCAATATTCTATATTCTGTTTTCTATATTCTCTGTTCTCTATTCTATATTGTGTGTTCTTCATTCTATACTCTATACACTATATTTTGCATTCTGTATTCCATATTCTAAATTCTGAGTTCTTAATTTTAATTCTAATTTCTATATTCAATATTCTGTTTTCTATATTCTATTTTCTGTTTTCTGCATTCCATGTTCTAAATTCTAGTTTCAGAATTCTATATTCTATATTCTAAATTCTGTGTTCTTCATTCCATGTTCTATATTCTATTTTCAGTATTCTATATTCTTTATCCAAAATTCTGTGTTCTGCATTCCATGTTCTAAATTCTGGATTCTGTATTCTGTTTTCCATATTCTATATTCTGTGTTCTAAATTCTATATACTGTATTCTATATTCTGCATTCCGTATTCTATATTCTATATTCTGTGTTCTTCATTATATATTTTAAATCCTATATTCAATATTCCGTATTCTATATTCTAAATTCTGTGTTCGGCATTCCATTATTAAATTCTAAGTTGTATATTCTCTTTTTTATATTCTTTATTATGTGTTCAACATTGTATATTCAACATTCTATATTCTGCATTCATTTTCTATATTCTCTGTTCTGTGTTCTGTATTCTGTATTCTAAATTCTATATTCAGTATTCTGTATTCTATATTCTGAATTCTCAGTTTTACATTCTATATTCAAAATTCTTAACTCAGTATTCTGTATTCTATAGTCTAAATTCTGTGTCCTGCATTCCATGTTCTAAATTCTGGCTTCTCTATTCTCTATTCTCTATTCTATATTTTGTGTTCTTCAAGCTATATTCCACATTCTATATTCGGCATTCCATATACTATATTCTATATTCTGTGTTTTACATTCTTTATTCTAAATTCTATATTCAGTATTCTCTATTCTATAATCTAAAATCTGTGTTCTGCATTTCATGTTCAAAATTCTGTGTTGTATATTCTCTACTCTATTCAATATTGTGTGTTTTTCATTCTATATTCTACATACTATAGTCTGCATTCCGTATTGTATATTCAATATTATGTGTTCTTCATTCTATATACTAAATTCTATATTCTGTATTCTATATTCTACATTATAAATTCTGTGTTCTGCATTCCATGTTCTAAAATCTGGGTTCTATATTCTCTTTCTATATTCTGTATTCTGTGTTCTTCATTCTATATTCTAAATTCTATATTCAGTATTCTGTATTCTATAGTCTAAATTCTGTGTTCTGCATTCTATGTTCTAAATTCTATATTCTGTATTCTGTGTCCTATATTCTAAATTCTGTGTTCTGCATTCCATGTTCAAAATTCTGGGTTCTATATTCTCTATTCTTTATTCTGTGTTCTACATTCTATATTCTGTATTCTATATTCTGCATTCCGTATTCTATATTCTATATTCTGTGTTCTACATTCTATATTCTAAATTCAACATTCAGTATTCTGTGTTCTATATTCTAAATTCTGTGTTCTGCATTCCATGTTCTAAATTCTGGGTTCTATACACTGTATTCTATGTTCTTTGTTCTACATTCTATATTCTGTTGTCTATATTCTGCATTCCGTATACTATATTCTATATTCTGTGTTCTACATTCTATATTCTAAATTCTATATTCAGTATTTTTTATTCTATATACTAAATTCTATGTACTGCATTTCATGTTCTAAATTCTATATTCATTATTCTGTATTCTATAATCTAAATTCAGTGTTCTTCATTCCACGTTCTATATTCTGGGTTCTATATTCTCTATTCTATTTTATATTGTGTGTTCTTCATTCTGTATTCTGCACACTATATTCTGCATTCCGTATTCTATATTCTATATTATGTGTTCTACATTCTATATTCTAAATTCTATATTCTGTATTCTGTATTCTAAATTCTGAATTCTGTGTTCTGCATTCTATGTTCAAAATTATATATTCATCATTCTGTATTTAATATTCTAAATTCTGTGTTCTAAATTCCATGTTATAAATTCTGTATTCTGTATTCTGTATTCCATATTCTATATTCTGTGTTCAAAATTCTATATTCTGTATTCTATATTCTGCATTCCGTATTATATATTATATATTCTGTGTTCTACATCCTATATTCTAAATTCTATATTCAGTATCCTTTATTCTATATTCTAAATTCTGTGTTATGCATTCAAAGTTCTAAATTCTATATTAAGTATCCTGTATACTATATTCTAAATTCTATGTACTGCATTTGATGTTCTAAATTCTATATTCATTATTCTGTATTCTATAATCTAAATTCTGTGTCCTGCATTCCATGTTCTATATTCTGGCTTCTATATTCTGTACTCTATTCTATATAGTGTGTTTTTCATTCTATATTCTACATACTATAGTCTGCATTCAGTATTCTATATTCTATATTGTGTGATCTGCATTCTATATTTTAAATACTATATTCGGTATTCTGTATTCTATATTCTAAATTTTGTGTACTGCATTCCATGTTATAAATTCTGGTTTCTATATTCTCAATATTATATTCTATATTCTGTGTTCTACATTATATATTCTAAATTCTATATTCTCTATTCTGTATTCTATATTCTAAATTCTGTGTTCTGCATTCCATGATCTAAATACTGGCTTCTATATTCTCTTTTATATATTCTATATTTTGTGTTGTTCTTTCTATATTCCACATTCTATATTCTGCATACGGTATTCTATATTGAATATTCTGTGTTTTACATTCTATATTCGAAATTCTATATTCAGTATTCTGTATTCTATAGTCTAAATTCTGTGTTCTGCATTACAAGTTCTAAATTTGGGGTTCTGTATTCTGTTTTCCATATTCTATATTCTGGGTTCTAGATTCCATATTCTGTATTCTTTATTCTGCATTCCGTATTCTGTATTCTATATTCTGTGTTCTAAATTCTATATTTTAAATTCTATATTCAGTATTCTGTATTCTATATTCTAAATTCTGTGTTCTGCATTCCATGTTCTAAATTCTGTGTCTTATAGTCTCTATTCTATTCTACATTTTGTGTTTTTCATTCTATATTCTACATACTATATTCTGCATTCCGTATACACTATTCTATATTATGTGCTCTACATTCTGTATTCTAAATTCTAAATTCTGTATTCTGTATTCTTTATACTAAATTCTGTGTTCTGCATTACATGTTCTAAATTCTGGGTTGTGTATTCTGTTTTCCATATTCTATATTCTGTGTTCTACATTCTATATACTATATTCTATATTCTGCATTCCGTATTCTATATTGTATATTCTGTGTTCTTCATTATATATTCTAAATCCTATATTCATTATTCCGTATTCTATATTCTAAATTCTGTGTTCGGCATTCCATTACTAAATTTAAGTTCTATATTCTCTATTTTATATTATTTATATTGTGTTCTGCATTCTATATTCTGCATTCATTTTCTATGTTCTATGTTCTGTGTTCTATATTCTGTATTCTAAATTCTATATTCAGTAGTCTGTATTCTTAGTCTGAATTCTCTGTTCTACGTTCTATATTCAAAATTCTAAATTCATTATTCTGTATTCTTTATTCTAAACTCTGTGTCCTGCATTCCATATTCTAAATTCTGGCTTCTATATTCTCTATTATATATTCTATATTTTGTGTTCTTCATTCTATATTCCACATTCTATATTCTGAATTCCCTATACTGTATTCTATATTCTGTGTTTTACATTCTATATTCCAAATTCTACATTCAGTATTCTGTATTCTATAATCTAAATTCTGTGTTCTGCATTCCATGTTCTAAATTTTGGGTTGTGTATTCTGTTTTCCATATTCTATATTTTGTGTTCTACACTCTATATTCTAAATTCTATATTCAGTATTTTGTATTATATATTTAAATTCTGTGTTCTGCATTCCATTACTAAATTCTAGGTTCTTTATTCTCTTTTATATATTCAATATTTTGTGTTCTTAATTCTATATTCTACATTCTATATTCTGCATTCATTTTCCATATTCTATGTTCTGTGTTGTATATTCTGTATTCTAATTCCTATATTCAGTATTCTGTATACTATATTTTGAATTCGGTGTTCTACATTCTATATTCAAAATTCTAAATTCAGTATTCTGTATTCTATATTCTAAATTCTGTGTTCAGCATTCCATGATCTAAATTTTGGCTTCTATATTCTCTTTTATATATTCTATATTTTGTGTTGTTTTTCTATATTCCACATTCTATATACTGCATACGGTATTCTATATTGAATATTCTGTGTTTTACATTCTATATTCGAAATTCTATATTCAGTATTCTGTATTCTATAAACTAAACTCTGTATTCTGCATTCCATGTTCTAAATTCTGGGTTCTATATTTTCTAATCTATTCTATATTGTGTGTTTTTTATTCTATATTCTACATAGTATCGTCTGCATTCCGTATTCTATATTCTATATTATGTGTTCTTCATTCTATATTCTAAATTCTATATTCTCTATTCTGTATTCTATATTCTAAATTCTGTGTTCTGCATTCCATTATCTAAATTCTGGGTTCTATATTCTCTTTCTATATTCTATATTCTGTTTTCTGCATTCTATTTTCCACATTCTATATTCTGCATTCCGTATACTATATTCTATATTCTGTGTTTTACATTCTATATTCTAAATTCTATATTCAGTATTCTGTATTCTATAATTTAAATTCTGTGTTCTGAATTCCATGTTCTAAATTTTGGGTTCTGTATTCTCTTTTCCATGTTCTATATTCTGTGTTCTACATTCTGTATACTGTATTGTATATTCTTCACTCAGTATTCTATATTCTATATTTTGTCTTCTTCATTATATATTCTAAATCCTATATTCAGTATTCCGTATTCTATATTCTAAATTCTGTGTTCGGCATTCCATTACTAAATTCTAAATTCTATATTCTCTTTTTTATAATCTTAATTTTTTGTTCTTCATTCTATATTCTACATTCTATATTCTGCATTCTATATTCTGCATTCCGTATAGTAGATTCTATATTTTGTGTTTTACATTCTATATTCTAAATTCTATATTCAGTATTCTGTATTCTATAATCAAAATTCTGTGTTCTGCATTCCATGTTCTAGATTTTGGGTTCTGTATTCTGTTTTCCATATTCTATATTTTGTGTTCTACATTCTATATTCTAAATTCTATATTCAGTATTTTGTATTATATATTTAAATTCTGTGTTCTGCATTCCATTACTTAATTCTAGGTTCTATATTCTCTTTTATATATTCAATATTTTGTGTTCTTAATTCTATATTCTACATTCTATATTCTGCATTCATTTTCCATATTCTATGTTCTGTTTTCTATATTCTGTATTCTAATTCCTATATTCAGTATTCTGTATTCTATATTCTAAATTCTGTGTTCTGCATTCCATGATCTAAATACTGGCTTCTATATTCTCTTTTATATATTCTATATTTTGTGTTGTTCTTTCTATATTCCACATTCTATATTCTGCATACGGTATTCTATATTGAATATTCTGTGTTTTACATTCTATATTCGAAATTCTATATTCAGTATTCTGTATTCTATAGTCTAAATTCTGTGTTCTGCATTACAAGTTCTAAATTCGGTGTTCTGTATTCTGTTTTCCATATTCTATATTCTGGGTTCTACATTCCATATTCTGTATTCTTTATTCTGCATTCCGTATTCTGTATTCTATATTCTGTGTTCTAAATTCTATATTTTAAATTCTATATTCAGTATTCTGTATTCTATATTCTAAATTCTGTGTTCTGCATTCCATGTTCTAAATTCTGTGTCTTATATTCTCTATTCTATTCTACATTTTGTGTTTTTCATTCTATATTCTACATACTATAGTCTGCATTCCGTATACACTATTCTATATTATGTGCTCTACATTCTGTATTCTAAATTCTAAATTCTGTATTCTGTATTCTTTATACTAAATTCTGTGTTCTGCATTACATGTTCTTAATTCTGGGTTGTGTATTCTGTTTTCCATATTCTATATTCTGTGTTCTGCATTCTATATACTATATTCTATATTCTGCATTCCGTATTCTATATTGTATATTCTGTGTTCTTCATTATATATTCTAAATCCTATATTCATTATTCCGTATTCTAAATTCTAAATTCTGTGTTCGGCATTCCATTACTAAATTTAAGTTCTATATTCTCTATTTTATATTATTTATATTGTGTTCTGCATTCTATATTCTGCATTCATTTTCTATGTTCTATGTTCTGTGTTCTATATTCTGTATTCTAAATTCTATATTCAGTAGTCTGTATTCTTAATCTGAATTCTCTGTTCTACGTTCTATATTCAAAATTCTAAATTCATTATTCTGTATTCTTTATTCTAAACTCTGTGTCCTGCATTCCATATTCTAAATTCTGGCTTCTATATTCTCTATTATATATTCTATATTTTGTGTTCTTCATTCTATATTCCACATTCTATATTCTGAATTCCCTATACTGTATTCTATATTCTGTGTTTTACATTCTATATTCTAAATTCTATATTCAGTATTCTGTATTCTATAATCTAAATTCTGTGTTCTGCATTCCATGTTCTAAATTTTGGGTTGTGTATTCTGTTTTCCATATTCTATATTTTGTGTTCTACACTCTATATTCTAAATTCTATATTCAGTATTTTGTATTATATATTTAAATTCTGTGTTCTGCATTGCATTACTAAATTCTAGGTTCTATATTCTCTTTTATATATTCAATATTTTGTGTTCTTAATTCTATATTCTACATTCTATATTCTGCATTCATTTTCCATATTCTATGTTCTGTGTTCTATATTCTGTATTCTAATTCCTATATTCAGTGTTCTGTATACTATATTTTGAATTCGGTGTTCTACATTCTATATTCAAAATTCTAAATTCAGTATTCTGTATTCTATATTCTAAATTCTGTGTTCAGCATTCCATGATCTAAATTTTGGCTTCTATATTCTCTTTTATATATTCTATATTTTGTGTTGTTTTTCTATATTCCACATTCTATATTCTGCATACGGTATTCTATATTGAATATTCTGTGTTTTACATTCTATATTCGAAATTCTATATTCAGTATTCTGTATTCTATAAACTAAACTCTGTATTCTGCATTCCATGTTCTAAATTCTGGGTTCTATATTTTCTAATCTATTCTATATTGTGTGTTTTTTATTCTATATTCTACATAGTATCGTCTGCATTCCGTATTCTATATTCTATATTATGTGTTCTTCATTCTATATTCTAAATTCTATATTCTCTATTCTGTATTCTATATTCTAAATTCTGTGTTCTGCATTCCATTATCTAAATTCTGGGTTCTATATTCTCTTTCTATATTCTATATTCTGTTTTCTGCATTCTATTTTCCACATTCTATATTCTGCATTCCGTATACTATATTCTATATTCTGTGTTTTACATTCTATATTCTAAATTCTATATTCAGTATTCTGTATTCTATAATTTAAATTCTGTGTTCTGAATTCCATGTTCTAAATTTTGGGTTCTGTATTCTCTTTTCCATGTTCTATATTCTGTGTTCTACATTCTGTATACTGTATTGTATATTCTTCACTCAGTATTCTATATTCTATATTTTGTCTTCTTCATTATATATTCTAAATCCTATATTCAGTATTCCGTATTCTATATTCTAAATTCTGTGTTCGGCATTCCATTACTAAATTCTAAATTCTATATTCTCTTTTTTATAATCTTAATTTTTTGTTCTTCATTCTATATTCTACATTCTATATTCTGCATTCTATATTCTGCATTCCGTATAGTAGATTCTATATTTTGTGTTTTACATTCTATATTCTAAATTCTATATTCAGTATTCTGTATTCTATAATCTAAATTCTGTGTTCTGCATTCCATGTTCTAGATTTTGGGTTCTGTATTCTGTTTTCCATATTCTATATTTTGTGTTCTACATTCTATATTCTAAATTCTATATTCAGTATTTTGTATTATATATTTAAATTCTGTGTTCTGCATTCCATTACTTAATTCTAGGTTCTATATTCTCTTTTATATATTCAATATTTTGTGTTCTTAATTCTATATTCTACATTCTATATTCTGCATTCATTTCCCATATTCTATGTTCTGTTTTCTATATTCTGTATTCTAATTCCTATATTCAGTATTCTGTATTCTATATTCTGAATTCGGTGTTCTACATTCTATATTCAAAATTCTAAATTCAGTATTCTGTATTCTATATTCTAAATTCTGTGTTCTGCATTCCATGATCTAAATACTGGCTTCTATATTCTCTTTTATATATTCTATATTTTGTGTTGTTCTTTCTATATTCCACATTCTATATTCTGCATACGGTATTCTATATTGAATATTCTGTGTTTTACATTCTATATTCGAAATTCTATATTCAGTATTCTGTATTCTATAGTCTAAATTCTGTGTTCTGCATTACAAGTTCTAAATTTGGGGTTCTGTATTCTGTTTTCCATATTCTATATTCTGGGTTCTACATTCCATATTCTGTATTCTTTATTCTGCATTCCGTATTCTGTATTCTATATTCTGTGTTCTAAATTCTATATTTTAAATTCTATATTCAGTATTCTGTATTCTATATTCTAAATTCTGTGTTCTGCATTCCATGTTCTAAATTCTGTGTCTTATATTCTCTATTCTATTCTACATTTTGTGTTTTTCATTCTATATTCTACATACTATATTCTGCATTCCGTATACACTATTCTATATTATGTGCTCTACATTCTGTATTCTAAATTCTAAATTCTGTATTCTGTATTCTTTATACTAAATTCTGTGTTCTGAATTACATGTTCTAAATTCTGGGTTGTGTATTCTGTTTTCCATATTCTATATTCTGTGTTCTACATTCTATATACTATATTCTATATTCTGCATTCCGTATTCTATATTGTATATTCTGTGTTCTTCATTATATATTCTAAATCCTATATTCATTATTCCGTATTCTATATTCTAAATTCTGTGTTCGGCATTCCATTACTAAATTTAAGTTCTATATTCTCTATTTTATATTATTTATATTGTGTTCTGCATTCTATATTCTGCATTCATTTTCTATGTTCTATGTTCTGTGTTCTATATTCTGTATTCTAAATTCTATATTCAGTAGTCTGTATTCTTAGTCTGAATTCTCTGTTCTACGTTCTATATTCAAAATTCTAAATTCATTATTCTGTATTCTTTATTCTAAACTCTGTGTCCTGCATTCCATATTCTAAATTCTGGCTTCTATATTCTCTATTATATATTCTATATTTTGTGTTCTTCATTCTATATTCCACATTCTATATTCTGAATTCCCTATACTGTATTCTATATTCTGTGTTTTACATTCTATATTCCAAATTCTACATTCAGTATTCTGTATTCTATAATCTAAATTCTGTGTTCTGCATTCCATGTTCTAAATTTTGGGTTGTGTATTCTGTTTTCCATATTCTATATTTTGTGTTCTACACTCTATATTCTAAATTCTATATTCAGTATTTTGTATTATATATTTAAATTCTGTGTTCTGCATTCCATTACTAAATTCTAGGTTCTTTATTCTCTTTTATATATTCAATATTTTGTGTTCTTAATTCTATATTCTACATTCTATATTCTGCATTCATTTTCCATATTCTATGTTCTGTGTTGTATATTCTGTATTCTAATTCCTATATTCAGTATTCTGTATACTATATTTTGAATTCGGTGTTCTACATTCTATATTCAAAATTCTAAATTCAGTATTCTGTATTCTATATTCTAAATTCTGTGTTCAGCATTCCATGATCTAAATTTTGGCTTCTATATTCTCTTTTATATATTCTATATTTTGTGTTGTTTTTCTATATTCCACATTCTATATTCTGCATACGGTATTCTATATTGAATATTCTGTGTTTTACATTCTATATTCGAAATTCTATATTCAGTATTCTGTATTCTATAAACTAAACTCTGTATTCTGCATTCCATGTTCTAAATTCTGGGTTCTATATTTTCTAATCTATTCTATATTGTGTGTTTTTTATTCTATATTCTACATAGTATCGTCTGCATTCCGTATTCTATATTCTATATTATGTGTTCTTCATTCTATATTCTAAATTCTATATTCTCTATTCTGTATTCTATATTCTAAATTCTGTGTTCTGCATTCCATTATCTAAATTCTGGGTTCTATATTCTCTTTCTATATTCTATATTCTGTTTTCTGCATTCTATTTTCCACATTCTATATTCTGCATTCCGTATACTATATTCTATATTCTGTGTTTTACATTCTATATTCTAAATTCTATATTCAGTATTCTGTATTCTATAATTTAAATTCTGTGTTCTGAATTCCATGTTCTAAATTTTGGGTTCTGTATTCTCTTTTCCATGTTCTATATTCTGTGTTCTACATTCTGTATACTGTATTGTATATTCTTCACTCAGTATTCTATATTCTATATTTTGTCTTCTTCATTATATATTCTAAATCCTATATTCAGTATTCCGTATTCTATATTCTAAATTCTGTGTTCGGCATTCCATTACTAAATTCTAAATTCTATATTCTCTTTTTTATAATCTTAATTTTTTGTTCTTCATTCTATATTCTACATTCTATATTCTGCATTCTATATTCTGCATTCCGTATAGTAGATTCTATATTTTGTGTTTTACATTCTATATTCTAAATTCTATATTCAGTATTCTGTATTCTATAATCAAAATTCTGTGTTCTGCATTCCATGTTCTAGATTTTGGGTTCTGTATTCTGTTTTCCATATTCTATATTTTGTGTTCTACATTCTATATTCTAAATTCTATATTCAGTATTTTGTATTATATATTTAAATTCTGTGTTCTGCATTCCATTACTTAATTCTAGGTTCTATATTCTCTTTTATATATTCAATATTTTGTGTTCTTAATTCTATATTCTACATTCTATATTCTGCATTCATTTTCCATATTCTATGTTCTGTTTTCTATATTCTGTATTCTAATTCCTATATTCAGTATTCTGTATTCTATATTCTGAATTCGGTGTTCTACATTCTATATTCAAAATTCTAAATTCAGTATTCTGTATTCTATATTCTAAATTCTGTGTTCTGCATTCCATGATCTAAATACTGGCTTCTATATTCTCTTTTATATATTCTATATTTTGTGTTGTTCTTTCTATATTCCACATTCTATATTCTGCATACGGTATTCTATATTGAATATTCTGTGTTTTACATTCTATATTCGAAATTCTATATTCAGTATTCTGTATTCTATAGTCTAAATTCTGTGTTCTGCATTACAAGTTCTAAATTCGGGGTTCTGTATTCTGTTTTCCATATTCTATATTCTGGGTTCTACATTCCATATTCTGTATTCTTTATTCTGCATTCCGTATTCTGTATTCTATATTCTGTGTTCTAAATTCTATATTTTAAATTCTATATTCAGTATTCTGTATTCTATATTCTAAATTCTGTGTTCTGCATTCCATGTTCTAAATTCTGTGTCTTATATTCCCTATTCTATTCTACATTTTGTGTTTTTCATTCTATATTCTACATACTATAGTCTGCATTCCGTATACACTATTCTATATTATGTGCTCTACATTCTGTATTCTAAATTCTAAATTCTGTATTCTGTATTCTTTATACTAAATTCTGTGTTCTGCATTACATGTTCTAAATTCTGGGTTGTGTATTCTGTTTTCCATATTCTATATTCTGTGTTCTGCATTCTATATACTATATTCAATATTCTGCATTCCGTATTCTATATTGTATATTCTGTGTTCTTCATTATATATTCTAAATCCTATATTCATTATTCCGTATTCTAAATTCTAAATTCTGTGTTCGGCATTCCATTACTAAATTTAAGTTCTATATTCTCTATTTTATATTATTTATATTGTGTTCTGCATTCTATATTCTGCATTCATTTTCTATGTTCTATGTTCTGTGTTCTATATTCTGTATTCTAAATTCTATATTCAGTAGTCTGTATTCTTAATCTGAATTCTCTGTTCTACGTTCTATATTCAAAATTCTAAATTCATTATTCTGTATTCTTTATTCTAAACTCTGTGTCCTGCATTCCATATTCTAAATTCTGGCTTCTATATTCTCTATTATATATTCTATATTTTGTGTTCTTCATTCTATATTCCACATTCTATATTCTGAATTCCCTATACTGTATTCTATATTCTGTGTTTTACATTCTATATTCTAAATTCTATATTCAGTATTCTGTATTCTATAATCTAAATTCTGTGTTCTGCATTCCATGTTCTAAATTTTGGGTTGTGTATTCTGTTTTCCATATTCTATATTTTGTGTTCTACACTCTATATTCTAAATTCTATATTCAGTATTTTGTATTATATATTTAAATTCTGTGTTCTGCATTCCATTACTAAATTCTAGGTTCTATATTCTCTTTTATATATTCAATATTTTGTGTTCTTAATTCTATATTCTACATTCTATATTCTGCATTCATTTTCCATATTCTATGTTCTGTGTTCTATATTCTGTATTCTAATTCCTATATTCAGTGTTCTGTATTCTATATTCTGAATTCAGTGTTCTACATTCTATATTCAAAATTCTAAATTCAGTATTCTGTATTGTATATTCTAAATTCTGTGTTCTGCTTTCCATGATCTAAATTCTGGCTTCTATATTCTCGTTTATATATTCTATATTTTGTGTGCTCTTTCTATATTCCACATTCTATATTCTGCATACGGTATTCTATATTGAATATTCTGTGTTTTACATTCTATATTCGAAATTCTATATTCAGTATTCTGTATTCTATAAACTAAACTCTGTATTCTGCATTCCATGTTCTAAATTCTGGGTTCTATATTCTCTAATCTATTCTATATTGTGTGCTTTTCATTCTATATTCTACATACTTTAGTCTGCATTCCGTATTCTATATTCTATATTATGTGTTCTTCATTCTATATTCTAAATTCTATATTATCTATTCTGTATCCTATATTCTAAATTCTGTGTTCTGCATTCCATGATCTAAATTCTGGGTTCTATATTCTCTTTCTATATTCTATATTCTGTTTTCTTCATTCTATATTCCACATTCTATATTCTGCATTCCGTATACTATATTCTATATTCTGTGTTTTACATTCTATGTTCTAAATTCTATATTCATTATTCTGTATTCTATAATTTAAATTCTGTGTTCTGAATTCCATGTTGTAAATTTTGGGTTTTGTATTCTGTTTTCCATATACTATATTCTGTGTTCTAGATTCTGTATACTGTATTCTATATTCTTCATTCCGTATTCTATATTCTATATTTTGTGTTCTTCATTATATATTCTAAATTCTATATTCAGTATTCCATATTCTATATTCTAAATTCTGTGTTCGGCATTCCATTACTAAATTCTAATTTCTATATTCTCTTTTTTATAATCTTAATTTTTTGTTCTTCATTCTATATTCTACATTCTATATTCTGCATTCTATATTCTGCATTCCGTATAGTATGTTCTATATTCTGTGTTTTACATTCTATATTCTAAATTATATATTCAGTATTCTGTATTCTATAATCTAAATTCTGTGTTCTGCATTCCATGTTCTAAATTCTGTGTTCTATATTCCCTTTCTATATTCTATATTCTGTGTTCTGCATACCATGATCTAAATACTATATTCAGTATTCTGTACTCTATGTTCTATAATCTGTGTTTTACATTGTATATTCCAAATTCTATATTCAGTATTCTGTATTCTATTTTCTAAATTCTGTGTTCTACATTCCATGTTCTAAATTCGGTATTCAATATCCTCTATTTTATATTCTATATTGTGTGTACTTCATTCTATACTCTACATGCTATATTTTACATTCCGTATTGTATAGTCTAAATTTTGAGTTCTAAATTCTAAATTCTAAATTCTATATTCAGAATTATGTTTTCTATATTCTAAATTCTGTGTTCTGCATTCCGTGTTCTATATTCTATTTTCAGTATTCTATATTCTATATTCTATATCCTGTGTTCTAAGTTCTATATTCTAAACTCTATATTCAGTATTCTGTATTCTATATTCTAAATTCTGTGTTGTGCATTCCATGTTCTAATTTCTATATTCAGTATTCTGTATTCCGTATACTAAATTCTGTGTTCTGCATTCGATGATCTAAATTCTATATTCAGTAACCTGTATTCTATATTCTAAATTCTGTGTTTTGCATTCCATGTTATAAATTTTGGATTCTGTATTCTGTTTTCCATATTCTATATTCTGTGTTCTACATTCTATATTCTAAATTATATATACAGTGTATTGTATTCTATATTATAAATTCTGTGTTCTGCATTCCATTCCTAAATTCTAGGTTCTATATTCTCTATTATATATTCAATACTTTGTGTTCTTCATTCTATATTCTACATTTTATATTTTGCATTCATTCTCTATATTCCATATTCTGTATTCTAAATTCAATATTCAGTATTCTGTATTCTATAACTGAATTCTCAGTTCTACATTCTATATTCAAAATTCTAAATTCAGTATTCTGTATTCTATATTCTATATTCTGTGTTCTGCATTCCATGATCTAAATTCTGACTTCTTTATTGTCTTTTATATATTCTATAATTTGTGTTGTTCTTACTATATTCCAGATTCTATATTCTGCATTTCGTATTCTATGTTATATATTCTGTGTTTTACATTCTATATTCGAAATTTTATATTCAGTATTCTGTATTCTATAATCTAAATTCTGTGTTCTGCATTCCATGTTCTATATTCTGGGTTCTATATTCTGTACTCTATTCTATATAGTGTGTTTTTCATTCTATATTCTACATACTATAGTCTGCATTCAGTATTCTATATTCTATATTATGTGATCTACATTCTATATTTTAAATACTATATTCGGTATTCTGTATTCTATATTCTAAATTTTGTGTTCTGCATTCCATGTTATAAATTCTGGTTTCTATATTCTCAATTCTATATTCTATATTCTGTGTTCTACATTATATATTCTAAATTCTATATTTTGTATTTATATTCTATATTCAAAATTCTGTGTTCTGCATTCCATGTTCTAAATTCGATATTAAGTATTCTGTATTCTATATTCTAAATTCCGTGTTCTGCATTGATGTTCTAAATACTATATTCAGTGTTCTGTATTCTATTTTCTAAATTCTGTGTTCTAGATTCCATGTTCTAAATTCTTTATTCTATATTCTCTATTATATATTCTATATTGTGTGTTCTTCATTCTATACTCTAAATACTATATTTTGTCTTCCATATTCTATATTCTAAATTTTGAATTCTAAATTCTACATTCTAAATTCTATATTCAGTATTTTGTTTTCTATTTTCTAAATTCTGTGTTCTGCATTCCATGTTCTATATTCTATTTTCAGAATTCTATATTCTATAATCTAAATTCTGTGTTCTGCATTCTATGTTCTAAATTCTATATTCAGTATTCTGTTTTGTATATTCTAAATTCTGTGTTTGAATTCCAAGTTCAAAATTCTGGGTTCTGTATTCTGTTTTCCTTATTCTATATTCTGTGTTCTACATTCTATATTCTGTAATCTATATTCTGATTTCCTTATTCTATATTCTATATTCTGTGTCCTACATTCTATACTCTAAATTCTATTTTTATTATTCTGTATTCTATTTTCTAAATTCTGTGTTCTACATTCCATGTTCTAAATTCTGGGTTCTATATTCTCTATTCTATATTCTGTGTTCTACGTTCTATTTTCTAAATTCTATATTCAGTATTTTTTATTCTATATTCTAAATTCTATGTTCTGCATTTCATGTTCTAAATTCTATATTCAGTGTTCTGCTTTCTGTATTCTAAATTCTGTGTTCTGCATCATATGTTCTAAATTCTGTATTCAGTATTATGTATTCTATATTCTAAATTCTGTGTTCTGCATTCCATTTCTAAATTCTGGGTTTTATATTCTCTTTTATATATTCTATATTTTGTGTTCTTCATTCTATATTCCACATTCTATATTCTGCATTCCGTATTCTATACTTTATATTCTGTGTTATACATTCTATATTCTAAATTCTATATTAAAAATTGTGTATTCTATAATCTAAATTCTGTGTTCTGCCTTCCATGTTCTAAATTCTGAGTTCAATATTCTCTACTCTATTCTATATTTTGTGTTTTTCATTCTATATTCTACATACTATATTCTGCCTTCCGTATTCTATATTCCATACTATGTGCTCTACATCTGTATTCTAATTCTATATTCAGTATTCAGTATTCTATATTCTAAATTCTGTGTTCTGCATTATATGTTCTAAATTCAATATTCAGGATTCTGTATTCTATATTCTTAATTCTGTGTTATGCATTCCATGTTCTAAATTCTGAATTATATATACTCTATGCTATATTCTATATTCTGTGTTCTACATTCTATATTCTAAATTCTGTGTTCTGCATTCTATGTTCTAAATTCTATATTCATTATTCTGTGTTCTATATTCTAAATTCTGTGTTCTGCATTCCATATTCTAAATTCTGGGTTCTGTATTCTGTTTTCCATAGTCTATATTCTGTGTTCTACATTCTATATTCTGTATTCTATATTCTGCATTCCGAATTCTACATTGTATATTCTGTGTTCTACATTCTATATGCTAAATTCTATATTCAGTATTCATATTCTATTTTCTAAATTCTGTGTTGTGCATTCCATGTGCTAAATTCTGTATTCTATAATCTGTATTCTATGTTCTGTGTTCTACAGTCTATATTCAAAATTCTGTATTCAGTATTCTGTATTGTAAGTTCTAAATACTGTGTTCTGCATTACATGTTCTACATTCTGGGTCCTATATTGACTATTGTATATTCTATATAATTTGTTCTTCATTCTATACTCTACATACTATATTCTGCATTCCGAATTCTATATTATATATTCTGTGTTTTACATTCTATATTCGAAATTCTATATTCAGTATTCTGTATTATATGGTCTAAATTCTGTGTTCTGCTTTCTATGTTCTAAATTCTATATTCATTATTCTGTGTTCTATATTCAAAAATCTGTGTTCTGAATTCCATGTTCAAAATTCTGGATTCTTTATTCTGTTTTCCATATTCTATATTCTGTGTTCTACATTCTATACTCTGTATTCTATATTCTGCTTCCCGTATACTATATTCTATATGCTGTGTCCTATATTCAATATTCTAAATTCTATTTTCAGTATTCTGTATTCTATTTTCTAAATTCTGTGTTCTACATTCCATGTTCTAAATTGTGGATTCTATATTCTCTATTATATATTCTGTGTTCTACATTCTATATTCTAAATTCTATATTCAGTATATTTTTTTCTCTATTCTAAATTCTATGTTCTGAATTCCATGATCTAAATTCTATATTCAGTATTCTGTTTTCTGTATTCTACATTCTGTGTTCTGCATTCTATGTTCCAAATTGTATATTCTGTATTCTGTATTGTAAATTCAAAATTCTGTGTTCTGCAATCCAAGTTCTAATTTCTGTGTTCTGCATTCCATGTTCTAAATTCTGTGTTCTATATTCTCTTTTGTATATTCTATATTCTGTGTTCTACATTCTATATTCTAAATTCTATATTCAGTATTCTGTATTCTGTATTCTAAATTCTATTTTCTGCATTCCATGCTCTTAAATGTGGGTTCTATATTCTCTATTCTATATTCTATATTCTGTGTTACAGATTCTATATTCTAAATTCTATATTCAGTATTCTGTATTCTATATTCTAAATTCTGTGTTCTGCATTGCATGTTCTATATTCTATATTTAGTATCCTGTATTCTATATTCTATATTCTGTGTTCTACATTCTATATTCTTAATTCTATATTCAGAATTCTGTATTCTATTTTCTATATTCTGTGTTCAGCGTTCCATGTTCTAAATTCTGTGTTCTATATCCTCTATTCTATATTCGATATTGTGTGTTCTTAATTCTATACTCTACATACAATATTTTGCATTCCGTATTCTATATTCTAAATTCTGAGTTCTAAATTCTAAATTCTAAATACCATATTCAGTATTCTATAGTCTATATAATAAATTCTGTGTTCTGCATTCTATATTCTAAATTCTATATTCAGTATTCTGCATTCTACTTTCCAGATTCATTGTTCTGAATTTCATTTTCTAAATTCTGGATTCTATATTCTATATTCTGTGTTCTACATTCTATATTCTAAATTGTATATACAGTATTATGTATTCTATTGTCTAAATTCTGTTTTCTGCATTCAATATTCTAAATTCTATATTCATTATTACCTATTCTATATTCTAAATTCTGTGTTCTGCATTCCATATTCTAAATTCTGAATTCTATATTCTCTATACTATATTCAATATTCTGTGTTCTACATTCGAAATTCTAAATTGTATATTCAATATTTTGTATTCTATATTCTAAATTCTCTGTTCTGCTTTCCATGTTCTAAATTCTGGGTTCTATATTGTCTGTTCTATATTCTATATTGTGAGTTCTTCATTCTATACTCTACATACTATATTTTCCATTCCGTTGTCTATATTCTAAATTCTGAGTTCTAAATTCTTAATTCTAAATTCTATATTCAGTAATCCATATTCTATATACTAAATTCTGTGTTCTGCTTTCTATGTTCTAAATTCTATATTCAGTAGACTGTATTCTATTTTCTAAATTCAGTGTTCTTCATATCATGTTCTAAATTCTGGATTCTATATTCTCTATTCTGTGTTCTACATTCTATGTTCTAAATTCTATATCCAGTATTCTGTATTCTATATTCTATATTCTGTGTTCTGCATTCCATGATCTAAATTCTGACTTCTTTATTGTCTTTTATATATTCTATAATTTGTGTTTTTCTTACTATATTCCACATTCTATATTCTGCATTTCGTATTCTATGTTATATATTCTGTGTTTTACATTCTATATTCGAAATTCTATATTCAGTATTCTGTATTCTATAATCTAAATTCTGTGTTCTGCATTCCACTTTCTATATTCTGGTTTCCATATTCTCTACTCTATTTTATATTGTGTGTTCTTCATTCTATATTCTACACACTATATTCTGCATTCCATATTCTATATTCTATATTATGTGTTCTACATTCTATATTCAAAATTCAATATTCTGTATTCTGTATTCTAAATTCTAAATTCTGTGTTCTGCATTCCATGTTCTAAATTCTATATTCAGTATACTGTATTCTATATTCTTAATTCTGTGTTCTAAATTCCATGTTATAAATTCTGTATTCTGTATTCTGTATTACATATTCTTTATTCTGTGTTCTAAATTCTATATTCTGTATTCTATATTCTGCATTCCGAATTATATATTGTATATTCTGTGTTCTACATTCTATATTCTATATTTTATATTCAGTATTCTGTATTCTATATTGTAAATTCTGTGTTATGCATTCCAAGTTCTAAATTCTCTATTAAGTATCCTGTATACTATATTCTATATTCTGTGTTCTACATTCTATGTTCAAAATTCTATATTCAGAATTCGGTATTCTATATTCTAAATTCTGTGTTCAGCATTCCATACTCTAAATTCTGTGTTCTATATTCCCTATTTTCTATTCTATATTGTGTTCTTCATTCTATACTCTACATACTATATTTTGCATTCCGATTCTGTATTCTAAATTCTGAGTTCTTAATTTTAATTCTAAATTCTATATTCAGTATTCTGTTTTCTATATTCTAAATACTGTTTTCTGCATTCCATGTTCTATATTCTATTTTCAGTATTCTATATTCTATAATCTAAATTCTGTGTTCTGCAATCCATGTTCTAAATTCTTTTTTCTTTTTTCTGCTTTCCATATTCTATACTCTTTGTTCTACATTCTATATACTGTTTTCTATATTCTGCATTCCGTATTCTATATTCTATATTCTGTGTTCTTCATTATATATTCTAAATTGTATATACACTATTCCGTATTCTATATTCTAAATTCTGTGTTCGGCATTCCATTACTAAATTCTAAGTTCTATATTCTATTTTTTATATTCTTTATTTTGTGTTCTTCATTCTATATTCTAAAATTTATATTCTGCATTCATTTTCTATATTCTATGTTCTGTGTTCTATATTCTGTATTCTAAATTCTATATTCAGTATTCTGTATTCTATATTCTGAATTCTCTGTTCTACATTCTATATTCAAAATTCTAAATTCAGGATTCTGTATTCTATATTCTAAATTCTGTGTTATGATTTCCATGTTCTAAATTCTGAATTCTGTATACTCTATGCTATATTCTATATTCGTGTTCTTCATTCTATATTCTAAATTCTGTATTCAGTATTCTGTATTCTATATTCTAAATTCTGTGTTCTGCATTCTATGTTCTAAATTGTATATTCATATTTCTGTGTTCTATATTCTAAATTCTGTGTTCTGCATTCCATATTCTAGATTCTGGGTTCTATATTCTGTTTTCCATGTTCTATATTCTGTGTTCTACATTCTATATTCTGTATTCTATATTCTGAATTCCAAAATCTACATTCTATATTCTGTGTTCAAGATTATATATGCTTAATTCTATATTCAGTATTCATATTCTATTTTCTAAATTCTATGTTCTGCATTCCATGTGCTAAATTCTGTATTCTATAATCTGTATTCTATGTTCTGTGTTCTACATTCTATATTCTAAATTCTTATTTCAGTATTCTGTATTCTATATTCTAAATTCTGTGTTCTGAATTCCAGGTTCTAAATTCTGGGTTCTACATTGTCTATTGTATATTCTATATAGTGTGCTCTTCATTCTATACTCTACGTACTATATTTTGCATTCTGTAGTCTATATTATATATTCTTTTTTCTAAATTTTTAATTCTAAATTCTATATTCAGTATTCTATATTCTATATACTAATTTCGGTGTTCTGCATTCTATGTTCTAAATTCTATATTTAGTATTCTGCATTCTATAGTCTATATTTTGTGTTCTGCATTCCATGTTATAAATTCTGGGTTCTGTATTCTGTTTTTCATATACTATACTCTGTGTTCTACATACTATATTCTGCATTCCGAATTCTATATTCTATATTCTGTGTCCTACATTCTATATTCTAAATTCTATATTCAGTATTCTGTATTCTATATTCTAAATTCTGTGTTCTGCATTCCATGTTCTAAATTCTTGGTTCTATATTCTCTACACTATACTATATTTTATGCTTTTCATTCTATATTCTACATACTATATGCTGCATTCCGTTTTATATATGTTATATTATGTGTTCTACATTCTGTATTCTAAATTCTATATTCTGTATTCTGTATTCTATATTCTAAATTCTGTGTTCTGCGTTTCATGTTCTAAATCCTGGGTTCTTTATTCTCTATTCAATATTCTGTGTTCTGTGTTCTGCATTCTATATTCTAAATTCTATATTCAGTATTCTTTATTCTATGTTCTAAATTCTATGTTCTGCATTCTATGTTCTATATTGTATATTCAGTATTCTGTATTCTACATTCTAAATTCTGTGTTCTGCATTCCATGTTCTATATTCTGGGTTCTATATACTCTATTCTATATTCTATATTGTGTGTTCTTCATTCCATAATCAACATACTAAATTCTGCATTCCGTATCCTATATTCTAAATTCTGTGTTCCAAATTGTAAATTCTAAATTTTATATTCAGTATTCTGTTTTCTATATCCTAAATTCTGTGTTCTGCATTCCATGTTCTATATTCTAATTTCAGTATTCTATATTCTATATCTAAATTCTGTGTTCTGCATTCTATGATCTAAATTCTATATTCAGTATTCTGTATTCTATATTCTAAATTCTGTGTTCTGAATTCCATGTTCTAAATTTTGGGTTCTGTATTCTCTACTCTATATACTAAAATCCGTGTTCTGCATTCTATGTTCTAAATTCTTTATTCAGTATTTTGTATTCTATATTCTAAAGTCTGTGTTCTGCATTCCATGTCCTAAATTTTGGGTTCTGTATTCTGTTTTCCATATTCTATATTTTGTGTTCTACATTCTATATTCTAAATTCTATATTCCGTATTCTATATTCTACATTATAAATTCTGTGTTCTGCATTCCATGATCAAAATTCTGGCTTCTGTATTCTCTTTTATATATCGTATATTTTGTGTTGTTCTTTCTATATTCCACATTCCATATTCTGCATACGGTATTGTATATTTTATATTCTGTGTTTTACATTCTATATTCAAAATTCTATATTCAGTATTCCTTATTCTATATTGTAAACTCTGTTTTCTGCATTCCATGTTATAAATTCTGAGTTCTCTATTCTCTACTCTATTCTATATTGTGATTTTTCATTCTTTATTCTGCATACTGTAGTCCGCGTTCCGTATTCTATATTCTATATTTTGTGTTCTTCATTCTATATTCTAAATTCTATATCCAGTATTCTGTATTCTATATATTTTATTCTGTGTTTTACATGCTATATTCTAAATTCTATAACCAGTATTCTGTATTCTATATTCTAAATTCTGTGTTGTACATTCCATGTTCTAAATTCTGGTTTCTATATTCTCTATTCTATATTCTGTGTTATTCATTCTATATTCAGTATTCTGTATTCTATATCCCAAATTCTGTGTTCTGCATTCCATGTTCAAAATTCTGTGTTCTATATTCTCCTTTCTAAATTCTATATTGCGTGTTCTTCATTCTATACTCTACATACTATATTTTGCATTCCGTATACTATATGCTAAATTCTGTGTTCTAAATTCTAAATTTTAATTCTATATTCAGTATTCTATATTCTATATACTTAATTCTTTGTTCTGCATTCTATGTTCTAAATTCTATATTCAGTATTCTGTATTCTATTTTATAATTTCATTGTTCTGAATTTCATGTTCTAAATTCTGGATTCTATATTCTATATTCTGTGTTCTACATTTTACATTCTAAATCCTATATTCAGTATTCTGTATTCTATAGTCTAAATTCTGTCTTCTGCATTCAATATTCTAAATTCCATATTCATTATTATGTATTCTATATTCTAAATTCTTTGTTCCTCATTCAATATTCTATATTCTGGAGTCTATATTCTCTTTTCTATATTCAATATTCTATGTTCTTCAGTCTAAATTCTAAATTCTATATTCAGTATTCTGTATTCTATATTCTAAATTCTGTGTTCTGTGTTCTATGTTCAAAATTATATATTCATTATACTGTATTTAATATTCTATATTCTATGTTCTCAATATCATGTTATAAATTTTGGGTTCTGTATTCTGTTTTCCATAATCTATATTTTGTTTTCTAAATTCTATATTCTGTATTCTATATTCTGCTTTCCGTATTATATATTGTATATTCTGTGTTCTACATTCTGTATTCTAAATTCTATATTCAGTATTCTGTATTCCATATTCTAAATTCTGTGTTCTGCATTCGATGATCTAAATTCTATATTCAGTAATGTGTATTCTATATTCTAAATTCTGTGTTTTGCATTCCATGTTATAAATTTTGGCTTCTGTATTCTGTTTTCCATATTCTATATTCTATGTTCTACATTCTATATTCTAAATTATATATACAGTGTTTTGTATTCTATATTATAAATTCTGTGTTCTGCATTCCATTCCTAAATTCTAGGTTCTATATTCTCTTTTATATATTCAATACTTTGTGTTCTTCATTCTATATTCTACATTTTATATTTTGCATTCATTCTCTATATTCTATATTCTGTATTCTAAATTCAATATTCAGTATTCTGTATTCTATAACTGAATTCTCAGTTCTACATTCAATATTCAAAATTCTAAATTCAGTATTCTGTATTCTATATTCTATATTCTGTGTTCTGCATTCCATGATCTAAATTCTGACTTCTTTATTGTCTTTTATATATTCTATAATTTGTGTTGTTCTTACTATATTCCACATTCTATATTCTGCATTTCGTATTCTATGTTATATATTCTGTGTTTTACATTCTATATTCGAAATTCTATATTCAGTGTTCTGTATTCTATAATCTAAATTCTGTGTCCTGCATTCCATGTTCTATATTCTGGCTTCTATATTCTGTACTCTATTCTATATAGTGTGTTTTTCATTCTATATTCTACATACTATAGTCTGCATTCAGTATTCTATATTCTATATTGTGTGATCTGCATTCTATATTTTAAATACTATATTCGGTATTCTGTATTCTATATTCTAAATTTTGTGTACTGCATTCCATGTTATAAATTCTGGTTTCTATATTCTCAATATTATATTCTATATTCTGTGTTCTACATTATATATTCTAAATTCTATATTTTGTATTTATATTCTATATTCAAAATTCTGTGTTCTGCATTCCATGTTCTAAATTCGATATTAAGTATTCTGTATTCTATATTCTAAATTCCGTGTTATGCATTGATGTTCTAAATACTATATTCAGTGTTCTGTATTCTATTTTCTAAATTCTGTGTTCTACATTCCATGTTCTAAATTCTTTATTCTATATTCTCTATTATATATTCTATATTGTGTGTTCTTCATTCTATACTCTAAATACTATATTTTGCCTTCCATATTCTATATTCTAAATTTTGAATTCTAAATTCTATATTCTAAATTCTATATTCAGTATTCTGTTTTCTATATTCTAAATTCTGTGTTCTGCATTCCATGTTCTATATTCTATTTTCAGAATTCTATATTCTATATTCTAAATTCTGTGTTTGCATTCAATGTTCTAAATTCTGGATTCTACACTTTGTATTATATATTCTGTAATCTGTGTGATTCATTAAATATTCTAAATTCTGTATTCATTATTCTGTATTCTATTGTCAAAATTCTGAGTTCTGCATTCTATGTTCTAAATTCTATATTCATTATTCTGTGTTCTATATTCTAAATTCTGTGTTCTGAATTCCATGTTCAAAATTCTGGGTTCTGTATTCTGTTTTCCATGTTCTATATTCTGTGTTCTACATTCTATATTCTGTAATCTATATTCTGCTTTCCTTATTCTATATTCTATATTCTGTGTCCTATGTTCTATATTCTAAATTCTATTTTTATTATTCTGTATTCTATTTTCAAATTCTGTGTTCTACATTCCATGTTCTAAATTCTGGGTTCTATATTCTCTATTCTATATTCTGTGTTCTACATTCTATTTTCTAAATTCTATATTCAGTAATTTTTATTCTATATTCTAAGATCTATGTTCTGCATTTCATGTTCTAATTTCAATATTCAGTATTCTGCTTTCTGTATTCTAAATTCTGTGTTCTGCATCATATGTTCTAAATTCTGTATTCAGTATTATGTATTCTATATTCTAAATTCTGTGTTCTGCATTCCATTTCTAAATTCTGGGTTTTATATTCTCTTTTATATATTCTATATTTTGTGTTCTTCATTCTATATTCCACATTCTATATTCTGCATTCCATATTCTATATTCTATATTCTGTGTTTTACATACTATATTCTAAATTCTATGTTAAGAATTGTGTATTCTATAATCTAAATACTGTGTTCTGCATTCCATGTTCTAAATTCTGAGTTCTATATTCTCTACTCTATTCTATATTTTGTGTTTTCATTCTATATTCCACATACTATATTCTGCATTCCGTATTCTATATTCCATACTATGTGCTCTACATTCTGTATTCTAATTCTATATTCAGTATTCAGTATTCTATATTCTAAATTCTGTCTTCTGCATTATATGTTCTAAATTCAATATTCAGGAATCTGTATTCTATATTCTTAATTCTGTGTTATGCATTCCATGTTCTATGTTCTGAATTCTATATACTCTATGCTATATTCTATATTCTGTGTTCTACATTCTATATTCTAAATTCTGTGTTCTGCATTCTATGTTCTAAATTCTATATTCATTATTCTGTGTTCTATATTCTAAATTCTGTGTTCTGCATTCCATATTCTAAATTCTGGGTTCTGTATTCTGTTTTCCATAGTCTATATTCTGTGTTCTAAATTCTATATTCTGTATTCTATACTCTGCATTCTGAATTCTACATTGTATATTCTGTGTTCTACATTCTAAATGCTAAATTCTATATTCAGTATTCATATTCTATTTTCTAAATTCTGTGTTCTACATTCCATGTGCTAAATTCTGTATTCTATAATCTGTATTCTATGTTCTGTGTTCTACATTCTATATTCTAAATTCTATATTCAGTATTCTGTATTTTAAATTCTAAATTCTGTGTTCTGCATTACATGTTCTACATTCTGGGTTTTACATTGACTATTGTATATTCTATATAATGTGTTCTTCATTCTATACTCTACATAATATATTTTGCATTCCGTAGTCTATATTATATATTCTTTGTTCTAAATTTTTAATTCTAAATTCTATATTCAGTATTCTATATTCTATATACTAAAGTCGGTGTTCTTCATTCCATGTTCTATATTCTATATTCAGTATTGTGTATTCTATATTCTAAATTCTGTGGTCTGCATTATATGTTCTAAATTCTATATTAAGTATTCTGTATTCTATAGTCTATATTTTGTGTTCTGCATTCCATGTTATAAATTCTGTGTTCTGTATTCTGTTTTCCATATTGTATTCTCTGTGTTCTACATTCTATATTCTGCATTCCGAATTCTATATTATATATTCTGTGTTTTACATTCTATATTCGAAATTCTATATTCAGTATTCTGTATTATATGGTCTAAATTCTGTGTTCTGCTTTCTATGTTCTAAATTCTATATTCATTATTCTGTGTTCTATATTCAAAAATGTATGTTCTGAATTCCATGTTCAAAATTCTGGATTCTGGATTCTGTTTTCCATATTCTATATTCTGTGTTCTACACTCTATATTCTGTATTCTATATTCTGCTTCCCGTATACTATATTCTATATGCTGTGTCCTATATTCTATATTCTAAATTCTATTTTCAGTATTCTGTATTCTATTTTCTAAATTCTGTGTTCTACATTCCATGTTCTAAATTGTGGATTCTATATTCTCTATTATATATTCTGTGTTCTACATTCTATATTCTAAATTCTATATTCAGTATATTTTTTTCTCTATTCTAAATTCTATGTTCTGAATTCCATGATCTAAATTCTATATTCAGTATTCTGTTTTCTGTATTCTACATTCTGTGTTCTGCATTCTATGTTCTAAATTGTATATTCTGTATTCTGTATTGTAAATTCAAAATTCTGTGTTCTGCAATCCAAGTTCTAATTTCTGTGTTCTGCATTCCATGTTCTAAATTCTGTGTTCTTTATTCTCTATTGTATATTCTATATTCTGTGTTCTACATTCTATATTCTAAATTCTATATTCAGTATTCTGTATTCTGTATTCTAAATTCTATTTTCTGCATTCCATGCTCTTAAATCTGGGTTATATATTCTCTATTCTATATTCTATATTCTGTGTTACAGATTCTATATTCTAAATTCTATATTCAGTATTCTGTATTCTATATTCTAAATTCTGTGTTCTGCATTGCATGTTCTATATTCTCTATTTAGTATCCTGTATTCTATATTCTATATTCTGTGTTCTACATTCTATATTCTAAATTCTATATTCAGAATTCTGTATTCTATTTTCTATATTCTGTGTTCAGCGTTCCATGTTCTAAATTCTGTGTTCTATATCCTCTATTCTATATTCGATATTGTGTGTTCTTCATTCTATACTCTACATACAATATTTTGCATTCCGTATTCTATATTCTAAATTCTGAGTTCTAAATTCTAAATTCTAAATTCTATATTCAGTATTCTATAGTCTATAAAATAAATTTTGTGTTCTGCATTCTATATTCTAAATTCTATATTCAGTATTCTGCATTCTACTTTCCAGATTCAGTGTTCTGAATTTCATTTTCTAAATTCTGGATTCTATATTCTATATTCTGTGTTCTACATTCTATATTCTAAATTCTATATTCAGTATTATGTATTCTATTGTCTAAATTCTGTTTTCTGCATTCAATATTCTAAATTCTATATTCATTATTACCTATTCTATATTCTAAATTCTGTGTTCTGCATTCCATATTCTAAATTCTGAATTCTATATTCTCTATACTATATTCAATATTCTGTGTTCTACATTCGAAATTCTAAATTCTATATTCAGTATTCTGTATTCTATATTCTAAATTCTCTGTTCTGATTTCCATGTTCTAAATTCTGGGTTCTATATTGTCTGTTCTATATTCTATATTGTGAGTTCTTCATTCTATACTCTAAATACTATATTTTGCATTCCGTTGTCTATATTCTAAATTCTGAGTTCTAAATTCTTAATTCTAAATTCTATATTCAGTAATCCATATTCTATATACTAAATTCTGTGTTCTGCTTTCTATGTTCTAAATTCTATATTCAGTAGACTGTATTCTATTTTCTAAATTCAGTGTACTGCATATCATGTTCTAAATTCTGGATTCTATATTCTCTATTCTGTGTTCTACATTCTATGTTCTAAATTCTATATCCAGTATTCTGTATTCTATATTCTAAATACTGTGTTCAGCATTCCATGTTCTATATTCTATTTTCAGTGTTTTATATTCTATATTCTAAATTATGTGTTCTGCATTCTATGTTCTAAATTCTATATTCACTATTCTGTATTATATATTCTAAATTCTGTGTTTGCATTCAATGTTCTAAATTCTGGATTCTATACTTTGTATTCTATATTCTATAATCTGTGTTCTTCATTCAATATTCTAAATTCTGTATTCATTATTCTGTATTCTATTGTCAAAATTCTGAGTTCTGCATTCTATGTTCTAAATTCTATATTCATTATTCTGTGTTCTATATTCTAAATTCTGTGTTCTGAATTCCATGTTCAAAATTCTGGGTTCTGTATTCTGTTTTCCATATTCTATATTCTGTGTTCTACATTCTATATTCTGTAATCTATATTCTGCTTTCCTTATTCTATATTCTATATTCTGTGTCCTACGTTCTATATTCTAAATTCTATTTTTATTATTCTGTATTCTATTTTCTAAATTCTGTGTTCTACATTCCATGTTCTAAATTCTGGGTTCTATATTCTCTATTCTATATTCTGTGTTCTACATTCTATTTTCTAAATTCTATATTCAGTAATTTTTATTCTATATTCTAAGATCTATGTTCTGCATTTCATGTTCTAATTTCAATATTCAGTATTCTGCTTTCTGTATTCTAAATTCTGTGTTCTGCATCATATGTTCTAAATTCTGTATTCAGTATTATGTATTCTATATTCTAAATTCTGTGTTCCTCATTCCATTTCTAAATTCTGGGTTTTATATTCTCTTTTATATATTCTATATTTTGTGTTCTTCATTCTATATTCCACATTCTATATTCTGCATTCCATATTCTATATTCTATATTCTGTGTTTTACATTCTATATTCTAAATTCTATGTTAAGAATTGTGTATTCTATAATCTAAATACTGTGTTCTGCATTCCATGTTCTAAATTCTGAGTTCTATATTCTCTACTCTATTCTATATTTTGTGTTTTTCATTCTATATTCTACATTCTATATTCTGCATTCCGTATTCTATATTCCATACTATGTGCTCTACATTCTGTATTCTAATTCTATATTCAGTATTCAATATTCTATATTCTAAATTCTGTCTTCTGCATTATATGTTCTAAATTCAATATTCAGGATTCTGTATTCTATATTCTTAATTCTGTTTTATGCATTCCATGTTCTATATTCTGAATTCTATATACTCTATGCTATACTCTATATTCTGTGTTCTACATTCTATATTCTTAATTCTGTGTTCTGCATTCTATGTTCTAAATTCTATATTCATTTTTCTGTGTTCTATATTCTAAATTCTGTGTTCTGCATTCCATATTCTAAATTCTGGGTTCTGTATTCTGTTTTCCATAGTCTATATTCTGTGTGCTATATTCTATATTCTGTATTCTATATTCTGCATTCCGAATTCTACATTGTATATTCTGTGTTCTACATTCTATATGCTAAATTCTATATTCAGTATTCATATACTATTTTCTAAATTCTGTGTTCTGCATTCCATGTGCTTAATTCTGTATTCTATAATCTGTATTCTATGTTCTGTGTTCAACATTCTATATTCTAAATTCTATATTCAGTATTCTGTATTGTAAGTTCTAAATTCTGTGTTCTGAATTACATGTTCTACATTCTGGGTTGTACCTTGTCTATTGTATATTCTATATAATGTGTTCTTCATTCTATACTCTACATACTATATTTTGCATTCCGTAGTCTATATTATATATTCTTTGTTCTAAATTTTTAATTCTAAATACTATATTCAGTATTCTATATTCTATATACTAAATTCGGTGTTCTGCATTCCATTTTCTATATTCTATATTCAGTATTCTGTATTCTATATTCTAAATTCTGTGTTCTGCATTATATGTTCTAAATTCTATATTCAGTATTCTGTATTCTATAATCTAAATTATGTGTTCTGCATTACAAGTTCTAAATTCGGGGTTTGTATTCTGTTTTCCATATCCTATATTCTGTGTTCTACATTCTATATACTGTATTCTGTATTCTGCATTCCGTATTCTATATTGTATATTCTGTGTTCTTCATTATATATTCTAAATTCTATATTCACTATTCCGTATTCTATATTCTAAATTCTGTGTTCGGCATTCCATTACTAAATTCTAAGTTCTATATTCTCTATTTTATATTCTTTATATTGTGTTCTGCATTCTATATTCTGCCTTCATTTTCTATGTTCTATGTTCTGTGTTCTATATTCTGTATTCTAAATTCTATATTCAGTATTCTGTATTCTATAGTCTGAATTCTCTGTTCTACGTTCTATATTCAAAATTTTTAATTCAGTATTCTGTATTCTATATTCTAAATTCTGTGTCCTGCATTCCATATCCTAAATTCTGGCTTCTATATTCTCTATTATATATTCTATATTTTGTGTTCTTCATTCTATATTCCACATTCTATATTCTGAATTCCGTATACTATATTCTATATTCTGTGTTTTACATTCTATATTCTAAATTCTATATTCAGTATTCGGTATTCTATAATCTAAATTCTGTGTTCTGCATTCCATGTTCTAAATTTTGGGTTCTGTATTCTGTTTTCCATATTCTATATTTTGTGTTCTACATTCTATATTCTAAATTCTATATTCAGTATTTTGTATTATATATTTAAATTCTGTGTTCTGCATTCCATTACTAAATTCTAGGTTCTATATTCTCTTTTATATATTCAATATTTTGTGTTCTTAATTCTATATTCTACATTCTATATTCTGCATTCATTTTCCATATTCTATGTTCTGTTTTCTATATTCTGTGTTCTAATTCCTATATTCAGTATTCTGTATTCTATATTCTGAATTCGGTGTTCTACATTCTATATTCAAAATTCTAAATTCAGTATTCTGTATTCTATATTCTAAATTCTGTGTTCTGCATTCCATGATCTAAATACTGGCTTCTATATTCTCTTTTATATATCCTATATTTTGTGTTGTTCTTTCTATATTCCACATTCTATATTCTGCATACGGTATTCTATATTGAATATTCTGTGTTTTACATTCTATATTCGAAATTCTATATTCAGTATTCTGTATTCTATAGTCTAAATACTGTGTTCTGCATTACAAGTTCTAAATTCAGGGTTCTATATTCTGTTTTCCATATTCTATATTCTGGGTTCTACATTCCATATTCTGTATCCTTTATTCTGCATTCCGTATTCTATATTCTATATTCTGTGTTCTAAATTCTATATTTCAAATTCTATATTCAGTGTTCTGTATTCTATATTCTAAATTCTGTGTTCTGCATTCCATGTTCTAAATTCTGTGTCTTATATTCTCTATTCTATTCTACATTTTGTGTATTTCATTCTATATTCTACATACTATATTCTGCATTCCGTATACACTATCCTATATTATGTGCTCTACATTCTGTATTCTAAATTCTAAATTCTGTATTCTGTATTCTTTATACTAAATTCTGTATTCTGCATTCCATGTTCTAAATTCTGGGTTGTGTATTATGTTTTCCATATTCTATATTCTGTGTTCTACATTCTATATACTATATTCTATATTCTGCATTCCGTATTCTATATCGTATATTCTGTGTTCTTCATTATATATTCTAAATCCTATATTCATTATTCCGTATTCTATATTCTAAATTCTGTGTTCGGCATTCCATTACTAAATTTAAGTTCTATATTCTCTATTTTATATTATTTATATTGTGTCCTGTATTCTATATTCTGCATTCATTTTCTATGTTCTATGTTCTGTGTTCTATATTCTGTATTCTAAATTCTATATTCAGTAGTCTGTATTCTATAGTCTGAATTCTCTGTTCTACGTTCTATATTCAAAATTCTAAATTCATTATTCTGTATTCTTTATTCTAAACTCTGTGTCCTGCATTCCATATTCTAAATTCTGGCTTCTATATTCTCTATTATATATTCTATATTTTGTGTTCTTCATTCTATATTCCACATTCTATATTCTGAATTCCCTATACTGTATTCTATATTCTGTGTTTTACATTCTATATTCTAAATTCTATATTCAGTATTCTGTATTCTATAATCTAAATTCTGTGTTCTGCATTCCATGTTCTAAATTTTGGGTTCTGTATTCTGTTTTCCATATTCTATATTTTGTGTTCTACATTGTATATTCTAAATTCTATATTCAGTATTTTGTATTATATATTTAAATTCTGTGTTCTGCATTCCATTACTAAATTCTAGGTTCTATATTCTCTTTTATATATTCAATATTTTGTGTTCTTAATTCTATATTCTACATTCTATATTCTGCATTCATTTTCCATATTCTATGTTCTGTGTTCTATATTCTGTATTCTAATTCCTATATTCAGTATTCTGTATTTTATATTCTGAATTCGGTGTTCTACATTCTATATTCAAAATTCTAAATTCAGTATTCTGTATTCTATATTCTAAATTCTGTGTTCTGCATTCCATGATCTAAATACTGGCTTCTATATTCTCTTTTATATATTCTATATTTTGTGTTGTTCTTTCTATATTCCACATTCTATATTCTGCATACGGTATTATATATTGAATATGCTGTGTTTTACATTGTATATTCGAAATTCTATATTCAGTATTCTGTATTCTATAACCTAAAATCTGTATTCTGCATTCCATGTTCTAAATTCTGGGTTCTATATTCTCTAATCTATTCTATATTGTGCGTTTTTCATTCTATATTCTACATAGTATAGTCTGCATTCCGTACTCTATATTCTATATTATGTGTTCTTCATTTTATATTCTAAATTCTATATTCTCTATTCAGTTTTATATATTCTAAATTATGTGTTCTGCATTCTAGGATCTAAATTCTGGGTTCTATATTCTCTTTCTATATTCTATATTCTGTTTTCTTCATTCTATTTTCCACATTCTATATTCTTCATTCCGTATACTATATTCTATATTCTGTGTTTTACATTCTATATTCTAAATTCTATATTCAGTATTCTGTATTCTCTAATTTAAATTCTGTGTTCTGAATTCCATGTTCTAAAGTTTGGGTTCTGTATTCTGTTTTCCATGTTCTATATTCTGTGTTCTACATTCTGTATACTGTATTCTATATTCTTCATTCCGTATTCAATATTCTATATTTTGTGTTCTTCATTATATATTCTAAATTCTATATTCACTATTCCGTATTCTATATTCTAAATTCCGTGTTCGGCATTCCATTACTAAATTCTAAGTTCTATATTCTCTTTTTTATAATCTTAATTTTTTGTTCTTCATTCTATATTCTACATTCTATATTCTTCATTCTATATTCTGCATTCCGTATAGTAGATTCTATATTCTGTGTTTTACATTCTATATTCTAAATTCTATATTCAGTATTCTGTATTCTATAATCTAAATTCTGTGTTCTGCATTCCATGTTCTAAATTCTGGGTTCTATATTCCCTTTCTATATTCTATATTCTGTGTTCTGCATTCCATGATCTAAATACTATATTCAGTATTCTGTACTCTATATTCTATATTCTGTGTTTTACATTTTATATTCCAAATTCTATATTCAGTATTCTGTATTCTATTTTCTAAATTCTGTGTTCTACATTCCATGTTCTAAATTCGGTATTCAATATCCTCTATTTTATATTCTATATTGTGTGTACTTCATTCTATACTCTACATACTATATTTTACATTCCGTACTGTATAGTCTAAATTTTGAGTTCTAAATTCTAAATTCTAAATTCTATATTCAGAATTATGTTTTCTATATTCTAAATTCTGTGTTCTGCATTCCGTGTTCTATATTCTATTTTCAGTATTCTATATTCTATATTCTATATCCTGTGTTCTAAATTCTATTTTCTAAACTCTATATTCAGTATTGTGTATTCTATATTCTAAATTCTGTGTTGTGCATTCCATGTTCTAATTTCTATATTCAGTATTCTGTATTCCATATTCTAAATTCTGTGTTCTGCATTCGATGATCTAAATTCTATATTCAGTAATGTGTATTCTATATTCTAAATTCTGTGTTTTGCATTCCATGTTATAAATTTTGGCTTCTGTATTCTGTTTTCCATATTCTATATTCTATGTTCTACATTCTATATTCTAAATTATATATACAGTGTTTTGTATTCTATATTATAAATTCTGTGTTCTGCATTCCATTCCTAAATTCTAGGTTCTATATTCTCTTTTATATATTCAATACTTTGTGTTCTTCATTCTATATTCTACATTTTATATTTTGCATTCATTCTCTATATTCTATATTCTGTATTCTAAATTCAATATTCAGTATTCTGTATTCTATAACTGAATTCTCAGTTCTACATTCAATATTCAAAATTCTAAATTCAGTATTCTGTATTCTATATTCTATATTCTGTGTTCTGCATTCCATGATCTAAATTCTGACTTCTTTATTGTCTTTTATATATTCTATAATTTGTGTTGTTCTTACTATATTCCACATTCTATATTCTGCATTTCGTATTCTATGTTATATATTCTGTGTTTTACATTCTATATTCGAAATTCTATATTCAGTGTTCTGTATTCTATAATCTAAATTCTGTGTTCTGCATTCCATGTTCTATATTCTGTGTTCTATATTCTGTACTCTATTCTATATAGTGTGTTTTTCATTCTATATTCTACATACTATAGTCTGCATTCAGTATTCTATATTCTATATTGTGTGATCTACATTCTATATTTTAAATACTATATTCGGTATTCTGTATTCTATATTCTAAATTTTGTGTTCTGCATTCCATGTTATAAATTCTGGTTTCTATATTCTCAATTCTATATTCTATATTCTGTGTTCTACATTATATATTCTAAATTCTATATTTTGTATTTATATTCTATATTCAAAATTCTGTGTTCTGCATTCCATGTTCTAAATTCGATATTAAGTATTCTGTATTCTATATTCTAAATTCCGTATTCTGCATTGATGTTCTAAATACTATATTCAGTGTTCTGTATTCTATTTTCTAAATTCTGTGTTCTACATTCCATGTTCTAAATTCTTTATTCTATATTCTCTATTATATATTCTATATTGTGTGTTCTTCATTCTTTACTCTAAATACTATATTTTGCCTTCCATATTCTATATTCTAAATTTTGAATTCTAAATTCTATATTCTAAATTCTATATTCAGTATTCTGTTTTCTATATTCTAAATTCTGTGTTCTGCATTCCATGTTCTATATTCTATTTTCAGAATTCTATATTCTATATTCTAAATTCTGTGTTCTGCATTCTATGTTCTAAATTCTATATTCAGTATTCTGTTTTGTATATTCTAAATTCTGTGTTTGAATTCCAAGTTCAAAATTCTGGGTTCTGTATTCTGTTTTCCATATTCTATATTCTGTGTTCTGCATTCTATATTCTGTATTCTATATTCTGCTTTCCTTATTCTATATTCTATATTCTGTGTCCTACATTCTATACTCTAAATTCTATTTTTATTATTCTGTTTTCTATTTTCTAAATTCTGTGTTCTACATTCCATGTTCTAAATTCTGGGTTCTATATTCTCTATTCTATATTCTGTGTTCCACATTCTATTTTCTAAATTCTATATTCAGTATTTTTTATTCTATATTCTACATTCTATGTTCTGCATTTCATGTTCTAAATTCTATATTCAGTATTCTGCTTTCTGTATTCTAAATTCTGTGTTCTGCATCATATGTTCTATATTCTGTATTCAGTATTATGTATTCTATATTCTAAATTCTGTGTTCTGCATTCCATTTCTAAATTCTGGGTTTTATATTCTCTTTAATATATTCTAAATTTTGTGTTCTTCATTCTATATTCCACATTCTATGTTCTGCATTCCGTATTCTATATTGTATATTCTGTGTTTTACATTCTATATTCTAAATTCTGTATTAAGAATTGTGTATTCTATAATCTAAATTCTGTGTTCTGCATTCCATGTTCTAAATTCTGAGTTCTATATTCTCTACTCTATTCTATATTTTGTGTTCTTAATTCTATATTCTACATACTATATTCTGCCTTCCGTATTCTATATTCCATACTATGTGCTCTACATTCTTTATTCTAATTCTATATTCAGTATTCAGTATTCTATATTCTAAATTCTGTGTTCTGCATTATATGTTCTAAATTCAATATTCAGGATTCTGTATTCTATATTCTTAATTCTGTGTTATGCATTCCATGTTCTAAATTCTGAATTCTATATCCTCTATGCTATATTCTATATTCTGTGTTCTACATTCTATATTCAAAATTCTGTGTTCTGCATTCTATGTTCTAAATTCTATATTCATTATTCTGTGTTCTATATTCTAAATTCTGTGTTCTGCATTCCATATTCTAAATTCTGGGTTCTGTATTCTGTTTTCCATAGTCTATATTCTGTGTTGTACATTCTATATTCTGTATTCTATATTCTGCATCCCGAATTCTACATTGTATATTCTGTGTTCTACATTATATATGATAAATTCTATATTCAGTATTCATATTCTATTTTCTAAATTTGTGTTCTGCATTCCATGTGCTAAATTCTGTATTCTATAATCTGTATTATATGTTCTGTGTTCTACATTCTATATTCTAAATTCTATATTCAGTATTCTGTAGTGTAAGTTCTAAATTCTGTGTTCTGCATTACATGTTCTACATTCTGTGTTCTACATTGTCTATTGTATATTCTATATAATGTGTTCTTTATTCTATACTCTACATACTATATTTTGCATTTCGTAGTCTATATTATATATTCTTTGTTCTAAATTTTTAATTCTAAATTCTATATTCAGTATTCTATATTCTATATACTAAATTCGGTGTTCTGCATTCCATGTTCTATATTCTATATTCAGTATTCTGTATTCTATATTCTAAATTCTGTGTTCTGCATTCTATGTTCTAAATTCTATATACACTATTCTGTATTATATATTCTAAATTCTGTGTTTGCATTCAATGTTCTAAATTCTGGATTCTACACTTTGTATTCTATATTCTATAATCTGTGTTCTTCATTCAATATTCTAAATTCTGTATTCATTATTCTGTATTCTATTGTCAAAATTCTGAGTTCTGCATTCTATGTTCTAAATTCTATATTCATTATTCTGTGTTCTATATTCTAAATTCTGTGTTCTGTATTCCATGTTCAAAATTCTGGGTTCTGTATTCTGTTTTCCATATTCTATATTCTGTGTTCTACATTCTATATTCTGTAATCTATATTCTGCTTTCCTTATTCTATATTCTATATTCTGTGTCCTACATTCTATATTCTAAATTCTATTTTTATTATTCTGTATTCTATTTTCTAAATTCTGTGTTCTACATTCCATGTTCTAAATTCTGGGTTCTATATTCTCTATTCTATATTCTGTGTTCTACATTCTATTTTCTAAATTCTATATTCAGTATTTTTTATTCTATATTCTAAATTCTATGTTCTGCATTTCATGTTCTAAATACTATATTCAGTATTCTGCTTTCTGTATTCTAAATTCTGTGTTCTGCATCATATGTTCTAAATTCTGTATTCAGTATTCTGCATTCTACTTTCCAGATTCAGTGTTGTGAATTTCATTTTCTAAATTCTGGATTCTATATTCTATATTCTGTGTTCTACATTCTATATTCTAAATTCTATATTCAGTATTCTGTATTGTAAGTTCTAAATTCTGTGTTCTGCATTACATGTTCTACATTCTGGGTTGTACCTTGTCTATTGTATATTCTATATAATGTGTTCTTCATTCTATACTCTACATAATATATTTTGCATTCCGTAGTGTATATTATATATTCTTTGTTCTAAATTTTTAATTCTAAATTCTATATTCAGTATTCTATATTCTATATACTAAATTCGGTTCTGCATTCCATGTTCTTATTCTATATTCAGTATTCTGTATTCTATATTCTATATTCTGTGTTCTGCATTATATGTTCTAAATTCTATATTCAGTATTCTGTATTCTATAGTCTAAATTCTGTGTTCTGCATTACAAGTTCTAAATTCGGGGTTTTGTATTCTGTTTTCCATATTCTATATTCTGTGTTCTATATTCTATATACTGTATTCTGTATTCTGCATTCCGTATTCTATATTGTATATTCTGTGTTCTTCATTATATATTCTAAATTCTATATTCACTATTCCGTATTCTATATTCTAAATTCTGTGTTCGGCATTCCATTACTAAATTCTAAGTTCTATATTCTCTATTTTATATTCTTTATATGGTGTTCTGCATTCTATATTCTGCATTCATTTTCTTTGTTCTATGTTCTGTGTTCTATATTCTGTATTCTAAATTCTATATTCAGTAGTCGGTATTCTATAGTCTGAATTCTCTGTTCTACGTTCTATATTCAAAATTCTAAATTCAGTATTCTGTATTCTATATTCTAAATTCTGTGTCCTGCATTCCATATTCTAAATTCTGGCTTCTATATTCTCTATTATATATTCTATATTTTGTGTTCTTCATTCTATATTCCACATTCTATATTCTGAATTCCGTATACTATATTCTATATTCTGTGTTTTACATTCTATATTCTAAATTCTATATTCAGTATTCTGTATTCTATAATCTAAATTCTGTGTTCTGCATTCCATGTTCTAAATTTTGGGTTCTCTATTCTGTTTTCCATATTCTATATTTTGTGTTTACATTCTATATTCTAAATTCTATATTCAGTATTTTGTATTATATATTTAAATTCTGTGTTCTGCATTCCATTACTAACTTCTAGGTTCTATATTCTCTTGTATATATTCAATATTTTGTGTTCTTATTTCTATATTCTACATTCTATATTCTGCATTCATTTTCCATATTCTATGTTCTGTTTTCTATATTCTGTATTCTAATTCCTATATTCAGTATTCTGTATTCTATATTCTGAATTCGGTGTTCTACATTCTATATTCAAAATTCTAAATTCAGTATTCTGTATTCTATATTCTACATTCTGTGTTCTGCATTCCATGATCTAAATACTGGCTTCTATATTCTCTTTTATATATTCTATATTTTGTGTTGTTCTTTCTATATTCCACATTCTATATTCTGCATACGGTATTATATATTGAATATTCTGTGTTTTACATTGTATATTCAAAATTCTATATTCAGTATTCTGTATTCTATAACCTAAACTCTGTATTCTGCATTCCATGTTCTAAATTCTGGGTTCTATATTCTCTAATCTATTCTATATTGTGCGTTTTTCATTCTATATTCTACATAGTATAGTCTGCATTCCGTACTCTATATTCTATATTAAGTGTTCTTCATTTTATATTCTAAATTCTATATTCTCTATTCAGTTTTATATATTCTAAATTATGTGTTCTGCATTCTAGGATCTAAATTCTGGGTTCTATATTCTCTTTCTATATTCTATATTCTGTTTTCTTCATTCTATTTTCCACATTCTATATTCTTCATTCCGTATACTATATTCTATATTCTGTGTTTTACATTCTATATTCTAAATTCTATATTCAGTATTCTGTATTCTCTAATTTAAATTCTGTGTTCTGAATTCCATGTTCTAAAGTTTGGGTTCTGTATTCTGTTTTCCATGTTCTATATTCTGTGTTCTACATTCTGTATACTGTATTCTATATTCTTCATTCCGTATTCAATATTCTATATTTTGTGTTCTTCATTATATATTCTAAATTCTATATTCACTATTCCGTATTCTATATTCTAAATTCCGTGTTCGGCATTCCATTACTAAATTCTAAGTTCTATATTCTCTTTTTTATAATCTTAATTTTTTGTTCTTCATTCTATATTCTACATTCTATATTCTTCATTCTATATTCTGCATTCCGTATAGTAGATTCTATATTCTGTGTTTTACATTCTATATTCTAAATTCTATATTCAGTATTCTGTATTCTATAATCTAAATTCTGTGTTCTGCATTCCATGTTCTAAATTCTGTGTTCTATATTCCCTTTCTATATTCTATATTCTGTGTTCTGCATTCCATGATCTAAATACTATATTCAGTATTCTGTACTCTATATTCTATATTCTGTGTTTTACATTTTATATTCCAAATTCTATATTCAGTATTCTGTATTCTATTTTCTAAATTCTGTGTTCTACATTCCATGTTCTAAATTCGGTATTCAATATCCTCTATTTTATATTCTATATTGTGTGTACTTCATTCTATACTCTACATACTATATTTTACATTCCGTACTGTATAGTCTAAATTTTGTGTTCTAAATTCTAAATTCTAAATTCTATATTCAGAATTATGTTTTCTATATTCTAAATTCTGTGTTCTGCATTCCGTGTTCTATATTCTATTTTCAGTATTCTATATTCTATATTCTATATCCTGTGATCTAAATTCTATTTTCTAAACTCTATATTCAGTATTGTGTATTCTATATTCTAAATTCTGTGTTGTGCATTCCATGTTCTAATTTCTATATTCAGTATTCTGTATTCCGTATTCTAAATTCTGTGTTCTGCATTCGATGATCTAAATTCTATATTCAGTAATGTGTATTCTATATTCTAAATTCTGTGTTTTGCATTCCATGTTATAAATTTTGGCTTCTGTATTCTGTTTTCCATATTCTATATTCTATGTTCTACATTCTATATTCTAAATTATATATACAGTGTTTTGTATTCTATATTATAAATTCTGTGTTCTGCATTCCATTCCTAAATTCTAGGTTCTATATTCTCTTTTATATATTCAATACTTTGTGTTCTTCATTCTATATTCTACATTTTATATTTTGCATTCATTCTCTATATTCTATATTCTGTATTCTAAATTCAATATTCAGTATTCTGTATTCTATAACTGAATTCTCAGTTCTACATTCAATATTCAAAATTCTAAATTCAGTATTCTGTATTCTATATTCTATATTCTGTGTTCTGCATTCCATGATCTAAATTCTGACTTCTTTATTGTCTTTTATATATTCTATAATTTGTGTTGTTCTTACTATATTCCACATTCTATATTCTGCATTTCGTATTCTATGTTATATATTCTGTGTTTTACATTCTATATTCGAAATTCTATATTCAGTGTTCTGTATTCTATAATCTAAATTCTGTGTTCTGCATTCCATGTTCTATATTCTGTGTTCTATATTCTGTACTCTATTCTATATAGTGTGTTTTTCATTCTATATTCTACATACTATAGTCTGCATTCAGTATTCTATATTCTATATTGTGTGATCTACATTCTATATTTTAAATACTATATTCGGTATTCTGTATTCTATATTCTAAATTTTGTGTTCTGCATTCCATGTTATAAATTCTGGTTTCTATATTCTCAATTCTATATTCTATATTCTGTGTTCTACATTATATATTCTAAATTCTATATTTTGTATTTATATTCTATATTCAAAATTCTGTGTTCTGCATTCCATGTTCTAAATTCGATATTAAGTATTCTGTATTCTATATTCTAAATTCCGTATTCTGCATTGATGTTCTAAATACTATATTCAGTGTTCTGTATTCTATTTTCTAAATTCTGTGTTCTACATTCCATGTTCTAAATTCTTTATTCTATATTCTCTATTATATATTCTATATTGTGTGTTCTTCATTCTTTACTCTAAATACTATATTTTGCCTTCCATATTCTATATTCTAAATTTTGAATTCTAAATTCTATATTCTAAATTCTATATTCAGTATTCTGTTTTCTATATTCTAAATTCTGTGTTCTGCATTCCATGTTCTATATTCTATTTTCAGAATTCTATATTCTATATTCTATATTCTGTGTCCTACATTCTATACTCTAAATTCTATTTTTATTATTCTGTTTTCTATTTTCTAAATTCTGTGTTCTACATTCCATGTTCTAAATTCTGGGTTCTATATTCTCTATTCTATATTCTGTGTTCCACATTCTATTTTCTAAATTATATATTCAGTATTTTTTATTCTATATTCTACATTCTATGTTCTGCATTTCATGTTCTAAATTCTATATTCAGTATTCTGCTTTCTGTATTCTAAATTCTGTGTTCTGCATCATATGTTCTATATTCTGTATTCAGTATTATGTATTCTATATTCTAAATTCTGTGTTCTGCATTTCATTTCTAAATTCTGGGTTTTATATTCTCTTTTATATATTCTAAATTTTGTGTTCTTCATTCTATATTCCACATTCTATATTCTGCATTCCGTATTCTATATTGTATATTCTGTGTTTTACATTCTATATTCTAAATTCTATATTAAGAATTGTGTATTCTATAATCTAAATTCTGTGTTCTGCATTCCATGTTCTAAATTCTGAGTTCTATATTCTCTACTCTATTCTATATTTTGTGTTCTTAATTCTATATTCTACATACTATATTCTGCCTTCCGTATTCTATATTCCATACTATGTGCTCTACATTCTTTATTCTAATTCTATATTCAGTATTCAGTATTCTATATTCTAAATTCTGTGTTCTGCATTACATGTTCTAAATTCAATATTCAGGATTCTGTATTCTATATTCTTAATTCTGTGTTATGCATTCCATGTTCTAAATTCTGAATTCTATATCCTCTATGCTATATTCTATATTCTGTGTTCTACATTCTATATTCAAAATTCTGTGTTCTGCATTCTATGTTCTAAATTCTATATTCATTATTCTGTGTTCTATATTCTAAATTCTGTGTTCTGCATTCCATATTCTAAATTCTGGGTTCTGTATTCTGTTTTCCATAGTCTATATTCTGTGTTGTACATTCTATATTCTGTATTCTATATTCTGCATCCCGATTTCTACATTGTATATTCTGTGTTCTACATTCTATATGCTAAATTCTATATTCAGTATTCATATTCTATTTTCTAAATTTGTGTTCTGCATTCCATATGCTAAATTCTGTATTCTATAATCTGTATTCTATGTTCTGTGTTCTACATTCTATATTCTAAATTCTATATTCAGTATTCTGTAGTGTAAGTTCTAAATTCTGTGTTCTGCATTACATGTTCTACATTCTGTGTTCTACATTGTCTATTGTATATTCTATATAATGTGTTCTTTATTCTATACTCTACATACTATATTTTGCATTCCGTAGTTTATATTATATATTCTTTGTTCTAAATTTTTAATTCTAAATTCTATATTCAGTATTCTATATTCTATATACTAAATTCGGTGTTCTGCATTCCATGTTCTATATTCTATATTCAGTATTCTGTATTCTATATTCTAAATTCTGTGTTCTGCATTATATGTTCTAAATTCTATATTCAGTATTCTGTATTCTATAGTCTATATTTTGTGTTCTGCATTCCATGTTATAAATTCTGGGTTATGTATTATGTTTTCCATATTCTATACTCTGTGTTCTACATTCTATATTCTGCATTCCGAATTCTATATTATATATTCTGTGTTTTACATTGTATATTCGAAATTCTATATTCAGTATTCTGTATTATATGGTCTAAATTCTGTGTTCTGCTTTCTATGTTCTAAATCCTATATTCATTTTTCTGTGTTCTATATTCAAAAATCTGTGTTCTGAATTCCATGTTCAAAATTCTGGATTCTGTATTCTGTTTTCCATATTCTATATTCTGTGTTCTACATTCTATATTCTGTATTCTATATTCTGCTTCCCGTATACTATATTCTATATGCTGTGTCCTATATTCTATATTCTAAATTCTATTTTCAGTATTCTTTATTCTATTTTCTAAATTCTGTGTTCTACATTCCATGTTCTAAATTGTGGATTCTATATTCTCTATTATATATTCTGTGTTCTACATTCTATATTCTAAATTCTATATTCAGTATATTTTTTTCTCTATTCTAAATTCTATGTTCTGAATTCCATGATCTAAATTCTATATTCAGTATTCTGTTTTCTGTATTCTACATTCTGTGTTCTGCATTCTATGTTCTAAATTGTATATTCTGTATTCTGTATTGTAAATTCAAAATTCTGTGTTCTGCAATCCAAGTTCTAATTTCTGTGTTCTGCATTCCATGTTCTAAATTCTGTGTTCTATATTCTCTATTGTATATTCTATATTCTGTGTTCTACATTCTATATTCTAAATTCTATATTCAGTATTCTGTATTCTATATTCTAAATTCTATTTTCTGCATTCCATGCTCTTAATTCTGGGTTCTATATTCTCTATTCTATATTCTATATTCTGTGTTACAGATTCTATATTCTAAATTCTATATTTAGTATTCTGTATTCTATATTCTAAATTCGGTGTTCTGCATTGCATGTTCTATATTCTATATTTAGTATCCTGTATTCTATATTCTATATTCTGTGTTCTACATTCTATATTCTAAATTCTATATTCAGAATTCTGTATTCTATTTTCTTTATTCTGTGTTCAGCGTTCCATGTTCTAAATTCTGTGTTCTATATCCTCTATTCTATATTCGATATTGTGTGTTCTTCATTCTATACTCTACATACAATATTTTGCATTCCGTATTCTATATTCTAAATTCTGAGTTCTAAGTTCTAAATTCTAAAGTCTATATTCAGTATTCTATAGTCTATATAATAAATTCTGTGTTGTGCATTCTATATTCTAAATTCTATATTCAGTATTCTGCATTCTAATTTCCAGATTAAATGTTCTGAATTTCATTTTCTATATTCTGGATTCTATATTTTATATTCTGTGTTCTACATTCTATATTCTAAATTCTATATTCAGTATTATGAATTCTATTGTCTAAATTCTGATTTCTGCATTCAATATTCTAAATTTTATATTCATTATTACCTATTCTATATTCTAAATTCTGTGTTCTGCATTCCATATTCTAAATTCTGAATTCTATATTCTCTATTCTATATTCAATATTCTGTGCTCTACATTCGAAATTCTAAATTCTATATTCAGTATTCTGTATTCTATATTCTAAATTCTCTGTTCTGCTTTCCATTTCTAAATTCTGGGTTTTATATTCTCTTTTATATATTCTATATTTTGTGTTCTTCATTCTATATTCCACATTCTATATTCTGCATTCCGTATTCTATATTCTATATTCTGTGTTTTACATTCTATATTCTAAATTCTATATTAAGAATTGTGTATTCTATAATCTACATTCTGTGTTCTGCATTCCATGTTGTAAATTCTGAGTTCTATATTCTCTACTCTATTCTATATTTTGTGTTTTTCATTCTATATTCTACATACTATATTCTGCCTTCCGTATTCTATATTCCATACTATGAGCTCTACATTCTGTATTCTAATTCTATATTCAGTATTCAGTATTCTATATTCTAAATTCTGTGTTCTGCATTATATGTTCTAAATTCAATATTCAGAATTCTGTATTCTATATTCTTAATTCTGTGTTATGCATTCCATGTTCTAAATTCTGAATTCTATATCCTCTGTGCTATATTCTATATTCTGTGTTCTACATTCTATATTCTAAATTCTGTGTTCTGCATTCTATGTTCTAAATTCTATATTCATTATTCTGTGTTCTATATTCTAAATTCTGTGTTCTGCATTACATACTCTAAATTCTGGGTTCTGTATTCTGTTTTCCACAGTCTATATTCTGTGTTCTACATTCTATATTCTGTATTCTATATTCTGCATTCCGAATTCTACATTGTATATTCTGAGTTCTATATTCTATATGCTAAATTCTATATTCAGTATTCATATACTATTTTCTAAATTCTGTGTTCTGCATTCCATGTGCTTAATTCTGTATTCTATGTTCTGTGTTCTACATTCTATATTCTAAATTCTATATTCAGTATTCTGTATTGTAAGTTCTAAATTCTGTGTTCTGCATTACATGTTCTACATTCTGGGTTGTACATTGTCTATTGTATATTCTATATAATGTGTTCTTCATTCTATACTCTACATACTATATTTTGCATTCCGTAGTCTATATTATATATTCTTTGTTCTAAATTTTTAATTCTAAATTCTATATTCAGTATTCTATATTCTATATACTAAATTCGGTGTTCTGCATTCCATGTTCTAAATTCTATATTCAGTATTCTGTATTCTATATTCTAAATTCTGTGTTCTGCATTATATGTTCTAAATTCTATATTCAGTATTCTGTATTCTATAGTCTATATTCTGTGTTCTGCATTACAAGTTCTAAATTCCGGGTTTTGTATCCTGTTTTCCATATTCTATATTCTTTGTTCTATATTCTATATACTGTATTCTGTATTCTGCATTCCGTATTCTATATTGTATATTCTGTGTTCTTCATTATATATTCTAACTTCTATATTCACTATTCCGTATTCTATGTTCTAAATTCTGTGTTCGGCATTCCATTACTAAATTCTAAGTTCTATATTCTCTATTTTATATTCTTTATATTGTGTTCTGTATTCTATATTCTGCATTCATTTTCTATGTTCTATGTCCTGTGTTCTATATTCTGTATTCTAAATTCTATATTCAGTATTCTGTAATCTATAGTCTGAATTCTCTGTCCTACGTTCTAAATACAACATCCTAAATTCAGTATTCTGTATTCTATATTCTAAATTCTGTGTCCTGCATTCCAAATTCTAAATTCTGGCTTCTATATTCTCTATTATATATTCTATATTTTGGGTTCTTCATTCTATATACCACATTCTATATTCTGAATTCCGTATACTATATTCTATATTCTGTGTTTTACATTCTATATTCTAAATTCTATATTCAGTATTCTGTATTCTATAATCTAAATTCTGTGTTCTGCATTCCATTTTCTAAATTTTGGGTTCTGTATTCTGTTTTCCATATTCTATATTTTGTGTTCTACATTCTATATTCTAAATTCTATATTCAGTATTTTGTATTATATATTTAAATTCTGTGTTCTGCAATCCATTACTAAATTCTAGGTTCTATATTCTCTTTTATATATTCAATATTTTGTGTTCTTAATTCTATATTCTACATTCTATATTCTGCATTCATTTTCCATATTCTATGTTCTGTTTTCTATATTCTGTATTCTAATTCCTATATTCAGTATTCTGTATTCTATATTCTGAATTCGGTGTTCTACATTCTATATTCAAAATTCTAAATTCAGTATTCTCTATTCTATATTCTAAATTCTATGTTCTGCATTCCATGATCTAAATACTGGCTTCTATATTCTCTTTTATATATTCTATATTTTGTGTTGTTCTTTCTATATTCCACCTTCTATATTCTGCATACGGTATTCTATATTGAATATTCTGTGTTTTACATTGTATATTCGAATTTCTATATTCAGTATTCTGTATTCTATAACCTTTACTCTGTATTCTTCATTCCATGTTGTGTATTCTGGGTTCTATATTCTCTAATCTATTCTATATTGTGTGTTTTTCATTCTATATTCTACATAGTATAGTCTGCATTCCGTATTCTATATTCTATATTATGTGTTCTTCATTCTATATTCTAAATTCTATATTCTCTATTCTGTATTCTATATTCTAAATTCTGTGTTCTGCATTCCATGATCTAAATTCTGGGTTCTATATTCTCTTTCTATATTCTATATTCTGTTTTCTTCATTCTATTTTCCACATTCTATATTCTGCATTCCGTATACTATATTCTATATTCTGTGTTTTACATTTTATTTTCGAAATTCTATATTCAGTATTCTGTATTCTATAATCTAAACTATGTGTTCTGCATTCCATGTTCTAAATTCTGGGTTCTATATTCTCTATTCTATATTCTATATTTTGTGTTCTACATTCTATATTCTAAATTATATATTCAGTATTCTGTATTCTATATTCTAAATTCTATTTTCTGCATTCCATGCTCTTAATTCTGGGTTCTATATTCTCTGTTCTATATTCTATATTCTGTGTTACAGATTCTATATTCTAAATTCTATATTCAGTATTCTGTATTCTATATTCTAAATTCTGTGTTCTGCATTGCATGTTCTATATTCTATATTCAGTATCCTGTATTCTATATTCTTTATTCTGTGTTCTACATTCTATATTCTAAATTCTATATTAAGAATTCTGTATTCTATTTTCTATATTCTGTGTTCAGCGTTCCATGTTCTAAATTCTGTGTTCTATATCCTCTATTCTATATTCGATATTGTGTGTTCTTCATTCTATACTCTACATACAATATTTTGCATTCCGTATTCTATATTCTAAATTCTGAGTTCTAAGTTCTAAATTCTAAATTCTATATTCAGTATTCTATAGTCTATATAATAAATTCTGTGTTCTGCATTCCATGTGCTAAATTCTGTATTCTATAATCTGTATTCTATGTTCTGTGTTCTACATTCTATATTCTAAATTCTATATTCAGTATTCTGTATTGTAAGTTCTAAATTCTGTGTTCTGCATTTCATGTTCTGCATTCTGGGTTCTTCATTGTGTATTGTATATTCTATATAATGTGTTCTTCATTCTATACTCTACATACTATATTTTGCATTCCGTAGTCTATATTATATATTCTTTGTTCTAAATTTTTAATTCTAAATTCTATATTCAGTATTCTATATTCTATATACTAAATTCGGTGTTCTGCATTCCATGTTCTATATTCTATATTCAGTATTCTGTATTCTATATTCTAAATTCTGTGGTCTGCATTATATGTTCTAAATTCTATATTCAGTATTCTGTATTCTATAGTCTATATTTTCTGTACTGCATTCCATGTTATAAATTCTGGGTTCTGTATTCTGTTTTCCATATTCTATACTCTGTGTTCTACATTCTATATTCTGCATTCCGAATTCTATATTATATATTCTGGGTTTTACATTCTATATTCGAGATTCTATATTCAGTATTCTGTATTATATGTTCTAAATTCTGTGTTCTGCTTTCTATGTTCTAAATCCTATATTCATTTTTCTGTGTTCTATATTCAAAAATCTGTGTTCTGAATTACATGTTCAAAATTCTGGATTCTGTATTCTGTTTTCCATATTCTATATTCTGTGTTCTACATTGTATATTCTGTATTCTATATTCTGCTTCCCGTATGCTATATTCTATATACTGTGTCCTATATTCTATATTCTAAATTCTATTTTCAGTATTCTGTATTCTATTTTCTATATTCTGTGTTCTACATTCCATGTTCTAAAATGTGGATTCTGTATTCTCTATTATATATTCTGTGTTCTACATTCTATATTCTAAATTCTATATTCAGTATATTTTTTTCTCTATTCTAAATTCTTTGTTCTGAATTCCATGATCTAAATTCTATATTCAGTATCCTGTTTTCTGTATTCTACATTCTTTGGTCTGCATTCTATGTTCTAAATTGTATATTCTGTATTCTGTATTGTAAATTCAAAATTCTGTGTTCTGCAATCCAAGTTCTAATTTCTGTGTTCTGCATTCCATGTTCTAAATTCTGTGTTCTATATTCTCTATTGTATATTCTATATTCTGTGTTCTACATTCTATATTCTAAATTCTATATTCAGTATTCTGTGTTTTATATTCTAAATTCTATTTTCTGCATTCCATGCTCTTAATTCTGGGTTCTATATTCTCTATTCTATATTCTATATTCTGTGTTACAGATTCTATATTCTAAATTCTATATTCAGTATTCTGTATTCTATATTCTAAATTCTGTGTTCTGCATTGCATGTTCTATATTCTATATTTAGTATCCTGTATTCTATATTCTATATTCTGTGTTCTACATTCTATATTCTAAATTCTATATTCAGAATTCTGTATTCTATTTTCTATATTCTGTGTTCAGCGTTCCATGTTCTAAATTCTCTGTTCTATATCCTCTATTCTATATTCGATATTGTGTGTTCTTCATTCTATACTCTACATAAAATATTTTGCATTCCGTATTCTATATTCTAAATTCTGAGTTCTAAGTTATAAATTCTAAATTCTATATTCAGTATTCTATTGTCTATATAATAAATTCTGTGTTCTGCATTCTATATTCTAAATTCTATATTCAGTATTCTGCATTCTATTTTCCAGATTCAGTGTTCTGAATTTCATTTTCTAAATTCTGGATTCTATATTTTATATTCTGTGTTCTACATTCTATATTCTAAATTCTATATTCAGTATTATGTATTCTATTGTCTAAATTCTGTTTTCTGCATTCAATATTCTAAATTCTATATTCATTATTACCTATCCTATATTCTAAATTCTGTGTTCTGCATTCCATATTCGAAATTCTGAATTCTATATTCTCTATTCTATATTCAATATTCTGTGTTCTACATTCGAAATTCTAAATTCTATATTCAGTATTCTGTATTCTATATTCTAAATACTCTGTTCTGTTTTCCATGTTCTAAATTCTGGGTTGTATATTGTCTGTTCTATATTCTATATTGTGAGTTCTTCATTCTATACTCTACATATTATATTTTGCATTCCGTTGTCTATATTCTAAATTCTGAGTTCTAAATTCTTAATTCTAAATTCTATATTCAGTAATCCATATTCTATATACTAAATTCTGTGTTCTGCTTTCTATGTTCTAAATTCTATATTCAGTATACTGTATTCTATTTTCTAAATTCAGTGTTCTGCATATCATGTTCTAAATTCTGGATTCTATATTCTCTATTCTGTGTTCTACATTCTATGTTCTAAATTCTATATCCAGTATTCTTTATTCTATATTCTAAATACTGTGTTCAGCATTCCATGTTCTATATTCTATTTTCAGTGTTTTATATTCTATATTCTAAATTATGTGTTCTGCATTTTATGTTCTAAATCCTATATTCACTATTCTGTATTATATATTCTAAATTCTGTGTTTGCATTCAATGTTCTAAATTCTGGATTCTATACTTTGTATTCTATATTCTATAATCTGAGTTTTTCATTCAATATTCTAAATTCTGTATTCATTATTCTGTATTCTATTGTCAAAATTCTGAGTTCTGCATTCTATGTTCTAAATTCTATATTCATTATTCTGTGTTCTATATTCTAAATTCTGTGTTCCGAATTCCATGTTCAAAATTCTGGGTTCTGTATTCTGTTTTCCATATTCTATATTCTGTGTTCTACATTCTATATTCTGTAATCTATATTCTGCTTTCCTTATTCTATATTCTATATTCTGTGTCCTGCATTCTATATTCTAAATTCTTTTTTTATTATTCTCTATTCTATTTTCTAAATTCTGTGTTCTACATTCCATGTTCTATATTCTGTGTTCTACATTCTATTTTCTAAATTCTATATTCAGTATATTTTATTCTATATTCTAAGTTCTATGTTCTGCATTTCATGTTCTAATTTCTATATTCAGTATTCTGCTTTCTGTATTCTAAATTCTGTGTTCTGCATGATATGTTCTAAATTCTGTATTCAGTATTATGTATTATATATTCTAAATTCTGTGTTCTGCATTCCATTTCTAAATTCTTGGTTTTATATTCTCTTTTATATATTCTATATTTTGTGTTCTTCATTCTATATTCCACATTCTATATTCTGCATTCCGTATTCCATATTCTATATTCTGTGTTTTACATTCTATATTCTAAATTCTATATTAAGAATTGCGTATTCTATAATCTAAATTCTGTGTTCTGCATTCCATTTTCTAAATTCTGAGTTCTATATACTCTACTCTATTCTATATTTTGTGTTTTACATTCTATATTCTACATACTATATTCTGCATTCCGTATTCTATATTCCATACTATGTGCTCTACATTCTGTATTCTAATTCTATATTCAGTATTCAGTATTCTATATTCTTAATTCTGTGTTCTGCATTATATGTTCTAAATTCAATATTCAGGATTCTGTATTCTATATTCTTAATTCTGTGTTATGCATTCCATGTTCTATATTCTGAATTCTATATACTCTATGCTATATTCTATATTCTGTGTTCTACATTCTATATTCTAAATTCTGTGTTCTGCATTCTATGTTCTAAATTCTATATTCATTTTTCTGTGTTCTATATTCTAAATTCTGTGTTCTGCATTCCATATTCTAAATTCTGGTTTCTGTATTCTGTTTTCCATAGTCTATATTCTGTGTTCTACATTCTATATTCTGTATTCTATATTCTGCATTCCGAATTCTACATTGTATATTCTGTGTTCTACATCCTATATGCTAAATTCTATATTCAGTATTCATATACTATTTTCTAAATTCATTGTTCTGCATTCCATGTGCTTAATTCTGTATTCTATATTCTGTATTCTATGTTCTGTGTTCTACATTCTATATTCTAAATTCTATATTCAGTATTCTGTATTGTAAGTTCTAAATTCTGTGTTCTGCATTACATGTTCTACATTCTGGGTTGTACATTGTCTATTGTATATTCTATATAATGTTTTCTTCATTCTATACCCTACATACTATATTTTGCATTCCGTAGTCTATATTATATATTCTTTGTTCTAAATTTTTAATTCTAAATTCTATATTCAGTATTCTATAATCTATATACTAAATTTGGTGTTCTGCATTCCATGTTCTATATTCTATATTCAGTATCCTGTATTCTATATTCTAAATTCTGTGTTCTGCATTATATGTTCTAAATTCTATATTCAGTATTCTGTATTCTATTTTCAATATTCAGTGTTCGGCATATCATATTCTAAATTCTGTATTTTATATTCTATATTCTGTGTTCTACATTCTATATTCTAAATTCTATATTCAGTATTCTGTATTCTATAGTCTAAATTCTGTGTTCTGCCTTACAAGTTCTAAATTAGGGGTTCTGTATTCTGTTTTCCATATTCTATATTCTGTGTTCTACATTCTATATTCTGTATACTTTATTCTGCCTTCCGTATTCTATATTCTATATTCTGTGTTCTAAATTCTATATTTTAAATTCTATATTCAATATTCTGTATTCTATATTCTAAATTTTGTGTTCTGCATTCCATGTTCTAAATTCTGTGTCCTATATTCTCTATTCTATTCTACATTTTGTGTTTTTCATTCTATATTCTACATACTATATTCTGCATTCCGTATACACTATTCTATATTATGTGTCCTTCATTCTGTATTCTAAATTCTAAATTCTGTATTCTGTATTCTTTATACTTAATTCTGTGTTCTGCATCCCATGTTCTAAATTCTGGGTTGTGTATTCTGTTTTCCATATTCTATATTCTGTGTTCTACATTCTATATACTGTATTCTATATTCTGCATTCCGTATTCTATATTGTATATTCTGTGTTCTTCATTATATATTCTAAATCCTATATTCACTATTCCGTATTCTATATTCTAAATTCTGGGTTCGGCATTCCATTAGTAATTTCTAAATTCTATATTCTCTATTTTATATTATTTATATTGTGTTCTGCATTCTATATTCTGCATTCATTTTCTATGTTCTATGTTCTGTGTTCTATATTCTGTATTCTAAATTCTATATTCAGTATTCTGTATTCTATATTCTGAATTCGGTGTTCTACATTCTATATTCAAAATTCTAAATTCAGTTTTCTGTATTCTATATTCTAAATTCTGTGTTCTGCATTCCATGATCTAAATTTTGTCTTCTATATTCTCTAGTATATATTCTATATTTTGTGTTCTTCATTCTATATTCCACATTCTATATTCTGATCCGTATACTATATTCTATATTCTGTGTTTTACATTCTATATTCTAAATTCTATATTCAGTATTCTGTATTCTATAATCTAAATTCTGTGTTCTGCATTCCATGTTCTAAATTTTGGGTTCTGTATTCTGTTTTCCATATTCTATATTTTGTGTTCTACATTCTATATTCTTAATTCAATATTCAGTATTTTGTATTATATATTTTAATTCTGTGTTCTGAATTCCATTACTAAATTCTAGGTTCTATATTCTCTTTTATATATTCAATATTTTGTGTTCTTAATTCTATATTCTACATTCTATATTCTGCATTCATTTTCCATATTCTATGTTCTGTGTTCTATATTCTGTATTCTAATTGCTATATTCAGTATTCTGTATACTATATTTTGAATTCGGTGTTCTACATTCTATATTCAAAATTCTAAATTCAGTATTTTGTATTCTATATTCTAAATTCTGTGTTCAGCATTCCATGATCTAAATTTTGGCTTCTATATTCTCTTTTATATATTCTTTATTTTGTGTTGTTTTTCTATATTCCACATTCTATATTCTGCATACGGTTTTCTATATTGAATATTCTGTGTTTTACATTCTATATTCGAGATTATATATTCAGTATTCTGTATTCTATAACGTAAACTCTGTATTCTGCATTCCATGTTCTAAATTCTGGGTTCTATATTCTCTAATCTTTTCTATATTGTGTGTTTTTCATTCTATATTCTACATAGGATAGTCTGCATTTCGTATTCTATATTCTATATTATGTGTTCTTCATTCTATATTCTAAATTCTATATTCTCTATTCTGTATTCTATATTCTAAATTCTGTGTTCTGCATTCCATTATCTAAATTCTGGGTTCTATATTCTCTTTCTATATTCTATATTCTGTTTTCTGCATTCTATTTTCCACATTCTATATTCTTCATTCCGTATACTATATTCTATATTCTGTGTTTTACATTCTATATTCTAAATTCTATATTCAGTATTCTGTATTCTATAATTTAAATTCAGTGTTCTGAATTCCATGTTCTAAATTTTGGGTTCTGTATTCTCTTTTCCATGTTCTATATTCTGTGTTCTACATTCTGTATACTGTATTCTATATTCTTCATTCAGTATTCTATATTCTATATTTTGTCTTCTTCATTATATATTCTAAATTCTATATTCAGTATTCCGTATTCTATATTCTAAATTCTGTGTTCGGTATTCCATATTCTAAATTCTGGTTTCTGTATTTTGTTTTCCATAGTCTATATTCTGTGTTCTACATTCTATATTCTGTATTCTATATTCTGCATTCCGATTTCTACATTGTATATTCTGTGTTCTACATCCTATATGCTAAATTCTATATTCAGTATTCATATACTATTTTCTAAATTCTTTGTTCTGCATTCTATGTGCTTAATTCTGTATTCTATAATCTGTATTCTATGTTCTGTGTTCTACATTCTATATTCTAAATTCTATATTCAGTATTCTGTATTGTAAGTTCTAAATTCTGTGTTCTGCATTACATGCTCTACATTCTGGGTTGTACATTGTCTATTGTATATTCTATATAATGTGTTCTTCATTCTATACTCTACATACTATATTTTGCATTCCGTAGTCTATATTATATATTCTTTGTTCTAAATTTTTAATTCTAAATTCTATATTCAGTATTCTATAATCTATATACTAAATTTGGTGTTCTGCATTCCATGTTCTATATTCTATATTCAGTATCCTGTATTCTATATTCTAAATTCTGTGTTCTGCATTATATGTTCTAAATTCTATATTCAGTATTCTGTATTCTATTTTCAATATTCAGTGTTCGGCATATCATATTCTAAATTCTGTATTTTATATTCTATATTCTGTGTTCTACATTCTATATTCTAAATTCTATATTCAGTATTCTGTATTCTATAGTCTAAATTCTGTGTTCTGCCTTACAAGTTCTAAATTCGGGGTTCTGTATTCTGTTTTCCATATTCTATATTCTGTGTTCTACATTCTATATTCTGTATTCTTTATTATGCCTTCCGTATTCTATATTCTATATTCTGTGTTCTAAATTCTATATTTTAAATTCTATATTCAGTATTCTGTATTCTATATTCTAAATTTTGTGTTCTGCATTCCATGTTCTAAATTCTGTGTCCTATATTCTCTATTCTATTCTACATTTTGTGTTTTTCATTCTATATTCTACATACTATATTCTGCATTCCGTATACACTATTCTATATTATGTGTTCTACATTCTGTATTCTAAATTCTAAATTCTGTATTCTGTATTCTTTATACTTAATTCTGTGTTCTGCATCCCATGTTCTAAATTCTGGGTTGTGTATTCTGTTTTCCATATTCTATATTCTGTGTTCTACATTCTATATACTGTATTCTATATTCTGCATTCCGTATTCTATATTGTATATTCTGTGTTCTTCATTATATATTCTAAATCCTATATTCACTATTCCGTATTCTATATTCTAAATCCTGGGTTCGGCATTCCATTACTAATTTTAAGTTCTATATTCTCTATTTTATATTATTTATATTGTGTTCTGCATTCTATATTCTGCATTCATTTTCTATGTTCTATGTTCTGTGTTCTATATTCTGTATTCTAAATTCTATATTCAGTAGTCTGTATTCTATAGTCTGAATTCTCTGTTCTACGTTCTATATTCAAAATTCTAAATTCATTATTCTGTATTCTTTATTCTAAACTCTGTGTCCTGCATTCCCTATTCTAAATTCTGGTTTCTATATTCTCTATTATATATTCTATATTTTGTGTTCTTCATTCTATATTCCACATTCTATATTCTGAATTCCCTATACTGTATTCTATATTCTGTGTTTTACATTCTATATTCTAAATTCTATATTCAGTATTCTGTATTCTATAATCTAAATTCTGTGTTCTGCATTCCATGTTCTAAATTTTGGGTTCTGTATTCTGTTTTCCATTTTCTATATTTTGTGTTCTACATTCTATATTCTAAATTCTATATTCAGTATTTTGTATTATATATTTAAATTCTGTGTTCTGCATTCCATTACTAAATTCTAGGTTCTATATTCTCTTTTATATATTCAATAGTTTGTGTTCTTAATTCTATATTCTACATTCAATATTCTGCATTCATTTTCCATATTCTATGTTCTGTGTTCTATATTCTGTATTCTAATTCCTATATTCAGTATTCTGTATTCTATATTCTGAATTCGGTGTTCTACATTCTATATTCAAAATTCTAAATTCAGTATTCTGTATTGTATATTCTAAATTCTGTGTTCTGCATTCCATTATCTAAATTCTGGCTTCTATATTCTCGTCTATATATTCTATATTTTGTGTTGTTCTTTCTATATTCCACATTCTATATTCTGCATATGGTATTCTATATTGAAAATTCTGTGTTTCACATTCTATATTCAAAATTCTATATTCAGTATTCTGTATTCTATAAACTAAACTCTGTATTCTGCATTCCATGTTCTAAATTCTGGGTTCTATATTCTCTAATCTATTCTATATTGTGTGTTTTTCATTCTATATTCTACATACTTTAGTCTGCATTCCGTATTCTATATTCTATTTTATGTGTTCTTCATTCTATATTCTAAATTCTATATTCTCTATTCTGTATTCTATATTCTAAATTCTGTGTTCTGCATTCCATGATCTAAATTCTGGGTTCTATATTCTCTTTCTATATTCTATATTCTGTTTTCTTCATTCTATTTTCCACATTCTATATTCTGCATTCCGTATACTATATTCTATATTCTGTGTTTTACATTCTATATTCTAAATTCTATTTTCAGTATTCTGTATTCTATAATTTAAATTCTGTGTTCTGAATTCCATGTTCTAAATTTTGGGTTTTGTATTCTGTTTTCCATATTCTATATTCTGTGTTCTACATTCTGTATACTGTATTCTATATTCTTCATTCCGTATTCTATATTCTATATTTTGTGTTCTTCATTATATATTCTAAATTCTATATTCAGTATTCCGTATTCTATATTCTAAATCCTGTGTTCGGCATTCCATTTCTAAATTCTAAATTCTATATTCTCTTTTTTATAATCTTAATTTTTGTTCTTCATTCTATATTCTACATTCTATATTCTGCATTCTATATTCTGCATTCCGTATAGTAGATTCTATATTCTGTGTTTTACATTCTATATTCTAAATTCTATATTCAGTATTTGGTATTCTATAATCTAAATTCTGTGTTCTGCATTCCATGTTCTAAATTCTGGGTTCTATATTCCCTTTCTATATTCTATATTCTGTGTTCTGCATTCCATGATCTAAATACTATATTCAGTATTCTGTACTCTATATTCTATATTCTGTGTTTTACATTGTATATTCCAAATTCTATATTCAGTATTCTGTATTCTATAACCTAAACTCTGTATTCTGCATTCCATGTTCTAAATTCTGGGTTCTATATTCTCTAATCTATTCTATATTGTGTGTTTTTCATTCTATATTCTACATACTTTAGTCTGCATTCCGTATTCTATATTCTATATTATGTGTTTTTCATTCTATATTCTAAATTCTATATTCTCTATTCTGTATTCTATATTCTAAATTCTGTGTTCTGCATTCCATGATCTAAATTCTGGGTTCTATATTCTCTTTCTATATTCTATATTCTGTTTTCTTCATTCTATTTTCCACATTCTATATTCTGCATTCCGTATACTATATTCTATATTCTGTGTTTTACATTCTATATTCTAAATTCTATTTTCAGTATTCTGTATTCTATAATTTAAATTCTGTGTTCTGAATTCCATGTTCTAAATTTTGTGTTTTGTATTCTGTTTTCCATATTCTATATTCTGTGTTCTACATTCTGTATACTGTATTCTATATTCTTCATTCCGTATTCTATATTCTATATTTTGTGTTCTTCATTATATATTCTAAATTCTATATTCAGTATTCCGTATTCTATATTCTAAATCCTGTGTTCGGCATTCCATTTCTAAATTCTAAATTCTATATTCTCTTTTTTATAATCTTAATTTTTGTTCTTCATTCTATATTCTACATTCTATATTCTGCATTCTATATTCTGCATTCCGTATAGTAGATTCTATATTCTGTGTTTTACATACTATATTCTAAATTCTATATTCAGTATTTGGTATTCTATAATCTAAACTCTGTGTTCTGCATTCCATGTTCTAAATTCTGGGTTCTATATTCCCTTTCTATATTCTATATTCTGTGTTCTGCATTCCATGATCTAAATACTATATTCAGGATTCTGTACTCTATATTCTATATTCTGTGTTTTACATTGTATATTCCAAATTCTATATTCAGTATTCTGTATTCTATTTTCTAAATTCTGTGTTCTACATTCCATGTTCTAAATTCGGTATTCAATATCCTCTATTTTATATTCTATATTGTGTGTACTTCATTCTATACTCTACATGCTATATTTTACATTCCATATTGTATAGTCTAAATTTTGAGTTCTAAATTCTAAATTCTAAATTCTATATTCAGAATTATGTTTTCTATATTCTAAATTCTGTGTTCTGCATTCCGTGTTCTATATTCTATTTTCAGTATTCTATATTCTGTATTCTATATCCTGTTTTCTAAGTTCTATATTCTAAACTCTATATTCAGTATTCTGTATTCTGTATTCTAAATACTGTGTTGTGCATTCCATGTTATAAATTTTGGGTTCTGTATTCTGTTTTCCATATTCTATATTCTGTGTTCTACATTCTATATTCTAAATTATATATACAGTGTTTTGTATTCTATATTATAAATTTTGTGTTCTGCATTCCATTCCTAAATTCTAGGTTCTATATTCTCTTTTATATATTCAATACTTTGTGTTCTTCATTCTATATTCTACATTTTATATTTTGCATTCATTCTCTATATTCTATATTCTGTATTCTAAATTCAATATTCCGTATTCTGTATTCTATAACTGAATTCTCAGTTCTACATTCAATATTCAAAATTCAAAATTCAGTATTCTGTATTCTATATTCTATATTCTGTGTTCTGCATTCCATGATCTAAATTGTGACTTCTTTATTGTCTTTTATTTATTCTATAATTTGTGTTGTTCTTACTATATTCCAAATTCTATATTCTGCATTTTGTATTCTATGTTATATATTCTGTGTTTTACATTCTATATTCGAAATTCTATATTCAGTATTCTGTATTCTATAATCTAAATTCTGTGTTCTACATTCCATGTTCTATATTCTGGGTTCTATATTCTGTACTCTATTCTATATAGTGTGTTTTTCATTCTATATTCCACATACTATAGTCTGCATTCAGTATTCTATATTCTATATTGTGTGATCTACATTGTATATTTTAAATACTATATTCGGTATTCTGTATTCTATATTCTAAATTTTGTGTTCTGCATTCCATGTTATAATTTCTAGTTTCTATATTCTCAATTCTATATTCAATATTCTGTGTTCTACATGATATATTCTAAATTCTATATTTTGTATTTATATTCTATATTCAAAATTCTGTGTTCTGCATTCCATGTTCTAAATTCGATATTAAGTATTCTGTATTCTATATTCTAAATTCCGTGTTCTGCATTGATGTTCTAAGTACTATATTCTGTGTTGTGTATTCTATTTTCTAAATTCTGTGTTCTACATTCCATGTTCTAAATTCTTTATTCTATATTCTCTATTATATATTCTATATTGTGTGTTCTTCATTCTATACTCTAAATACTATATTTTGCCTTCCATATTCTATATTCTAAATTTTGAATTCTAAATTCTATATTCTAAATTCTATATTCAGTATTCTGTTTTCTATATTCTAAATTCTGTGTTCTGCATTCCATGTTCTATATTCAATTTTCAGAATTCTATATTCTATATTCTAAATTCTGAGTTATGCATTCTATGTTCTAAATTCTATATTCAGTATTCTGTTTTGTATATTCTAAATTCTGTGTTTGAATTCCAAGTTCAAAATTCTGGGTTCTGTATTCTGTTTTCCATATTCTATATTCTGTGTTCTACATTCTATATTCTGTAATCTATATTCTGATTTCCTTATTCTATATTCTATATTCTGTGTCCTACATTCTATACTCTAAATTCTATTTTTATTATTCTGTATTCTATTTTCTAAATTCTGTGTTCTACATTCCATGTTCTAAATTCTGGGTTCTATATTCTCTATTCTATATTCTGTGTTCTACATTCTATTTTCTAAATTCTATATTCAGAGTTTTTTATTCTATATTCTAAATTCTATGTTCTGCATTTCATGTTCTAAATTCTATATTCAGTATTCTGCTTTCTGTATTCTAAATTCTGTGTTCTGCATCATATGTTCTAAATTCTGTATTCAGTATTATGTATTCTATATTCTAAATTCTGTGTTCTGCATTCCATTTCTAAATTCTGGGTTTTATATTCTCTTTTATATATTCTATATTTTGTGTTCTTCATTCTATATTCCACATTCTATATTCTGCATTCCGTATTCTATATTCTATATTCTGTGTTTTACATTCTATATTCTAAATTCTATATTAAGAATTGTGTATTCTATAATCTAAATTCTGTGTTCTGCATTCCATGTTCTAAATTCTGAGTTCTATATTCTCTACTCTATTCTATATTTTGTGTTTTTCTTTCTATATTCTACATACTATATTCTGCCTTCCGTATTCTATATTCCATACTATGTGCTCTACATTCTGTATTCTAATTCTATATTCAGTATTCAGTATTCTATATTCTAAATTCTGTGTTCTGCATTATATGTTCTAAATTCAATATTCAGGATTCTGTATTCTATATTCTTAATTCTGTGTTATGCATTCCATGTTCTAAATTCTGAATTATATATACTCTATGCTATATTCTATATTCTGTGTTCTACATTCTATATTCTAAATTCTGTGTTCTGCATTCTATGTTCTAAATTCTATATTCATTATTCTGTGTTCTATATTCTAAATTCTGTGTTCTGCATTCCATATTCTAAATTCTGGGTTCTGTATTCTGTTTTCCATAGTCTATATTCTGTGTTCTACATTCTATATTCTGTATTCTATATTCTGCATTCCGAATTCTACATTGTATATTCTGTGTTCTATATTCTATATGCTAAATTCTATATTCAGTATTCATATTCTATTTTCTAAATTCTGTGTTCTGCATTCCATGTGCTAAATTCTGTATTCTATAATCTGTATTCTATGTTCTGTGTTCTACATTCTATATTCTAAGTTCTATATTCAGTATTCTGTATTGTAAGTTCTAAATTCTGTGTTCTGCATTACATGTTCTACATTCTGGGTTCTACATTGACTATTGTATATTCTATATAATGTGTTCTTCATTCTATACTCTACATACTATATTTTGCATTCCGTATTCTATATTATATATTCTTTGTTCTAAATTTTTAATTCTAAATTCTATATTCAGTATTCTATATTCTATATACTAAATTCGGTGTTCTGCATTCCATGTTCTATATTCTATATTCAGTATTCTGTATTCTATATTATAAATTCTGTGGTCTGCATTATGTGTTCTAAATTCTATATTCAGTATTCTGTATTCTATAGTCTATATTTTGTGTTCTGCATTCCATGTTATAAATTCTGGGTTCTGTATTCTGTTTTCCATATTGTATACTCTGTGTTCTACATTCTATATTCTGCATTCCGAATTCTATATTATATATTCTGTGTTTTACATTCTATATTCGAAATTCTATATTCAGTATTCTGTATTATATGGTCTAAATTCTGTGTTCTGCTTTCTATGTTCTAAATTCTATATTCATTATTCTGTGTTCTATATTCAAAAATGTGTGTTCTGAATTCCATGTTCAAAATTCTGGATTCTGTATTCTGTTTTCCATATTCTATACTCTGTGTTCTACATTCTATATTCTGTATTCTATATTCTGCTTCCCGTATACTATATTCTATATGCTGTGTCCTATATTCTATATTCTAAATTCTACTTTCTGTATTCTGTATTCTATTTTCTAAATTCTGTGTTCTACATTCCATGTTCTAAATTGTGGATTCTATATTCTCTATTATATATTCTGTGTTCTACATTATATATTCTAATTTCTATATTCAGTATATTTTTTTCTCTATTCTAAATTCTATGCTCTGAATTCCATGATCTAAATTCTATATTCAGTATTCTGTTTTCTGTATTCTACATTCTGTGTTCTACATTCTATATTCTAAATTGTATATTCTGTATTCTGTATTGTAAATTCAAAATTCTGTGTTCTGCAATCCAAGTTCTAATTTCTGTGTTCTGCATTCCATGTTCTAAATTCTGTGTTCTATATTCTCTATTGTATATTCTATATTCTGTGTTCTACATTCTATATTCTAAATTCTATATTCAGTTTTCTGTATTCTGTATTCTAAATTCTATTTTCTGCATTCCATGCTCTTAAATCTGGGTTGTATATTCTCTATTCTATATTCTATATTCTGTGTTACAGATTCTGTATTCTAAATTCTATATTCAGTATTCTGTATTCTATATTCTAAATTCTGTGTTCTGCATTGCATGTTCTATATTCTATATTTAGTATCCTGTATTCTCTATTCTATATTCTGTGTTCTAAATTCTATATTCTAAATTCTATATTCAGAATTCTGTATTCTATTTTCTATATTCTGTGTTCAGCGTTCCATTTTCTAAATTCTGTGTTCTATATCCTCTATTCTATATTCGATATTGTGTGTTCTTCATTCTATACTCTACATACAATATTTTGCATTCCGTATTCTATATTCTAAATTCTGAGATCTAAATTCTAAATTCTAAATTCTATATTCAGTATTCTATAGTCTATATAATAAATTCTGTGTTCTGCATTCTATATTCTAAATTCTATATTCAGTATTCTTCATTCTAATTTCCAGATTCAGTGTTCTGAATTTCATTTTCTAAATTCTGGATTCTATATTCTATATTCTGTGTTCTACATTCTATATTCTAAATTCTATATTCAGTATTATGTATTCTATTGTCTAAATTCTGTTTTCTGCATTCAATATTCTAAATTCTATATTCATTATTACCTATTCTATATTCTAAATTCTGTGTTCTGCATTCCATATTCTAAATTCTGAATTCTATATTCTCTATACTATATTCAATATTCTGTGTTCTACATTCGAAATTCTAAATTCTATATTCAGTATTCTGTATTCTATATTCTAAATTCTCTGTTCTGCTTTCCATGTTCTAAATTCTGGGTTCTATATTGTCTGTTCTATATTCTATATTGTGAGTTCTTCATTCTATACTCTACATACTATATTTTGCATTCCGTTGTCTATATTCTAAATTCTGAGTTCTAAATTCTTAATTCTAAATTCTATATTCAGTAATCCATATTCTATATACTAAATTCTGTGTTCTGCTTTCTATGTTCTAAATTCTATATTAAGTAGACTGTATTCTATTTTCTAAATTCAGTGTTCTGCATATCATGTTCTAAATTCTGGATTCTATATTCTTTATTCTGTGTTCTATATTCTATGTTCTAAATTCTATATCCAGTATTCTGTATTCTATATTCTAAATACTGTGTTCAGCATTCCATGTTCTATATTCTATTTTCAGTGTTTTATATTCTATATTCTAAATTATGTGTTCTTCATTCTATATTCTAAATTCTATATTCTCTATTCTGTATTCTATATTCTAAATTCTGTGTTCTGCATTCCATGATCTAAATTCTGGGTTCTATATTCTCTTTCTATATTCTATATTCTGTTTTCTTCATTCTATTTTCCACATTCTATATTCTGCATTCCGTATACTATATTCTATATTCTGTGTTTTACATTCTATATTCTAAATTCTATTTTCAGTATTCTGTATTCTATAATTTAAATTCTGTGTTCTGAATTCCATGTTCTAAATTTTGTGTTTTGTATTCTGTTTTCCATATTCTATATTCTGTGTTCTACATTCTGTATACTGTATTCTATATTCTTCATTCCGTATTCTATATTCTATATTTTGTGTTCTTCATTATATATTCTAAATTCTATATTCAGTATTCCGTATTCTATATTCTAAATCCTGTGTTCGGCATTCCATTTCTAAATTCTAAATTCTATATTCTCTTTTTTATAATCTTAATTTTTGTTCTTCATTCTATATTCTACATTCTATATTCTGCATTCTATATTCTGCATTCCGTATAGTAGATTCTATATTCTGTGTTTTACATTCTATATTCTAAATTCTATATTCAGTATTTGGTATTCTATAATCTAAACTCTGTGTTCTGCATTCCATGTTCTAAATTCTGGGTTCTATATTACCTTTCTATATTCTATATTCTGTGTTCTGCATTCCATGATCTAAATACTATATTCAGTATTCTGTACTCTATATTCTATATTCTGTGTTTTACATTGTATATTCCAAATTCTATATTCAGTATTCTGTATTCTATTTTCTAAATTCTGTGTTCTACATTCCATGTTCTAAATTCGGTATTCAATATCCTCTATTTTATATTCTATATTGTGTGTACTTCATTCTATACTCTACATGCTATATTTTACATTCCGTATTGTATAGTCTAAATTTTGAGTTCTAAATTCTAAATTCTAAATTCTATATTCAGGATTATGTTTTCTCTATTCTAAATTCTGTGTTCTGCATTCCGTGTTCTATATTCTATTTTCAGTATTCTATATTCTGTATTCTATATCCTGTTTTCTAAGTTCTATATTCTAAACTCTATATTCAGTATTCTGTATTCTGTATTCTAAATTCTGTGTTGTGCATTCCATGTTATAAATTTTGGGTTCTGTATTCTGTTTTCCATATTCTATATTCTGTGTTCTACATTCTATATTCTAA